>NW_024467101.1:6993417-7634667 GCF_017591425.1 Ochotona curzoniae | reverse complement strand
GTGAGAGACAAGAGCTTGGGTAATAGGAAGGCAGAGAGAGGGGATAAGACCCCTCCTTGCCACTCGATGGATCCTCAGTTTTCCTGATTCCTTGATCTGGCTTTTCTGTTTGGGAGAAGTTTTCTTCCAAGTTCAGTGTTACTGCTTTGAGTTTAAGAACTACTTCCCAGATATAAAGCCTTGGGACCCTGTACTTGTTTGGGAGAACTGGACAAATCTTTTGGCTCCTGACATTGGATCAGCTCAGCTCTGGCTGTAGTAGCCACTTGAGGGAGTGAACCAGAAGACGGAAGATCTTCATCTTTCCTACTCTCCACAAATCTGATCAGCATTTCTAATAAAAATATATTTTTTTAAAGAAGAACTACTTCCCTCCTCTCTTTGTCTCATGTTGTCACTTCTTTAAAAAATGACTTTTCTATAAAAGTAATACATATCTTGTGTGAACAGGAAGTAATACTAGCAATTATACAAACACAGTTCAAAACCACAGGATGTCTCATCATCAACAAATCAATAACTTGTTTTGCCTTCTACTAGAAACATATATTTGTTTTTGTCAAAATAAAATTACACTGTCCACAATGTTCTCCAATCTAGTTTGTTGACTCCATGACATTTCCTATGACATGAAATACTCATTCACGATGAGTATTTTCTGAGTCCTGCTTTTTCTTGCTTCTCATCCTCCTCAGTCCAGGCTGCCCTTGAAAGCAGCCAGCATGGTAGCTGCCAGCAGAGCAGCAGGTTGATTGGGAGCCAAATTGAAACTGGCAAGGAGTCCCTCATGTAGATCTTTTTCACCAAAGGGTTGTGGCAGGGAACAGGGCACAGTAGCTGGGTAGACTCCCTGAGATGAGGCTCACCCCACTTGTGGGAAGAAGGAATCTGTAACTTTGGGTCACATGTGGAGTTCTAGGGGGAGTGATGGCCCAACCTCCCTCCATGGTCACACATAGAGCTTAGGGAATGGAGCTGCAGCTACTTACTTCCCAACACCACGATTTTCCTGCGTGTCTCCTCACTCAGGAAGGGTTTCATGAGGTTGTAGCCCACAGGGAACAGTTTTGTAGCTGGAGGGACACAGGGAGGGACATATTGAGATAGTAGTTCAAGAGCCACAGCCAATGTTGAGGGAGGAATTGGGACCAGCCCTGGCTAGTTCCAATGCCTGGTATGCCACAAAGCAATTGACCACCAGTCAACAGATCCACCAAGTACCTACTAAAGAATTGTCCAGTCTATTAACTACTCATCCAATTGAGTCAATCCTCCAAACTTCTAGCCAGTCAACCAACAGTCATTCGCGTGTCCAATCAACCATTCAGCATGCCAACAAAACAGTCAGCTTGTTTACCTTCTATTGGTAAAAACATCTAACAAGTCAACTGCCAAACAAATCAGCCCACTCAACAATCATCCAACTACCCACTCAACAGTCCCTTCTGGCCAGCAAACGACCTGAGATCCCGTCAAAAAGATCGCTCAGCCAATTAATCAAGATTACCCAGACAATCAGTCAACCAAAATGCCAATCAGTCACTTAATCAATCAAGTGAATGACTAGCTGGAGACCAAGCTGGTCAACTAGCCAGGCAACCAATTGGTCAGTCAACTGGACAGCCACCCAAACAACCAAGTCACCAACTAACCCACTAACCATCTAACATCCACTCATCCTTTTCTCTATCCAACCCAATAACCACCAAATACTTTCTCAACATCTACCATGCCACCCAGGCTGTTAGAGATACAGGATGATAAGAGGCATTGCTTCAATGAAACACAAAACTCAGCCAGGAAAACAGGGTGGATACATAACACAGCTGGCAGGGAGGGAGAGCTCTTTATGGGTCAGGGCACTGAGTGGGGATGCCTGGAACAGCTGAGGCCGGAGCTATCTCTTGCAGTAAGGCCAACCAAAGAAACGCCTTTTTCTTGAGCCCTTACTTTGTGCCAAGTACTCTCAGAGATTTGCAGGGAGCCAAACAATCAACATGCCTCAGCCGGGGTAAAGGCACTGTTACCCTTCTCAGGGTGCAGGTGAGGAGATGGAGACCAGTACGTGAAGCCACTTTCCACACACCTTTCACGATGAGCATGAACTTCAGGGTCTCTGGGTAATTCTCTTCAAGGAGGCCAAAGAACTGTGGAACCAAGTGAGACCCCCATCAAACCCACGTCTGACCTCTTACCCATATCTTCTTTGTGGTCCCCCACCTGGAGATTTTGGGGTGGTTCTGTGCAGGTTTTTCTGTTTTACCTTTTCCTCTTCCTCTGGCCCTGGAAGAGACCTTACCACCTTGTTCCCCTATTATTAATAATAGTTATATGCTATTAATGTTAGAGCACAGGTTATAGTAATGATAGTATCGTAATGGTGTCTGCTGTTTAATAAATGATCACAATGCACCTGCCAACTCCACTTTGGAAGTGATGGAACTCAAATATTAGGAACTGACTTGTTCATGTCACAGAGCAGTGTTGACAGGGCTGGAAATGCTTTGGAGGAAGTTGACTCCTGTTGTCTCAAAGCAGTGTTGTTCCCAAGCCCCACTCTGTAGGGCATTCCCATCTTAAGTCTTTAGCGATGGAGCCCATACAGGCAACCACCTGCCATGAAATCATTAGGGCCAAGCAAGCATCAAGGTCGCAGCAGGCCAACATGGTCATCCAAGCAAATGGGAGTGCCCATGGGCCTTCTTACCTCCTGATACACTTCTACCAGGGGCTTCCAGAAGTGCTTCAGTCCCAGACCCTCACAGTCAAATATCATCACAATGGTCTCAATCTTCCTCCCCAGCTGCAAGATTGAGGAGGGAGCAGTTCCAGAGTTCAGGATTCAGGTTTGGGAGATGGTGACCCAAGTAAAAGATCCCCGTAGGGATTCGTCCTACCCACCCCCAACTCTGTCCTCAGTGGAGCAACTGGCAAAAAAAGTGAATGCATTTTCACACTCATCCATCCATCCATGCAACCATGTCCATCCACCCACCCACACATCCACCCACCCGTGCATCTATCCATCCATCCATCCATCCATCCATCCATCCATCCATCCATCCATCCAAGAATTCACCTATCAATTCACGTATCCAACCATACAGCAATTTATGATGGGATAATCAAGGGGTAATCCCATTACAAGTCAAGAAACATCTGTAGTTACATTATCAATCTACAGTTACGTCATCTAGTCACCTCTCTATACATTCATATAGCAGGTCCCCCCTTTCATCCCCCATCCATCCACCTGCTATTAAGTGATTCTTTTGGGCCAGACCTCAAGTCTAACAAGTAATGCTCAAGAAGTCACAGTCTGGCTGGGGAGATAACAAGCAAGTGGGCCATCCCAACACAGGATAACTGCCATATTAGAACAGTAAGTGGCTATAGGAATACAGAAGAGGGGATTTAACACATATGAGGGCTTCAGAGAAGGTGGCACTGAAGAATGAAATTAAAAAAATAGGAGAGGGTTGAGGTAAGTTTTTGGCAGGTGTGTGTGTGTGTGTGTGTGTGTGTGTGTGTGTGTGTGTGTGTGTGTGCGTGGTGGGTAGGGTTGCCCAGAACGAAAAAAACAACAGTGCAGTCTCAGAGGGACTATCAAAACTACCTCTATTGAGACAAAATACAGTGGCTCAATTTAATATTGTTTTCAGAAGTTATGCTGGTGGGAAAGCACCAAGCATATAACAGAAAGTTTATTTTGAATGTTGATTCTTTTGACTCCCTACACCCAGATATCAAATGTCTTACAAGGCTCTCTTGCCATAGCCAACTACAGGCAAACTTAAATGTTTGTGAATGTTCTAAGGAAGCAAGACTAAGTGAGGGTGTTTGGTAGGTTTCAAGGTAGTAAATCCATTTCTGTTATATGACGTTTCAATGTCCACTGGGTTCATTAAGCTGGAAGTTGAGAAAGCACTGCAATTCTCCCACGGAACGTGAGCAGCCATGATTCACTATGAACTTTGTATTGTAGGTGGGGAAGTCGAGGCTTGGAGCAATGGGATGGCTTTCCAAGGTTACATGGCTGGGAAGGAGCAGAGCTGCAGTTTGACTCGTAAATCCCTAGACTGTGGCAGCGGAGGGCACAGATGCACTCCCGGGATCTCCACTTGCCCCCAGCCACTCCCACACCCTCACATGCACCTGTCCCGGGTCTCACCCGCTCTGTCTGCAGGTCACACTCATGTAGGATGCGCTCGCAGTCCCTCATCTTGGTCTTGAGCAGATCTTGTTTGGTGACTGAGAAGAGGAGTCCCTTGGGATCGAGGGGCCCGATGATATCATACCACACTGGGCAGCCATCACGGTCATAGCCACACAGCCCCCCAGGCATGTACTTCTGGATCACCTGTGCATGGAAAGGTACACTGAGCTTAGCATTGCACACCTCCACAGAAACCTGCCATCGCCAGTCCAGGCCAGGCTGACCATTAGGGTCTGACACACATAGTCTGGTATGAAGGAATGTCCCTCCCCTGGAGGATGGCACTGTCATCCCTCAAGGACCAAACTGAAGATCAAACAAGGAAGGACCTTGCTCAAAGCAGGTAAATAACAAGGCCAAGAAGCTGGTGCTGTGGCATAGCAAGTAAAGCTGCTGCGTGCAATGCCGGCATCCCATATGGGTGCTGGTTCAAGTCCTGGCTGCTCTACATCTGCTCCAACTCCCTCATTGATGGCCTGGGGAAAGCAGCAGAGGATAGCCCAAGTGCCTGGGCCCCTGCTACCTGGATTGAGTTCTTGAGGCCCAGCTTCAGTCTGGCCATTGCAGATATTTGGAGGTATGAAGCAGCAGGTGGGACTTCTCTGTCTTGTCTAGTCTACTTCTCTGCCTCTTGGGGAAAAAAATATTTTATAAGAGCCTGGGTTCTCAGACTTCAGCTCAATTCTGAGCCTCATCCTGGGCAACTTGCTTAACCTATTGCTAGGCCTCAAGATCTCCATTTTTAAAAAGAATTTTTTTTAAAAAGATTCATTTTATGTTTATTAAAAAGCCAGATATACAGAGAGGAGGAGAGACAGAGAGAAAGATCTCCCGTCCATTGATTCACTCCCCAGGTGACCACAATGGCTGGAATTGTGCCAATCCGAAGCCAAGAGCCTGGAGCCTCTTCTGGGTCTCCTATGTGGGTGCAGAGTTCTAAGGCTTTGGTCTGTCCTCGACTGCTTTCCCAGGCCACAAACAGGGAGCTGGATGAGAATCGGGGCAGCTGGGATGCGAACCGGCACCCATTTGGGATACCGGTATACAAGGTGAGAACTTTACCTGCTAGGCTATTGCTTCGTGCCCTCAGCATCTCATCTTGTAAAAGGGCAGTTGCCTTTCCCCGAGCTCAGGCCAGTGAAGCCTTCTGCGGGGGGTGCACCTCACAAACGCCTGGGAATACTCATTAGCATCATGGAAGAGTTATGCACAGGCCCTCGGTGGGCGGGGAGTGGAGGTGTTCCTCTGTCCTCAGAGGTTTGCTGCCTATAAACCTGGCCCCCCAGGTGACCAGGGGCTGCTGGGGATGCCATAGGGCAGAGAGAGACTATGGCATGGGGTGTCAGCTCACCTCCGGGGGCTGCCAGTCCAGGATGTGGTCGATGTCCATGGTCTTCCGGAACTCCATGTACTGAAATGGGAAATGAGGGGTGGGTGAGGTTTCCTGGGGGAAACGCAGGAGGAAGTAGGGGCTTGAGGTCTCCCCCACCAACACACCCGCAACCGCTCCCCAGTCTCCTAGGGTCGGGGGACGGGAGTGAGTCACCTTGCGCAGCATGGCCTCTGACTTCTGCAGGTCAAAACTTCGAGCTGCACAAGGTAGGGAGGGAAAGGATTCGTGAGATGAGACATAGGCTGCCTACAGCCACCTCGTCTTGCTCCTGGCCCGTGGGAAATACAGAAGACACCCGGGTGGGGTGGTGGTGTTGGGGGCTGGCAGGGGGCAGCCTGTCCCCTTCATCCGGACTATAATGTGGGAACCAAGGTGGTGCAATGGGAATATGGGGGACCCGGCCCCTCTCAGCACCCTCTCTCCCATCTGGGCCTCACCTCGAAGCCATCGCAGAAGGAAGTAATCATCGGGGTTGGGCAAGGCAGGCAACACGTCCTGGACATTTTCTCGGAACTAGGGGGAAGAGGGACAGTGGTTAAGGTGGGTTTCTCCCATGGAGCTTTGGTCTCCAGACATAAGATGATTCTCATGGCTTCTTCCCTCTCCACACCCCTTGCCCTTCTCCACGAAGTCTAGAAGGAGGGCCTGATGGGGGGATAGAAGGAAAGGTGGTCTTGAGATAGGCGCATTCATGAAAAAAGGAGAGAGGGGACTGGGGCTCTGTGCGATGTTGTAATGGGCTAATCCTCCAGCTGCAGCATCAGCATGCCCTAAGGCATGCAGATTCTAGTCCTGGTTGCTCTGCTTTCCATCCAGCTCCCTGCTTGTGGCCTGGGAAAACAGAGAATGATCCAAAGCGCTGGGACCCTGCAACCACCTGGGAGAATCAGAAGAAGCTCCTGGCTTGGGATTGACTCAACTCCAGCCATTGAGGCCCTTGGGGGAGTGAACCATCAGATGGAAGATCTTCCTCTTCATCTTTCTTTCTTTCTAAATCTGCCTTTAAATTCAAGAAGAAAGAGGAGGAAAAGAGGAAGGAGGAGGAAAAGGGATCAGGAAGTCATTGGGAAGGAAGAGGGTTGGATGGATGGCTGAGTGGGGTGAGTGGCCGGAAAAGAGGAAGGACAATGTAGTGGGAGGATGGGAGGCAGGTGAGCAGGGAAGGCGAGATTGGTGTGTGACTGGGGAGAGGGGGGTGTGTGCATGGATGGGCAGGTGGCCTGGGATTAGAGCACAAGGCATTCCTATGCTGCTCACCAAGGCTCGTGCCTTTTCCTTCCCATGATCCACAAGGCCAAGGTCAGTGATTATGTGTTCTTGCCCCCACTCACTGAGTGGTTGACAACACCCTCTGCCCCTCCAACTCTTCTGGGGTTAGAGGACAAGCCAGCAGTATCCCTCAGGTCCCACCAAGGGGCCGGGAGGGAGAAAGGGTAGGGGAGCAGCCAGCCTCAGCCCTGGGCTAGCACTACCTCCTCCAATGCCCAGAAGCGGTGCCAGTCCTCCCCCGCCCCCTCTGTCCCGGTGCCCGGAGCTGATGCCACTGGGCACTGTGGGACTTGACCTTTGAGACCAAGTGAAGGATATAATGAATCCAAAGAACTGCCGCCTCTTCCCACCCCACCACTAGCCCCTTTCCCCTGGGCCCCTGGTGGGGAAGGGGTGCTCACCTTGGCTAAGGTTTCTGCCTGCTTGGGGCTCAGGTCACCCACTCGGCCACTCATGGTGCTGGCGGAGGCTGGAGGAGAGGAGGCCACTGCAGGCAGAGTCCCAGCCTGGTCTGCCAACCTCCAGCCACCAGGGGCCTTTTGCCCCCATTCCTGGGTGTGGCCACAGGCACTGCCTCCTCCCAGGCCCACTGTTTGCCTTGCATGTTACATAACTGGGATTAAGTGAGGTCCCGTGCTTGGCTCTGGAATGGGTCCTGGGGAGGGGGCTGAGGAGAGAGGACAGTGGGCACTGCATGGTGTGTGGAGGCCCCCTGCCAGTTGGGAGGGAAGCAGGCAGCCTCGACAGCCTAGGGGCCCATGGTGGGGACTTGTATTCCCTCATCGAAGCTTCCAGGCCTCCTATGACCTCTGCCCTGGAGAAGGAGGGTTTCAGTATGGGAGGACCACTCCTTGTGGATACCCTGTGCCTCTGGGCCTCTGTTTCCCCATCTCTACAATGAAGAGACTCCATGCTGGTCCATATCATGATACAGCAAACTAAGCTGTCACCTACAGTACTGGCACCTTATGAGTTCTAGTTCAAGTCCTGGATGTTCCACTTCTACTCCAGCTTCCTTCTATTGAGCCTGGGGAAGCCATGGAAGGTGGTACTAATACCTGGGTCCCTGCCATAAACATGGGAGACCCAGAAGAAGCTTCTGGCTCCTGACTTCAATCTGACCCTGCCTGGGTAGTGAACCAGTTAGTGGAAGGAAGATCTCACCCTCTCCCCCATTCTCTTTCTCTCTGCCTTTCAAATAAAGGAAGAAGATTCCATGTCTAGGGTTCCCCAAAGACCACTTCTACCCAGCTCTGACAGGGTAGGAGTCTGAGTCATGGTCCAGGCAGTGGTCAGCTCACTCGGGTGTCCGCTCATCACACAAAGCCATGGTCAGGAAGAGGATGACATGGAACAGACAGTGGAACCCAAAAGGTAGCCTTGGGAAGGGCTGGCTATTCCCTGGAGCTGACACCACGCTCCCTGAGGTCCTTCCCATCCCATTCATCGAGTTAGCCCTTGGGGACTCCAGCATGGCTAAAGCTGAGCGATCCCCCACCCTGGTATCCAGCCATTGCTTTATCTTGAGGACAAGAAGACAAGGAGGGATCTTGTCCAGGACTCCCTCAATCCCTGGTCCTCCAGTTTCAGGACAGCTCCCCTAAAAGAGGAGCTTTAAATGCCTTGTCACCATGGGCATGCCCTGGGGAGGGAAGGAGTGGACATCCTTGGGCAGTGATGAGGGAGGACGTCTGGAAGATTCTTCTGCTCCTTGGATCCTGGCTCCCCTATAAATCCTCCCTGGCGAGATGACATCAGAAGTGTCACTTGTCTAGACAGCAACATCCCTGGGAAAACAGCAACAACACTTGACCATGACCATCAAAAAACCAGCAGCCCGAGACCATGGCAAGGCCACATGGCCATATCTTCCACACCTAGAGAGTGTCTGCAAGGGCTGAAACCCGTCCCTGGGCTAGCCTGGACCCGGCAACTGTGCTACTCCAGGTCTCTGCCTGAGAACCCTCCAAGAGCATCCTGCTTGGGCCTCTTCTGGACTACCTCAGGGCCATTTGAAGGTGAGTTAATACCAGACCCCTTGCTGCTGGTCTTCCTCCTTGCCCTGGGCCCTTGGTGGCATCAGGTCCATCAGGAGAAGGAGGGGCTGCCCTTGGCTGGTTGCCTTTGTCTGGAGCACCTGCTGCATCTCTGAGGAGCCGTTAGGTAACTGTACACCACGGCCCCACCCCACTTCACATTCCAGGCTCATTGTTTACAAAGCCCCAGCTACTGGTGTCCCTCCAGACTGGCCAGGCACAGGTATTGGGTTCCTCCACCACCTCTCACCAGCCTTTAATCCTCTCTCATTCTCACCCGTCTCCTCTCTCTAATCCCTCTAAGGTAAGGTGCTCAATTACTTCCGGTGGCAACCGCGGCTGGGAGGAAGGTCTGGCGATGGTTCCAGAAGCTGTCGGCTCTTCCTGATCCAGACCACGCCCATGCAGACCCAAGGGGTCATTGTCCACCTGCAGAATTTACTGTAGAGATGGACCTGGGCGCTCTCTGACCCGTCCTGTCCTGACACATTTGATAGCCACGAGTCACATCCAGGATATGGTTAGTACTGTGAAAGATCTGAAGTTCGAGTTGAATTTTGCTTTAAGTGGCCATGAGTGGTACCATAATGGACAGCTGAGGTCAACTCCATGGACTGAAAGCTTCGTGCATGCCAAGAACAGTACATACACAACCAGCCGAGCAGAAGGCAGAATTTGAACCCAAACCTGCTGTGACTTTGAACTTGCCTCAGAGTCACAGCCATACCCGGCCTGGCCTTTGAGGGATGTGCACTTTAACACCAATGATCTATGGCTCAACCAAGGAACTATGGCCGTCTCGTGTGCTAGAAAACTGGGGATCGCCTGGCCGGAAGCCTTGGAGCCTGTGGGATGGACTTTCCTTCCCGTGGAAACAAAGATCCTGGGGAAAGAGAGCCCCGTCCCTTACCCTGGGCACTGGTCTGCTTCAAGTGAGGCTGGGTGGAGTTTACTTCTCTCCTGCCAAGCTGCCTGGCGACCATGGCAACAACCACAACATAAACAAACCAGCCATCAGGGAGGACAAGCTGCCTGCACTACACCCGCAGGTCCCTCCTTCCAGGGGGTTCCTAGGCAACGGGAGAGGGCCACTTGGTGCATTCCTGTGCCCCTCCCCAAGAAGGGAGGGTAGGTGCGGGGAGGAGGGGTGGGGGCCGCAGCAGTGGGAAGAGGGGAATGTGTGGAGAAAGCTTGCCTTGGGGCCAGCAATGCTGAGAAGTAAGGGTGTGTGGGGAGGGTGGGTGGCCGGTCAGACCACAGAAATGTGAAGTGGTGGCTTAAGAAAGGGGACAGAAAATGCTCCCCACCCGAGTCCCAGTGTTGCTCTGGGTGGTATCCTGGTGTTGATTGCTGAAGCCACTGGAGAGCGAAAGAATTCATCAGAACAACCGGCTAACGTGAGCAGAGAGCCAGCGCATACAATGCAAAGGAGCCAGGCCAGGACAGTCACAGGCTGAAAGCTGCAGGGAGACCATGACCTCACACACACACACCCCACATGCACATATGCACACACACACACACACATACATGCTCATGTAACACACTTGAATACACACACACAAGGGTGGATGGCCAATAGTTAGGGACTTTTGCACCACTGGGTGCCTCAGGTGACCTCCACACCTGAGATAATCTACTTTTCATCATTCAGCCTTGGGCAGTTTCATCTAAAAATTTTTAAGATTTATTTATTTAATTTTTATTGGAAAGTCAGATATGCAGAGAGGAGGAGAGACAGTGAGGAAGATCTTCCATCTGATGATTCACTCCCCAACATCCACAACGGCTGGAGTTGCGCTGATCCGAAGCCAGGAACCAGGAGCCTCTTCTGGGTCTCCCACACAGGTGCAGGGTCCCAAGGCTTTGGGATGTCCTGCAGGGAGCTGGATAGGATTGGGGCTGCCGGGATTAGAACCAGTGCCCATATGAGATCCCAGTGCATGCAAGGTGAGGAATTTAGCCACTAAGTTACCTTGCCAGGCCCAATATCCTAGGTCATAGTCCCCTTAAGGCCCACTTGCCTAAGTAAGCTCAGTGACCTTCAGGTTCAAATTGTGCACTCACCAATCCCCTGAGGTATTTATCCCTGGTGTGTCCACCTACAGGTGCACCTGCGAATCCCTGACCCCGCACTCCCCACCTCCTGGCTGTAAAAATGCCTCTACCCTTGGTTCTCTCTCTCTCTTCCTTCATGTTCCCTGTCTCTCTCTACTTTGCTCTTCTCTCTCTCTCTCTCTCTCTCTCTCTCTCTGCTCCTGCTTTCTCCTTGCCCCATGGCTACTTCCCCCTGAAAATAAAGACCTCTTTGAAGGACTTACTGCATCTGGCTTTTGGATTTGTGGCAAAAACAAATAAACAAAAACCTAACATTCACTGTTACAGGTCAGAAATGTCTGGTGTTGATACATGGCGCTGGAGACCCATCCTTGCATGCTGCCTTCACTTCTTTCTAAAGATTTATTTACTCAGGCCCGGCGCAGTGGTGCAGTGGCACAGTGGTTAAGGTCCTCGCCTTGCACGCCCAGGATCCCATATGGGCGCTGGTTCTATCCCGGCAGCCCCGCTTCCCATCCAGCTCCCTGCCTGTGGCCCGGGAAAGCAGTTGAGGACAGCCCAAAGCTTTGGGACCCTGCACCCACGTGGGAGACCCGGAAGAGGCTCCTGGCTTCGGATTGGCATAGTATCGGCCGTTGCGCTCACTTGGGGAGTGAATCATCGGACGGAAGATCTTCCTCTCTGTCTCTCCTCTCTGTATATCCGCCTTTCCAATAAAAAAATAATAAAAATAAATCTTTAAAAAAAAAAAGATTTATTTACTCGTATTTGAAAGGCGGAGTTACAAAGAGAAGGAGAGATCGAGAGAAAGAGCTTCCATTCACTGATTCACTACCCAGATGGTCACAATGGCCAGAGCTGAGTCGATCCAAAGCCAGGAGCTTCTTCCAGGTCTCCCACATGAATGCAGGGTCCCAAAGACTGTTTTCCTAGGCCACAAGTCTTGATTGGACAAGGAGCAATGGAGACTAGAACTGGCACCCCTCTGGGATGCCGGTGCTTTTTGGTGGAGTGTTTAGCCTGTTTGAGCTACCATGCCAGCCCCTCTACCTTCACTTCTAACATGTGATGTGATCAAGAGTCTCAAATTCCCCATCTGTAAGCTGAAGCCAAAGACACCCCCATCTTACAGGTTTACTGAGTTAGCCAGGGTAGGCACGGTCAGAATAATAGTTTGGATAGAGTTTGAGTGTGCTCCAGGGCTTTAAGTGTCAAAGTTTAATTTCCATGGTGAGGCAATAAAAGGATAGACACTTAATCTAACTTCAGTATTTACAGGTGAGAATTGGCAGTTAGGATTGGGTAAGGTTGTGGGGGTGGAGCTTCCATGATAGAATACAGATGTCCTTAGGAGCACCGCAGGCAGAAGACACACACAGCACGTGTACACACATGTGCACACCTGCACACATACACGATCCTTGGTTCTTGCTGCGTTACTCCACATGCACCTCAGTTGCTGCCATAAAGAAGGCCATTATGCCTGGGGTCAATGCAATGACTCATCTGGCTAATCCTCCACCTCCAAGTGCTGGCATCCTATATGGGCACCAGTTCACATCCAGGCTGCTCCACTTCCCATCCTGGGAAAGCAGTGGAGGATGGCCCAAGTCCTTGGGACCCGCACTCATGTAGGAGACCTGGAAGAAGCTCCTGGCTTCAGATCACGCCAGCTCTGGTCATTGCGACTACTTGGGGAGTGAACCAGCAGATGGTTACAATTCGTTCTCTTTGGTCTGAGGCTGTCACGACAAGCAGGGAAGCCCTGGAGCTCTGTGGTGCTGAGTTCTGCTGCCTCTGCCCTCTGTCCTTTGTTCCCGGTACGATCTCACATCCAGGAGCAGAAAGGACCAGGGAAGCAGGAGGCTCTGGAAGCCAGTGATCCTGAGCTCCAGGCCAACTGTCACTGCTTAGCAAATGATTCTGAGTCCCATTTTCTTGCCCTTGGAAATGGTGGATGACTGTGTCTACTTCCCAAGGCCGACACAAAGATGCAGCAAGATATCACAGGTAGGCAGCAGAAGAGGGACGATGGGAGTAGTTTTTTTTTTTTTTTTAAATCATTAGAAAGGCAGATTTACAGAGAGAAGGAGAGAGATCTTCCGTCGGCTGGTTCATTCCCCAAATGGCTGCAGTGGCTGCAGTGGCTGGAGCTGAGCCAATCTGAAGCCAAGAGCCTCTTCCAGGTCTCCCATGCAAGTACAGGGTCCCAAGGCTTTGAGCTGTCCTCTACTACTTTCCCAGGCCGCAGGCAGGGAGCTGAATTTCAAGTGGAACAGCTGGGACATGAACTGGTGTCCACATGAGATGCCACGCTTGGAGGTGGAGGATTAGCCAGTTGAGTCATTGCACCAGCAACAGGGGGTGGAAATTTTTTTTAATGATTTGTGTATTTTTAAAGCATTTATTTTTATTTGAAAGGCAAATTTACAGAGAGCACACACACACACACACACACTCACACACACACAGATGTCTACCCTGTAGTTCTTTCCCCAAATGTCCACAATGGCCAGAGCAGGGCCAGTCCCAAGCCTGGAGCCAGGAGCTTCTCCCCAATCTCCCAGATGAGTGCAGAGGCCCCAGCACTTGGTCCTTCCTCGACTGCTTTCCCAGGGAGCTAGTTTGGAAGTGGAGCAGCTGGGATTCGAACTGACACCCACAAGGGGTGTAGGCATCACAAACAGAGGCTGAGCCTACTATGCCATGCTGCTGGTCCTATTTATTTATTTGAAAGGTAGAGTTACAAACAGAGAGGGACACACACACACACACAAATAGAGAATCGTCCACTTGCTGCTTCACTGCCCAAATGGCCACATCAGCCACAGGCTGGGCTCAGCTGAAGTCAGATGCCAGGAACTGCATCCGGGCCTCCCACATGGATAGCAGGGAGCCAAGCTTCAGGCCATGATTTGCTACCTCCCACGCCAGTCCACACCCCCCTGCTCCGTGAGATTATGGCAGTGACTTCCCAGAGCTGACAGACCAGAGAAGAGCAGGTCCCACCTCCATTCCTGGGCCGGGCGAGGCCTGATTGTTCCTAATCACCTTATCTGGGGCAAGAGTCCCATCTCGGCCGCCTGCCAAGATCTTGGCATTCCTCCTGACAAACAGTGAGGCCCTGTTTTGTAAGCTGTTTTACAAATGGTTTTATTAACAGCTACCTCTTGCATACACACAGTTCCTCCGGAAGACCTTACAAACGCCAGGCAGCCATCCCTGGAGGAGGCTCCTTCTGGAGTCTGTCTCGCCTCAGACACCCCCATGATCACCCTACACCCCAATCCTCACCGCGGATGGCCCAGCTACAACTGGTCTCCCCTCCACTCCCCACCAGTCACATCCAACAGCTTTCAACTCCCTCGCCTGCACTGCTTCCACAGGCAAAACCCTCTGACCCCCTTGGCAACATTTTTTTTGCCCATTGCTCCCCCAGAATTCTACTTCTGCCCTGCCCTCTCCAAGCACACACAGTGATACCATGCGCATTTCTGGTTATCGGAGTCCTCGCTGCCTCCTTCCATCTGCATATACCTCCTGTTAGCATCATGTCTGTCCCCCACTCCCGGCCCATCCCACCTTCCCGCCCAGCGTCCTCCAGGGAACAGATACTAGAATGAATACAGATGAGGGAACAGATAAAGACACTCGTGTCAGGCAAGGCAGTGCCTCGTCCTGCCAGATTTCCCTTGGGTTTTCTTTGTAAACAAGCAGCACTGTGGAGTCCTGTGTGCACCTGTACCCCTGGCTAGGTAGGAGAGGAGAGATTCTGCTCTCACCTCCACGAGGGAGCCCTGGCCCCACTACCTGTCCAGGAGGCACATTCTACCAGCTCTGAGAGTCAGAACTACAGCTGCTGCCTGCCTACAGGTGACAACTTACTGCCTGTCCATCCTCCCCCCCACACACCTGACACTGTGGCTTTTTGATCAGGGACCCAGGGACACTAGTGCATGGAGCAGAACAGCCTTGGCTATCTGCTAGGCAACCAGGTGAGGCCGTGCTGTTGCTGGAGAAGTGGCTGTAGGTGGACAGAAGGTCAAGGGGTCGAGTTCAAGTCTGGAGATATGAAGGTGGTTGTGATGGCAGGTGGACTGACTGAAACCTAACATAGGTTCTGCCCAACCTTATGCTCTGCCCTGGCATACTCTGCCCCTCAATGGTTGCTTCTGCTGGGTCCCACCTCTCTGCTTCTGATGGAGCAGAACTAGGGCCCCTGAGCCCCAGGTCTCTCCCCAGGTGCTCTGACTGCCAACACCCTCTTCCTCAATCATCTCTGCTGACTTCCCCTCCTGCAGGCCTGAGGCTGGGCTCCCTAAGTTCATGTACCCCCCCACCCCGATTTGCCCAAGCTGGACCAGGTCTGAGTGAGTCCTGGGACAGAGGAGTGACTTGGGCATGGCCCCTCCTCTCTGATCCCTGGTTCACTTGGAAGTCCTCTCTCTGATCCCTGGTTCACTCGGAGGTCCTCCTCATTGACATTCTCTGGGAATGGGGCAGGCCCCATCTGCACCCGTCTGTGGTCCATGCATGGCTGCTGCCTCTTTCTGTCTGTCTATCCTCCCAGGGTCAGATGGGCCCCTCACCTGGGGCACCATCTGCCAGGGAAAACAGGAAGAGAGAGAGAGGGTAGCCAGAGCCTTCAGTGTCTGGAAAAGGAGTTTGTGGCCCTGAGTGCCTGTAGCGTCTCCTCGGAGGCTTTGTCAGGGAGCAGCACCTCCACAGTGTAGCTGACCTTCTTGGCGTACACCAGGCTGTAGGTGTTGTCAAAACGCAGGACGTCTGTAGGGACAGAGAGGAGGATCAGGCTGAGCCAGCCAGTGCACCTGTACCTCCACCAGGTCTAGGAGGTCAGCGGTCAGGGTCCCCTTCCCCTCCCTCCACAAATCTGCACAGGTGATGTTAATGCTGAATAGAGGAACTCAGACAAGCTGGGGCTTGCCTAAGCCCCTCTGGTCACTAGGCAACCACCATGACACCTCCTTGAGGCCTCACTGCAGTTCCATTTTATGGAGGAGAAAACTAAGGTAAAAACAGGTGTGACAACTTGCTAGTGGGGACTGCCCAGCATGTATGATGACACCATCCCTTATTGGCATACTGTTTGAACCCCGGTTGCTCTGCTCTGAATCCAAGCTCTCTCCTAATGCACCTGGGACAACAGCAGAAGATAGCCCAAGTCCCTGGGCCCCTGCCACCCACCTGGGAAACCAGCAAGGAGCTCCTGGTTCCTGGCTTAGGTCTGACCCAAACCTAGCTGTTGCAAGCATTTGGGGAGGAACCCAAGGGATGGAAGATCTCTCTCTCTCTCTCTGCCTCCTCCTCTCTCCCACTCTACATTGAAAATAAATAAATCCTAGGCAAAGAAAAAACTTTGTAGTGATCACGAACCCAGAAGGAGAGGGAGGGGGAATCCCATGTCCCAGAGGGAAGGACTGAACTACAGGAACTGCTTTCCCAGGTGATGGACCTAGGTTGATGCTGGGATGTTAAGCACCTGCCAGACCCCTCCATTTGCCTCCCCAACCCAGGGTTCCTCTCTCCTGATTCTCCTTTTCATAAAGCAGGGCTGGGCAATGAATGCAAGGACTAAAGCAGCGGCAACAAGCCCTCCTCCACCAGAAACCAACCTGCAGACCACCCACCAGAAGACAAAGGTCAGCACAGTTTCTGGGCAACCTTGCTCTCCAGGAATGCCTGGGATGGAAAGAGGAACACCTGGAGGAAGTATGACTGAGCCTGCTGCTAATTCACCTGCCGTGGGGGAAGATTTCTCAGGCGCTGAGCCCTTGAAGCTGGGCCGCTAAGCCAGCTAACATCTGCCTGTTTCTGCCCTGGTGCCCACTCATCCTATCCCAGGCCTGTGGGATCTAAAAGTTGACACAGTACCCCCAATCCCCAACCACACATTCTCTCTGCTGCAACTAGGCAGACAGAGAGCAAGGGAGAGGCAGCTACACTCAGAGAGAGGCAAACCCTTCTGTACTTACACACGCCGGCCTCGCTGCAGGTGAGGCTCCCGTCCTCAGGCACCAGGTGGGCATTGTAGCGCTGGCTGGCCAGCACCTCCGTCATCTCCCCTGCACGCTGCCGCTCCCCCATCTTGGTCTTCAAGAAGATCCCGAAACCAATGTCCCCACCATCTGAGGCAAACTGCCACCTGCAGGAGATGGAGCCCTGATGACCACCACCAGTCAAGAAGCTTGCCCCACCCCCAGTTGCACCCAGGCACGGGGGACCACGGTGCCCACCTCAGCACACAGCCTGGAAACAGGATCTCATTCTCCACCTGCTGGGAGGAGCCGCGTCCCACGGACACCGAGTGCTCATACTGCAGCCTTTCCTGATTGCGCCTGTGGTAGCTCTGGGGCACCTCGCCCCCATAGTTGATCTGTGGGAGAGCGTGGGTGAGCCACAGGCTGTGCCATGCTGTCCACCTCCTCCCCTTCCTTCTTTCTGGGGCCCTCTGTACCTTGGTCAGGCACTTGGGGTTGCCGTCAGGGTCAGTCATGGTCCCCCCAAACTCCATGGGCAGCTGGTCGGGGCTGATGAACCTGTGTAGTTCCTGCTTCCAGTTGTCTGCATGGGAACAAGTGGGGTTGAGGGGAGTCCCCCAAGGGGCAGGGGAGCCCAAGGAAGGTCCCTGGGCTTCTACTGTGGATCTCAGGCTGTGGTCTGGGAACCAAGGCTTTGCCCTTGTGTGCTGGGGCAGAGTCAGGTGAGGTCAAGGTTAGCGCCTGAGCAGAGGATAAGCCAAGGTACAACAAGGCCCTTAGCATTGACCTCTGCTTCCTGGGCAGGTGCAGAGCTGGGCACTGCTCAGTAGGAGGTGGGGGCATCCCATCACTCACCCCCCAGGATCACCATCTTCCTGCGTGTCGCCTCGCTCATGAATGACTTGACCAAGTTGAAGGCCACAGGGAACAGCTTGGGGGCTGAAACACATTAGATCCCCAACCCCGTCCTTTTGAAAGCTGAACCAGGAACATGGGTTTAGAAAGTCCTGGCCGAGGGCACTTGTGGGACAGATCTGGATTCTGCCATTCCCACACGCTGTGTGGACTCTCTGAGTCATGGGAAAACAGAACCCCGATGGGATGAAACAGACTGGCTGAAAGGCACTGAGCTAGCTAGACTTGAACCCAGGTCATCTGATGGCACAGCCCAAGTGTGCAGTCCCGGTGTGTCCACAAACCAGCGTGACTCATGGACATCTGGGGACAGCAGCAAACAGCTAGCATCAGAACTGATCTGACGCTACTGCCAAATCCTGGCCTGTGCTTCTGATATGTTACAAAAGTACCAGGCAGTTCAGGATTGGAGCAATGACCAAAAAACAAACAAACAAACAAGTAAATAAACAAACAAAGCAAGCACATACAGAAACAAAAGCAAAAACTGGTTCTTCATCCAAGGAGGGTTCTTACTGGCCCTGATCTTGATGGCTAAAACTGTCCTACCACACTCCCCATCCCCCAACCCTCCCTCCCCACATCATCCCAGCCACAGGCTCACCTCGAACCACAATTAAGTGCTTCAGCGTCTCAGGGTAATTAGCCTCCAGCATGGCGAAAAACTGCGAAGTCAAAACAAGACCGGTGGACAGCACACTCTGGCTCATCCCGCCCTAGGTTCTGTGGCCCCCAGAGGCCAGCCCTGCCCAGCCTGCACATCTGGCTGTCTCCATGTACATGTGTGCTTTCTTCTCAGGCTCTCCCTTTCTTAGAGAGGCATCCCAGGTTGGTGCCACTAGTTGGTCCAAGGGATGGCTCAGGTGGACATGCCAGCTTTGCAACAGACCAGAAGCTGGCACAGGCAGCCACTCACAGTGTTGGCCCGGGAGCCACTGCAGCTGTAACTGCAGGACCAGCCACCCACCTCACCTGCTGGTACACCTCCACGGCCGGCTTCCACAGATGCTTCAGACTCAGGCCTTCCATATCGAACACCATCAGCACCAACTCGATCTTTTTGCCCAGCTACATGGGATAGAGCAGGGCTAGAGGTCAGATGACAGCTCCAGCCAGGAGACTCCACAACTTCCCCTGCCTCTACATCCCCTGGCAGCCCAGAGCATTTTCCAAACAGGTGGATCCCATTTGAGGCCCAAGGAGACATATTTGAGCCTGGCAGAGTCTGTGGATGCATGCTGTTATCAAGATTCGTTCAGTACCATTGCCTTAAGTCAGTGAACCATGGAGTTGAAGACTTTACTGATCAATTGATTCATTTTATTCGAAAGAGACAGAGAAGAGAGAGAGCTTTCCCAAATGCCAGAAATAGGCAGCAGCTAGGTCAGGTTGAAGCCAGGAGCCAGGAGTTCAATTTGGGTCTCCTAGGTGGGTGATACGGATGTAATTCCTCAGGCTACCATCTGCTGCTTCTCAGAGTTCACAGGTAGTTGGCAGAATAAGAGCCAGGACTTGAACCCAGAACTCCAACACAGAATACACGTATTCCAAGCAGTCTTCACCACTGTGCCAAGCACCTGCCCTGTCATCAGCAGGCACCACATTGATAAAACACCAGGTCTGGCCTGACGCTCAGCTCTGGCTTTCTGTCTCACCACGTAACCTCTACATTGGGCATGATTTCCCGCTGTGAACAGAGCCACACCAAGGCTTTGAACCCTCGGAACTAGGAGCTAGGTAAATCTCTTTTCTTTACTACGTACCCAGGTATCTGTCGAATACTCAAGGTAATTCGTGATCATCACAGAAACTGTTAGCATGGTATGTGGCCTTCTTAGTTCAGAAACCATCTGCCATGTAGCAGGCAACTCCCTATTGTTGGTTACATCTCCATAGTGGTTCTAAGGTCCAGCAAGGAAACACAGCCAATTTCAAGGCATGTCCCACCAAATTTATGTTATGTCCTTTACAACATTGGGGACACCTGTTCCATCAACAAAACTGACTGCCCGGTGTTCCCGGGGTTTGTGGGAGAAACTGAGCTAATGTTTTGCCTACATCCAAAGTCAAGGTCCCAGGGAGAGGGCAAAGAGGGAACGGATGAACCTTTTTCACCCTTGCAATGTTCCTGCTGGATGTCCACAGCTGAGCCAGTCCTGAGAGCAGGGGGCTGGGACAGCCTGGGCTGGGTTAGGTCAGGGTGGAGGGGCAGAGAGCAGTCCTGCCTGGGTCCTGGCACCCTGTTCTAGACAAGCAAAGTCTATCCACACACCCCCACCCTCCTTTCTGTCCCAGCCATTCACCTTCTGACTTTGCTGCTCACATTCATGCTGCAGGAGCTCACAGGCCTTGATCCGCTTCCGGACCAGCTCCTGCTTGGAGGCCGACAGCAGGAGGCCCTTGGGGTCCAGGGTCCCAATGATGTCGAACCACACAGGGCAGCCTTCATAGTCATAGCCACACAGGCCACCCGAATCGTACAGCTGGATCACCTGGGCACGTGGGAGGAGAAGAGCCTGACTCAGACCTGCCCACTGGGGGCATCAGATGGCCTGGGAGGGGGTGGGGCTCACCTCTGAGGGCTGCCACTTGAGGATGTTGTCCAGGTCCTGTTGTTTCCGGAACTCCATGTGCTAGGAGACACAGCACAAGCTGAAGAACTTGGCTCAGCCAGGGGTGTCTGCCAACAGCCCCTAAGATCCTACCAGGACATCCCTGCAGTCCCTGACCAGGCTCTATCACATGGGGTCAGGGATAGGAACAGGACAGCTGGCAGAGGCAGAAAGGGCTCATCGGAATGAATGTGAGTTCCCACCCTTAGTGGTTGATCCCCAGGGTGCAGTGAGCTAGGCACCCAGTGGCTGCCTCACCTTCCGGAGCATGTCTTGGGACTTCGGCAGGTCAAAGTTCCGAGCTGCAAGAACAAGATGAGGGAAGAAGGGGAGAGGCTCTGCAATTAAGCCATCCATGGAAGTGCAGGAGACAAGAGCAGTGCAGTAGGGTAGGAAACGCCCCAACCGGCTCCTGAAACTCTAAGAACACACAGGGGACCTAGAAAATAGCTTATGAAGCCAAAGGTCCTGAGTCTTCTTGAAGGTTTTGGAGGGACTTCCATGCCAGTGTCTGGACCTTTTCAGATGCTTCTAGGGGAGGCTGGTATGGTGGCATATCAGGTTAAGCCTCCTCCTGTGGCATCATCATTTCATACGGGTGCCAGTTCAAGTCCCAGCTGCTTCATTTCTGATCCAGCTCCCCGATTAATGCCCTTGGATAAGCAGAAGAGGACGGTCTAAGCGCTTAGGCCCCTGTACCCTGTGGGAGACCCAGGTGGAGTTTCTTCCAGGCTCTTGCCTTGCTCATTGCAGCCACTTAGGGAACAAACCAGCAAATGAGATATTCACTCGCTCTCAATCTTGCCTGCCAAATAAATAAAATAAATGTTCAAAAAAAAAAATGACAAGAGTCCTTCCTAAGTTGATCCAGTTGCCATATTTGACATCTCCCCAAGGAACTGTGACCCTCAGGCATGAGAAGTGTGGAATCTGAAATCAGGCAGATTTGAACTTGAATTCTACTTCTTTCCCTTTTATTTGCTGTGCGCTGTGTAGCACGAGCAGGTCACTTCTCTTTGCTGAACCTTAGTTTTTTTTTTTCTTTCTTTTTTTTTAATTGGTTACATGGGACCTATCTTTTTCAATAACTTGAAGGAAAATATGAGATAAGACATATAGTGCTTGACAGGGCACTAGGTTTCCAGTAAGTTGTCAATCCATGGTGGCTGTTGTGCTGGCTTGTTTGGAAAAAAAAAAATAGTTACACTTCAGTTGGAAACATAGTGCTGTTCTTTAAGAATGCCATAACTACTGAATCATGGAAGAATTTCATCACAGTCAGAAAGATCTGAGCGCCTCTCCAGGACCCCCAGGCACAAA
Source organism: Ochotona curzoniae (assembly GCF_017591425.1). NCBI lineage: Eukaryota > Metazoa > Chordata > Mammalia > Lagomorpha > Ochotonidae > Ochotona > Ochotona curzoniae. Next base: position 7,612,849 of record NW_024467101.1, on the reverse strand, counting down.
ATCACCACCAGCCCCAGAAATAACCACCTTGGCTATCTCCTGCGATGAGCTGCTCGCTAGCTAGGCAGGCCACCCATTGCATTTCTCAGCAGCTTGGAGGGAGCCCAAAGCCACCTCCCAGGGATTCCAGTCCCATGTTCCAAGGTCATTGAGTACATAGAATCCCTCTCGCCCATGTGGGACCTCTGCAAATACTTGAGGACTGCGGGCCTGGCGCGGTGGCGCAGTGGTTAAGGTCCTTGCCTTGCACGCCCGGGATCCCATATGGGCGCTGGTTCTATCCCGGCAGCCCTGCTTCCCTTCCAGCTCCCTGCCTGTGGCCCGAGAAAGCAGTTGAGGACGGCCCAAAGCTTCGGGACCCTGCACCCGCGTGGGAGACCCGGAAGAGGCTCCTGGCTTCAGGTCGGCATAGCATCGGCCGTTGTGTTCACTTGGGGAGTGAATCATCGGACGGAAGATCTTCCTCTCTGTCTCTCCTCTCTGTATATCCGCCTTTCCAATAAAAAAATAATAAAAATAAATCTTAAAAAAAAAAATACTTGAGGACTGCTAATGTTCTTTTTTCCAGTCTATGACAAACCTCATCTCCTGGGGGAGCTGGTGTTATAGCGCAGAGGGCTAAGTCAACACTTGTGATGCCAGCACCCCTTGTCAGAATATTGGTTCAAGTCCCGGCTACTCCAGTTCTGATCCAGCTCCCCCTGCTAATAACCTGGGAAGGCAGCAGAGGATGGTCCAAGTCCTCTTGGGCCCCTGCATCCACAAGGAAGAACCAAAATAAGTTCCTGGCTCTGGACTGACCTAGCTCTGACCATTGTGGCAGTTTGGGGAGTGAAATAGCAGTTGAAAAATCTCTCTGCCTCCTCCTCTCTCTGCAGTTCTTTAAAGTAAAATAAACAAATTCAACAACAAACCCTGCAGTGTTGACTGATGTTGTCCTTCTCCTGTTGTTGCTGATCTGGAAAAAAAAATGTACCTAAAATGCCTCCTTAAGTGTGTAATTGGGGACCAGTGTGTTGTTTCAACTGGTTAATTCTCCATCTGCAAACACCCAGTTCCATGTGTGTACTGGTTTGTGTCCCTGCTGCTCCACTTCCCATCCAGATCTCTGCTTGTGGTCTGGGAAAGCAGCAGAGGATGGCTCAAAGTTTTGGGCCCCTGTGCTTACGTGGGAGACCAGGAAGAAGCTCCTGACTCCTAGCTTTTGATCAATTCAGTTCTAACCACTGTGGCCACTTGGGGAGTGAACCAGTGGATAGAAGTCCTTTCTGTCTCTTCTTCTGCCTTCTCTTTGTAAATCTGCCTTTTCAATAAAAATAAATCTTTTTTAAAAAATATATATTTGGAAGAGAATATTTGCCATGTAACCATTAGCAGGCCAGGAACTTCCTCCTGTTCTAGTCTTGCTAAGTGTTTTTTAGTTTTGTCTTAAAACAGGGTCTGAGGCCCAGCACAGCAGCATAGTGGCTGAGGTCCTTGCCTTGCACATGCTGGGATCCCATATGGGCATGGGTTCATGTCCTGGCTGCCCCATTCCCCATCCAGCTTGCTGCTTGTGGCCTGGGAAAGCAGTGGAGCAGAGCCCAAAGCCTTAAGACGCTGCTCCGACATAGGAGACTTAGCAGAAACTCCTGGCTCCTGGCTTTGGATTGGCTCGGCTCCAGCCATGGAGACCACTTGGGTAGTGAATCAGTGGGTGAAAGATCTTCCTCTCTGTCTCTCTTCCTCTCTGTACATCTGACTTGCCAATAAAAATAAGTGAATCTCAAAAAAAAAAAAAAAAAAGAAAGAAAGAAAGAAAAAGAAAAGGATCTGAATCTTTCACAGCTTTTTCCGCCTTTCCGCCCTAGCTGAGATAACAGTGTGATCTTTCATGTCCAGTTTCACAAACGTCATTGGCAACGCTCACGAACACTCTGCCAGCCTGGTGTCCATTTGGATCCCACTTCCATGCTGGGGCTCAGTGGGGGTGTTTGGCGCTAACACAGGCGAGCTCGAACTCTGACCCTGAGCGCTTGATCCTGACCCCTCTGCAGCCCTCTTCTCAGCATTGCTCACCCCTCTCCCCATGACCCAGCCTCCCTGCCCCCCTCCCAGTCATCCCTGACCCCACTGGCCTCACCTCGAAGCCAACGCAGCAGGAAGTAGTCATCAGCCTTGGGCAGCGCAGGCAGCAGGTCCTGCAGGTTCTCCCGGAACTAAAGAGGGGGTACAGCGGGGGACTCATTGATCAAGGAGGCTCTGGAGACCTCCGGGCCACAGCCCTCCCCTATCCTGGGACCCTTGGGGCATGCATGGTTAGAAACAGCTGCTGTTGCCATCACTTTTCCAATAGGGCACCCTTCAGCCTATCCTAGGAGGAAGAGGTGGGCCCTTCTCCAACTCCAGGGGTTCTCTGCACCCCAAGACTCTTAACCTGCAAGACCAAGATCCCTGAGTGAGTCTATCAGGCCAGCCACGATGTTTCGGGGACACTGTCATCTTGAGGGTCTGGTTTGGAGACAGGTGACTTAATTTCCCTGAGTCTCGGTTTCCTCACCTGTGAAATGGGATTAATGAGAAACTTGGGTCAAAGGCATTTGGACCCAGAAAGCACATGGCACTGGGCCTAGCTCAGAGCAGGTGCCAGATAAACTTGGGCACTCATTCAACAAACAAGGACTGGCTAGCGTCCTGGACAGTGACACTTTTGTGGGCATACTTTTGGAAATATCAGCAGGGGGTGGCTGGCATGGTGATATAGCACATTAATCATCATCTCATATGGGGGTCAATTTGAGTCTCAGCTGCCCCACTTTTGACCCATTTTATGCACTTTTGACCTGTTTATAGCCTGGGAAAGCAGCAGAGCATGGGCCAAGCACTTGGACTCCTTGCAATCCCATGGGAGACCTAGAAGAAACTCCTGGCTCTTAACTTGGGACTAGTTTAGCTCTGACCACTGTGGCCCATTTGGGGAATGAGCCAGCACATGGAAGATCTCTAACTGTCCTTCTTTCTGTGGATCTGCCTCTCAAATAAAAAGTAAGTGAATCTTAGTGGAGTGGCGGGGGGAAGGGGGGGAATCAGCGGGGAGGGCTCAAAAGAAGGCCAGGAAAGTCTTATCGGAATAGCTATTTGGGCTACAAGAAAGAAGGCTGGTCCAGGCACGGGACTGCCAGCTCCTGTCACAAATCCACTACTGGGGGAGCTGCTGCGAGTTTGGGGAGTTTTGAGGAGATGCCCAGGCCTGTCCATCAAAGGTGGGGTTTGAAAGGAGCTCTGTGAATTGAAATTTGGGATTAGAAAGAAGTGAGACGGAGACCTGATAAGGCCGTCTTAGTGGCAACCCATGGAATCCTCCCAATTTTAAGGGGGACGTTTAAAGTCAGCATTCCTTCCTATGCTGTTTACACAACTGCACATGAACAATCAGTTGCAACATCTCTATTGTTAATGAGTAACACTGGCCACAGTGCCTGCTACAATGATTTGGCCGGGCACCGGGCCCAGAGTTTCCTACACACCCCAACAGCTATGGAAGGTAGAGTCACCCCAAGGTACCTGCCTGCACCATTGGAACCTCAGGACTCACTGAGACAGGACGGACAAAGGTCATGCCTCTGCTTTGCCAAGGTCACTGCCCTCCTCCTAGACCCTCCCCTTTCACCTGCGGATTCATTGGGGATCACAGTCCTTCACCTGGGACTCCCTTGTTCCTTCCCTGGGAATTCAATCAGCGACCCCACCTCTCCTCGAGTCCTCAGTCCCTGGACCAGGAGCCTCCAAAGCAACCGTGCTCCTGACACCCTAAGCGACCCCGAGCCAGGTGCATGGTGTGGACAAGATCTGTAATGTCCCGCAGGCATAGGCTTGAAGGAGTCTGTTTCTAGCCACCAGCCATCCACTGACCACGGTACTATTGTGACTCCTAAGAAGTGGGTGGTCTCCGTTTTGCCAGTGACTGTGGCATTCCCACGTGCAGCCTGCTGCGCTGTCACAATCGCTAAAAACAACAACAAAACCTGTCTGTTTTCCTTTAATAAGGAAAGCTAGGGACCAGTGCAGTAGCTTTGTAGGTTAATCCTCTGCTTGCATCCCTCAGGGACACTTGTTCCAGTCCACTTCTGATCCAGCTCTCTGCTTATAGCCTGGGAAAGCAGTGGAGGCTAGTTAAAGTCCTTGGGTCCCAGTGTCCACATGGGAGACCCAGAAAAAGCCCCTGGCTCTCCAGCTCAGCTCAGCTCCAACCATTGTGGCCATTTGAGGAATGAACCAGCAGGTAGAAGACTTCTCTCCATCTCTCCTCTCTGTAAAATCTTCCTTTCCAAATAGATATAAACAAATCTTTAAGAAGTAGAAAGAAAAGCCAGCCATAAACCAACAGCCTTGGGTTCTAAGGACTTAGAGAATCTGGCAGAGAGAAACCAATCAAACAAATTTCACAATCTGGGCACAAGATCTGAGAGCCTGCAAGCTGCCCTGAGGCTGATGGCCGTGCCACCCCTTGCCCAGGGTCAGGAACGAGGGTCAGGCCCCGGTGGTGGCACTAGTGTGGCCGGGGTCTTGGTGGGGCACAGTCACCAGCTGGGAGAAGGATCGTGCCAAGGTGAGCTTGGCTCTGGACTGGCGTCCTGACCATGAGGACACATGGTGCTTGGGTTCCTCCCCAGGCCTCCCCGCCGGCCTTGTCCCTCACCTTGGCCAGTGCCTCCTGCTGCGCGGGGCTCAGATCCCCAACTCGGCCGCTCATGGTGCCCCTGAGCACAAAGGGGTGCGGGGTGCTGGACGCGTCTGTCGGCCTGGCTTGGTAGCCTGCTTTTGCCCTGGTGGAGTCAGCTGTTGGTCCCGCCCCGACGGGAGAGTCGCGAATGTCGCGAGTCCCGCCCCGCCCTGGGAGAGGGGTGTGGTTTGCCGGGACCGCCCAGCGCATCCTACCTGCGGCAGGCAGGTGAGCCACCGGGAGGGCGCGGCGCGCTCCCGGAACACGGAATGGAGTTCCGGGCAGCCCGTGGCCTCCACCCCCAAACCCTCTCACCCCAAAGGCTCGTAACTGTTTGCAGGTGACGGAGCTCGGGGGGGGGTGGGGGATGCGGGGAGAGGGGGGCGGAGCACGGGGAAAGGTGGGCCCTGCCTACACTTAAATAGCAGAATTATGGACTCATGACTGCTTATGAAGAACTATACTATTGTAATAACATGGGGAAAAATCATCGCAGTAGGGAAGGAATTTGAGAGGAGGGTAAGGAAAATCCCAGAACCTTTGGAATTGTATCATAAAATAAAATTTATTATTTTTTTTAAAGATTTATTTTTATTGGAAAGTCAGATATACAGAGAGGAGGAGAGACAGTGAGAAAGATCTTCCGTCCGATGATTCACTCCCCAAGTCAGCGCAACGGCCGATGCTATGCCAAGCTGAAGCCAGGATCCAGGAACTTCCTCCAGGTCTCCCACACGGGTGCAGAGTCCCAAGGCTTTGGGCCGTCCTCCAGTGCTTTCCCAGGCCAGAAGCAGGGAGCTGGATGGGAAGTGGAGCTGCCGGGATTAGAACCAGCGCCCATATGGGATCCCAGCGTGTTCAAAGGGAGGACTTTAGCCGCTAGGCCACGCCGCCAGGCCCATAAAATAAAAATTAAAAAAAAAAAAGTTTTTAAAAAAGGAAGAAGATGAAACCGGCCTGTGTTTCAAGGAACACCCTTGGATTTCCTTTTGAGTAAAATGGAAGTTTTAGTTGTTGTTGTTGTTGTGTTTAAATGTACGTGGCGCAATCCTCAGTGCCCAGGTCTCTTGCCCAAGGAGCCTCCCTGGACTTGAACTCAGAGCTGGACACTGTCAGTACACAAAATGCCTGAAGTCTTCCAGGTGGTCAGAGGATTGGAGAAGCTGATGACTAGGGGAGAGAGACAATGATTGGCACAGTGCCCCAGGACCGTGGCAGTTTCCTAACTGTTGTGCCTGAGGTCATCAGTTGGTGGAGACTGGGACTGGGTCCAGGTGGGGGATGAGGGTAGGGGAGAGGGTATTGACTCCTACGGAAGGTCAAGGAGTGGGAGGTGGCTGACTGGTGACAGCCAGGAGACATCACCGGGCAGGGTAACCAAGCACAAATTTTCCAGTGAGCAGAAACTGACAAAGGACAGAGGAAGGGCTAGTTGGACATGAATCTCCCCTGGGTTCCTCTTTCCTGCAGGTTCTAACCAAGTTCCAGGCCTGGGGCTACCCAATCACACAGCCACGGGTCTCACCTAACTGTGGAGAGCTGGGAGCAGGTTCATTACTGGCAAGAACAGGTAAATATATGCTGCCTGTGCGAAGCACAAACCACATTTTAGGGGCTAAAACTATGGCATATCAGAGTGATCCACCAACTGCAGCGCCAGCATCCCATGTAGGCATTGGTTCAGGTCTCCCAGCTGCTCCACTTCCCATCCAGCTCCCTGCTGGTGTGCTTGGGAAAGGCAGCAGAGGATGGCCCAGGTGTTGGGACCCCTGTGCCCAACATGGGGGCCTCAGAGGAATCTCCTGGACCCCCTGCTTCAGACCAGCCCAGCTCTGATCATTGTAGTCAGTGCTTTAAAAAAAAAAAAAAAAGAAAAGAAAAGATTTATTTTTAGTGGAATGGCAAGTATACAGAGAGGAGGAGAGGCAGAAAGGAAGATCTTCCGTCTGATGATTCACTCCCCAAGTGACCGCAGCGGCTGGAGCTGTGCCGACCTGAGGCCAGGATCCTGGATTCTCATGCAGGTGCAGGATCCCAAGGCTTTGAGCCGTCCTCGATTGCTTTCCCAGGCCACAAGCAGGGAGCTGAATGGGAAGCAGGGCTGCCAGGATTAGAACTGACACCCATGTGGGATCCTTGCTTGCGCAAGGTGAGCACTTTAGCCACTAGGCCACTGTGCTGGGCCCTAGTCATTGAAGTCATTGGGACATGGGCCAGTGGATGGAAGATCTCTCTGTCTTTCCTTTCCTCCCTGCCTTTCACTGAAAACAAAATAACAAAAACAAAAAGAACACATCCTTTTTTTAAAAAAGAACACATTTCAGTAATTTAGCACCCAAAAGGCTAAGACACACCACCATACAATGTTGCATGAGTGTTTATGTGAATACATACATGGTTAAAATCAATTGTACCCATGGGCTGGCCTTGTAGCAGTTGCAACGCCAGCATCCCATATGAGCACTAACAAGCAGCGGGGCTGGGACTGCAGCCCCGACAGGTGTACAGGCCCAGGTGTCTGTCCCAGCATGCTTTCAGTCACTGTCAAGTCCGTCCTTGCCTTGACGACACAAGATGGACTCTTCCCAGGAGCCTGTGACACATGGTGCCTTCTCAACCGCCACCCCCTTCACTTCTCAGCTGCTTCTGGGTGCAGTGGACTTCATTCTACACATCGGAACACAAGTAGTCCACCTCTGTGTGCCTTTTCACCTCCCGCTGTCCAAAATATGGCTGTTGCCTTTGGTCCCTCTTGGCCCAGGCGCTGAGAAGTAGTTCTGACGTGATTGTGTCATCATGGACTTAACCCCACGGGGCATAGCCCACACACCCTGTGGGCCTCTCCCACTCACCTCACTAAGCACCTAAATACCCTATGGTCCCTCACTGACCACAGGTGTCCTGTGGGAAGCCCTGTTTCTACTCTGCAACCTGCTGACCTGGGAAAGGGGAGGGGGTATGGCATCTGTCCTGTGGCCAGCAAGATGATGCTGCTGGCCGCACCCTACAGTGTGGCAATAGCAGTCCTTGTCTCACAGGCCTTGGGACACGACAGATGTTGCCGCCAAGAGCATAGGAGCTGGCAGGGCTGACCCTGGGTGGAGGGCCAGTGAGTGTCCGCCTGACGCAGGTTCCCTGGGGTAAGGTGGCCTTATACCTTCACCTGCCTGGGAGGTGGAGATGAGGTGACGGGTGGCTAGGGGCTGAGGGAGGGGAGGCAGAAAGAGTTTCTTAATTTCCCCTCAACAACATGGGGTGACCCCAGGGAAAGGTAGGTTCTGGTGTGGCTACCCCTATCCTACTCCCAGGCAGGACCTAGGAAGGCTGTATGGACCTGTGAGAGAAAGAGGGTTATGCAGGGAGCTGTCTCAGTGGCTCAGCTGGCTAATGTTCTGCCTTCAAGTGCCAGCATCCCATGTGGGCATTAGTTTGAGTCTTGAGTGCTCCACTTCCCATCCAGCTCCCTGCATATGGTCTGGGAAAGCAGTTGAGAATGGCCTAAAGTTTTGGGACCTTGCATGGGAGACTAAGAAGAAGATTCTGGCTCCTGGCTCCTGGCTTTGGATTGGCTCATCTCCAGCTATTGCAATCATTTGAGGAGTGAACGAGAGGATGAAAGATCTCTTCCTTATTGTTCCTTCTCTATGTAAGTCTGCCTTTCAAATAAAAATAAATATATATTCAAAGAAAAAAGAGGGTGAGCAATGGGAGCCAGAAAAACTGGAATCCTCCAAGGTCAGGTGAGGTCAAGGAGGAGGAGTGGTTGAGTGGTCTGGGGCCCAGAAGACACACTGGGTTTCTGTTTGTCTTCTAATGCAAAAGCTGGGAGATCCCAAGCCCCTCTCAAGCTCTATGGCACTAGGAGGGGAAGATGTGAGGTGTGGAGCTTCCCCCACCCACGCACCCACGGGGCAGCTGCACGAGCTGTTCTCTGACCTGAACACCCACTTCCTTCACACCCTTGTCTGGCCTCAGCACTACCTCGTTGGGAAGTTCTTGCTTCCTCTGAGCCTGCAGTCCAATGTCCACACAGCTCCCCACTCCTTTCTCATGCTGTCTTCAGACACAGCTTGCTGCGACTGCTTGGCCACCTCCTACGCTGCCTGCCCCGTGAAGGCATCAGTGCATTTGTGCTACCCAAAATCATGCCCCGTGTCCCCCAAGTTACCCCTGTGAAGACTCTGGTAAAGGCCCAAGCCTAGGTGTGGATCTTTAGGCCTGCATCCCTAATTAGCTTCTGTCCAAGCTCCCTGAAGACAGAACGTTCTAGAAAAAGACTAAGCCAGAGTACTGAACTAGGGGTGGAGGCATACCCTCTTGTAGACATGTTTTTTTTTTTTTTTTTGTATTTATGTATTTGAAAGACAGAGTGAAGGAGAGAAAAGGAAAGACAGCAAAAGAGATATTTCATTGGCTAGTTCACTCCCCAAATTAATGATTACAATAGCTGGGGCTGGGCCAGGCTGGAAGCCTGCAGACAGGAACTCCATTCGGGTCCCCCACATGGGTGGCAGGGGCCCAAGCACTTAGGCCATCTTGTGCTGCTTTCCCAGGTGCATTAGCAGGGTGCTGGATGGGAAGCAGAGCAGCCAGGAGTTGGACCTGCAGGCTGCTACGTGGAACTAAAGGATCCGAAGCAGCTTGGCTTAACGTGCTGCACCAACAATGCGGCCCCAGGAGGTAGTTTTTCAGAGTGAGGTTCAGGAGGCGTGGGGATGGTAGAAGATGTTCTCAGTAGGAGTGAGCACAGGGAGACGGTCACAGAGGCAATGAGCAAGAGGGCAGGTGTTTGGGAGGACTGAGGTCAGGTCACAGAGTCACCTCGGGCCAGCCTGGGAGTGTTGTCCTCTCAGCAGCAGGGAGGTTTGAGAGGGAGAAGTCAGTGGGAGAGGTCACCAATGCCAGGGCAGTGACCCTGGGCCGGAGGTGAAGAAGGATGCAGGGACAGCAAAGGTTTCAAGCAGGGATTCGTGTCTGGAGCTATAGTGAGGCCTCACAGTGAGTATGTGACAGGATTGATGGGCAGCCAGCAGTGAGCAGGGGGTTGTCGTGTCTCAGCTGCAACTCTGAACCGAGACCATGCAGGCTGGGTGTGTTGCTGTGAGCACACCAAACCTGGAAATCACATTGACACCTGTGTCTTAGGAGCACACAGCAAATCCCTTCATGCATCAGATGTAGCATGTCAGGCGGTGGGTGGTGCAATATAGCATATCAACAGCGGGGGCACTGTTGTAAAGCCATGGGTTAAGTCTCTGCTTGTGGGGTACCATCATCACATATGATTACTGGTTCAAGTCCCAGTGGCTCCACTTCCAATCCAGCTCTCTGCTAATGCGCTGGGGAAAGCAATAGAGGATGGCTTGAGTGTTTGGGCTCCTCACGCCTACATGGGAGGCCTGGATGGAGTTTCTGGCTCCTGGCTTCAGCCTGGACCAACCTGGATTATTACAGCCATTTGGGGAGTGAACCAACAACAGATGGAAGATTTCTCTGTGTGTCTCCTCCCCCTCTTTCTGTCACTCTTTCAAGTGAATAAATCACACACACACACCCTTCTCCTCCCTCATTCTTTGGGTTCCTTTGGAGAGGAGATGGAGGATTCTTATGGCTCAGATGACGCGCTCTTAGAAGATTGATGATGTCATCGCTGCCCCATGGAATTTCCCATGGTGATGGATGCAGCTGATATCCGAACCATCCAGTCTGGTATGCTTTCCCAGGTGCATTACCAAGGAGCTGGATTGGAAGTGAAGTAGCCAGGACTTGAACCAGTGCCCACCATGGGATGCCAGCAATGGTTTAACTTACCATGCCACAGCATTACCCCCTACACTGGGCATTTGTTCATAGAAGGCCTACAGTTGCTCACTAAACTCGAGGTAACTGGAGGTGACATGGGGTCAGTGCCTTGTTTGCTGCTATGTGAGTAGACAAATTGGGCAATGATAACTGCTTGGGACACTTACAGCCAATAACAGATGCCCTGGGTTCAAATGCCAGCTCTGTATCTAACTCCAGCTTTCTACTCAAGTGTACACCCCCAAAGGGGGTAGCAGGTGCTGGCTCAAGTGCTTATGTCCCTGCTTCCCCACCAACCCGACAGATCCAGATGAAGTAAGTGCCTGGTTCCTGGCTTCAGCTTGAGCCAGTCCTGGATGCTCAGATGTTTGAGGAATGAACCAGCAAATTGTACCAGCCAGCAAAGCCAGTAACGAGGACACGGTGAGGGCCTGGTAATGAAACACCTACAGGAGACCAGTAATGGTGGAAGAAATCTCCCCGGCCTCCCTTTATTCAGCCATATATACTTTTCCCCCCAAGCCCCTTGGAACAATAGGATGCTAATGAGTCTGATAGACCAGGTGCCACTAGCCTCAAGCCCATTTCCTACAGGTGCTAAGCTTAACAAATGCTAATCTACTCCTTAGCCCACAACAGCAAATGAAAGTGCTTTCTCTCTCTAACTCTGTCTTTTAAATAAATAAACAAATCTTTGCATGGGGGAGGGGGCGGGGGAGAAGGCAGGGAGCTCCAGATCCAGCCAGCCATCACTAGGAGCAAGACCTGCAGAGTTCCCATCATTTCCTTCTCAGACAGGACTCCTGGCAAAGCAGCCACTCAGAGAAGTTGTGTGGCAGTCATATAGAAACACGATGTGGGCACAGGGCTGCCTGGGGAAGATCAGACCCCAGCTGGCCGGACTGCAGGAGGAGGATGCTCAGCTTGACGTTTTCATCATCAGCTCAAATGGAGATCCAGGGAGTGACTGAGTCCCTGGATGCTGTGACATCAGAAGGGGAAAAGCACTGACACTATTTGGACACTTCTAAACAGCCTATCTGTGAGGTTGGCGTTCCAGTCTAGACAGGGAGTGCACAGCTGCTGTGCAGCTGTAGGCATCGAAGGTTTTTGTTCTCTGGATCCTCTGCACTAACCCTTGGTGTTTTGCTGTCCCTTGGAAAATGTAGCTGCCTCTTCCAGGTTGGCCAGTTCCTAGCAATAGTCAATGCCTCAACTGACAAGCAGGATGTCCTGCTACAAATGAGTGGATTATCAAGCCACATCCCAACCACCTGCTTTACCAGAGGTTCCCAACCCAGGCAGCTAGCCAGCTGCCTTTATCACCCCAGTCCCAGATACTAGACAGCCAGGGCAGCCCCTGTCACCCAATTTTCCTACAATTTTCACACCAGCTACTCTAAGCCTGCTCACAGTGCCTAGCCCCGACCCTTCCAGCAGAAACCGCATGAATAGCATTTCCAGGATCCTCCACTTGGTTCACACCAAGATCCCACACTGGTACCCGCCTAGGGCATAGTGCACCCCCTCCTCTAGGGAATTGTGTCAAACTTTCTTTTCAACGTCAATCATTTCTTGACCCATTGGTTTTATGTCAGATTTTTCATCAACACACTATATTTATTCATTTGAAAGATTCATTTATTTTTACTGGAAAGGCAGATTTATAGAGAAAAGGAAAAACAGAAAGATCTTTCATTTGCTGGTTCACTCCACAATGGCCAGAGGTGAGCCAATCTGAAACCAGGAGCCTGGAGTCTTTTCCGGGTCTCCCACATAGGTGCAGGGTCTCAAAGCCCTGGGCCATCCTCTTCTGCTTTCCCAGGTCACAAGCAGGGTGCTGGGAAGGAAGTGAGGCAGCAGGAAATGAACTGGCATCCATATGGGATCCTGATGCATGCAAGGCGAGGACTTTAGCCACTAGGCCAACACGCTGGACCACTAACACATTTTATTTAAAAAAAAAAAATTATTTGGGAGGCAAAGAGGGAGAAACAGATTTTTCCATCCACTGAATCACCTGCCCCCACTCCATCCCTGCCCTCCCACAAAGCCAGCAACAGTATTATCTAGGGCGAGTCTAAAGCCAGGAGTCTGGACCTTCTTCCAGGATCTGATGTGGGTGCAGGAGCCCAAACACTTGTTCACTGTCCAGCACCGATGGACTTGGTGCACAGAGCCTATAATAACACGCATGGACTACCATGTTGGTGAGATATTCGAAGTTTATTAGTGGCATCAGGCTTTTATAGACCGAGGGTCACAAATACCATCCAATCAGTTGTTTTCACACAAATGATATCCTATCAATTGTTATCCTATGTTCACTGTCCTACAAATCACAATGTCCTTTCACAAATCCCCCTTCTGTGTTCTGTAAATTAGGCCTGAAAGAAGTAGCTAGGGAGAACATACTCTTGGGAGAGCAGAAAATGGGGAGATGCAATTTTATATATTATACAAAGATAACTTCACCAGGGACCACAGACCCTAACTGCCTATTATCCCATCTAACTCCTCAACATCCTCTTTCCCAGGAGAATGAACCCTGGCTGCTGTCAGGAATATGGGCGATGACCGCTCTGGCTTCTTCATGCTGAAAAGGGACGGAGAGAGGGAGCCACAGCAGCCGGGCATTCTCTAGGGAATACATCTAGTAGTACCTGGTACAAGGCAGAAGGAGTAAACATGAGTGCTGAGCACCTTAAAGATATATAAACAACTCAATAAAGGCAACAAAATACATGAAGCTTTCCCGAGCTGTACAAATAGTAACCTAAATCAGAGTGGCACACAACAGTGAAAGGATCAACATTAACATCAGGCTACAAGTCCATCATATATAATAGTCGAATACAAGTTTAACATCAAAGTTTCTATGCAATTCCATCTTGTTTAGAATTAACAGTTTTAAATTGGTAAGTTTTGGGGGGGAGAATCTTAACCCATAACAACTTCAACATTGCAGTTTATAGTATTTTACAGATGTTGTGCATTTTAGCATAATCAAAACAGTTTTATCATTCAACAATTGAAGAGTAGAAAAGTCTTAGGCAGGTGAGCAGAGAAATCCCCAATAACTTAGCAAGTGAGGAAGAACTGAACTCTATATTCTACCTAGTAAAGTCTAGGAAAAGCCAAATAGAAAGCCTGACCAGCAAGTACAGGCTGAGCAATTATAGGCTAGCTGGCCTTTTTCCTGGCTGTTACAAACTTTCTATATTAATCTCTCTATCTGTCTAAAGTAATCTGGGGTCTCCTGAGCAACCCTAATGGTCGGTGTAAGAGAGGACTGGGAGCCAAAGCTGGAACCAAGTAAGGATTAGAGAAAGCTCCTCTCCTGAGCCCATAAGGAAATTTACAATCCTTTTATTTCTGAGAACCACCCGGGGCTCCTGGCTGTTGTTCCATCATCACCAGACCACATGAGGAGGGTACTGGGATGCTTCAATCCCATGTAGGAAATCCGATGGGAAATGACTGACCTCAGAGTTCTCGGCCTACGAGGGCACTCAAATTCCCTGTGATCTCCTTGGCAGTTGGGATATGGTCCTTGGTGTCCACACTGACAACCTTTGATGAAGTATCCACTGCATCTGCAGCGAAAGCCCTTGGGAGGCCTCCGGGGGCCTCGCTGGGTCTAGGATACAGACCTCCTCTTATCCTCCTGCTCCGCTCTGGGATCCCCTCCTGCTCTGTGCACATGACCTCCTTTAAGACGCTGTCAGGGTTGCTCTTGGATCCCACTGCAAGTTTCTATAGTTTTTCTAATGTCTAAGGCAATTAAGAATCTGTTATCTATAAATCACCTATTACAATCGTAATAGATTATACTTAAAGTCTTCCTCAAATATTCTAAGAAAGTGGAAGATTTCTCTGCACTCCTGACCTGTTGTGGAACATAAAACATCATAAACAAATCTGGTTTTTCAGTTCTTAGATGCAGTTCTGCTGGGGATTCCATCTTCTCCAGCGGCAACATTGCATTCAAGGGAGTTGTTGTACTTCTGAGGCCTGATGAGCCGTAGGGGAACCCACAGTTTTTCAGAGGATCCATCAGGAAATTCGGCTGGATAGTGGGGTCAAGGATCTGAAGTTGGTTGGTTGTTAAGGGCAATACAATTGAAGCTGGATCATATCCTATCAGGGAGAGGGCTCTCAGATGTCCCTTAATAATGAGGGAGGCAATCAACAACATTAGAAGAAAGTCTTTGTTTATGATGCAAATAATTCCATTCTGGGGGGCCAGAAAGTTGTGTTAAGGCTCCAGTTGGGAATGAAGGTTAGGAAAAATTAAAAGCAAAACAGGCTTCTCAGGAACAAAGTGAGTAAGAAATACATTGAGGCGTTCACACAGGCAAATCAGATTTCCATAGAATAGGTATTGGTGATAATTTCATAAACTCAATGGCCCCTAAGAAAAACCCAGACCATATGGGCCGTCATTTTGTTTTATAGGAACTGGCTATATTTTCCTGAGAGCTTCTTCCTAAAATTTTACCAGGATAATGGTCTATGTTGCTCACTACTGGCTGAGATGGGGAGGGTAAATAAACTTCCGCATCCCATTGTAATAAATCTCTCCCACACAAATTAATAGGAATTGGAGCAATATAAGGTTGCATGATACCATGTGAATTTTCAGGACCAACACATTTTTAAACTCTCTGTACTAACACGAAGCATGGTGGCACTCATTGCACCTACACCCTGAGCCCACACTCAGCAGGTTCTGTGGGCCAATTAGAAGGCCATTCCTTGTTTGAAATAACTGAAATATCTGCTCCAGTGTCTAATAACCCAGAGAATTTTCTGCCATTGATGGTCAATTCGAGTGTGGGTTGTTTTCCTTCAGATGTAAGAGTTGTTGAATTCACATATTTATTAATACTACCAAATCCCAATTCTTTTGTTATTAGAGAAACTAGGCATGTAATATGGCAAAAAGCAAAAGCTGTGCAATTTTTTTTCTCCTGCCTTAAAAGACCAAGTGCATGGAATTGTAATCATCACAGAAATTTCTCTTTTATAATCAGAATCAATAACCCCTAAATGTACTTTAACATTTTTCAAGGTGAGACTACCACACCCGATCATTAAGCCAACCATTCCTTCAGGAACGGGTCCAAAAATTCCGGGGGGCAGTTTACAAGGACGCTGAGAGGGTGCAATAGTGAAATCCTGGGAGATATCAATGTCCAAGGCAGCACTTCCAGCAGTAGTGGGCTTTAAATCTGAAATTGTTGAGTGGGCGCGAATTGAACAAGTCATTGGTGTGCTGCAGACCCCTGATTGTTCGGGGCCTGGAGCTGGCACCGGCAGGAGTTTCCCCGCTGCAGTAATTGGCCATTGCGATCTGTTTTGGATTTACAGTTTCTTGCCCAGTGTCGTCCTCGACGGCACTTCGGGCATATGCCAGGGCAATTATTGTGACCAGTATCAGCACCAATTTTTGGAGTTAAAGGAGGTGTTCGGCATTGCTTACGAAAATGGCCTAGCTTGCCACAATTGAAACATCTAGCCTTCATTTGCTTCTGAACAGCCAAGGTTTCTGCCCCTGCTAAACGGGCAGGATGTTTGAAAGTCCCTATGTTACCACAGGCTTTTAGGTAACCCAGAAGATCTGCTCTCTCTTTTATAGGACGAATAGCAGCCTGACAGTTCTCATTAGCATTATCAAAGGCTAGCTGTCGGAGTAATAGTTTTCTAGTACTGACTTCCCTAACCTGTTTTTCTATGGAGTCAGTCAATCGTCTTATAAAGTCAGCGTAAGATTCTCTGACTCCTTGGATGACTTTTGTATAACTGCCTGCAAATTCAGACCCGGTGTCGACTTTCTCCCAGGCCCACAATGCTACGTCCTGTATATGGGTAAATGCAGCTTGAGGTAGTTGTATTTGCTGCTCTATTGCATCCCACTGTCCATCTCCAACCAGCATATCATAAGTCAGTTGCCCTCCCTTGGGGAGTTTTCGACCTGCTGGTCCTAAGGATTGCAACTTTTCCTTAGCCACATCACTCCTCAACATTTTCCATTGTGAATACTGAGAAAGAGTAAGCCCGAAGTTTGCTACTAGTTCAAAATCATAGGGAATCCAATTTTCTCCCTGGCTCCAGCCATTTAAATATCCCCTCACATATGGAGAAGTGGCCCCATAGGACAAACAAGCCTTTTTAAAAACTGCCATGGTGTTGGAAGCTAGGGCTTCACGTATAGGTTGATTATTTCCTATAGTAAGAACTGAAAGATGCAGTAGAAATTCATGAGGTCTCCGGGGAATATCAGACTTTTGGGAACGTCTTTGATCAGATTTAAGGGTGAGGAGGAATAGGCTGGCACTTAACGACTCTTCTGTCTCATCCTCATCTTCCTCACTAGAGAAATCCTGTGATTTGACACTGGAAAATTTTTTCTTAGTTTTAATTTCATCTTCAATCACATTACGGTAATATCTTCCATTTGGAGAACCTCTGAGTTCTCTTTTTCTTTCTTTCTCAGCTGCGCTATGTGAAATTTCCTTGTTAGGTATTTCACAGCGCTTTCTCCTTCTTGAGGGCCCTCTCACAAGTCTCCTTTCATTTTCTTCCTCATCTGTGCTGTCAGGGGTCCCCTTTCTGGCCATATAACGATGGCCTCCTTTGTCAGAGTGACCTCTCACGGGTCCCCTCTCTTCCTCATCTGTGCTGTCAGGGATCCCCTTTCTGGCCATATAACAGTGACCTCCCCAGTGAGGGGAATCTGTCACAGACTCTCCTTTCTCATCCTCCTTATCTGTACTGTGAGATAGGGGAGGAGCAAGAATTAATTCAGAAAGTGAGAGTGCACAGGGAATGGTATGAGACATAGGTAATATTTTCTTATTTTTCTGTATAGGTTTTCCCATCATTTCCCCATCTAACTCACAGTCATTAGAAGAATCCGTGTCTTCCCCTTCTATAATTGTGATAAAAGGCTGCGCTCTAGACTCGTTCTGATCCATTATTCCCACTCACCCCTTTCTGTGGGAGTCTCCGCGCTTTCTTTTCTGCTTTCAAGTCCCTTGTTCGCTGTCCGGCAGTGATGCACTGGGTGTATGGAGCCGACAATAACACTCGTGGACTACCGAGATGGTTAATAGGTGAAGTTTATTGTGGCATCAGGCTTTTATACACTGAGGCTCACACAGGATAAGGGAGGAGGTATTGAGGAGCTTACGGAGTTCCCATAAGCCTGTCTACTGAACCCATCAATTGTTTCCATACCTTTGTTTGAAACTTTTTTTATATACCATCAAGTGTCCTCATACAAATAATATCCAATCAGTTGTTCTCACATAAATTATATCTAATCAGTTGTTTTCACACAAATGATATCCTGTCAATTGTTATCCTATGTTCGCTGTCCTACAAATCACCATGTCCTTCTGCACTTTGGCTGTCTTCCACCGCTTTAACAGGGAGTTGGATTGGAAGTGGAGCAGTTGGGACTTGAGCCAGTGCCTACCATGGGATGCTGGCACTGTAAGCAACGGCTTAACTTGCAATGCCACAGCACCACCCCCTACACTATATCTTAGAACAGTAACTCTTTTCTTGGCATGGGTGGAAGTGACACGGGGGCAGTGTCTGTGTTTGCTTCTATATGGGCAGGAATAGGACAATGATGCCACAGTTCCCAAGGAGCAGGCCAAGTTGTGCCAGACAGGCTGTGAGCTGCTTCGACCCAATGCCCCTTCCTGGAGGAGGAAGACCGTGATCTTGGAGATCCAGAAGCAGGAAGGATGGTGTCGTGGTCACAGGGCTTCCCTAGGATCGTCTCATCTTCTCCATGAGGTTGTGGTCTGGGAGCAGCACCTCCACTGTGTAGCTGATGTGCTTAGAGTGAAGCAGGCTGAAGGTGTTGTCGAACCTCAGCACGTCTGTGGCACAGAATACAGTTGCTGACAGGAGCCACACAGCCCCAACCACCACCCAGGACCCTTCCATCCACTGTGGCAAGGCCAGTTTAGTGAAGCACTGCTTTGACAATCGCGCCCACTGGATTGCTTTTCCCAGCCCAGTTCCAAAAGCAGCTGCTCCTGACCACACTCACACACGCCGGCCTCGCTGCAGGTGAGGCTCCCGTCCTCAGGCACCAGGTGGGCATTGTAGCGCTGGCTGGCCAGCACCTCCGTCATCTCCCCTGCACGCTGCCGCTCCCCTATCTTGGTCTTCAGGAAGATCCCGAAACCAATGTCCCCACCATCTGAGGCAAACTGCCACCTGCAGGAGATGGAGCCCTGATGACCACCTCCAGTCAAAAAGCTTGCCCCACCCCCAGTTGCACCCAGGCACGGGGGACCACGGTGCCCACCTCAGCACACAGCCTGGAAACAGGATCTCATTCTCCACCTGCTGGGAGGAGCCGCGTCCCACGGACACCGAGTGCTCATACTGCAGCCTTTCCTGATTGCGCCTGTGGTAGCTCTGGGGCACCTCGCCCCCATAGTTGATCTGTGGGAGAGCGTGGGTGAGCCACAGGCTGTGCCATGCTGTCCACCTCCTCCCCTTCCTTTTTCTGGGGCCCTCTGTACCTTGGTCAGGCACTTGGGGTTGCCGTCAGGGTCAGTCATGGTCCCCCCAAACTCCATGGGCAGCTGGTCGGGGCTGATGAACCTGTGTAGTTCCTGCTTCCAGTTGTCTGCATGGGAACAAGTGGGGTAGGGATAGGGGATCCCCCAAGGGGGCTTGGAGGGTGAGGGTGGCTGATCCCTAGTCCTGCTTCTAACACTCCAATGGGTGCTCTGGAGAATGGAAATTGAGTGATTGTGTCTAGTCCTGGTGTTATTGTGCTGGCTACTTCTAGTCTCCACTGGCACTGCCCCAGCAGACTCTGCCCCTTCTAACAGGGGTCAGCTCATTAGCCACACTCACAGGACTCAGACCAGTAATACCTGGCTCCCATCTGGGCTTTCCCCTCTCTTTCTTTTAGACATTAAATTTGTTTCCATCCCAGGGCTCCAGCACCCTCAGAACTGCTGGGCCAAGCTTGGGTCAGTTCCCTGAAGCTGCTTTGAGATGGCCAGGAGGTATTTCATAGAGAAGGCAAAGGCATTGCAGGAACAAAGTCGGCGGGGGGGGTAGGTGCCCAACACACCACACCATGGGCTAGGAAGGCACTGTTAACAAAAACAAAAACAAAAATAAAACACAACCTTCATTTCAAGGATTTTTCCTATGAAAAAGCTTGCAGAAACTGTATAATGACTAAACTCCAAGAATTGTCATGATGTCATGACGGGCCAGTGCTGTGGCTTATCAGGCGGATCCTCTACCAGCAGTGCTGGCATGCCAAATGGGCACCAGTTCAAATCCCAGGTACTCCACTTCCAATCCAGCTCCTTGCCCACAACCTGGAAAAGCAGTAGAGGATGGTCCAGATCTGGACTCGTTCACTCACGTGGAAGACCTGGAAGAAGCTTCTGGCTTAGCATTGGCTCAGCTCTGCCTGTTGTGGACATTTGGGAAGTCAACTAGTACATGGAAGATCTATGTCTGTGTCTCTCCTTTTCTCTCTGTAAATCTTCCTCTCAAATAAAAATGGATAAATCTTTTTTAAAAAATTTCAAAAAAGGATTGTCATGGGCCCTGCATGGTGGCCTAGCGGCTAAAGTCCTCGCCTTGAATGCGCCAGGATCCCATATGGGTGCCGGTTCTAATCCCGGCAGCTCCACTTCCCACCCAGCTCCCTGCTTGTGGCCTGGGAAAGCAGTGGAGGACGACCCAATGCTTTGGGACCCTGCACCCGTGTGGGAGACCTGGAGGAGGTTCTTGGCTCCTGGCTCCGGATTAGCACAGCACCGGCCATTGCACTCACTTGAGGAGTGAATCATTGGCCGGAAGATCTTCCCCCCTGTCTCTCCTCCTCTCTGTATATCTGACTTTGTAATAAAAATAAATAAAAATCTTAAAAAAAAAAAAAACGGATTGTCACAAGGCAATGGAGCTCTTCCTACTGGGAAAACCAAAAACAGAAATGACCTAAACTTAGAACTTCATCAAAATGGAAACATGTCTATCTCATTCTAGAAGGACATTGTGATTCCTCGAAGGTCAGTGAGCATAGGGTTACAATTGATAGGATAATATTTATGTGAGAACAACTAAATGGATAGCATTTGATCAGAATGCTTGTTGGGATATACAAAAGAGTTCCAAACAAGAGTGTGGAAACAATTGATGGGTTCCATACATAAGCGTAATACCTCTTCCCTCACCCTATGTGACCCTCAGTCTATAAAAGTCTGATGCCACTAGTAAACTTTGGCTGTTAACCATCAGTCAGTAGCCCACACGTGTCATTATCATCTCTGTGCACCAAGGCATTCATTGCAGGACAGCCTACATCCCATGCTAAGTGGTTACCCAACAGTAGTGGCAGGGTACTCATTTTTATTTATTTTTTAAAATATGTATCCCTTTTAAAAAGTAAGTGTTGGGCAAAAAAAGTAAGTGTTAAAGCCATTCTCCAGTGACAGCACCTTGCCCGCCTTTCTTTTTTTATCTTTTTTTTTTTTAAACCCTTGTGTCCCGGGCTGACTTTCAATAGATCGCAGGGATGGAGCTGCTCTGCTACATACGAAACCCTGACCCAGAAGCAGGTTGTCTAGGAATGGCTTAAGCGTCAGGTTCCCCAGGAACATGCATTGCTGATGGGGTGAGAGGGCGGCCCCCTTTCCGGCTGGGCCCGTTTCCCAGGACGAAGGGCTCTCCGCACCGGAACCGCGGTCCCGATCGCCAGCAGGGACGAGGGTGGACTGGCTATCCAAGGCCAATGGAGGCGCGTTCGGTGCTGCCGCATAGTTCTGCCTGGATGGGATTCTGACTTAGAGGCATCCAGTCATAATCCCACAGATGGTAGCTTCCCCCCCCCCACCCCCCGCATGGGCTCCTCCTCGCCTTTCTTTCTATGGTTTCCAAATTTACAAGGCATGTCTTACAAATGTTGAACTTGGGAAACCTAAATCATATTCCCCCTGTTTCACAGATGAGGAAACAGTCCGCCTATCTAGAACTGAAAAGCACAAAATCAGCACGATAGCCTAGCGGGATTCCATATAGATGCAGGTTCTAATCCCAGCAGCTCCACTTCCCATCCAGCTCCCTGCTTGTGGCCTGGGAAAGCAGTGGAGGACAGCTCACAGCCTTTGGGACCCTGCACCTGTGTGAGAGACCTGGAAGAAGTTCCAACTTCGTATCAACTCAGCTCCAGCTATTCTGGCCGCTTGGGGAGTGAACCCAAAGTGACAGAAGATCTTCCTCTCTGTCTCTCCTCTGTTTAAATCTGCCTTTCCAATTAAAAAAAAAAAAAAGCCACAAAGCCAATCAGTTCTTATCTCCCACTCCCTTAGCTGATGACCACTCCAGCTCCAGCCCCGGGCATAGAGCCTGGGGAGGGTGTCCCAGACCCGCCTGGGCCTTTCTGCCCTGTGGGCATGTGCCTTCAGCAACTGCGACAAAGGGGTGGACAGCTCTGGCTTCCAGCTGCCTAGGAGCCCACAGCTTGGGGACCATTCACTCACCTCCCAGAATCACCACCTTCTGGCGGGTCTCCTCTCTCATGTAGGGTTTGATCAGGTTGAAGGCCACCGGAAACAGCCTGGGGGCTGGATGGAACAGGCATGAGGCTGGGGATCTCGGGTGCTCAGCCTGTCCCCACTGCACCCTCTTCCATCCTTCCCCTCAACTCACTCACCTCTCACAACAATGATATGCTTCAAAATTTCAGGATAATTGGCCTCGAGTGCAGAGAAAAACTGCAGGGACAATGCACTCATGGTCAGTGTCCAAGCACTGCCCCCTGGTGGCACCCCTTGCCCCCTACGATTCCCGGTTGCCCCAACCCCAACCAAGGGCACCGTCACTTTCAATCTAACCAGATGGAGAGCAAAAGCCACCAGCTCCTGGGTGGTGGGGTTCAAGTCACAGATAACCTTCTTCACAGGTAGATAGGGACACAACAGACATGGAAGAAACCCCTGCCTCGCTCTGCCAGATTCCCTCCCCCGTGACTGGAACTTCTGGAGTGAGGTGAAGCAGGATGTGGCTCTGTGTTCAAAGGTGCAAGGCACGACTCTTATTTTCAGGGGCTGGCGCTGTAGATCAAGAGGTTAATCCTTTGCCTGTAACACCAGCATCCCATACGGGGGCCAGTTTGTGTCTCAGTTGCTCCACTTTGCAAAAGGCTCCCTGCTTACAGCCTGAGAAAGCAGCAGAGGATGGCTCAAGTCCTTGGGATCCTGCACCTGTATGGGAGGCTCAAACGATAGCTAGCGGTTAAAGTCCTCGCCTTGAACGTGCCAGGATCCCATTTGGGCACCAGTTCTTATTCCCGGCAGCCCCGTTTTCCATCCAGCTCTCTGCTTATGGCCTGGGAAAACAGTCAAGGATGGTCCAAAGCCTTGGGTCCCTGCACCCTCGTGGGAGACCTGGAAGGGCTCCTGACTCCTGCCTTCAGATTGGCTCAGCTCCAGCCGTTGTGGCTGCTTGGGGAGTGAATCAGGTGACAGAAGATCTTCCTCTCTGTTTCTCCTCCTCTCTGTATATTTGACTTTGCAATAAAAATAAATAAAACTTTGGGCCCGGCGTGGTGGTGCAGTGGTTAGGGTCCTCGCCTTGCACGCCCGGGATCCCATATGGGCGCCGGTTCTATCCCGGCAGCCCCGCTTCCCTTCCAGCTCTCTGCCTGTGGCCCGGGAAAGTAGTCAAGGACGGCCCAAAGCTTTGGGACCCTGCACCCGCGTGGGAGACCCGGAAGAGGCTCCTGGCTTTGGATCGGCATAGCATCGGCCATTGCGCTCACTTGGGGAGTGAATCATCGGACGGAAGATCTTCCTCTCTGTCTCTCCTCTCTGTATATCCGCCTTTCCAATAAAAAAATAATAAAAAAATAAAATAAATAAAACTTTAAAAAATCAGATTTAATTTCCACACCCTGAGTCTCATTCTTTCATAATACATAGTCCCCTAATTATTATTACAGTCACAAGGTTGTAGAGCCATCACTTCTATTCAGTGACAAATATTTTTAAGTTTTTATTAAATTTATTTGAAAAGGAGAGAGAGAGGATCTTCCACCCACTGGTTTCATTGGCCACGGTGGCTGGGGCTGTTCAGGTAGAACCCAGGAGCCAGTAACTCCTTTGGGGTTTCCCATGTGGGTGCAGGGACCCAAGCACCTGGGCCATCTTCTGCTGCTTTTCCCAAGAGCATTAGCAGAAGAGAACTGAATTGAAAGTGGAACAGCCCGCACTTGAACCAGCACTTGCATGGATGCCTGCCTCTGTCTTAACCCACTGTACCATAGTGCTGGTCCATTTGGAATATTTTTGTGAACCTCCCCAGAATGAATCCAGGTAGCCGCAGGCAATCACTCTCTGTTCTGTGTCTCTGCCCTTGCCCATCCCGGACATCACCTGCTGCTCCCTGATTTGTGACGGACCACTGTAAGTCACAGATATCCTAAGCCAACATCACCGCTACAGACAGACGTCCAGGAGCTCGGGACAGACACCTGTATCCCCTGCACCCCCTGGAAGCCCTGGATGAAGCTCCTGGCTCCTGCCACCCACTGAATAGAGGTTAGCAGGAGGGAAGGAACCAAGACAGGAGGATGAGGAGCCGGGCATCCACAGGGCCCCTGGTAGGGTGACACGCTGGACTCAGATGGTGATGTTGGGGTACCCTGCTCAGCACTGGGAGGCTCATGAAGTACAGGTATGTGTGTGGGGGGGTCACATAGCATCAAGCTGGGTGAGCAGAGGCCCAGGGGAGCAGCCCCTCCTCACCTCCTGAGCAAACTCCACGCCCGGCTTCCATAGGTGTCTCAGGCCCAGCCCTTCCAGATCAAACACAGTAGTGACTCTCTCCACCTTCTTCCCCAGCTGTGAGGGAAAGCAACAGCCTGGATGAGACTGGCGGGTGCGGAGCCCTGTCCCCACCCGCCCAAGCCGAGGGGCTGCTAGGGCCCCACTTAGCACAGGAAGTGAGCCGGCATGAAGGTTTCACGCCCAAAATCCAAGTACAGGGAAGGAGATACTGTGAGGGAGACATTAGGACCAGAAGGGCACACAGGTTCTGGCCCCTGGCGTCCACATCTGTCCTTTGGAACACACGTCACCACGCCTTTGTCAGACCGAGGTGGGTTCCGGGTTGTAAGAAGTCTTACACGGGGTGGGAGGGAATCCTGGACCCACCACACCTTCTGACTCTGCTGCTCACACTCCCGCAGCAGCAGCTCGCAGTTGCGGAATTTGTCTCGGAGCAGCTGCTGCTTGGTCACCGACAGGAGCAGGCCCTTGAGGTCGAGGCCTCTGATGAGGTGCAGCCACACCGGGCTGCCCTCGAGGTCATGGCCGCAGAGGCTGCTGGAGGTGTAGAGCCGGAGCACCTGCACGCGCGCACACACACCAGAAACAGGCTCAGCACCCAGGACCCCAGGGGTGGAGGGAGCAGAGGAGAGGGAGGGACGGGGCAGCGAGGCTCAGGTTTTAGCTTCGACTCACTTGAGGAGGCTGCCACTCCAGGATGTTGTCCAGATCTTGCTGCTTGCGGAACACCACGTGCTGCAGAGGGGCGTGTGTACTGCAGGAGCTGGGATCCGTGCCTGACCCCCTGCGGAGGCCTGGGGACTCCAGGCCGGGTCCCTCTGCTGCACCCCAAGGGCCTGCCTAGGCAACCCTCTCTCCAGACCCCAGCAAAGTGAGCCCAGATTGGGAACAGGATGGGCGCCATAAGCACCCAGCCCGTTCCCACCCCAGGGGCTGGGCACAGTTTGCTCCCTGCGGCCCCTGCTCTGTGTGGGCATTTGTGTCTCTGCTGGAATAGTCCCATCTTCCCCCTGTCTTTCCTTCTCTCATCCCTTCCCTTCCCCTCTGTCTTCCCCTCCTCTCTCCATTTCTCCCCTCTTCCCTCTCCCCTCTCCTCTTTCTACCCCTCCCCACCTCTCCACTTCTAACCCCTACCCTGCCCTGTTTCATTTTGTTCTTTATCCTCTCCTCTCTCAGGAACTGCCGTGTCTGTTTTGCTGGTCTCATGTTGCTCTCATTTAGGCACCACAATCCTCCCAGTGCCTAGCGGGGGGCCAGGTTCACGGCCAGGGCTCAGTGGGTTGTTGGTCTGGGAATGAACCATCTGGAGATGGAACTGGGCCGGGCTAGGGGAGAAGCCCTCACCTTCCGCAGCATGTCCTCGGCTTTGTCCAGGTCGAAGCCCCGAGCTGTAACAGAAGCGGTGGGGGCACCTGTAGCATGGGTGGTCCTAGAAGCACAGCTTGCCCTGCGCCCCCTCAGCCCAGCACTGCCTTCTGCACTCTGGGAGCCATAAGGGGATTCCATCAGAGCCCAGGGACCCTGTGCCCTTCGGGAGACTTAGGCATAGACCAGCTGAATCCTGAGCTCAGGGAGCCCTGGGCAGTGGCCAGGGCCGTCCGGGGCCGGGGGAGTGCCATCAACAGCTCTCCCACCCTCCCAGCCTCAGTAAGCCTCTTGGCTTCTAAATAATCATTGCAGAGGTCAGACAGCTCTCTGCCCTCACCCTGTTGGGCTGTATCTGTCCATCTTTGCCACATTAGACATTCAAATAGAGTTTTTTAAAAGATCACTCAAAATAAGAACATATAAGCATATATTTCCTTTGGGTTAGGAACAATGATTTTTTTTTTTTTTAATTGGAAAGGCGGATATACAGAGAGGAGAGACAGAGAGGAAGATCTTCCATCCGATGATTCACTCCCTAAGTGAGCGCAACGGCCGATACTATGCCGATCCGAAGCCAGGAGCCTCTTCCAGGTCTCCCACGTGGGTGCAGGGTCCCAAAGCTTTGGGCTGTCCTCGACTGCTTTCCTGGGCCACAGGCAGGGAGCTGGAAGGGAAGCAGGGCTGCCGGGATTAGAACCGGCGCCCATATGGGATCCCGGGCGTGCAAGGCGAGGACCTTAACCACTTGCGCCACCGCGCCAGGCCCAGGAACAATGATTTTTAAAAAATTATACATCATGGACCTGATACAGTAGCCTAGCAGCAAACATCCTCACCTTGCATGCACCAGGATCCCATATGGGTGCTGGTTCTAAGCTCCACTTACCATCCAGCTCCCTGCTTGTGGCCTGGGAAAGCAGTCGAGGACAGCCCAAACCTTTGGGATCCTGTATCCACATGGGAGACCCAGAAGAGGCTCCTGGCTCCTAGCTTCAGATTGGCTCAGCTCTGGCTGTTGCAGCCACTTGGGGAGTGAATCAACGAACAGAAGATCTTCCTCTTCTCTGTATATCTGACTGTCCAATAAGAATAAATCTTCTAAAAATATCATAAGTCATATAAATTATGGAAAAAGCTCATGCTTATTTGAGAGTAAAAACAGTGGCAAGGAACACTGGGTTGTTATTATACTAATACTTTAGGCTCTAGATCTAAAGTCGTTTTAGGAACCTTTAAGGGTTCCTGGGCCACACCTTCAGAAACGGTAGCACAGCGTGTGACTGATTAATCCATAGATGAGGAGGCCACCTCCAAGAGGTTGGGGTGAGTGTGTGACCTCGGGCCAGTCCTTTCCCCCCTGGCTTCTACTTCTCCACTAAGGCCAGCCATGACCCAGTTTTCTTAAGTGCCACCCAGGAAAGCCATTTGCCCATTTGTGCACTGGGTAAGGTATAAGGGTTGTCCACGCTGACGAGCTTGTATGACCCCGAATTGGAAACAGCCTAAATGTCCATCCTCAAGGGATTGGTTCAATGAATAGGGGCCTCTCCAAGCCATGAAATGAAATCCAACAAGTACATGAGAGGAGACAGAGCAGAACACACTCATATGGATGGATGGCGAGCCTTAGTGTCTAACGAAAAAGGCAGGCTGGAGAACAGTAGTTGCAACATCTTAAAGAATGCGTTCCAGGGCCCAGTGCAATAGCCTAGTGCTACATTCTCGCCTTGCAAGCGCTGGGATCCCATATGGGCACCGATTCCTGTCCTGGTTGCTCCACTTCCCATCCAGCTGCCTGCCTTGTGGCCTGAAAGAGCAATAGAGGATTGACCAAAGGGATCCTGCACCCGCATGGGAGACCGAGAAGAAGCTCCTGGTTTGGGATTGGCTCAGTTCTAGCCTTTGGGGCCACTTGGGGAGTGAACTAGTGGACAGAAGGTTTTTCTCTGTCTCTCCTGCTCTCTGCAAAGTCTACCTTTTAATAAAAATAAATAAATATTTTTAAAAGAAAGAAAGTTATAGAGAGAGAGAGAGAAATCTCCCATGCACAGCCTGGCTGGGCCAGGCTAAAGCCAGGAACCAGGAGCTCCGTCTGGGTCTTCCACATGGATGCAAAGACCAAAGAACTTGGGCCATCCTCTGCTGCTTTCCCAGGGGCATTAGCAGGGAGCTTTGACATTCCTGGCCACCCCCACAGCCTGTGGCTAATGGCAAATTCAGGCCACCAGTCCTGTTCTTGGTCCCTCCCACTCTCTCTGTAAGCCCAACTCCCAGGTCTGTGTGGGCCATTCCTGTGCAGTGCATGCTGGGAGATTCAAATGATAGAGCCTTCCTTCCAATACACATGGGACTTGTACCACTTGGCTCTTGAACTTGGACTAATCTGTCCTCCCAGTGTCAATGAGGGTCCTACTAACCCGTTCTTACAGATTCCTCTAAGCACAAATATTTGCCAGGGAGGAGGAGTCACACTAATACTGCTCTTAGTCGGCTTAGGGGAGGCCCATGGGGTAGGCACGGTGGGGAACAAGATCCCTTCCTTTCTCAAGCCATTAAGACAGCTCAGCCGACTCCCTGGCCATCCATGGCAGATGGACAGAATTGCCAGGACTTGCACCTGCCAGCAGTAGGCGGTGTTTATTCTCAGGGGAACAATGCCGGCTGGATGTCAGCCAGTCCCAACTCCTGCAGGACACCGCTGGCAAGCTGGCACATGGGGTAGCCAGAAATTCTATGGAACCTAGGAGCAACTGGTTGCAAATGCCCTCCTGGAGACGTACCTCTTTTCACTCCTCTCACTGTCTTCCCTCCTGTTTCTTCTGTTTTCCCTCACAGATCTTCCCTCCATTCCTTCAGGGGCTAGCACAGTTCCTCCAGCCACTGGTTCGAAACTTCTCTCAAACCCACGTGGAAAAGACTCTCCCTTTAAGAGGCACTGCCGTTCCGGCCAATCCCCTAGCCACACCCCTTTCTAATGGGACTTCCTTGGGTTCTTCTCCCTCCACTCCAGAACCCTTTCTCAGTTGTGCAATCCCTAAAGTTCTTCTTTCCTGTGTATGGATAGGTTAGGACTTGTTGGGCCACTGGGACATGACTAGCTAATGTCACACTTGGCCCACTGAACCCCAATTAAGAATATGATGAATTTTATGTCCCAAGATTCTGCCCTCTGCCTCTTATAGCTGCCCCTCAGGACTGCATCCTGTGCCCTGGGTGCAGCATTGTGGCTTAACAGGTTAAGCTGCCACCTGTGATGCCTGCTGGCATTCCATATAGGCATCAGTTCAATGCCTCCTGGCTGCTCTACTTCCCATCCAGGGAAAATAGCAGAGGATGGCCCAAGTGCTTGAGCACCTGTATCCACATGGAGACCTGGAAGAAGCTCCTGGCTCCTGGCTTCATTCTGACCCAGTCCCGGCCATTGCAGCCATGTGGGGAATAAACCAGAGGATGGAAGAGCTCTTTCTGTTTCTCCCTCACTCTGTAACTCTTTTAAAATAAATAAAATTTTAAAGATGAAGAAATTACTCCATGCATCATTGTATATAAGGTGTTTGGGCACCTGCAGAGTTTGGTGTCCACACAGAGGGACTGTAAGCATGGGTCTTGGAACGAGTCCCAGGGGACTCCTAGGAGTGGTTGCTCTGTTCTATGCAGCAACAGGGACCCATGTACCCTTGACCTTCATCCCACTGCGACCTTGAGGTTTACCTCGGAGCCAGCGCAGGAGGAAGGCATCATCGGTGTTGGGCAGGGCAGGCAGCACATCCCGAATGTTCTCCCGGAACTGAGGACAGAGCAGAGAGAGACCAGAGTGTGTGTTTGTATGCGTGCACACACTTACACGTGTTGGGGGTTGCTGCATAGGGTTCTGGTACCCTCAAGGGACAATGGCTGCCCATCCTTTGGCCTGCAGGCTTGGGAAGGGTGGAATGTGAGTGAAGGGTGTGTGGGTAGTCAGCAGGGCTTGGGGCAAATTGTGACAATACCTTTGCCCCACTCTGGGAGATCGGGTGGTGATGCCTCAGCTGTCCCAAGCTCAAAAGAGGGAGCTGGCTAAAGATTCAGAGTGGAGACAGTGAACCCAGGGCTGTGGGGGGCAGGACCTTCTGGAGAAGAAAAGTCATGTTCTTGACCCTCAGGGAACCTCCAAGTTGGATTAGGTTAAAGGGCAAGCTTCAGATGGCCTGTGGCTCAGAGAGGTTGTGCAACACCCCCAGCGTCATACAGCCAGGAAAAGGGGCAGAGCAACAAGTCTGGCATGGAGCCGATCATCCAGGCCCTAGGGAGGGACAGGCTTGGTTCAGTCTGATGAGACCCTCTGGCGTCATCCAGGGCAGCTCAATGGGCCCCAGATTCACTCCATAGGGGCTGCCATTCCTAGGGAAAACGCCCTTGGCCATGCTGACTTGAGTGGTACCGAGCATCAGAATCCAACTTGCTTTGCCTGGTTCGCATCCCTTCCTTCTCTGTCTCTCAGGCTTCTCCAAGTGATATTGTCAAGGACCTTCTGGGAGCACCTCACCCCCACCTCCATCTTCCCCTAAATCCCCCAGGGAAACCTTGGCATTCAGGAACCTGCGGGTTTGGGGGGGTGGGTCCTGGCCAAACACTTGACCTCAATCTTGACCCATTGCCCTTGTAAAGAAGAGATGTCTCCTTGATGTGGGCAGAACATGCTTTTCTCAGCACAGAACCCCAAGGGCAGACATGGGGCTTGCCCTCTCAGGCTGAGGCTGCACACGGAACCACCTCCCCCATGTGGGGACTGCTTGCCACCCTTCCTCCCTCTTCCCCTTTCTCCACCACCCCACCCCAGCAGAGACAGCAGCCATGGATGATCATGGTACAGTTAGTCCACAGCAGAAGCTCCTGCAAAGCATGAAACACTCAGGTTTCCAAACAGTCAGTGAGGGAGGCAGGGAGAGGGGACGGAAATCTCAACCATGCTTTGCATGCTACATACAGATGGAAGAGTTAGCAATCTGGCTATTGTGGGTGAAGGCAAATATTCAGAAAAAGGAATCCTATGCGTGTCTTTTTACTTTTTTACACCACCCCTGGAAAACAGAAAATGATGCATGCAGCTTACACCCATGTAAGGATTTCCGCTGGCCAGGGCAGGCACAGCGCCACCCACCCCTACCCTCTGCCACCCCACGCTAGCCACCCAGACTCTCAGAGTGGCCCTGGAGACTGGATCCACAGAGCTCAGGGACTTTAGGGCAGTGGGAGCTGTCTTATGTCCTGTCCCCCACTTACCTGGGTTAACACCTTCTCCTGGACTGGGCTCAGGTCACCCACTTGTCCGCTCATGCTGCCTGGGATGCTGGAGGTGGACCCTTGTCCACCAGCCCTAAGGCCCGGCCTGCTCTGTGACTTCCTCCAGGCGGCTTGCCTTTTGCCTGTCTGGCAGCCCCACCCACATAGCTGCCCCTGCAGAAACCTGCCTTCCTGGTTGCATCTCAAGTCCCGACCTGGGACGTTTGGCAGGGCTGACTCCTTACCAGGTGCCCAAGGCATTGGCCCTGGACTTGGGCTGCGCAGGGTCCAAAACCTCCTCTCTAACGCGAGGACAGTGACGCTCCCAGGGTTGATGTAGGCATGTCAAAACAGAGAGCAACAGACTGGGAAACGGCTCTGTTCATCTTGTGCCACCCCCATCCTGGTGCCACCTGCTTCCAGGGCGGGTCACCTGTCACCCCCAACCGAAGACGTCATTGTCATTGTGCCCCAATATGTTCCCAGATTCTCTTTAGTGCCAAAATGTCCAGAGCAACCACCCGTGACTCATCACAGCTCTTAGGGTAGCGGTCTAGGAGT
This sequence comes from Ochotona curzoniae, assembly GCF_017591425.1. Taxonomy (NCBI): domain Eukaryota; kingdom Metazoa; phylum Chordata; class Mammalia; order Lagomorpha; family Ochotonidae; genus Ochotona; species Ochotona curzoniae. Next base: position 7,581,307 of record NW_024467101.1, on the reverse strand, counting down.
AGAGAGAGAGAGACTGCCAAGAGGGCCGACCCAAGTGGATGAATCTGCACCCACCCCTTAGCTGGAGGGATGGGGATGAAAGGTGAGTAGGTCCAGTGCCCAGGCCAGAGGACACAAACTCCTGGCTTCACCTGCTCCCCTTGCCACCTTTGGGTCATGCGGAAAGCCAGGTCCCATGACGGGGACATGTGAGGTCACCTCTGTGTGCGTGGGGATGAGGATACCGTGGGTGTTTGTCGTAAATAAGGCTGGAGTAAGTCCAGACAAGGGGTCCAGGACAAAGAGTGTTTCCTAGGCAACACCAGTGAGAGAGTAAAGAAACAAGGAAGGGGATGCAAGGCCATTGTACAGGAAGTGAACAGCTTGGTGCCCAGGGAACCTTGGGGTGGCAGAGGGCTATGTCTCTTGGGGTTTCCTGGGCAGGGAAAGGGAAACCACCAGGGGTGTTTATATACCTGCTCTGGCCAGTTTTCAATTGCCAGCTGTTCCTGAGACTGAAGGCTCTGCTTGTGTGGAGGTGTGGAGGTGTGGAGGTGTGGAGGTGTGGAGGCTGGCCGGCTGTACACCTAACCCTAAAGGCTGGAGAGAGGCCTGGGCCAGAGAAACAAGTGCTGTATCATGTGATTCAGTGGAGAGAGACACAGTGACCTTTTTTGGGTACCATGTCAGGTTCAAGGTCAAAGTCTGCATGGGCTTTGTTGAGTCCTCTGACTGTTCCTCCTCATCGGGGGACCAAGGGAAGAACTGTGCCTGAGGTTGAGGGAGTCACTGAGGTGCGCTCAGGATCGCTGGACCTGCCTGATGCTGGTTCATGGCCCTGGCTCACATGCACCTGGCACTAGCAGCGTTTGTGTGTGGGTGACCTTGTCATGCCCAGGACATGCTCCCTTTAGCCTGCCTAAGAGCAGATCAGCTCCTGCTAAGGGCACAGGGAGCTCCCCACAGGTCCGTAAGCTAGAGCTTCAGTCATAGGGGGAGCCAAGGCAGAGACCTGACCCCAGCCCTGGGTGGGCCTCCCTTACCTTGGGTCCCTGCTGCCAGTACCTCCTGCTGCTCCTTTTCCTCCTCCCCCTTAAGCTTCCTTCTTTGCTTAAGCTTGCATTTCTTGTATGCCAACTGCATTCCCACACCAAAGTAATTTCTCCTCTCTGCAGCTTCCTCTTGTGGGTTAAGAACCATTCTCTCCTTGCTAGTGAGGAGTGACGCCATGGAACCTAGGTCACCCGTGCACAGGAATCACCTCCGAGCCTGTGTCAACTCCCCTCATCCTTCCCGTTCACCGTGGCTGGGGCCTGGGTGCACCTGCCACCTGCCTCACTGGAGTAACAGAGTGCTGGTTCTGCCCCTGGAGTGGGTCCTCCCATCCTCCAGAGCATCCCAGGGCTCCCCGTGACCTTTAAAAAAAAAACTGCAAACTGCACACCCACTGGCCCGTGTTCCCCCGGTTCCTTTCCCAGCCTCCTTTGAGGTCCATTTCATGCATCTTCTCTTAGGTGGATCTTTGGTGCAGCAGTGAAGCCCCTATTGGTTCCCACTCCCCTGACCAGGGTGCCTGGGTTTGAGAGTCCTGGCTCTGCTGCCCATTGCAGCTGAGTGTGCACCCCGGAGAGGCAGCAGGTGACAATTTAATGACTGGGCTCCTGCCACCATGTGGGAGATCCACATTGAATTTTGGGCTCCTGCTGTTAGTCTGGCCCTGCCCCGGTTATTGAGACACTGTAAGAAGTGAACTAGATAGGAATTCTCTCTCTTAGCTTTCAACAAAAAATAAAGTTGACAATTCAGTGTTAAAAGGAAATTATTCTTAGGGGCTGGCACAGTGGCTTAATTGGATAATCCTCGAATTGTAAATACCAGCATCCCATATGGACATCAGTTCATGTCCCGGCTGCTCCACTTCCCATCCAGCTCCCTGCCTGTGGGCTGGGAAAGCATCATAGGATGGCTATATGGGAGACCCAGGAAAAGCTCCTGGCTCAGGTCTGGCCATTACAGCTTTCAGGGAGTGCACAGACAAGGGAGCTGGATTGGAAGTAGAACAGCCTGCATTTGAATTGGTACTTCCAATAGAGGATGCTGGCATCACGGGGGGTGGGGGGACAGCTTAACCTGCCTTGCCACAATGTCAGCCCCCATCTGAAGTGACTTCTTAACCACTGTGCCAAATGCCTGTCCCCATTTCTACTTCTGATAACACTGATCATATTGGGTTAGGGCCCATGAGTGACCTCCCTATAACATGCTTACTTTTACAAGGACTCTACTTCCAAATAGGGTGACAGTCAAAGGGATTTTGTATCTTAGCTCATTCCAAAGCAGAGACGAATAGATGGTTCTATGGATTATTTCTAAAAGATGCTGGATAGGAAGCAAGACAACTGGGACTTGAACCAGTGCCCACATGGGATGCCAGCATTGCAGGCAGAGACTGAATATGCCATACCATGATGCCAGACTCAAATTTTTTTTTTTTTTTGCAAGCGACAGTAAAGTTCCCTGCTCTAGTTTCCAGGCATCAGACACACAGATGCCTGGCTCCTGTGGGTACCAATGCCAACCTGTCAAGAAGGGCGGGACAAGCCCTAACATGGCTGCTTGGCACCTCCTGCTGTCCAGGTGTGGTAAGAGCAGCCTGGCTGCACCGACCTCCAGCTGTGAAGGCCTTAGGGAATCCCTTGTTTTCAGTCCTGAGTTTGCATCCTGCCTTCATGGCCACCTGGCTCTGTGACCCAAGCTAATTGCTTGGAAAGTTTTGGTCACCATCTTGGGGAGGAAAGGGGGCCAATCACTCCTGTTCCCTCTTAGCACCAAGCTAGGGCTACTCATGAAAGTAGCAATTTATTAAATATGAGTAGCTGCAATGCTCTTTGAACAAAGCCACAGATTGTCAATGCCAACATTCATTCATTTTTTTGGCACCTGCCATCTGCCAGATTTTCTCTCACTGGAGCCCTAAGGACCAATAACAACAATACTAATAATTTAATAGAATATAATACAGTTATTGGCATGATACAAGATTCCTCAAGCCCGGGATATTAGTATATTGATCACTAAGTTATATCTAATAAAAAAAAACATTTCTTTTATTTATTGGAAAGATAGAGTTATAGGCAGAGAGACAGAGAGACCTTCCATCCACTGATTCACTCCCCAGTGGCTGGCACGGCTACGGCTGGGTCAGATAGATATTTCTCCTGGGTCTCCCATGCGGGTACAAGAACCCAAACACTTGGACAGGCCTCCACAGCTTTCTCAGGCACAGTAGCAGGAAGCTGGATCAGAAGTGGAGCAGCCAGGACCCGAACCGGCACCTGTATGAGATGCCGGTCCTGCAGGTAGCAGCTTTACTTGCTATGCCACAATACCAGTCAATACGTTATCACTAATCTTCCATTGATAGAAGTGGAAAGATATTACATCATACATGGAGACCAGTAACATTTCATCCTATAATTAGTCAAGGTTCTTGGCACTTTCTGGCTTGTTTCTCTCCCTAAGAATAAATAAAGTCAAGGATATGCTTAAGAAAGACGACAATGAGGAAGGTGCGGCTGTGGCCCCCAGGGACTGGTGAGGTCCAATCACTCCCCGGGGTGACCACTGGTCCTGGGTACCTAGGACTGAGGGCATTTCTTGGGCTGTGGAACTTTGAGATCTAAAACTAGGACAGCATCAGAAAACTGGGCCAGTTTCCACCCCATCCCCACCTCTCCCTCTCCCCACCTCTCCCATTCCCCCTCCCTTTCCCCCTGCAATTCCCTCTACCCCCTTTCCCTGCTTAGGCCCAAGGCTCAACTTTAGGAGGCAGGACTAACACAAGCCCGGGGAGGATCTCAGCTGTAATGCTGGACTTTGGTCCACTTTGCTGTGTGACTCTGCGTAGGTCACTTAACCTCTCTGAGATGTAATTTCTGAAGCCGAGAGGCTGCAGATAATTGAAGAAGGCATCCAGCGCTTGGCCTTAAACTCGACACAAGTAGGGCTCCTATAAAAGCTGCAATTTCTGCCAACAGGGGCTGGTTGAAAATCGGAAAGTCCTGTGCCTGCATCCCTGGGGAGAGAGGGGCTGGTGCTGAAGGAGCCAGGAGGTGTCATAGCCAGGGGCTTCCCCACTCTGCCCCATCGCTCTCCGTGTGCCACTCACTGTTGCTTGGCCGCCACCTTCGTCTCTAGGAAGGGCTAGGCCAGGCTTGGGGACAGCTTAGGGCAGCAGGGCAAAGCAGGCAATCAGATGCTACCAGATCCTTCTTGGCTCAACCTTACTGAATTCCAGGGTAGAGGACCCTGGTGGAGTCCAAGCAGTCTGGGAGAGGGCAGGAGAAGCAGGAGGAGTGAACAGGGTAGTGGGGAGAGGGGGAGAAGCCAGCAGGGCTGCAGTGGACAGGGCGTGGAGGTGGGAAGGCTTTAGCCCCCCCAGAGGGTGGTTTCAATTCTGGGTCAGCTGTGTCCTGCCACAGGACTGTGGGAAGTAAGTCCCCTGCCCGCTCAGGATGTCAATCCCCACAGCTGTGGAAGAGGGAGGCAGCTGTCCTGGCCTTGGAAGGTTACTGCGGGCCTGCGAGCCACTGCCTGGGCCCAGGGCCTGCTGTGTGTGTGTGTGTGTGTGTGTGTGCGCGCGCATGCGTGCTTCACAGTGTCCCCTCTTCCTTGCTGTGTGATCCTAGCCAACTGATTTCTACTCAGGGGCAACGGGAGACAGCAACAGTGCCCAAGTCACTGAGTTCTGGGAAAAACAGGCTGAGACACTGCCCACGGGGCACCTCGCCCAGTGCCGGGATGATCACATGACCAGCACACACGCCTCCACACACAATTACACACAGACCCACACAAAACAGCACACATACACAACCACACACACCCACAAATACAACCACCCAGACCCACACACAAATCCAGCTACACACAACACAGAGATCTACATGCAAACATAATCACACATTACTCACAACCACACATGCACGGGGAAATGCAACTACGTACCATGCATGGCACACACACAGCCACACATATACAACCACACAGACCCACAAATACAACCACGTACAGATCTACACACACAATCATACACACTACACACAAGCAGATACACACACAACCACACAACAAATGGAGAAATGCAACTACATACCATGTACAGCACATACACAATTACACACAAATGCCCACAACCACACACACACATCCACGCACCATTTCCAATGTTGGCAGTTTGTGGCTGCCACTTGTATACGTGTGTGCCCAACCCCTGGCATCCCCTCCCCAGGCACCACTGCCATTTTGGGGTCCCCCCAGCCCAAGGCCCCTCCAGTCACCACCGCTAAGGCCGCTTAACAAAAACACATCAAATTCTTTACTGCTGAGGTCCACCACTTTAAGGGGAGGTAGGAACTAAAACATTTTTTTTTCGTTTGAGATTTTAATTTAAAAAAACAACAACAAAAACAGAAACGGTATCATTAGTCTAATACTGACCTCGGTTAGACCCTCTCCGTGAGCAGCGAGCCCAGTCCCGGCTGGCTGTGTCCCCCACAAGAGCCCCCACCTCACCCCCGGGGGGTCCGGGGAGGCACCAGGCAGGGGCAGGGGGTAGCCAGCACCAGCAGGTGCCTGCCCCCGCGCTCCTGCAGCGCGCACGCACTTGCATGGAGGAGCGGAGGAGGAGGAACCGGGCAGGTGGGGGTGGGGTGGTGGAGGAGTGGAGAACGGGGGGAGTGGGGCTACGGGGCGCGGTGGGCATGTCACCACCGCAAAAAGTCCCGAATGAGCTTCCAGAGCTTGGTGATCCACAGGTTGACCCCGAGGTCCATCAGGTACTGGATCTCGGGCGTGAGCATGCGCCGGCAGAGCTGCGCGTGCCGCTGCCCGATGCTCTTCTTGAGGTTGTAACCTAGGATGGACTTGGCACCCAGGGGCTGCCAGGGCTGCATGGCCTCGTCCTGGATGGCGGCCGCATCCACGGGCTGACCTCCGTCGATGCAAATGCGGCGCATCCGCTCGTTGGCGCAGCGCAGGGCGGCCACCTCGCGGGCCATACGCTCGCGCCCGAAGGCATCCACCCTGCGCCAGAAGCTGGCATTGAAGTGGCGGTAGAGGCGCGCGTCCAGCATGTTCCAGGCCGTGGCGCGGCGGTACAAGTCACCCGAGAGCCGGGGCACGGCTGAGTCGCGGCGGGCGTTCAGCTTGAAGTAGACAACGTCCTCCAGTTCCCAGCACAACAGGTCCTTGAGCAGCACGAGCGACTCGTCGAAATACTCCTGCAGCAGCACCAGATGGAAGCGGCGCTCCACCTCAAGGATGTGCTCCTGCACCTGCGGGCTGCGCGGGTCCAGGCCGCTGTCATAACCCAGGTCGAAGAAGAGCAGGTTGCGGAGGTAGTGCGCGTTGTAGCCGTTGGGGTCGTAGTAGCGTTCGGGGTCTTGCAGGAACTCGGCCAGCTTGTCGTCGCTCGTCAGTTTCCAAGTCAAGGGTACCACCGGCCCGAAGTAGTGGAAGGAGGACTCGAAGAGGCGCGCGGGGTCGCGCAGCACCGTGATGAAGGTGGCATTGGGCGGCACGAGGCTCCGCACCTCGTCGTAGTGGAAACGCATGTGGTTGCATATGATGTTGAAGCAGGCGCCAGGCTGGTAGTCTTGCACCAGGCTGCGCACGAAGAAGGCCGGGTAGTCGAAGTCGTTGCGGCCATTGGGGAAGGCGAACTTGAGCCCGTGCTTCTGGCCAAAGCGAAACAGAATGTTGAGCAGCGTGCTGCTGGCTGTCTTGTGCGTCTTCATGAACACTATGTTGCGGCGAGGCTGGCACGCAGAGCTATTGCTGGTTGGTGCTGGCTCTGACTCCTCTGGGGGTGGCAAACAGGGTGCTGTGTCCTCCTGCGGCCTGCTGGAAAGAGAGCAGTGGTGAAGGGGGATAGGGGAGGCAAGGAGGGAGCCTGCTGTGGGGGGCCAGGAGAGCCTCCCCGGGGGGTTCAGCACCCATGGCCTGGGCTCAGACAGGAAGCTGGGATACGGGGAGGACAGGGCCACATGGTGGTGCAGAAGGTAAAGGTGCCCAACTGGCTCCCAGCTAATGAAAGACTGGCCCAGTGCTTGGGTCTCCACAGCCACACAGGTGACCCAGATGGAGTTCCTAACTTCTGATTCCTGACTTGGACCTCTCCCAGCCCTGGCCATCGTGGCCACTTGGAGTGGGATCCAGTGGACAGAAGTTGTCTGTAACTCTGCCTTTGAAGTTGATAAATATAGGAACAGGCTCCTGGCTCCTGGCTTTGGATCAGCTGAACTCTGGCCGTTGCAGTACTTGGGGAGTGAATCATCAGGCAGAAGATTTTCCTCTCTGTTTCTCCTCCTCGCTGTATATCTGACTTTCCAATAAAAATAAATGAATCTTTAAAAAAAGAAAGAATTATTATTTTTCTTTGAAAGGCAGATTTTACAGAGAAAGAAGGAGAGACAGAGATATTCTGTCCCCTGATTCACTCCCCAAATGGCTGCAATGGCCAGAGCTGATCCAGTCAGGAGCCAGGAGCCTCCTCCAGGTCTCCCTCGCGGGTGCAGGGTCCCAAGGCTTTGGGCTGTCCTTGACTGCTTTCCCAGGCCACAAGCAGGGAGCTGGATGGGAAGTGGAACAGTGGAGACACAAACTGGTGCCTGTATGGGATACCTGCACTGTAAGATGAAAGATTAACTTGATGAGTCACCAAATCAGCCCCATAAATCTTACAAGGAGATATGGGATGGGTGTACCATCAGGAGCCTGGGCCCCGCGTGGATGCCTGAACCAGCGGTTCTCTTGTCTCTGGCCTGGGTTTCCTCATCTGTGAAAAGGGCAGCCCTCCCCCCCACCCCCCGTTTTCAGTGTCCGTAACAGAGGCACATGTTAAGCACGTTAAGGGAGGCAGATCCGTGTGGTCATTGTGGGGAAACTGCCATCAGTTTCCATAAACATGCTGTTACAAGCTGAACGGAATCCATGACCAGCAATCTCCTCTGGTGCCATGCAATACCTTCCTACCTAATGCTGCAACCCACCCGTGGCGAGGGACATGGCCTGATGTTTAGGGGAGATTCCTGGCCCTGCTACTGGAGCCCTGTCCACAGGCAGAGTGAACCCTTGCTACCCCGTAAGATGGACGCCACCATTGCCCCCATTTCTCAGGTGGGCACACCAAGTTCTTGTCTCCACTTGCTCTCCCCCAACCTCACCTTCAGGGAATTTCTGTCCGGTACAGCCTAGTACGGGGTGGGGCAAGGCGGGGATGGGGAGCGGTTGCTAGGATTACCTAGGTGGGAGCGGCGAGAATCACAGGGAACCACACACCTCCCCATTGCATACACACCCCACCACACCCCCACCGCACCCCCGCCGCCCCCCAACCCTTCCTGGGTACCCCGCCACTCACGAGGAGGTCATGCCTGCGTGCAGCGGGGGGGCGGCGTAGGAGTAGAGCAGCAGCAAGAAGCTGGTGAAGAGCGCGCCCAGGAGCAGCCCCTTGGCCATGGACTCCCAGCGTTTCTTCTGGGGTGGCGGCGGCATCTCAGACACCTGAGGGGAGAGAGACGCGTCAGGAGCGCCTGCCGGCTGGGGGCGCCACTGTTTGTGCAGCAGCCGCCCCTCAGCGGGGTTCCTGTCAGGCAAGGTCAAGGGGGCGCCGGCGGGCGGAAGTGACAGAGACAGACAGACACGGGGTCGCTGTGGGGAAGCTGAGGAGAGGGCTAAGCCACGCTGCGCCCTGGCGCGGGGCTGGGTCCATTCTGGAGGCAGCTGAGCGACATGGCCCCGTTCTTCATGCCCCTTGAGGGCTTCGAAAGGAAAAAGGAAGCGGCAGACCCCTCCTCCCAAGATCGGGGTGGGGTTCCTTGAACTTGGCACCTTTATCTGTCAGAGGGCCCCATGTCTCCCTACTCCCACCTGCCCCGTGAGGGGCCAGGGGAGTGCTTCATCTCCCCCTCCCCAAGTCAGACTGCCTAAACTTGAATTTCAGACAGGTGATGGATTGAAAAAAACAAAACACATTTAGTATAAGTAGGTCCCAAATCTTGCATGAGATATACTTATATATACTTTTAAAAATAAAATAAAATAATAATAATAATAACTAATATTCCAGCTTAACTGGGTGTCCTAAACATTGTCCTTTTGATTTATTTGAGGGAAAGGATAAATCTGAACGAGGCAACCCAATGTGCAAAACAGGGACCATTTAGGCCAAGGGGTCAGTCCGGGAGAGACCCCCCCACTGCTTGCACTGCCACCCTTCACTACCACTGCCTCAGCTCAGGGAGCTGCAAAACCAGCTCCCAAAACTTTCCACTCTTCCTCCTGGCTCACACAGCACCAGGCCCCAAGTCCCTAAGGCCACAAGCAGAGGTCACACATACTCACTTGTCACGGCACACACATGGGAAATTCCATGGCCACCATCCTTAGGGACAGAAGCCTCCCTGGTTCAGGGGAGGATTTCACACTCCCCACCCCCGTTCCCTGACCCTGGGAAAGCGAGGCCCTTTGTTGGCTTGGCAAGGGGGTCAGGGTTGGGAGTGGGGAATATTTCCAGAGGTGGTGGTGTCACAGAATCACAGGGAACCCCCCTCCCACACACATACACACATACACCCTCAGCCCCAGTCCTCCAACCCTCAGTTTCCCTCCGAGCCTCTTGGACTGTGCACCATAGGAAGGATACACTTGGGCAAGCACACAAAGTCACCTCAGCAAAGACGGTTACCACAGCTTTATCAGAAACGGAACAACAACAACAAGGACTGAGGACCCGTGACATAAATCAAGGTCCATTCCCAGAGAAGTCATCTGGAGATATTAAAAACAAACCAACCAAAAACCCCAACAAGGTTGGAGGCCAGAGGGGGTTGAGCAGACACAGGAGCCGGCCCACAGGCCCTGAGCTTCAGGGTTGTGTTTCACAGCCAGCCCTGTGATGCTGGTGCAGCAGAGCGGGGAGTGCTGGGAGCCCCTCCTCTCCTCCCCAGTGGAGAAGCTGGGCTCCGAGAAAGGGACCAGGATTCTCCTCAAGCCTCCCGAATCCCTGGGGGGCCTGCTCCCAGCCCTGGGTAAGGTGTGGCCAGGGTGTGTGTGTGTGTGTGTGTGTTTTGGGGGACCCTCCTTCAATACTTCAGTCTCCTGCCCCCTAGGGGCCCAGCAGCAAACACAGCCAGCCTCAGGGACTCGAGCCTAAAACGGTCCTCAGGCCTCCCTGGGCCTCCTGATTCTCTCCTCTGAACTAGGGGCGAAGGGATGGGGTCTCTGGGGAGGGGCGTGCTCCCCTCTGCACAGCCCAGGGCCCACCCCCCGCCTCAGCTGCTCCACTCACCGAAGTGCGTCTCAGAGCTCCAGGGAGCGGCTGTGTGGGTGCAGGCTCTAAGTGAAGCTCAGGCTGGGCAACAGGGGGCAGAGCGGCCTCCCAGCTGCCAATCAAGGCTTCTCCTGGCCTCGCCCCCACCCCACTCCCTCCATCTTCTTACTGGCTCATTCCGTTCATTCATTTTGTTCTCCTAGCTGAACTTCCTCAAACCTGGGCACCAACCCCTGCGGTGTTCTGGGTCCAGCTGGTTGCTGGGACATGGGGATGAGAGGGGACCGGGTCATCTCAGCCTTAGGGTTGAACTTCCTGACTCCTCCCAGACATCATCTCCACCCCACCGTTCCCCCTCAGTGCACCCTGACTTCCAGAGCTATGTGACCTGCCCAGGGTCGCTCCACAAGGCAGCAACAGGCTAGGCTTCAGACCTCCACTCTCTTCCCGATTCCTGCCATCCCCACAAGGTGTATCTCAAGCCCCAAGCAGGAAGGGGCAGAGGCCGGAGAAGGTATTGCACATGGCCAGGAGGGGGCAGGCACAGCAGGGTCTGCCATCCGAGGGCTGAGCAAGCAGTCAGGATGAGAGGACATCTGTAGGCAGCTCTGGTGATGGGTCCCTCCTATGCTGGCCATCTGATATGGCCCAAGGTTTCGGGGATTCCTTCATGTCTGGCCTCTCTGATGTACATCTGGGCAGCTGCCTAGCTTTCTGCAACCCCAGGCAGAGCCCTCCCACCCACCGCCCCATGGAGTAAACAGAGACCCCAGGAGGCCTCCCTCAGTGGGCAGCCAGGAGCCTGGCTTGAAGGTGAGGTTCAAGGAGAGATCAATAAGCCTTAATGATTAATAGTGACCGTGGGGAAATCTCATCACCATTATCAACTCCGGAGCCTGAACGTGCAGATGCAGGTCCCCACTGAGTCCACCGGTGACTCATCCCCGGGCCTTGCTGGGCCTGGCACAGGGTGAATGTTTGATGAATGACCCCACCCCCGTGACTCCTCCCTTGGGACACACGGTGGACACACACGAGGCACGGAGCGGGCCAGAGAGCATGGTACAGGCAGACAACAGCCGGGCCAGGCAGGAGATGGGTGGGTGTCTCCATCTCCAGGAGGGAGAGTGTGACACGGGAGTCACATGTGTGACAGCCAAGCGTGTACTGGAGCATGCGTGTAACATGGAACCAGTTCCCTTAGCAAAAAATAATAATATATATATAATAAAATCATAAAATCATAAAATGAACACAAACAAAAATAGAGTAGACTGGATCATGGACACAATGGTTTAACTGCTGTGCTAACCCAACAGCCCTCTTCTGAATCCCGGCTCTGCTGTCTTCCGGCTGGGTGTTCCAGGCAAGCCTGTGGCACTCGCAGGGCCTCAAGTTCTCTACACCGGTGACATCGACCCTCCCTGCAGGGTGCTGGGCAGACCCTTTGCATTTCCGCACCCCTCGTCCCAGGGTTGCTCATGCAGGTGGATGGTCAGTGACATGGCCGGCCAGCACTGCTGCCCCCATCTTACAGGGCCCCAGCCAGTTTAGATACAGGCCAAGCTCCCCCAGGGTCCCCCATGGCCTTGGAGCTGAAGAGAGAGGCAGGAGAAGTTGTGTGTCAGAGGGCCACCCTGGAGGTTGCACAGCACAGCAGCAGCAGACATAAGACTAGAAACAGAGTCCCCTGCTTCCTCTACCCGTGGGGAGGGTCCATCTACAGCCAGCCCATCCATTCTGGACCTTCCCCCACCTTGCGCTACCCTAGCCATAGCAAACCTCCATCAGTGCAGGCTTCCAGGCCCAGTCACCCTGCTGTTTAACAGCAGCAGAGCAGTGCACATGGAAACCGAGAGCAGGATGGGAAACCTGAGCCTGGACCACCTCCACCAGGCAGGCCTCCGTCCCAGAGTGTCCTGTTCACCCCCTGACTCCCCCCGTCACAGGGGAAGAGGGACCACACTCACCTCAGTGGTGGCTGTCCCTTTCTTCTCCCTGCCCGAGCCACGGCTGATTCCCTGTGGTCACTGGGAGACAAGAGCGCTCCAATGACACCCAACAGCAGGCAGGCAGGCTGGTTGGCTGGCTGACTCATGAATATTTATGAGTGTCCTGGGAAAGGGGTGGGGGAACAGGTGCCCCTCAGTACCCTGCAGTTGGTACCCTAGCCTTCAGGAGCTGCCTGCCTGTATACACACACACACACACACACACACACACACACACACACACACACACACACACACACACTGGACTTTCAGGCAGCCTCATTCATTGAAGGGCTCAGCAAACCCCTGATTGTCCTTGAGCCAAGGACACAGCAAAGCATGAGAGCTCTGCAGAGAGCCCAGGGCAGGTTCCAAGGGGGAAGGTGGAGGGAGGGAGGGACGGGGAGGCAGCAGGAGCTGGGAGGCGGGGTGGCAGCAGGGCTGGTGGGGGCAGTGAGGCCAGAATACTCCAACTGCCCCTATGTCCCGATGTGGTGCGCCTCTGTTAGCCCACTCCAATTCCTCCTGGATGAGAAACTACGGGGTTCCCCCAAAGGAAATCACCTGACCAACGCCACACAGCTAGCCGAGAACAGATCAAGCCAGAGTGCCAGAGCAGACTTGCCAGGCACGGAGGCTTGAAGATGCTGAGGCTGCACAACCAGGGACCCAAAGGGGATGGCAACCTTGCAGGAGCCCCAAAGAACAAGCACTTGACCCAGCCTGGTGAGATGTCACTCCCTGAGCTCAAAATCCTGCTTCCTATATTTGGTTTAGATTCTTTCCTCTCTGCATGAGCTCCCACCGCGGTGCATCTGCCAAACACTTTCACCACAGCTGAGCTTGTGCCAATGCTGTGCTCTTCAAGTTCTAGATCTGGAGGAGGGGAAGGTGGCATGGTGGCAGAGCCAGCAAAGCTGCTGCCTGCTATGTCAGCACCCTACCTGTGCATTGGTTCAACCCCTCTGCCCTAATTCTGATCCAGCCCCATGTTAATGCACCTGGGAAGGCAGCAGAAGATTGCCCAGGCGCTTGGGCCGCTGTCATCCACGTGGGAGACCCAGGAGGAGTTCTAAGTTCCTCGCTTCAGCCTGGTCCAGATCTGACCGTTGCAGCCATTTGGGGAGTGAATAAACAGATGCAAGCTCTCTCTTTCTCTCTGCCTTTCTTTAAAAAAAATTAAAAAAAAAAAAAGCACTCCTGAATTGTGAGCCATGTAGTTGTCCAGCCTTGGGTATTCCCCAGACAGAAGGTTCTAGGAAGCCTGTGTTGTTACCCTGATGAGTTACCATCATTGCTGGGAACTGGTCATTTTCCACACCAAGCACTCTCCCAGGTTCACAGTTATCAGCGCTGCCAAGATGGCAGGCACCTGCCCAGCCGGGAAGCAGCATCCTGGAGCTAGAGCGGTCCCGGGAGAGGTCCAAAGGCCTGAACTCTCTCAACATTAAAGTCAGGTATGTTATAGAGGCGCTTTACCATTTGCTTTTGTAATTGTGCCTTAAGCGCTGAGCTTGTTTAAAGACAGTTTTATGGGAGAGGGGTTGAAGAGGGCAGAGCTGGCATCCAATAGCAGGGGCCGGAGCTTTATGAGCATGGACTCTGAACCAGATAGGATTCGGTGCTGAACGCCAAGTGTTCTGAAACATGTGTGCTCCTCATAATCCTCGCAGTGCAGTGCCAGCTCCCACCCCAGAACTGGGGGAGAGGTGAGATGCTTACCCAGGCAGGGATACACAGAGCTCTGGCCCTCCCCGCTCAGTCAGGCTTTCAGGCCTGGCTTGGCTCCTGGCTCCAGCTTCTTGCACCCTGGCAAGATGCTTCCAGTATTTGGATCCATGCCATCCACGGGGGAGACCCGGCTTGAGTGTCTGGCTGGCTAATGTAGCCATTTGTTGGGGTGAACTAGCAAATGGTATCTCTGTCTCTCTCCCTTTTTCCGTCTCTCAAATCAAAAATAAAATTTAGGACCAGCACCACGGCATAACAGGTTAAGCCTCCACTTGCAGCACCAGCATTCCCATATGAGAGCTGGTTCAAGTCCCAGTGGCTTTACTTCAATCCAGTTCACTGTTTGTGGCCTGGGAAAGCAGCAGAGGGGGGCCCAAGTTTTTGGGCTCTGGTATCCACATGGGAGACCCTGACTTCAGACAGGATTACAAGAAAATGAGAATGAAGCTGCCATGGTACCAAGCCCTTGGGGCTTGTCTGTGACAGCAGTAAAATTAGCTAATGAGCCTATTGGCATAGAATGAAGCTTGTAGAGAGAAAAGCTTCCACAAGGGTCCAGGGCAGTGGACTAACTCAATCATTCAGCCTGGCTGGCATGTCTATGTGTGGGCCACTAAAGGGTTAGGTGGGCAGGGGAGACTAAGGCACAGCCAGGAAGGAGAGCAAGGGCCAGTGGGGTGTACAGGGCCTTGGGAAGCATGCGTTGGAGGCTTGGCACACCTGTTCGGGTATGAGAAGACCTAAACCATTGGATGTCGAAAACAAGAGTCTGGGGCTGAAGCCAGTCCCCAAGCAAGGGGAAGCTGAGGAAGGCCAGGCTTGATGCTGGGGAGGGAACGGACAAGGTCCAGTTCTGCTTAGGACACATTGAGCCTGTGGGAGGCCTGGGATACTCCCTGTATGTCCAGAGATCAGGGGCCATGGGCACAGCGGCACCAAGCAAGACTACAGGGATAAATAGACCGAGTTGCAAGGAAAGAGGGTGATGAGGAGAAGAACGGCGTTGGCACCATGGTGCAGAAGGCTACGGTGCCACGTGGGTGCCTGTTTGAGTCCCAGCCACTCCACTTCCTATCGAGCTCCCTGCTAATAACAGTCTGGAAAAGCAGCAGAGGATGGCACATGTGCTTGGGCTCCTGCACCTATGTCTGTCCCTATTATACACAGAACGCAACTCTGACGCAGCCTCGAGCGTTTTGAGTGCGCCTTCTCAGAGCCAGCAAGTGCCCCCTGCCACCCTCCCGCACCCCGTGACTGATGAACAGAAGCTAAGATGAGATCCGAGCAGTGCACTCCCGACGGGGCGGTGTGTCACCGCAGCCTCATCTCCAGTTCCTGTCATGTCTTTTTCTCCATTTCACAGACGAGAAAACACAAGCCCAGAGGGAGAGGTGAACTCAGAGGTGCCTGACATCAGCTGGCAAGTTCAACGCCTGTCTGAAAAGACGCCCGTTGACTTTTTGTCCTGCATTGCATTTCTCTGATGGCACATAAGAGCTCCTTTGAAAATCTGTCGAAAACCAAGCCCAAAGGTAGGCTTATTCTTGCTTCCAAAGACATTGCAATCCAAGCATAGCTATGTCTCATACACATGCATACACACACAGTGACGAAAGAGGCTGGGGGATTTTGGAGAGCAAATTAAAGTAGAAAAGAAAGACATTTGGATCAGTGCAGTAGCTCAACAGGATAATCCTACACCTTTCAGTGCCAGCATCCCATGTGGGCACTGGTTCTTGTCCTGGCTGCTCCACTTCCTATATAGTTCTCTGCTTATGGCCTGAGAAAGCAGTGGAGGATGGCCCAAAGCCTTGGAAACCTGCACCTATATGGGAGACCCGAAAGAAGCTCCTGGTTCCTGGCTTTGAATCAACTCAGTTGTAGCCTATTAGGGAGTGAACCAGGGGATAGAAGACCTATTTTTCTGTCTCCCCTTCTTTCTGTAAATCTACTTTTCAAATAAAAGTAAGTAAATATTAAAAAAAAAAAAGATATTTCCATGGTCAACCATTGCCTCTGGCTGGTAAAGCAGGGCTGCGTGCTAATGTGCTAGTTCAAGCCACTCCCATACTCAGCTATGTGGCCAGCCAAGTCCCTGAACTTCTGTGGGAAAGGGGCAGCAAGGGCCTGAGAGGGAGTCCCCAAGGTAGGTTGCATGGGTGAAAACACAGTTGGGTGAGGCTGGCCCTCCAGGGAGCACCCTGGAGCAGGTGACTTGCAAAAGATCTAGAAGCTTCCCACGCTAAGCCCTTCTGGAGGGGAATATTGGAGTTGAGACTTGGAGATCACCTGGTTGGCATAAGGGGTGGAAAATACTGCCCCGTTGGCTCCTCTTTGCTGGTGCCCAAGCCCACTTTCATGTGTGGTTACCCCTGATATCTCACTGCTCCTTTGCCCCCCTTGGCCAGAGGTATCAGAGGAGATACCAGGCTTGGCAGCAAAGAAGGGCAATGTTCTTTGATGATTCAGAAAGCTATTTTTTCATCTTGTCAGTAAACCGTGACAAAGGGCAAGCCGCACACACCCAGAAGTTCAACGGAGCCTCTCTTGGGGCCAAGGAGATGCCAAGAAGACATCTGTTAGCTCCATGGGACCAGGGCAGGGGCTCACACAGGCCGGGCTGGTAAAGTTGTGAAGGAATTTGATGCCAAGATCAGAAGGACCGGGAGCCCATGTGTGCCCACCACATTATCTTCATCCCAGCACAATCACATGCCCTCCTGGTGGTGGGTGGGAGGAGCTGCCCCTTGCAGGGCAGAGAGGCAAGTCATAAGTTCCTCAAAGTCATGACCCTCCCCCCTCTCCCATCCCTCAGAGGATGCTCATTCTCCATCCTTCACAAGGTGCCTCCAAGAGTTTTCAAAGGATGGTGATGCACCACTTTGCCTAAGTTATAAACAACACTAGGAAGGGCTTTTTTTTCTTTACTTTTTTCAAGATACTGGTCACTTGTTCTTGCACAGTGCCCTGGGCTGCATGCACACCTACTGCTGGGATCTTGCTGGGACCTGGTGGTCAATCTTGATTTGGCCATTCTCCCATAAGTAACTAACTTGCTGCGAGGTTCAGTACAAGGCTGAGCCCTCTGCACGGGCTTGGCGCACACTCAGTGTTGTGCCTGGCGCACACTCAGTGTTGTGTCTGAGGCTTGCCGCCAGCTTGCCAGCACCCCACCACCCATCTTGACCTGGCTGGAGGCAGAGGGGCAAGCAAGATCTGCCAGTTGCTGAGCCCCGGAGGGCTAAAGATCCCGTGTTTCTCACACTCCCGACTCAAGCTGCCCCAATCCTTGTGTATTTCACATCTTGCAAAACAGAGATGGGAGTCATGGTAACTCAGGATGTGGCACCAGCCAGGGCTAGGGAGTCCTCCAAAGCCCACACTTGACCTCTGCCCCCAAACCAGTTGTGGGAAAGCTGGTAAGCTGTGGGCCCCTCTCCCCATTTCCTCCCACTGCCGAGCCCTCACCTGGTGACTGCAGTGGGGCCCCAGCCCTGTGTCTCCACTGGATACCTCTGCTTCATTCTGCCCCACCCTATGCCACCCAGAGCCCTTTGGGGCTCTCCAAAGGGGCTGTCCTCTCCTTTCACCCAGTCAGAGAGAAGAAGCAGCCCTCAGCAAGCCTGCCTCTATGGCCAGAATTCCTCTATCTGAGCCAGCCGCCTTCTCCTGGGTTAATCATTGCCTCTTTCTCCCTGGGAACGGAGCTTGGGAGGGTGGGGGACGTACTCCTCCCAGGCCAGGGGACACTGGATGGAGCTGGGCTCAGCAGCGACGGGAGGATGCAGGCAAGCAGGCACGTGTGGTTCACGGGACTGGCCCCAGCAAGAAGCTGGAACTGAAACAGCTGGGAACAGGGCTTCCTTGTCTCAGAGCTCACCCCGCCTGGGGGCTAGCCACCTGCCTAGCCTCCTGGGGTGTCAGGCAGAGCTGGGAGCCAAGGAGGCAAGGTGGCGGGGAGTGAGATGGGTTCCTGCACTGGGTGCAAAAGACGGGGGATCCCAGAGAGGCCCTGGATGGGGCTGAGGTCCTGAGAGAGGGGCCCAGCAGGATCTACCCAGCCACCCTTGAACTAGCATCTCCCCATGCCTGTTTCCCCCCTCTGAGGAATCGGAGTCCACAGCAGCAATGCCTCCTGCTCAGTACCTGCTAGCACCTGCCCTCCTCTGCTTCCTTGCATGATCCTGGACCTTTTGTCCTCTCTGGAACCCAGGGTAAACCTTGCAGTAAAGGAAGGGATGTCTCTCTCTGGACTGGACTGTCCTCCACACCCCTTTCCTCTCGAAGATTTCCATGGCACCTGTCACCATGGCAACCAGGGGGATCAGGTGTCAGGCCCTTGCCCTTCCTCCTTTCCTCCCTCCCGGGTGTGGGTAACCACAGCCAGATGTGCACTCTAAGTTTTTCCTGCCTGGGGCAGCTGGGGAAGGTGTGTGTGTGGGGGTGGGGAAATATTTCTAAAAGGGACATGACCACAGCTATGCTCTCCTGCCCCCCAAAAATCTCTCCTGGGACCAAACCTGCCCTGAACCTCCTGCACTAGCCCAGAAGGCAGGGCGCCTGTAGGGTTTCCAAGAGCACCACACCTAGATACTGCGGTTTGTCCCCTAAGCCTCTTCTTGGTGGCTTTACCTCCTAGAAGGGTGTAGGATGGGGCCCTTCCTAAGCAGATGGGGACCTTGGCTCTGCTGGACCCCTTCCAGCGTGGGTTGGTGGGGAGATGTCTCTCCTGTCTCTCCTCCCCGGGGCTTCAGGCCACCATGGTCAGGATTAATCATTAATCCTTACTGCCCTCCAACCGGACCTCAGCAGCCAGCTTTCTCCAACTCCACCCACCACACCTTCAGGGTCTAGGGAAACCCCTGAAAGGGGGGTCCATGGAGGAAAAACCCAGGTCCTCTTGGCACCAATCTACTGTCCCCTTGGCCCCCAGCTGGACCTCCCAACCTTGGAAGGGACACCTGGCTCCTGGAGCAGTAGCACAGGCACCCCTACACCTTTCTGTCACACAAGTTACCGCAGCCCGCAGGTGGGGGTTCCCAGAGGGTGGATTGAGGCATAGTGTAAGCAGGTGGTGGGCGCCAAAATGTACCTTGTTGCCGTCCTCCTCCGGCTCAACGTGGCTGGCTCGGCCCTGGGCCCCGCCGCCCGGGGCGCTCATTGAGCGGCGGGGCTCACCCGCCCGGGGTTCCCGCTTGGTCAGGCCTGGTCCATGCCCCCGCCCCGCCGCTGCTGCTGCCGCCGCGCCCGCTCTAAGGCAGGTGCGGCCGCCAGCCTGGCCCGCCTGCGGCGCTGCGGCCAATGGGCGCCCCAGGCCCCGGGCCCCCTCCCCGCGCGGTCCCAGCCCCTGCGCGCTGGCTCCAGGACGCACAGAAGCCGCATTCAGCGCACCAGGGCGCACTGCCGCACCCCCGCTGCCGGTCCAACAAGGCCCGTTTGTCTGGGGCGCGCCAACGGGACCATTGTCCTGCGTTAGTCGGCCCTTTGGCTGGGCCGAGCCCACAGCTTCGGAGGGGACTCAAGTGCCTGGGACTTGGTGGTGGTAGTGGGGAGGGGAGTCGAAGATCTAGGGAAAGGGAGCCTTGACTAGATGCTTAACTTTTGTTGGAGAGCCTTCAGGACCCTGCAGAAGGTGTGTGGCCTCCTGCTAAGGGTCAGTGCAAACTGGGGACATATTGTTGGCACCCATAGGAGTGGGAACGTGCCAGGATCTCTGAACAGAGCTCAGATGAGAGACTAGCTCGCCTCTTCCGGGCACACACATCCAGGCTGAGAGCGGAAGTGTCAGGATGTGGGTGCCCCAGCCAGCACCCACCTCTACTTCTGGGCTGAGGCATTTCTACCCAGCAGGGCAGGATGGAGATGCCTGTCTGCAGCCAGGGATTCTGAACCCTGGCTGTAGGCAGCGTGGACTTAGCTGGCCGGCCGGTGGAGCCTGGGCCGCGTCAGAGCCTTGCTCCCCCGCCATCACTGGACAACTGTGGAATGGGGAAAATTTCATATCAACATGGCTGCCAGGCATTCCTCCCTGATGGGCCTGTCCCTCTGACCCCGTGGTCCAGGCCAACACATGTGCCCAGGCCGACTAGGGCAGGCCTGCCGGCTCTGCTTCTAAAGCTCCTGACCCTCTGTTGCTGTCTCTGAAGCCCCATGACCATGGGCATACCAGGGTGGGGATGAGATGCAGCCCTCTTTCCTACAGCTGCAGGAGGACCTGGCCAGCTGAAGAAGCTGGGAGCCAGCAGAAGCTCTTAAAAAAAAAAAAAATTCTACTCCAGCTGTAGGCAACAGCCTAGGCTGCATTGTACTTAGGCAAATGTTATACTGCTGGGAGAAAAGCAGCTAATAGCTGGCGGGCATCCTGGGCCTGGTTAATGCCAAATTTGTGTTAACTATATGTGCCAGCATAGTCATCTAGTTTGTTTTAAAGATATGTAGGGAGCAGACTCCAGCACACCAACAGGATCTGGGGACCTGCACACAGAGTATGCATGGGCCCTGGGTAGGTAGGCAGGGCCCAAGGCTGGCACAGCACACTGCCAGAGGACCAGGCATGGGGGGGTGGCTGTGGATTGCCCAGGGAAGCGAGTCAAGATGTGTGGGAAGGAGGACTGCTGAGGGAGAAGGTGTCAAGTGAGGGATGACTTCTGGGACATTTCCACCGACTTGGCTACATTTGCAGGTAAGTAAGGGGGCCCGAGACCAGGTGGTTTAGAGGAAGGAAATCTGAGGATCTTTTGGGGCCAAACCAATATGCCCACTCATGTGGGAGACCCGAGCTGGCATTGTTGGTATCAACCATTGCCTATTGGCACACACAAGAAAGCTAAGGGGACAGAAAAATTCAATCAACTACCTGAGCTAAATGCTGGCAGTGCCTGGGCAAATGGAGTCTCTAAGGTGGACTGTCAGCCAGTGGAGTCTGGAGAGATTTCATCGTGATTGGAGTGGCAGGATCGGCAGCAATATAGAACTGTTGAGTTATCAAAACCACTTGAGCAGGACACTTGGAGGATGCCCCATATTGGGGACACTGGGATGGTTGGGGGCTGGGTGAGGCTTCTCCCCTTTTCTCTCCCCTTCCCCCAGATACAGGAAGGAAGGAAGAGATGTGAAAACAATGGTCTTATCCACTTTCCTCTAGCCTTTGACCCTTCACACGGTAATCAAATATGTAAAATTCATCAAAAATAAAATTCATACAAGAAAAATAAAATCAAA
Organism: Ochotona curzoniae; assembly: GCF_017591425.1. NCBI lineage: Eukaryota > Metazoa > Chordata > Mammalia > Lagomorpha > Ochotonidae > Ochotona > Ochotona curzoniae. The sequence goes on along the minus strand of NW_024467101.1, from coordinate 7,560,052 downwards.
TCTTAATAATAATTTTAAAAAGTAGCCTAGCAGCTAAAGTCCCTGCCTTACACACACCAGGATCCCATATGGGCGCCGGTTCGTATCCTGGCAGCCTCACTTCCCATCCAGCTCCCTGCTTGTTGCCTGACAAGGCAGTCAAGGACAGCCCAAAGCCTTGCCACCCTGCAACCAAGTGGGAAACCTGGAAGGAGGCTCCTGGCTCCTGGCTTTGGATTGGCTCAGCTCCAGCTGTTGTGGCTGCTTGGGAAGTGAATCAGCAGACAGAAGATCTTCTGTCTCTCCTCCTCTCTGTATATATGACTTTTCAATAAAAATAGATCAAAAATAGATGAATAGAAGTATTTTAAAAATTTCTATTTGAAAGGAGGATTTACAGAAACAGAAGAGAGATATTCCATCCTCCGTTCACTCCCCAAATTGCTACAATGGCTGGAGCTGAGCTGATCAGAAACCAGGAGCCAGGAGCCGCCTTCTGGCTTCCCATGGGGTGGCAGGGGATCAAGCAATGAGCCACTTTCCACTGCTTTTCCAGACCATAAGCAGGGCCTGGAGTAGAAGTGGAGCAGCCAGAACTTGAACCCATGTCCATATGGGATCCTGGTGCCACAGGCCAAGAATTAGCCTACCATGTCACTACGGTGGCCCTGTCATGGAAGCTCTCGACTTCCCTGCCATTTGGACTGGCTGGTCCCCCTTTGTCCCTGAAATACTCTGCCCACAGGGCCAGCAGCTGGTGAGAGCAAAGCCAATGCCCGTAAGTGCCAGGGACCCAGTGCCAAAACCCATGGGTTTCTCAGATCCTGCCTGCTGTAGGCAACACTCAAGCTGCAGCAGGGGCACTCCAGGACAGTCCTCATGGGGGTCCCTAGTCAGGCTGCCGACAAGCCACACACTGGGAGCCACTCGGCAGTTCTACTCAAGTCCATGATGCTAAGCCAGGGAAGTCCCTTTTTCTGAGGCATGGCTCTTCTGGCTTCAGCAGGGACACAAACCCTTCTCTGGAGTCCCTGGGCACTCCTGAGTCTTGCTGGACACTGATAGAGCCTTTTGAAGGGGCCCAAGAACCTCCCCCCAACAACTAAAAGGCCAGGAAGCAGCCTCACAAGGGAAAAGGCATGCAGGGCTAGAATGTGATTCAAGGCCATGCCGGTCTGCAAGTACCCTCCTGGGACCCATGCAGCCATCTTCTGGCTCTTGACACCCAGCAGGGCCCTTGGACATCAAAGCAGCTCAGCAGGGTTCACCTGGGTTCACCTCAGTGAACAGCCAGGGCTGCCTGGCCTGCGGCACTGGGCACAAATGGGTCCCTCTCCCATCCTTCCAGCAAGGCACATGAGCACATAATGCAATTGGCTGCAAGTCAGCCGTTTAATAGCAAATGCTCCCCTGCCCCCCAGCCCATCGTGACACCCTGATAATCCTGGGTCCACACAGGTAAGAGGGGAAGGAAGCTACGTGACCGAGGGGAGTGGGGAAGGGCCAGCTGGGCCCTTGTCCCGATGCCTGGGGCCACAGGAGCTCTTTTCTGCCCAGTCACAGGCACGACTCCCTCCGATGGGCCCAGCCAGCCAGCGCGAGTGTGCTGGGGAGGGCTAAGGCACCAGGGAAGGATGGCAGCGCCTCTGTTCTGTTGCTGGGCTTGTGTCCGTGTTCTGCCGCCACCTGGCAAGCGGCCATGGGTGCTCACACTGGTCTCGCCTTCTTGGCCTTCTTTTCAGATCGCAGCGCCTCGTCATGGGCTTTCCGCTTCTGTGCCAGTTTGTTGGCCTGCGGGGAAGAAGAGGATGGTCAGCCAGGATGGGTGCGGGCAGTGGAAGGGTTAGGGTTAGGGTGACCACAGGGCTTATTACACCTGGGAGAGGAATAGGCCCTGACACCCCCAACTCCTAGATCTCAAGACAAGAGACTCCAAGGCACCCTGAGCTGGACCACCGCACCACTCAGGCAAGTTGGAAAGCAGTCTAACCTGTCCTAGGATTAGAATGGTGGGCAGGGGGCACCACAAGACCCATGTGACAATGCAACAGTGACATGCCTTGGACAACAGCTCACAAAACCATCTGGAGGAGGGAAAGGCCAGGCCAGGCCCCAGGGGTGTTATAGCTGAGAGCGTCCCCCAGTGGCGAGGCCAGGTTCTCCCTGATTCACGGAAGAACCCCAGGGTCCGGCTACGTGAGGCTCTGTTTCAGAATAGCTGATGCAGCAGCTTGTTCACAGGGTGACTGCCTATCCATGATGTGCCTCAAGTACGTGCTACCACACTCCCAAGGAAACCTGGGGTGCTCGGAGGGCCAGCTGGGGCCACCTTTACACCATCCCTTACAAGAATTCTTGGGGAGGGACACACATTTTGTTTTCAATTTAAATGAGCATCTGTGGGGGCAGGCATCTGACCTAGCAGTTGACACTCACATTCCACATCAGGGTGTCTGGGTGCACGACACAGCCCTGCTTCCTGCTAACACACACTTGGGCACAGGTAAGCAGGCGACAGCTTAGGCAGTGGAATTCTGGTTACCCAGTTTGAAAGCTGGCCCTCCCCACTTTAGCTCGCTGCAGCCCTCGCTAGTGTGGGCACATCTCTCTTTCCTTCTCAGCCTTTCAAACAAAAGAAAAATAGACAGAATTTACCAACGAACCTGTGTGGCTTTGTAGAGACCACAAGCAATCTGGCCAGAGGCCTGTTGCATGAAAGGGACAGAGCTAAGGAAGGCCCCAGCCACACCAAGATGCTTCTGCAGGCCGCAGAAGTGTCCCCAGGAAAAGGCCCAGAGTGATCGAGTCAGTCCGCAGCCTCCCCTGCACAGCGGCCACTCACCTCGCGGATCTTGCGTCTCTTGCCGAACATGATCTTGTTGTAGAGGTACTTTTCCCGCTTCCTCATCGTCATGATGGCCAGGCGTTTGGCCTCATTCTCTTCCTCCTGGGCTAACCGCTGCTTGTCCTCCAGCTTCAGGGTGCCCGCCACCACCCGGGGTTTCTGGGGACACAGGGCGGCAGGTGACTGGGCTCAGCATGCCAGATCCTGCCCCACTGCACCCAGTGGCGCTGCGGCCCAGACTGCCCCTCACCCCTGCCCCAGCCAGCACCTCCGTACCTTCCCCTCCATCTTCTGCTCCTCCATGTCTGCCAGCCGGGCCTCTTTCTCTTTTTCCAAACCAGCCTCCACATTGTCCATCTTTTCTTCATTTTCTCTCCCTTCTTCTCCTTCATGGTCTTCTTCTTCCTCCTGCTCCTCCTCCTCTTCCTCATCCTCCTCTTCCTCAGACTCATTCATGTTTCCTACAGCCAATGATTCACAGACAGTCAGATGGGGGGCTGTTTTTTTTCCTGTGAGTGCAGGCCCTGGAACCCCAGCCTGACCAACAGCGCCAGCCAAAGGCAGCTCAGGTCTAGCCCAGCTGCAGCCCCTGCCCCTGATGCTTCTAAGGAACCGCCACAGCCCCCTGTCCTGAGCTGCCACCTCCTAGACCAACACCGGGCCACTCTGGACTGTTCTGTGCTGTCACTCCACAGGAAGCAGCACGTGGGACTGGAGGATGCAACTGCCACTTTCCCCATGCTGTCCACCAAAGCAGGTTCTGCTCACTGCTTTGCATGGAGCTCCCCACAAGCCCCTCCCCACACACCTGGGTCCTCTCCCCGCTGCAGAGCCAGCAGCTTCAGCTTCTCGGGTGGGACATAGTCCCCTTCCTTCTCGGTCACGAAGGGTGAAAGATGCGGGGGCAGCTGCACCCCGGGGAAGTAGTCCGCCACAGGGAGCAGGAGGCGGGCGTTCACGCAGTCAAACACCCACTGGGGCTGCACGTAGTACCTGGCACAGAGTGGCAGGGGACATGGAGGATGTGGGTCACACAAGGGGATATTAAGGATTTCTATCCTGGAAGCCAACAGGGTCGGGCCCTAGGGGCCTACCTGCCAACAACGGTCGTCTGCTGCCCAGGCCGGTCGACGATCTGGTGGGTGATGTGTGAGTCTGTGACGTCATAGGTGGCTCCGATGCACAAAGACTTGTCCCAGGACACGTCCCCCCCAAAACTCCTACAGATAGACACCCCATAGGGGCAACTGTGCGTGAGCCACTTGGGTCCTACTGGATTCCCCAGCCCAATGATTCATGTTCATCGTCTTGGGGCACAGTTTCTTCTCCCTACCCCAGAACCTGCCCACAGTTCCAGCCTTCTGCCCACCGTCTTCCCATGTGCGTGGCGGCTATGCTACTCGCCTTCCACGCGCTGCTTTGTAGGATGCCGACACGGATGCCACGACATCCTGGGCCATCCTGAGCCAGAGTGTGGCTGAATCAGAGCCAGTGCTGGCAGCCGGCCCTTAAGCCCCCTACCTGATTGTGAATGCCAAGGCCTCACGGGGCACCTCGCGGTTCAGGAAGAACTTGAGGCCCTCAAAGAGCTTCTTGTGCTTCTCCTGTGCCTCCATTTCCTTCCTGCGGTCCTCCTCCTGGGCTGCCATCTCCTGCAAGGAAAGCGGCCACTGCAGAAGGGCCTGTAACCCCTCCCTGGTGCCTTCCAGACCCTGCATTTTCTAAGTGCTAATTCTATCCCATATTGCCCCAACCCCCTGGATTCTGGAAGCCAGCACAATGCTCACCCCATCAGCTGGAAACTCATCCACCTCGGCCTCCTCCTCCATGGTGGGCATCACCACGCGGGCCAGGCTGGCACCAAGGGCTGCCAGTTTCTATAAGAGAAGCCATGGGGGCTTGCAGGAGGGGGTCTTACTGGGGGAAGGGCAGCAGCTGTGGCACCCACCCAGCAAGCCCCTAGGCAGCTGGGGGGAGGCACAGGGGACCCCTCCTGCAACCCCCTCACCTCCATTGAGCTCTCCGAGTCCAGGGCATAGGTGTCATCACTGCCCTTCCTTTCTACGTGGGTCTGACCTTCGAGCTGGAAAGCAGGGGAGGGTCAGTGGGAAGAAGACACCCTTGGCCCTGTGCCACCTCCATGTGGGAGAGAAGGGCTGTGGCTCCCATCCTCAAGTAGAAGGGGCTGGGTGGGTGCTACCTTGGGTGGGTAGTGGAGGTTGAGTGACTGGTAGAGGCGGAAGTTGACGAAGCCCAGCAGGGTGGTGTAGAACTCGGTGAAGGTGGCCATGACCCTGTAGTCCACATCTGTTGGGTGCTGGAGGATGGGGGAACATACAGCAGGAGCGTGGGTTCAGAGAGGTAGCATCTACCTGCCCAAGGACCACAGGGCTCCTGTCCAACAGCTCTGCTGGGAGATCAGGGGCTGCATGGCCCAATGCTGCCTGGGACCTCCTGAGCACAAGCGAGGCTCCAGGGGACAGCCCTGAGGCTGGGAGCCATCCTGGAGACATGCCAGGCCACCCGCTCCCCCTAGTGAGGAAGGGGGAAGCCAAAAGGAAAGGTAAACTGAGGTCTCTGTAGTCCCACAATGTCATGCCACCTAAGCCTTCAAAGTGTCAGCCTGGACTTTTGTCCTTAGCTAGCTTTCCCTGGCCTGGTTGGAGCTCAGGCCTTCATTATCCAGCCCCACCTCCCTGCAGCTTCTTGCCTGCTGCAGGCAGCCATGAGCACTAGGAGGTAGCCCTCCTCAGTCCCCCGCCCATCAAGACACCTGGGGAAAGCCTAGGCGGGAAGAGCAGGACAGGACTCCGCCCACCCATGCCCTGGCAAGTGGCAGCAGAGTCCCACTGGGGACTCCTCTTGGTGGACCCCTGCCCGCCTCCTCAGGAGTTCCTGAGATCCACAGGAAGGGGTGCCATGTGCTGCGGATCTGTGTGATCCCCATTCGTTCCCCTAGGAAAAGGGGAAGAGGAAGTAGGGCAGGGAAGCCAGATAGCAGGGCTCCCTGTGGCAGGCGCCAGAGAGGGCTCACTCTGCCACTGTCCAGGTGGTGGCTCTGTCCCATGCTGTCTGACCAGCTCCCCAGAGGTCAAGCACTGACCTTTGAAGACCTTCTCCAAGCTCCCACAATGAAGCTTACAAGGTGAACATGCATTGTTCAGCGAGACGCAGAGAGGCAAAGGAATGTGGCCAAGGTCACCTGGCTGATGAGAGCTGGAGCTGGGCCAGTTTAGGGCTCCCACCTAGCTCCCCACCCTCAGAAGTCAGCACACAGTTATCCAGCAAAGCCCTGTCCCTCTGTCCACCAGGACCAACGCAAGGACAGACTCACATCATGAGAGAAGGTGTAGGGTGTGATCCACACGATGGGCTGGCCGAGCACCTCAGCCTGGTAGTAAATACCTTTGATGGAGAGGAAGACCTGTGGCAAGACAGACACAGCAGTGTGAGAGCCCAGGCGGGCGGGAAGGGCTGGGTGGGCCCGGCTGGGGGGGCCCCACGGTGGCTCACCTTGCGCAGGGCACGGGCGGCGATGACATAGTGCATGAACTCCACCGTGAGCCGGCGGCAGAGCTGAATGGTCTGTACATGGCACTTGCCAGTCCGTGGGAAGGTGGAGAAGAGGAAACACATGGACAGGGCATCGTCCAAGTCCCGCAGGGCGTCGATGAACGTGGGATACCTGCAAGGCCAGGGGTAGGACCTCGTGGGCTCCTTCAGCCTGGGCTCAGAGTAGGAGTCCCTACCTCCTTGAACCACCCCAACAGCCACTTGAAGGCTCTACAGCCCAAGCCAGGTCTTGCCACCACCACCTTCTGATCTGGCCCTCAACAGAGCTGGGAAGAGACCTGGGAGAGAAGGTGCTGGTCATCTAACCAGAATGTGCCTGGTGAACCCTGAGGATGGGGGTCTGTTAAGAGACCACCACTCACCATGAGCCAGCTCTGAGCTCTATCAGGAGACCCATGTGGGAAATGGCACTTAGAGTCACCCTCACAGGCTGCAGCTCCTCACACGGCAGCCGGGCCTGGCCATGCTCCCCAGACTTGTATCTAGCTGGCAGGACAATTACAGCAGAAGGTCTGGAACTGAGGCCTGGGTGGGCCTGGAGGAGTCACAGCAAAACCACGTGGCAGAGGAGGAAGATGACAAGAGTGAAGAATCCAGGACTGCGTGGGGGCTGTACTGAGGGATGGACACTGGACCGAGGGTCAGACAGATTCTGGTCTCTTTCTTAACTATAATCCTGACCCTCTGTGGGTCACTTGGTCCTAGCTGGCTCCAGCTTTCTCTAGGAAATGACACCACTGGAATAGGCTTGGCTAGTTTAAAACTGGGTCCTCGGAGCCAGAATTATGGTGCAATGGGATAAGTCACCACCTGTGATGCTACATCCCATAGGAGCTTCGTTTTTCAAGTTTTGGCTGCTCTACTTCCCATCCACCTCCCTGCTAATGAACCTGGGAAGGCAGGAGATGATGGCCCAAATACCTGGGCCTCTGTAACCCATTTGGAAGACCTGGACTGAGCTCTAGGTTGCTAGCTTCAGCCCGGCCCAGCGCTAACCACTGTGGCTATCTGGCAAATGAACCAGCAGAAGGAAGATCTCTCTGTCACACTGGCTTTCAAATGAATCAATCTTAAAACAAACAAAAACGACTCTGGAAGTCCCAGGGCTAGGGCCAGGTGTCAAGGTCCTCTCTGCCCCAAAAGGCCATGAGTCAGGAGTGGCCTGGCAGGGCTCACACCCAGGCAAGAACGTGCTGGCACCTCTCCTGAGGCCGCAGCCAACTGGGCTCTAGGTACAGGGACAGGAACCTCAGTGGCCTGGCTCGTGCCCTGCAGATTGCTACCTGTCCAGCTTACAGATAACCCAACAGTCGAGGCACTTTCTAGAAACGGCACTGGCTGTTTCCAGGGCACTGATTGCCTTCACGCTCGGGTTATGGCTGAGGTGCTTCACTCTCCTATGTCCCCCCTAACAGCTGCTACCACGGCCTCCTGATTATAGAGAAGGGGGCTTGTTCAGACCACAGATTGGGTTCTGGCCATGCAGCCCAGCGGCCTTGGGGCTGGGGAGAACTAATGAGCAGTTTAGCAGCCTGGTCAGCCTGGCCACGGCTGAGCCCATCCATCTTGGTGATGGGCATCAGCACTCCCAGGAGAAGACAAACGTCCACTACAGCCCAGATTTCTGAACCTCCCTAGGCTGCTCTGTGCACTGTGTGGTGTCTGTATGCCACTCCATAGCAACAGAACCTCCAACCCAGACGTGAGAACAGATTGATCTCCAGACATTGCCAAACACTTCTTGGAGGGGCAGTCACTCACATGGCCCCTGGGCGAGGGTGGGCTGCTGGGAAGGTGGGCAGGGACAGTCAGGGCCAGACAGGTCTCAGCCCTCACGCAGACCCAGAACTCTGCCTTTCCTCCAGCACAGGGCTTTGGCACATGCTGCTGCCAGGGCTGGGGACATGCCCCTCCACAGCTGGCTCACAAATCTCCCTCTGATGAGCCTGCAAGTAATGTCTAACCACCTCACTACCCAGCTCCTGCCATGTGGTATCCATGGTCACTTGCAACCACACCAGTAATTTGTCAGTTGTCTGCTTGGGTGTGCCTCTTCCCAAAGCATGCAAAATTTTGGCCCGTCCCCTACCGTGTCCCTAGTGCTAGGCTGGGCCTGGCCGTGAAGAAAGACAGTGCAGTGAGAGGTGTCGACCCACTCACCGCTCCTTGACGATGTGGTCAAGTTTGTAGCTGGGCTTGTTGTCCTTCAGACGCTCCACGGTGTTCCACTCGCTCTTCCCATAGGCCTTCCGCAGCTTGCGGACAAACACCTGGGAGAGACAGGAACAGATCAACAAGGCTCCGGATGTGGGTTCCCACACGTGCTGCCTCCCACATGTGACACATCCGCCAGGCAGGAGGCTGCTCAGTGCTGCCTGCCTGCGTGGTCAGGCCCCACCCCAGCCCCCTCCATGAAGCACCTCGCCTGACCTATGGGGTGTGCCAGCATGAATCTATGTGTGCCACTGTCACCCAGAGAAACAGAGCTGGGACCAGTCCTCCCTCCCACCCAATCACAGACTTCTTTGCTCCCAAGAGCAGCTCACGAGCTGCCTGGGCTGGGATCAGCAACGGTAGCTCTGGGACAAGCCACCAGCAAAGGTGGCCGGGTCACCCGTGCACCATCAAATGTGTTCCTCAACCCCCCAAGCAGGGACCTCGCTGTCCATCAGGGCTTCCATGACCGCCAGCTCCTTCCAGGGAGTCTGCTCTGAACAGCCAGTAGGTACAATCGCTAGGTCTCTGCTTTTCCCGTGCTATGAGACCACTAAATAATCCCACTGTTTGTGGGATGGAAGGCTTGGTCCCATAGCAGCAATCTCAAGACTCAAAATAGGAAAAATGGGAGAAAAAAAAGACCAGGGAGCCCCTAAGCATTTTCCAGGTTCAGCGCCAACAACACCCAAACATCTAATGGGGGCTTCACATGGATCCTTGCTAAGTCCTCTCTGCCCTGAACAGGTGAGCTCAGAAGGGGTTGAGCACCCTGCCTGGGGTCGGTGTGCCATGGTGGGGCCCCACCAGAGGCCAGGGTCCAGACCTCACCTTGTATTCCCGGAACTTGTTGACAATGGGCTCGTGGAGCAGGAACCGGATGTCCTTGAGGAGGTAAAAGGTGCGGGCCGCCGTGGAGCCCTTGTTCACCTTCTTCTTGTGCTTGGGCTCGTGGGGATAAATACCCTTCAGGATGCACAGGCGTCTGGAGGGCAGATGCCATTCATGCCATTGGCAAAGGGACAGAACCCTGGCCAGCAATGGTGCCCAGGACCCTTCTAACACAGGAGTCCGCTGGCTACAAGCTTCCCTGATGAAAAGCTAACACAGGCTTCGCTCGAGCACCAGAAAGCAAAGAGGCAGGAAGGCTGGTGGGGACAACAAGCAGGGCAGGGCAGGGGAGATGGGGGAGTCCGTGGGGAGAGGTGGTCATTCCCACCATGTAAGAGGTAGAAGAACAGGCAGAAAGGCCATGTGTTTGCAAATTGTTGGGTGTGTCGGAAGGACCAACAGTGGGCCAGATGGGGCTGCAGGGACTGGGATGGCCAGGGCCAGGGGCCTCCAGCCTGACCTTGCTAGCCCCAGCTCTCTTCCTGCTTCCCCTCAGGCCATGCCTGGCACAGGAGGCTCCCCACTAAGGCAGAGCCGGGTAAGAATGAGCAAGGGTGCCAGAACTCCAGACTGCTCAGTGGCTTGGACGACAGTTCCCTGTCAGGCGACCCCTATGCCCTCCTCTGGTCTCAAAGCTCACCTGAAGTCAGCCAGGCTCAGCTGCAGCTTCTTCCGGGCCTTGTTCCGAGTGATGTAGTTGGTGACTGAGCCCCGCTCATACTTGGGGAAGGAAGCGAAACAAAACCAATTGTCCATGAGTGATGACCGGAGGTAGGGATGTCAACCTCAGCAGGCCTCCCGCTAGGTAGCAGAGGGGCTTCTGGGATGGGCAGTGCTCTGGCGGTGGGAGCTGGCCTACTGGGCTACAGCCAGTGAGATGCAGACCACTGAGAATCCCCATCTTCCGTGAGAGGCAAGAGGCTCAGTGAAATAACGTCCTTCAAGTCACTCAGCGTTCTTAAGAACCGGAGCTGGGATTCGAACCCAGGTCTGAGTCCAGAGCTTGAGTGCCTAACTGTGAAGCCAATATTGTCAGTCTCTCTCTCACATCCTCACCACCACCAGACTTTAGTCTTTCCCATCACCCTTCCCCCGCCCCCCCAGCCCTGTGAAATGCTGCTAACCGTGTATACTGCTAACCTATGTATCCTCTGTGGTCCCCCAGGATGCACCACAAACCAGCATAAACACCTAGAAGGGTCTCCAAGCCAGTCTTGCCCTCCTGGGGTTGATACTACCTAGCTGAATATGTCCGCCAAGGGGCACAGCAGGTAAAGCTGCTGCCTGAGATGCTGGCATCCCATGTAGGCGCAGGTTTAAGTTCTGGCTGTTGTACTTCTTATCCAGCTTCCCTTGCTAATGGCCTAGGGAAAACATTACTTTCCAAGTGCTTGGGTCCCCTGCCACACACGTGGGAGATCCGGAAGAAGCTCCTGGCTTTGATCCTGCCTACCTCCAGCCACATCAACCATTTGGGGGGTGGGGGGTAGCGAACCAGTGGATGGAAGGAAGTCTGCTCCCCTTCTCTAACTTCGCCTTTCAAATAAAGTAATCAATCTTAAGGAAAAGGAAAAGAAAATGTGTGCTATAGGTCCCCTTCTCCCCTGCTGAACACACGGTGACAGTTCCTCCCGCGTGCCGTGAGGGCGCCAGGGCAGGGGCCTGGTCTGCAGGTTCCCGCATGCCACCCCACACTTGCCACTCCGCATGACAGACGGCTGTGTATGAGCAACCCTGAGATGCAACCTTCATTCACTCTTTCCTTCATTCATTTATTTCATGTATTTGAGAGGTGGGACGGGGTGGGGATGAAAATGCACAGAGCACTGGTACATTTGAGAAAGGTCCACCATAGCGGGTGTTCAGCCCCCAAGAACTCAATCCAGATCTCCCACAGGAACCCAATGACTTGAGCCACCACCGCTGCCTTGCAGCATGTGTGCTGGTGAGGAGGCTGGGTCCAGTAACAACCCAGGCGCTCCAGCACTGAGTGGCATTCAGGCATCCTAACTGCTGGGCCCAGCACGTCTCTCCTTTAGACATTTGCTGATTGTGTATCTGGGACACAAAAGATGCATTTCAGCTGTTTCAAGAAGCTGGCTGTTGGAAGCGCTTCCCAGGCCCCAGGGTGCCACATGCAGCTCTGTGAAGCGCATCCCTTTGAACACCAAGGGCAGGCGTGGCTTCCAAAGGGATGTTTTTACTTCCTTGATACATGTGACGGGAGAAAAACTCAGCCACGCCCACGGCCATGTCTGGCTGTTTGGGTGCCACTTGGTGTCTAGTGAGTAGAGGGCTCTGCAGGGTTGCCAAGCACAGGATAGCTCGCTCTCTCACACAAAAGAACCCTCTGGCCTGTGATGTCACAATGGTTCTGAAATCTGGCCTGGAAGATCAGCAGTGGAGGCAGGGGCTGTGCCAAAGCAGATGCCGCCTCCCCTTGGGACACCAATACTCCGCTTTCAACTTAGCTCCCTAACCAGGCATCTGGGAAGGTAATGGAAGATAGCTCAGGGTCTGGGCCTGTCACCCAGGGTGGAGCTCCTGGCTTTGGCCTGGCCCACACCTGACTATTGCAGCCACCTGGAGAGTGATGAGGTAGATGGATCAACAGCTTTCTGGACTTGGCCCAATGGCTCAACTCGCTAATCCTCAGCCCGCGAGCACCAGCATCCCATGTGGGCACTGGTTCTACTCCTGGCGGCCACGCTTCCCATCCAGCTCCCTGCTTGTGGCCTGGGAAGCTGTAGAGGATGGCCCAAAGCCTTGGGAGTCTGCACGCATGTGGGAAACCCAGAACCTCCTGGGTCCTGGCTATGGATCAGCCATTTGGGGAGTGAACCAGTGGACAGAAGATCTTTCTATAAACCTGTCTTTCCAATTGAAAAAAAAAATTAACCCTTCTGCCATTCTACCTTTCCAGTAAATACATAAGTTTCATGTCAGCATATATTTATATGCTTTACATGAACATACGCATACCTGTACATATGTATACTTATATGTTATACCTTGAAAAGGAATTTCAATGGTATAGTGGGCATCTGGTCCAAGGGTCACGATGCTACATGCCAGAGTGGAGTGGCAGGGTTCAATAGTTGGTCCTAGCTCCTACACGGCAAGGTGATGGCTCATGAAACCGGGGAGCTGCTACCTACGTGGGGGGACCCGCCTCTCGGCTCTCCCCTTACAACCAGTGTGGACATCAGAGGAATCCGCAGGTGGCAGCTCGGTGCTTTTAAACACAGATTCATGACAGTTTTGTTCCCAACTGCACCTGCCCCTTAAAGGCAGGTTTGTACGTCTCGCCAACGTCTATCTTTATAGCAACAATAGCTAACACCTGCTGGACACTGAACGCCACAGTTGACACGCAAGGGTGTTGGAAAACGTTGAAGGAAATGATAACTAAAACGTAAATCCTATCTGCACATCGCTCCCACCGCATCTCCTCATGCCATTAACACGACTGTCCGACACAGGGGCGAGAGCTCGGCCCATGTTCCTCTGCCTCTGGTGGATGCCCACTCCCGGGACCGGTCCGGGGTGATGCTAAGTTTGCTAAACCCAACAACGCCACCATCCTTGACTGGATTTCATTGCGGTCCTGGCCCACGCTGGAGCCCCGCTCGGTCTCCTGCCGCGTAGGTCCGGCCATTTGCGGCGGACGTGCCGACTCTGGCGCTTCGCCCCGTCTGGGCAGCCAGGCCTCGCGCCCTCACTCACCTTCTTCTTCTCCAGCCCTCCCATGGCTCCAGATCGAGGGTCCCACGAGCGCCGAGTGGACACACAGCGCCACTTTCCACACGTGTGCTGTCTAGGACCCCGAGGGTCTCCCTCATCCCGGCGCCGTGGGGCTGCCCCTCGAGGTGCCTGTTCAAATCCAAGAGGAAATGACGGCCTTTCTTCATTGTGCCTGATTGTAAACTGAAAAAAAAATCACCGTAGCAGCTATTTCTATATATTTCTCACCTACCAGGTGTTACGAGAGTTTTTAAATGAACGTGGTTATGCAGGCAATTCTATAACTACCCTAACTGACGAGGGCTTGACAGTGTGAGCCCCGTTGCAAGTCGGGAAGGAGGGAGGTGGGGACGGAAGACTTGGAGTCTGCGCAGTGCCGTTGTATTGTCGTGGTAAAGGTTGCTAGGCGACGTCAGAAGCCGGCGGGCGCTGAGGAAACGCTGTGGTGGGAGCTTGGGGTGAGGTTGTGGTCGTCCGCTGTCGCCTTCTTTTGGTGTTTCTCATGGGGGTAAGATAGAGCAGAAGCAGATATGTTTTCTCCACAGAGGTGGAGAGAACTGGTGCCTTTAGCGTTGGCATGAAAACGGTGGCGTGCCGAGCTGCCGAGCCGAGAATACACCCACATTCGTAGTGTATTCCAAAGGTTCGCTTAACGTTTGAATACGGGAAATCCATGTTGTGATCCTCAAAGGATAAGCATAGGATTTCTCCAAATAAGAAACCTCCCCATACAACTTACTTTTTATTATTATTATTTTATTTTATTTTTCCTTTCTGGGCTCAGACTTCATGTGGAGCTGGCCTCAGAAGTTTAAATGGGAGGCCTTTGTGACTGTGACCTGTCCCCGTCATGTGTGGAGAGAGGGAGAGAGAGACGCGTCCAGAGGCATAAATTGCAGGGATTTAGAAAACTTCCAGAGAAATGCTGTGTGACCAGCCAAAGAGGCTGTGACCGAGCCATTGGACAGAATGGGCTTAAGGTGGCAGAGGCTGACCCCCTGAAGGGCCAATGTCGCAGGCTTGAGGCCCGGGCACTCCCTCAGGGCCCTAGGCTTGGTCCAAGACTATGCCACTGGCTAGAGACAAAGGAAAAAAAAAAAAGATTTTACTTATTTATTTGAAAGGCAGAGAGTTATAGAAGGAAGGAGAAGATACACAGGTACACACATCTTCCATCTGCTGGTTCACTCCCTGAATGGCTTCAGTTGCTCACAGCTGGGCTAGGCTGATGCCAGAAGCCAGGAGTTTCTTCTGGGTCTCCAATGTGAGTACAGGGGCCCAAGGACTTGAGCCATCCTCTGCTGCTTTCCCAGGCAGGATAGTAGGCAGCTGGCTTGGAAGTAGAGCAGCTGGGACAGGAACCAGCAACAGGTGGCAGCTTAGCCCCTGTAAGGATACACGCCTTGACCCCTGAGGAGACTCCCTGGGGTCTTGGCACAGTGTGTCTGCGTCGCTTTCTCCTCCATGCCTGCAGTCAAAGGGTGATTTCAATAGCACAAGCTCAGGCTCAGAGGCTGCAGCTGGAATTGTGCCGCTTCCCGCTGGCTGGCTGGTTCGCTAGGAAAAGCTCTCATTGTGAGTCTTTCATTTTCACACAGTGAGGCCTTGGCAAGACTTGGATGAAACTTAACAAAGCTGGCCTGCAAAAGCTACAGATTGTATGATTTCAATCCTACCACTTTCTGAAAAAGGAGCACCATAGTAACAGTTAACACCGGAAAGATTTATTAGGGAGTGCGGGTGCTTGTGTGTACAGAGCCTAGGATATTTTTGGAGTTCTAGAATTATTCAGTGCGAGTCTGTGAATTATATCCATGACATTCAGCATTTGGCAAAATCCACAGAATGTCATAGTAAAAATAGTGAAATTCAGATTTTTAAAGGTGTTTATTTTTATTACAAAGTCAGACACAAAAAGGAGAGAGAGAGAAGATCCTCCATCTGCTGTTTCATCTCCCAAGTGTCCGCAAAGGCCAGAGTTGAGCTGATCTGAAGCCAAAAGCCAGGAGATTCTTCCAGGTCTCCCATGTGGGTGTAGGGTCCCAAGGCTGTGAGCTGTCCTCCACCTCTTACCATGGCTCAGTTGACTAAATCCTCCCCTTGCAAGCACTGGGATCCTGAGAGAGCACCGGCTCATGTCCTGACTGCTCCACTTCCTATTCAACTCCCTGCTTATGGCTTAGGAAAACAGGGAAAAGAAGGAGAGACAGAGATCTTCCTTCCATTGGTTCACTCCCAGGTGGTTACAGCAGCCAGAGCTCAGCCAATCCAAAGCCAGGATCCAGGAGCTTGTTCTGGGTCTCCGATTTGGGTGCCTGGTCCAAAGGATTTGGGTCATCCTGCTTTCCAGGTCCCAGGCAGGGAGCTGGATGAGAAGTGGATCGAGTGGGATATAAACTAGTGCCCATATGGGATCCCAGTGCATGCAAGGCGAGGACTTTAGCCACTAGACGATCACACCAGGCTCAGAGATTTTTCCCTATCTCCTCCCCATTTCTTTTCCCCCCACTGATTTCCTCTGTATTATTTCAATAATGTAGTCCTTCAAAAATAGTCACCAGCGGGAGGGGTGGGGGGGATCCCCAGCGCCTATAAAACTGTACTACATAATACAATGTAAGCAACAATAATAACAATAAAAAAAAAAAAATAGTCACCAGCCCCTCCCCCCCCATTATGCTATTTAAGTGTATCCTGACATTGTAGCTACAGACTGTGGTAGAAAATCCAGTATCCTATTATCAAGGTATATTTCATAGTTTCATGGGGAATCAACGTGAACAACAAAACAAGTATGCTGAAAGAAGCCAGAACTTACTGAATGATTATATCTACGTGAAGGTCTACAAGATATAAGTTTATAGTGACAGTTACCCCAGATTGGGCGAGGAGTGAGCTGAGAGGAAGGCATTACAAAAACGTGGGCGGAAATGTTGCAGGGTGGCTACATTCATCATCTTGAATGCAGTAATGATCTTACACTTGTCTCTGTCAAGACTCATTAAACTGTAAACTGTGTATAGCTTATATATTCATTTTACCTCAATGACGTTTGCATTAGACTGCTTTTTAGTTGTTTTAACTAGAATACCCCAGAGGAGTTTCTTAGGAAAAAAAAAAAAAGATTTATTTCAACGTAAGAGTATAAGAGCAGGCAGCCCCCAAAGCTGATCATAGCAGCTGGGGAGGCACTGTCACATACTTAGCCAGAAAGGTGTAAGATCATGTCAGCTGAACTTGAACTAAGATAAAAATCAAACCTCTTTGGAGAACCACCCTCTGAGACCCACTCCTGGTGACCCAAAGAACTTCCACTGCCCCTGCCCTCAGATGGCCTAATTGAATCTATCAACTGTTAACATTCAGACCCCAGTGTTGAAACAGCTGTATTGTTTGGGGAGACAAATCCTATTCAAGCTGTAACAATGATGTAACAAAGTTTTAGAAAGCCAGTATTATAGAATCTAGTGCCATGCAGGCTCAACCCCCCCACCTGTGGCACTGGCATCCCATATAGGTACCGGTTCATGTCCCACTGATCCGCTACTGATCCAGCCCCCTGTTTGTGGCCTGAAAAGCAGTGGGGACTCAAGTCTTCGGGCCGCTGCACCCATGTGAGAGACTTGGAAGAAGCTCCCGCCTCCTGCCTTTGGATTGCCCCAGCCTTCATTGCAGCCATTTGGAGAGTGAACCACCTGATGGAAGATCTTTCTCTCTGGCTCTCCTTTCTCTGCACCTCTACTTTTCAAATAAAACAAGTTTAATCTTTTTTTGTTTTGTTTTGTTTTTGTTTTAAAGTATTGCAGGGAGGGACAGTTATGATCGTAGTTGGCTGTGGCAGATAGGATGTACCATTGCTAGAGTAGATTCATAAGTCAGAAGTACAAGGTAAATGGTCAGTGGCTTAGTGAGTGTGTTCTCCATTTCAAAAAGTAGGTTCATTCTCACAGAAGTGATACTATTCATGTAGAGTTTTACATCAAGACTATGCAACTCTCCTGTCTTGTGTCTCCCATCCAAGTACTAACCAGGCCTGACCCTAATTAGCTTCCAAGATCAGATGCAATCCGGCGCATTTAGGGTGGTATGGCCATAGACTCCTATCTTGTGTCATAACACGGTCTCAAGAGATCTAAATCCTTGAACAGACTGTTCCTCCCTCCTCCCCCGAACTTCACTATTATTACACAGAAATGGTGCTGATCAGAAAGGACAAGCAAAGAAAGGTCTCTGCAGAGGACCGCAGGCTGGCGAGCCAGGAGCCCAGCAGCTGCCCCATGACATCCGATCTACCCTTATATGGTCACTGGAGGAGCATGGATGGGAAAGATACAGCACAGGACTTGTGGCAATGATCTGCAGCAGAGGCCCAGCACAAGTGCCTGGTATTCTGGGACCGGGTCATTCACTGCAGAGAGGTAGGTGTCTCTCGGTTTGTCCCTGGGGCCTGAGACAGAAGAAATATGTGACCTTTGGACGCCAAGTGACCAAGTTGGGAACTGCCCATTATGAGTCAGCTTCTTTGGGTCCCACCAAGTGATAAGATCACACGGACCCAGCAACAGTTCATGTAAGTATAATCAAGGCTTCTTGGGACTAGAGGGCTAGTAAGCTGTGTGAGTTGGTGGCCCATGCCACTCCCCTCCTACTCACACTCAGCTGACACTCCAGAATCCCTCTGCACTGTGCACATATGGCCATGTGGAAATTCCACACTGCCAACAGAAGGAGGAGAAAAAATATGCAGGCTGGGAGTGAGCAGAGGTTGGCTGAGTCACTAGGTTCAAAGCTAAAAACAAAAAGTCCACAGCTCCATGGCGGCCATTGCCAGGGCAGTGGTGATGGGGAATCTGGCCAGCCACGGGGATCATCTCTTCTGTATAGAAGTGAGCCAAGTTGAAGAGGCACTAGAGGTCTGGCTACCTGATCATGGCTGTGGAATTTAAAAAGACTGGAAGGGAGAGAGGATGAGGCCTGGGACAAGGCATAAGGGAGAGCGACGGAGAGAACGCTGAGCTCCCGACGTGGCACTGCCCCCGTAGACCCACTGGCTCCTGGAGGGCATCTCAGCTGTAACAGATGGCTGCTGCCCTGTGGAGGCCATGAGCCTGTCCTCACAGGGACAGGTTCTCCCTCACGGTGGGATTTTTTCCCCTTTGCTGTCTGCACTGTCTCACTGCTTCCACGTCACATGCAGTTTCCTGTAGACTTTAAGTCATCTCGGGATTTTTTACGATATAGTGTAATACAATCCGTGGTCAAATCAAGCAATGTGGGAACCCTCATATATGCCAACTATACATGTCCCAGGGATGTATAACTCCTGTGTGTTGGGGGGTCGTGTTGCCAGAGGTGTTTCTAGAGCTTAAACTTTCACCCATTCTGGTAGGTGAGTTAGGGAGATGGCTGGCGCTCAAGCCAAGGGCCGAGACAGAACTGTCTTTGTTCTTAAGATTGTTATTATCTTTTTTTGGCTACAACTGGACAGGTGGCTATAGCTTCAAGTCTCAAGGGAGCAAGTGTATTGATGTTGGCAGGGTAAACAAGAGCAAGTATTTCCTGCCTTTATACTTATGTATTTCATGTCAGGAGGCTAAGCTTTTAACTTTTTTTTTAGGGAGGGAGGGGTGGAAAAGGAGCGAAGGAATGTTTCCATCTGATTAGCCACTCCTTAGGTGCTTGCGGAGGCTGGGGCGAGGCCAGGCCAGGAGTTAGGAGCCAGGGAGCCCATTGAGTGCATTAGCAGAACGAGAGTCAGGAAATAAAAGCAAGAATCAAACCCTCACATGCCAGTGTGAGATGCAGACATCTTAAAGGCTAGACTTTCCTGGCTAGGGATTTTGTAAAAAGGAGCACTCCTAGAGGATTTTTATGAATATACTTTAAATTTTTCATGAAAGGGCCTGGTGCGATAGCGTAGTGGCTAAAATCATCGCCTTGGTGCGTGCCAGAATCCCATGTGGGTACCAGTTCGTATCCCGGCTGCTCCCCAGCCAGCTCCCTGCTTATGGCCTGGGAAAGCAACAGCTTATGGCCCAAGCCCTTGGGACCCTTTCCTTCTCTCGGTGAATCTGACCTGCCTTTCCAATCAAAATAAATAACTTTTAATAATAAATAACAATGAAAAATGAAAATACATATTGTCTAGGGACTAATGAGAAGAAAGTCTGCACATTTGTTATACATGCCATTTTTTCCCCAAAGTATTTTTAATACTTTGGAATGTATATGCAGCATAGCACTGAGGCAGCACCTGCTGAGTAGGACTGCTTGGGGCTTCTGTAAGCAGAACCAGATGCGTAAGTCTCGTTATTTTTCTGGATAATGTTTAAGAAATTTACCTTAAAAAAGAAGAAGAAAATGACCTTTAGTCTTGTTCTGTTGTTATGGAATGTTAACTTTCTTCCAAACACTGGTTTACTCCCAAATGGCCTCAGTGGCTGGGGGTGGGCTAGACTGACCAGGAGACCAGAACTCTATTAAGGTCTCCTAGGTGGGTTGTAGGGTCCCAAGCATTTAGACTATCTTCTGCTTCCTTCCCAGGCAGGAAGTGGAGCCCCTAGGACTTGAACCAGCCCTTCAATATGGGAGGCTGGCATCACAAGCAGTGGCTCAACCCATTGACCCACAATGCTGCTCCACCAAGTGATGTCCCAACTACTGTGCCACATGCCCACACGTGGTGAGTTTTTCTTTACTTTCTCTTCCTTTTCCTCCTTGCATCTGTATTTTCTAATTTTCTATGCAAGCAACCTATGTTTTATATTTTTAAGCTTAAGATTCATTATAAACATTGTTCTATGCCAACTCACTTCCAAAATAAGATTTTAATATATTCTTTTTTTTTAAAGATTTATTTTATTATTTTTTTTATTGGAAAAGCAGATATACAGAGAGGAGAGACAGAGAGGAAGACCTTCCGTCCGATGATTCACTCCCCAAGTGAGCACAACGGGCCAATGCTATGCCGATCCGAAGCCAGGAGCCTCTTCCGGGTCTCCCACGCGGGTGCAGGGTCCCAAAGCTTTGGGCCGTCCTCGACTGCTTTCCCAGGCCACAGGCAGGGAGCTGGATGGGAGGCGGGGCTGCCAGAATAGAACCGGTGCCCATATGGGATCCCGGGCGTGCAAGGCGAGGACCTTAACCACTTGCGCCACTGTGCCGGGCCCTTAATATATTCTTAAAAATATTTTTCCCCTCAAAATTTTTATTACAGAAATTCAAGCAGGGCCTGGCGTGATGACTCAATGCCTAAATTCTCATCTTGCATGCGCCAGGATACCATATGATTTGTGTAGCAGCATGCCCACTTCCCATCCAGCTCCCTGCTCGTGGCCTGGGAAAGCAGTTGAGGATGGCCCAAAGCCTTGGGACCCTGTATCCATATGGGATACTCAGAAGAATCTTCTGGCTCCTGGTTTAGGTCAACTTAATTTCAGCCATTGTGGCTACTATGGGAGTGAACCAGCAGGTGGAATATCTTTCTGTATCTCCTTCTCTCTGTAAATCTCACTTTCCAATATAAATAAATAAATATGATAGATAGATAAATAAATCTTTATTAGAAAAAAAAGTTCTTGCTCACCTCGCAGCTAACAGTATCTATGGCTGTCATCCCAGTCCAATGTGTGGATAGGTGGACTTTTACTCTCTTATCCTCAGCTAATTTTTCTTTTTAAAATGTTAATTTAATTTTAAAAGTTGGAGAGAGAGAAATTTTCCATCTACTGATTCAATCCCCAATTGGCTGCAGTGGTCAGGGCTGGGCCAGGCTGCAACCACGAGCCAGGAATTCCATCAGGGAGTTCTCACAGGAGTGGCAGGTGTCTAAATACTTGGACCATCCTCTGCTGCTGTTCTCCGGCCATTAGCAGGGAGCTGGAATGGAAATGGAGCAGCCAGGACACAAACTGGTTCCCATATAGTCAAATATGGCCTTACCTGCTATGCCACAATGCCCACCCCTTTGAAGCTAAATTTTACTTTTTAAAAAAAATTTAACGTTTATTTTATTGTGTTTGAAAGACAGACTTACAGAGAAAGAAAAGGAGAAATACACACAGAGAGATAGAGAAAGATCTTTTATCCACTGGTTCGCTCACCAAGTAGCTGCAATGACTGGAGCTTTACTGATCTGAAACCAGGAGCCAGGAGCTTCTTGCTGGTCTCCCACACGGGTGCAGTGACATCTTCCATTACTTTGCCAGACACATTAGCAGGGAGCTGGATGGGAAGTGAAGCAGCAGAGACTCAAACAAGTGCCCATATGGGGGATGCTGGTGCTGCAGGCAGCATCTTTACCCACTATGCCTCAGTACAAGCCCCTAATTTTTACATTCCTGGAGTCCTGAGCCAAACGATTTATTGTTGTTTTTATTTCAGTTTTCCTGACCACCTGACCTCTGACAGCCCAGCTCTGCCCTGAGTCAGTCTAACAGGTGTGGGGAATTTATTGTCCTCCTTGCTGAGTCCAGGCAGGTGGGCAGCCAGGGAGCAGGGTGTCTCCTCTGTTACAAGCAAAGCTCATGGGTTCTTTCCTCAGCTTAGTATAGAAATAAAAAACCGGGAACCCGATGCAGACAGAGAAGTTTTATTTGAGAAGACGGCTGGGAGCTGTGGGTGCCTCATGAAAGGAGCGAGAGAGAGACACCAAAGGCTTGAGGAAGGGTCTTGGAATTTTAAGCATTCCCTGGCTTCTCCTTGTTGAGGGGGAACCTATAGGTCAAAGGTTCCCCATTGGTGGTCTCTTAACCAGTTAGTAAATGGCTGGGCAGTGCTTGTGCCACCCGCTTGATGGTGTGGCCAAGTTCCTCCACTGGGGTGCCCTTGCACCCTGGGGGCTCTGCTGTAAGTCTCCTGGGAGAAGCTGCTTGTCACTAGGGGCAGGTGTCAGAGAGCCCCTCGACCAAGGCCACCTCTTCTAATCTGCCCTCCTGGATGAAGACAGCAGGCTCCAGAAGGGTGGCTATCGAGGGCTACCCACTGGGCAGAGGTGTGTGTATGTGTCCATTGCACACCCACTCTGTGGTGCCCCCTAGGGGTCCAAATGCACAGAAATTAGGACCCCCAGGGGGCCTCTCTCCTACCCCAGAACAGTTTAGGCTGTGAAACCTGCCTGGCCTGGATAGTGCCCACGCATTTCTGTAAACAAAGGTAGGTCTCTAGGTTTATCTAGGGGGGGAGAGCTTGACTTGTGATAAGGCAAATGCCAAAAAAATAAAGAAATAAATAAAATAGGCTGTATTGCAAGAGTGACCCTTGGCGATTTGCCTCAATACACTCCACCACAAATTGTATTTGGAAATGAGTAGAAGTCTTTTAAGACATCTTTGTGAGTGAAGCTGGAAGGGAACTAGTAGGATCTTGTCCAGCCTTCTTTTCTCATGCAAGTGAGAACTACATCTAACTCAGAGAGGTTAAGCTACCTAGCCAGGGCCACACAGCCATCTCTTTGAAGACACAGGCAGGTGAGAAGTCCCTTGTCTCTGCAGAGACTTTATCTTGTTTTGGTTTGGTTTCTGTAGATTGCTTTCTTCACCCTGGCAAGCAGTCCAGCTTCCCCAGGGTGACTCAAAGAATCCAGGCTCATTCTTTATCTTGTTTTGTTTGGTTCCTGGAAGCCCTTCCCCTCCCTCCGGTTTTTCTGGGGGGGGCTTGGTTGGGAAAGCTGGCCTGACTGGTCTGGATCCTGTGGCTCCACCCACCCGCAGCCTGGTCTGGCAGGGGCCCTGGACAGCTGACTCCTGCCCTGCAACTCACGTGACCGCTGCTCTCTGCTCAGTTTCTAGTCCCTGATCAGGGTGGGCGCTTCACACGGCTGCTTCTAGGAGGGACACCGGGTGGGCACCCCCTGCCTGCTGCTCTACCACTGAAACAGCTCGGGGCGGGGTGCAGACACCGGGCAGGCGTGGCCGACTGACTTGGGCAGATCAAACAAGTTTCTGAGCACTGGCCCCGGGCTCTTTAAGCAGCTGGGGGACAAGAACGTGGCTGACCTCAGGCTGGTCCCTCCCTGCCTTCCCTTTTCTCACACTTCTGAAGAAACCCGTTCTGCCCTTCCTTCCTTCCTCTGTGTTTTGGCTTTCTCCCTCAACCCCAAAGCCCTTTTCCTCTTTCTCTTTGCTGACTTAGCAGCACGCTGTGGGGCGTGGAGAGATTAATCAGTGACTGGACGCTGCCTCCGTTGGAACGGTGGTCAGGAACGCTGGCCATCCGCCTGCCTGCTGGCCTGCCACTCAACCTCCTACACCTGCCATGGGGCGCCTAGGGCTTCTCCTCTTCCTATTGGGAGCCCTGGGGGCTCAGGCTGAGATCTGTGGTGAGTAATCCCCCTCCATTCCACACCTCTTTCCCCTTGGGTTCTTTAACAAGGAGAACTGTCTTGTCTGGGTTGTATATTTGGGGCACCTGAGGTTCCGGAATGGACAGGGGCCTCTCTGTCCCTCTGTGTGGCCTCCCACAGCGGTTTGGGTTTAACGGGACCTCCAGTGTTTAGGATGTTTTATTGAGATTTGATTGTATTCCTTACTCCTCTATTAATTATCCCGTTCACCCATCACTCAATAATTAAGCCTCCTCCACGGATAGGCAAGTCAGCAGGACAGGTCTCATCACTGCCTTACTAGAAGCTGGGTTCTAGGGAAAGGGGAGGAGCAGAAGAAATCAAGGGACCACCAGGGCCAAGGTGAGTGGCACAGGGGTCGTGATGGAGGGAGGGGACCAGGAGGCCCTAGGGGAGGAGAGGAGGGGGGACAAGCATTCCAGGCAGGCAGGAGGAGGGAGTGGTTGGAAGGCTGCGCCCAGGGGCCCGCTGGGGATTCCTGAGGCCTCTCCAGACCTGTCTGTAGGTCGGAGTATGCAGGCAAGGCCCGCTTGTGCACCACGGCCTCAGGATGCCACCGCCGCCCACCCATCTTCCTTCTGTGTGCCCAGCCACAGCCCACAGTTCCTGCGGGTCCCAGAGGAGCCCCAAGAGGCAGGCACTGTCATGTTTGCGTGGATGAGGAAGCCAGAAGTTTAAAGGGCCAAGTGGTCTGTTCTAGGTGCACTGGCCATCTTGGAAACCCTCTGGAACCCCAGGCCAGGCTGTCCCCTGGGCTTTAAGCAGCCCTGAACATACGTTCCATAAGCCGTTGGATCCTGTTTAGGAGATCTCCAGGGGAGACTTGGGCTCCGCCAGCTGGAGCTTTCCTTCTGGCTGACCCCTACAATATGGGCTAAGGGCGTTCCCCTGCCTTGGTTCTGTGCTGTGGCTTTTACCCAAGGGCCCTGGCTCTTGACTCCACAGCTGGAAGCTCTATGTGCTTCTGTTGCCCACAGGGAGTGTGGCACTCAGGCTCCTGGGAATGGACATATCAATGGCCAGTCCTTCCCCAGCTGGCAGTGCTGAATTTATCCGAGGTCATTCTTGTTACCCTGGGAGAACCTTCCCGGCTTTTTCCTTCTATAGAGACCGGATTGCCATCATCAACCTCCCCTTACAGCTGACTTCTCTCCTCTTATCACCAAGTCCGGCTGACTCATCAGGGCTGTATGCTGCAGGTCAGAGCCCGTGCAGTGAAAGCTCCAAGAAAAAGGGGAGGGGAGTAACAGGTGGCAAGGAGAGACAGAGAGGCTGAGACAGGCCCAGAGAACAGAGAGAGACATAGAGGTGGGGGCGGAGGTAGGGAGGAGACATGCTGCGGTGTAGCACATTAAGCTACCACTTGCAGCATCTGTATTCCATGTCAGAGTGCCAGTTCAGGTCCTGGCTACTCCACTTGGCATCCAGCTCCCTGCCCATATACCTGGGAAGGCTGCGAGAGATGGCTCCAGTCCTTGGGCCCCTGCCTCTCACATGGGAGTCCTGGATTGGAAGTCGTCACTCCTAGCTTTGACCTGGCCCTGCCCTGAATGTTGAAAGCATTCAGGGAGTGGACCAGTGCATGGAAAACTCTCTCTCACATTCAAATGGCTACAAGAGCCAGAGGTGAGCCAGCAGCCAGAGGTGAGCCAGCAGCCAGAGGCAAGGAGCTTTCTTCTAGGTCTCCATGTAGGTACAGGGTCCCGAGGCTTTGGGCTTGAGACCAGCACCCATATTATAAGATCACAGGGCTTACAAGGTAAGGATTTAGCCATTGAGCCATTTTGGCATTTAATATATATTTATATATAATATATAATTCATGTAATTATAATTTATATAATATATATTTATATATTATATATATTTACATATATATTTATGGCCTGGCACAGTAGCCTAGTGGCTAAAGTCCTCGCCTTGCATGCACCGGGATCCCATATGGCCGCCAGTTCATGTCCCAGCTACTCCGCTTCCCATCCAGCTCCCTGCTTGTGGCCTGGGAAAGCAGTGGAGGACAAACCAGAGCTTTGGGACCCTGCACCTGTGTGGGAGACCTAGAAGAAACTCCTGGCTTCTGGCTTCGGATCAGCTCAGCTCCGGTCCCGTTGTGGCCACTTGGGGAGTGAATCAGCGGATGGAAGATCTTCCTCTATCCTTCTCTCCATATATCTGCCCTTCCAATTGAAAAATTAAAAAAATCTTTAAAACTATTTATTTCACTGAGTTACATATGTGTGTGTGTGTATATGTAGGTATATGAGAAGGAGAGAGAGAGATCTTCCACCTGCTGTAACAGCTAGCACAGGCCAGGAGCCTGGGACTCCATTCAAACTCTCCCACTTGAATGGCAGGGGCATGGGTACGTAGGCCATTTTCTGTTGTCTTCCCATTTGGATTAGAAGGGAGCTGGAGCAGAAATGAAACAGGCTGGACCTGAACCAGTGCTCTTATGGGATGCAGGTGTCACAGGTAGGGCTTTTAACATGCTGTACCACAACATCAGCCCAAATTTTTAAAAGTATATGTGTGTGAAAATAAATAGAAAAAAAAAAGTAAAGGTGTGTATGCTAGTGTTGTGGCATAGCAAGTAAAGCTAACACCTGCAGTGCTAGCTGCCCATGTGGGTGCTGGTTCGAGACCTAACTGTTCCACTTCTGATCCAGCTCCCTCCTAATGGCCTAGGAAGACAGTGGAAGAATGGCCAGAGTCTTGGGACACGACACCCATGTGTGGGAGATCTGGAAGAAGGTCTGGGCTCCTGGCTTTGGCCTGGCCGAGTCTTGTCAGTTACCGACATCTGGGGGGTAAACCAGTGGGTGGAAGATCTGTCTCAACCGCTTTCTGTGTAGCTCTTATCTTCAGATAAATAAATAAAAATATCTGAGAAACAACCAAGTAAAGATTGTGAGGAAGAGAACAGAAAAGTAGCCCTGTGCTCTGATTCTCCGAATGAACAGTTGATGAGAAAGCAGCAACGTGCTGTGCTGTGGCCTGGGCCCACCCACACAGCAAAGAATTGTTTCAGGCTTTTCCCAGTGGGATGTAGAGGCACCTCCCAGTTGCAGTCAGCTCGGGCTTTGGGGAGAACCGGCATGAGGAAGCGGAACCCACATAGATGGAGAGGTGGCACTGTGTTCTACCAACCCAGGTCCTACCAACAGGTTGCCCAAAAAAACCCTTTATTTTCTTCATTCTGCTTGGAGTGCCCAGCCAGCCAGTCAAGGCGTGGCCAGGTGGACACCACAGTCAGGTAGAGCAGCCCACAGCCAGGAGGTGGCAGCACTGAGTCTGAAAGGTCAGAGTTTCTGAAGTCCACTCGCCCACTCTGGCCGCTCCGTTGAACCTAAGTCCTTTCCCCAAGGGAGGAAGCTCACTTCCCCTTCCCTCGAATGGAGAGGGGAACAAAGTACATAGCATGTTTGAAAAACAGAGTTATAGAGAGGAGGTTAGAGGAGACAGAAAGAGAGCTGTTTCATCGGTTGGTTCACTCCCCAAATGGCCACAATGGCTGGAGCTGAGCCAGTTCAAAGCCAGGAGCCAGGAGCTTCTTCTGGGTCTCCCAGGTGTGTGCAGGGGCCAAAGCACTTGGACCTTCTTCCACTGCTTTTGCAGGTGTATTAGCAAGGAGCTGGACGGGAAGTGGAGCAACTGGGATGAACCAGTGCCTGTATAGGATTATCGATGTTATAGGCTGAGTTTTAACATGCTACCCCAAGAGCATGATTTTTTTTTAAGATTTATTTATTTTTATTAGAAAGCCAGATTTACAGAAAGGAGAGACAGAAAGATCTTCAAATCAATGATTCACTCCCCAAGTGGCTGTAACAGCTGGAGCTGTGCCAATCCGAAGCCAGGAGCTTCTTCCAGGTCTCCCACATGGGTGCAGGGTCCCAAGGTTTGGTTTGTGCTTGACTGCTTTCCCGGGCCACAAGCAGGGAGCTGGATGGCAAGGGTGGCTGCCGAGGTTAGAATCAGCACCTATATGAGATCCCAGCATGTGCAAAGCGAGGTCTTTAGCTGCTAGGCTACCGCGCTGGGCCCAAGCATGATTTTGAGGTTTACACAGGGGGAAGCTCTGATGAGCCAGGCAGTGTATAGGGTCTAAAGTTCTGTCTCCTCTTTTATGAGAAGAGGTAAGGACATATCTACACTACAAGGCTGCTGTGGGATCAGGCATGGTGTCTGGGGCCTCCTGCACACCTCTGCTCTCACTGTCACTGCTGATGGATGGAGTGGTTGCCAGGCAACAGCATTCTCTGATCCCTGCCACAATCTCTTCCTGATCTACCTTTTTTTTCTTTTTCCTTTGTCAGATTTATTCATTGAGAAAGAGTTAGCCAAAGAGAGAGAGAGAGAGAGAGAGAGAGAGAGAGAGAGAGCGAGCTTCCATCTGTTGGTTCATTACCCCAGATGGCTGCCATGGCCAGAGTTGGACCAGGTCCAGGCCCAGGGCAAGAGCCAGGAAATTCTTTAGTGTCTCCCACGTGAGTGCTAGGGGCCCAGACACTTAGGGCATCTTCTTTGCTTTTCCCAGGCCATTAGTGGAAAGCTGTATGGGAAGTGGAGACATGAACCAGAGCCCATATCGGCTGCTGGTGCTTGCAGGTAGAGGGTTAGCCAGTTGCGCCATTGTGCTGGCCCCTCACTTCCCCTTTCGTCCCCTGCCTTCCAGCGGGGCATGTGCTGGGCGGAAGTTGGGAATGCCCTGATACAGGTGAAGTGGTTCCTTGCTGGCAGCCTGGAATCCCCTGTTGATCTCTTCTTTGCCTTCCCCCGTCCACTCAGAGATAACAAGATTGGACAGCCAGCTAGTGGAGAAGCTGGGCCAGCACCTCCTACCGTGGATGGACCGGCTCTCCCCGGAGGACTTGAACCCCAGCATCTACGTAGGTTTACGTCTTTCCAGTCTGCAGGCTGGGTCCAAGGAAGACTTCTACCTGCACAACCTCAAGCTCAAGTACCAGCAGTGCTTCTCAGGGTAATTCTCTCTTCTCTCCCTGTGCCTGCCCCCGTTTCCTAACAGCAAGGAAGCCTGGGTTCCGGTTTGGGCCTTGCGCTGCTTTGTTAGCAGACCCCAGGCAAGTTTTGTCTCCTCTGGGCCTTTCTCTATCTGTAGAATGAAGGAGTTGGTTGCAATAGATCCTAGATGTTAACACAGCGCCTTGTACCTGTCCTGTGCCTGAGGCAGACATCACTAATCTGTGACTGCAGTCTCTCCCACTGAGCCCAGCAACACCTGGTTCTGTTCTCGCCCTCGACAGACATTACTAATCCATTACAGCATTTTCTTTTTTTCTTTCTTTTTCTATCCTGAGGCTAGAAGCAAGAAGAAGCTAGAAGAAGAAGCTAGAAGCTCTGTGCTCACTTTCTAGGGGGTCACTAAGGACAGATCCATTCTGGAGGAATGAGGAACCAGCCATGGGTTCTGTCTCAAGACGTGGATGCCCACGTGGGTGATGCTTGGCCAAAAGGATGGGGAAGGCACAGATGATGTAGATCCAGGAGGCCTCCGAGCTTATGCCCAAGTTTCCTCTTTCATCCATATGCGTGTTAGAGCTTTTTCCACTTGCGATCTTGTTGGGCGTGTCCCTGGCTAAGCTCATGAAAGTGTTGTTCCCTGGCTTTGTCCTAGGTCTACCTCCAGCGACAGTGCCAGTAACTGCCAGTCCCAGGTGTCCATGGGCCAACTGGCCCTCTACCTGCTTGCCCTCAGAGCCAACTGCAGGTTGGCAGAGGGCCACAAGGAGGACAGGCTGGTGTCACGGCTCAAGCGGTTCCTGGAGGAAGAGAGGAAAGCCATAGGTGAGGAGACCCCTTCTGTCAGGGTAGGGGAGCTGGGGGACTGGAGATGGCCTCCTTCCCACCCTCCATTCTGTCCATCTCCCCTGCTGCCAAGGAGAGGCTGCTGCTTGATCCAGCATTTCCTGAACCCCACATGTGACATTCTGTTGGCAAGTCCTGATACTTGGCTGCCATGACCCTGCCTTCTGAGATAACTGCACAGCCTCCTTCTTAACCAGCTCTTCCATCTTTCTCTGCTAACTTGACCCAGAGCCAGCCCGTTCAGCAGGCGTCTATCTTGTTCATGTTGTGTCGCCCTGCAAGGAGCCCGTTACGACTCCATGCACTGCTCTCAGGCCTGGCCTCTTGGCCTGTTTTCCTCTCCCAGACTCTGCTCCGTTCACCCCTCCTCACCTGCCTCTGTAGGCTCTGACCACACGGGCCTCCTCGTGGCTCCCAAGTTACATCTCCACCCCGAGCATCACTTGCTTGGCACTCCCGCCCTGACTGTCCAGTCTCAAAGGCTTCTTCTGTCCCATGGCCCCGTGGACGCCGGGCCCACAGCTCAGTGACAGTCACGCTCTCGTGAGCAGCAGTCAGGTCATAGTCACAGCCCTCACCTGCACCTGCTTGTTGTCACCTCTTCTTTCGTCTGAGCCCCCCTACCCTGACTTACAGTGGGACCTCAGCAAGTACAGGTGGAGATGATGAAGGATCCCAGGCCCCCAGGAGGGGGAAGGTGGGAGGTGCAGGTTGTTGGGGTGCAGGGAGACAGGGGCGTCCTATGTGCTGATGGGACAGGGCAGAAGGGCAACTCCTCCGGCCCAGCATGATGCTTCATACTTCTTCACTTTCCTCCCTCGCAGGACACGACCACAAGGGCCACCCCTACACCAGCTACTATCAGTACGGCCTCAGCATCCTGGCACTGTGCCTCCACCAGAAACGGGTCCCTGACTATGTGGTGGGCAAGCTCCTATATGCCGTGGAACATGACCAGCTCTTCCAGCAGGGCCACTTCTCTGTAGGTGAGTGCGGCCAGGTTCTGCTGAGTCCCACTGGGCCTCCTCACTCGGCCCCCAGCCTCAGCTGAGGGGCTCCATGTGCTGGCTGCACGGTCAGCTTTCCTTGGGAATGCCACCATGGGTTAACACAGGGGTGAGTGAGGAGCTTCATGTGTGGCAGAGATGCTGGGCTGAGATCCTGACCAGAGCTCCGTTACCTCCCAGGAGCATCTCCATAAAAGGGGCCTTGCAGCCAAGGGGCTCCCCAGGATGCTCAAATGGAGAACACGCTGTGTGCTGTGATCTTGTTGTCACACAAAGTTGGGGAGCCCCAAACCTGGGTTCTGAACCTGCCTCCTGCCTGTGTGACCTTGAGCCTCTAGCTCCATCTTTGATCACTGCAATTCAAAGTCTCTCCCAGGCCTGATGTTCATGTGCGGTGTGTGGGGGAGGTTAGTCTTGGGGTAAGATGGAGCCAGTGCTCAGAGAAAAGAAGGCAGCAGGGAGCCGGGCATGGTGGCCTAGTGACTCAATCCGTGCCTTACATGCGCCAGGATCCCATATGAGCACTAGTGCATAACCCCGCTGCTCCACTTCCCATCCAGCTCCCTGCTTGTGGCCTGGGAAAGCAGTCAAGCATGACCCAAAGTCTTGGGATCCTGTACCCACATGGGAGACTCGGGAGAGTTCCTGGCTCCTGGCTCCTGGCTTTAGATCAGCTCAGCTCTGGTCATTGTGGCTACTTGGGGACCAAACCAGCAAATGGAAGATCTTTTTCTGTCTCTGCCTTTTTTCTGTAAATCTGCCTGTCCACTGCCTGTCCAATAAAAATAACTAAATCTTGAAGAAGAAGGCAGAGGTAGGGCCCCTGCAGCAGAGAGCTTGTAAGGCTTGCAAACGTAGAGGCTGTGGATGTGTTGAAGCCATCTACAGAGGCTGGTACTGTGGCTCAGGGATTAAGCCACTGTCTGTGATGCCAACCTCCCAGATAAGTGCCAACTTGAGTCCTGAATGTTCTACTTCTGCTCTAGCTCCCTGTTAATGTGCCTGGGAAACCCTGCCTTCCACATGGGGGACCTAGAAGGAGCATTTGGCTCCTGGTTCTGCCTGGACCAGCTTTGCCTATTGTGGCCCTTTGGGGAGTAAACCAGTGGATAGAAGATTCTCTCTCTGTGTGTCATTGTTCCTTTCAAATAAATAAATCTTTAAAAATAAAAACCTTGAGGAGGGAGAAAGGCTTACAAGTTTCCAGAGTCCCAACATTTCTCCCTGCCAATCAAATCAGACTAGCTAGCCTGGGACAAACCCAGGCTCTTCTTGGCCTAGAACTCCCCAGGAGAATGCAGTGGGGAGCCATGTTTGGGAACAAGCAGTGAAGGATCCAGGGCTCTCAGACCTTCCTCCCGCAGCCGCCCTCCTTAACCTCTAGTCCCCAGGGAGTAGCGTGAGCACCCAGATCAGTCCTCTGGGGACTCAGGGCTTCCCTGGACAAAACCTTGGAGTGGTCATACTGGGAAGATTCTGGACCAAGCAGGCTGAGTTGGTATGCCTGGCTGATCTGATCACATTGTCTCCCTTCAACAGTTCTTCTGTGGCTGAGCCTTAAGGCCCTGCTCGGCCTGGCCCTAGAGGCTGTTCAGCTCATCATGGGTCCTGTCCCCTGCAGATACAATGGCCATGGCAGGCTTGGCCTTCACCTGCCTGGAACGCTTCAACTTCAACCCGGACCAGAGAACACGGATTACCACAGCCATCGGCACAGTGCGGGAGAAAATCTTGATGGCCCAGACCCCCGAGGGTCATTTCGGGAATGTCTACAGCACCCCACTAGCACTGCAGGTAGGAGGAGGCTCTTGAAGCCACATCCATCTTGGGGTCAGCAGGGAGTAGACTGAACAGGGGCTGGGGGACCTGGCTGTGCCCACCAGCTGGTCTGCTTCCTCTCTGTCTTTCTTACTCTGTTTCCAGCTACTGATGGCCTCTCCTGCACCTGGGGTACATCTGGGCACAGCATGCACCAAGGCCCGGGCTGCTCTGTTGGCCAGTCTACAGGACGGAGCCTTCCAGAATGCTCTGGTGATCTCCCAGCTGTTGCCAGTCCTGAACCACAAGACCTACCTGGATCTCATCTTCCCAGACTGCCAGGCACCAAGAGGTAGCTGAGCAGCAGTTTATCATTTATTGAGCACCTGTAGACACCTGAAGGTCCCAATGAGGGGATGTCACTTGGTTTGATTTGCTGAGTCAGTGTGAGGTTGTGGGTGTTGTGTGGGACATGGCAGCTGGGGTTCTAGAAGCTCATAGTTGTGGAGGAAGATACTATAGATGGAGCAATCTGGTCAGGTCCCTCATGTGACCCCAAGAACAGGAATGTTTGAGTGGATGAATGGATCGATGGATGAATGGGCAGGATGAGTGAATGGATGGATGGATGGGTGATAGGTTGATGGGTAAATGGACAAATGGATGGATGGATGGATTCATGGATGAGTGAATGATGGATGGACGTTAGATGGTTGGAAAGGTAGAGGGATGAGTGAATGGATGGATGGATAGATACATGGATGAGTGGATGAATGGATAGATGGATGGGTGAGTAAATGGGGAAAGACACATCTGATACAGCTGTGATCAGGGCTTGAATCATAGTCATGTCCAAAAGAAGGACTTGAAAAGATGAGTGAAAGGTGCTGAGAGAATAGTCTTGTAAAAGATTAGGGTCTGGGGAGTAAGCCCGAGTGGTGGCAGATAGATGGCAAGGAGACCCTCAGAGGTAACAGGGCAGTGCTGGACAAACACATGTTCTAGAGCAACCTTCTTTGGTGCTGTGTGGCAGACAGGGGACCCTGGGAATAGAAAAATCAGTGAAGGCCCTGAGTTGGGACAGTCAGGGGCAGGTGGTACTGAGAACTGAGCACAGGGGAGTGAGGGACAGGGTAGCCGGGTTGGCCTCAGACTTCAGCCCAGCAGATGGTGGTGGCTTTGCCTGAGCTGAGGACCTGTGGGAAGCAAGGCCCAGAGGGAAAGAGAAGGACATCCAGCCATCTTGGCTGGCCTCACCCAAACCTGTCTGCCCTGTGCCCCTGCTGCAGCCATGTTGGTTCCAGCCAGCGAGGCCCCTTCCCTGAGCGAGCTCCCAGAGGTTATCACCGTCACGCTGAAGGTCCCCAGCGTCACACCACCGTATGAGCGATCCCTCTTTGCCATCTCGGGGTTTTCCTTGGAAGAGATCCTGAAGTGGGCCCATGAATTTGGAGGATTCACGTGAGACACCCTTCCCTACCTCCCCCTGGACCCCACATGCTTAAGGCAGAGGAAGGGATGGGGTGGGGTGGGAGGAAGACAGGGCTTCCCTGGCAGAGACAATTGTCCATTTCTGCGTCCTGCACCCCTGTCTTGTCCATGCAGAACTGTGGGCCAGCTGTCACCAAGTGGACAGGCTTGGGGGGTTCAGTGTGCCCAGTGCACATGCAGGTGGTGGCACGGGCTTTGTAGAGGTACAAGGCAGTTGTGGGGGGCTCCACCCCAGGTCAGCTTTCCTAAGGATCACAATCGTCAGGGTCAGTATCCTGGCATGATCCTGCTCTTAACAACTTGGAAGGGCTTGGACAATGACCTTAAACTTGCCATCTCAGCCCAGGCTCTCGTATGGGGATCAGTGGACCTGGAGCACTGCCCCCTGCTAGGGCCCTGACCACCACCCCCACCTGAGAGGAATGCGAGTCCCATGTTGCCAATGGGAAACACAGCCTGGACAGCTGAGTGCCTGCCCCTGGGCCCACTAGTTTCTTCCCTGGCAGGTGGCACTGCTGTTCATGGCCTTGGCTGGAGTTCCCAGGGAACAGACCCCACAGCCAGTGAGGGCCAGGCCTTTTTTTTTTTTTTTGGCAGGGTCCATGGACCCCCCCTACTCTGGGGACAGCAGTCACCTACCTTCTCTCTTCACCTCCCTCTTCTGTAGGTACGAAACTCAGACCACTCTGTCGGGTCCCTACCTGACTTCCGTGATGGGGAAAGTGGCTGGACCCCGGGAGTTCTGGCAGCTTCTCCGAGCCCCAGACACTCCCCTGCTGCAAGGTAAATAGGGGGCCACTCCCAAACCTCCGCCAGCCCTGACCCGCCTCAGCCCAGCTCTCCCCAGCACCTTCCAGCTAAAAATCACAATGATGCTCAGGGGTGGCTGTCATTAATTTCACTGAATGCTTAGATTCTTTCAAAGAAGCAAGTATGGAAATTCTAGAAAGTTGGATAGAATGAAGAGAGAAAATGACCTGTAATTCATGACCTAGAAATAATTTCATTTTCTTCTAGAATATGTTATACTTTTTTAATATGAAAGGGCTCCACACTATACTTTAAAAAAAATTTATTTATTGTTTTTATTGGAAAGGCAGATTTATGGAAAGAAATATCTTCCATCTACTGGTTTATATGCTCTCCCCGGCTACAGTGGCCAGAGTTGAGCCAGGAGCCAGAAGCTTCTTCTGAGTCACCCATGTGGGTACAGGATCCCAAGGAACCGAGCCATCCTCTGCTGCTTTCTTAGGCTGTAAGAAAGGATCTGGACAAGAAGTGGGCAGCTGGGACCTGAACCCGTGGCCATATAGGATGCTGGAACTCAAGGGGGAGGGTTAAGCTGTGAGCCACTGTGCTGGCCCTAGGACTATACTCGGTATCAACAGGAAGGGAGAGTCAGCCACATACATAATTGAAAATCTTCTAGTCAGTGAAACCAATATTAACAATGTATCTTTGTAACTTCATACAGCTACATTTTTTAAAGAATTACTTATTTTTATTGCAAAATCAGATATACAAAGAGGAGGAGAAACAGAGAGGAAGATCTTCTGTCCGATGGTTCACTCCCCAAGTGGCCACAATGGCTGGAGCTGAACCAACCGAAAGCCAGGAACCAGGAGCCTTTTCCGGCTCTCCCATGTGGGTGCAGGGTCCCAGGACTTGGGGCCCTCTGTCCTTGACTGCTTTCCCAGGCCCCAACAGGGAGCTGGATGGGAAGTGGAGCCACCAGGATTAGAACCAGTGCCTATATGGGATCCTGGCACGTTCAAGGCAAGGACTATAGCCACTAGGCTATCACGCTGGGCCCTACATCTACAAGTTTAGTTCTTGTCAAACTATTAGTAACATTTTTATGTGCTTTAAAAAAAAAGTGGAATTTTGGAGTCTGACACGGTAGCCTAATGGCTAAAGTCGCCACCTTGCATGCGCCAGGATCCCATGTGGGTGCCAGTTCATATCCCAGCTGCTCCACTTCCCATCTAACTCCCTGCCTGTGGCCTAGGAAAGCACTCAAGGATGGTCCAAAGCCTTGGGACCCTGTACCCACAAGGGAGACCTGGAAGAAACTCTTGGCTCCTGGCTTCAGATCGGCTCAGCTCTGGCTGTTATGGGAGGCCCAGATGGAGTCACCAGATCCTGGTTTCTGAGCCTGGCCTTGCCTCAGCTCTGGTGGTCATTTGGTGATTAAGCCAGCAGATGGAAAATTTCTCTCTGGCTCAGGCTGTGTCTCAACTAAATGAAAACCACAGCCCCCACCTCCCTGGCTTCAGGACATGGAGGCTGGGCTCTGCTAAGTGCGATGGTAACCCTCCTCTCCCCGGCTTTGCTTCTGCAGGCATCGCAGACTACAAACCCAAGGATGGGGAGACCATCGAGCTGAGGCTGGTGAGCTGGTAGGCTCGAGGCTGCCTCCCGCAGCCACCTTGCTTGCTCCTGGGGCTCCGTGTCTGCCGGCCTGAGACCTCCGTGTCTGAGGTTCCTTCGCACAGGACCTGATCTTGCCAACCACTTCGTGTTCCACTTGGAGAATTGTCCCCCACCCCGGCCACCACCCCAGCAAAGATCTGAGCCAAAGCCTCACCCAGAGCAGGAAGCCAAGCATTTTCCCCAGGACATCTGTCGGCCCAGGTCTGGCCCAGGTGAAGACCCCGCTGGGATGTGAGGGATGACTCCTGCATCCTCCGGAATATGAAGTATGGCGACTCCTGGTGTCATAAGGGCCGCTCTCACCCCAGCCCTGCGCTCAGCCATCCAGAGTGGCAGCCCCTGAGCTGGCCGTGGCATGGCAGTTGGCTATGCTCCATGCCCACCTTGGAAATGATTAAAGCATTGATTATCTGTACCTGCTGTGGCGCCCTGGTGCCCCTTCCTGCTGCTCCAGCAGCCCAGAGTCCTCCGTTCTGGGGAGGAAAGGAAGGTGCCAGAACATTCTCTCCTGGGTCTAGAGGGAGTGAGGCTGGCTGTGGTGGCACCTGCCAGGCCATACTGCCGGAGGAGGGGAGGGGTGGGACACAGTATCTGGTGGGCAGTGGTTCTGGCTTAACAGACAGACCTGGCTGGGGGAAGATGCCCTGTTGGTGCCTCTACTCAAACTTTGGAAATTGGGGTTCTGTGATGACACAGCAGAGCCCCAGGGCCCTAGGGGAGGATCTCCCTGCTGCTTCCCAGGGCATTGGCTGGGCATTAGCCGGGACTTAGCAGGTGGAGACGCTGCCTCTCACTGAGGAATCTGGAGCTCTGGGCTACCCCCACAACCCCAGAAGTGGGGTGAGGCCCAGGGAAGTGAGCTCCCCACTGGGGCTGGGAAGATGGTCTGTGGTCCGAGGGGTCCTGATGCATGATGACATGTGAGGTGTGGGGTCCATGTGCCTTAGTAGTGAGGTATACAGGCATGTGCCTGCTCCTGGAGTGCCAGCTCCCAATGCAGAGGCCTGGGCTGGCAGGGGGAGGAGGAGGCGAACATACACCTGAAAAAATACGATGGGGACCGGTACATTGGTTCAACTGCTTAATCCCCTACCTCCACCTGCTGGCATCCCATATGGATTCTGGTTCATGTCCCAGCTGCTCTGCTTCCCATCCAGCTCCCTGCTTGTGGCCTGGGAAAGCAGTCAATGATGGCCCCAAGCCTTGAGACCCTGCGTCGCACCTGCATGGGAGACCCAGAAGAAGCTCCTGGTTCCTGGCTTTAGATCAGCTCAGCTCCAGCTGTTGTGTCCATTTGAGGAGTGAACCAGAGGATGAAAGATCTTTCCCTATGTCTCTCCTTCTCTCTGGAAATCTGCCTTTCCAGCAAAAATAAATAATTTAATAAATAAATACATAAATAAAACGAAAGTTCCAAGAAACCAACTAGGAGGGGCTTCAAACAGTTCATGGAAACATGGTATGAAAATATAAGTTTATTTTGGTGCAAGGAATTTTGAAATCCATGTATAGTTTTTGTGAAATATGCATGTTCTATGGGCATTTTGAAAACCCCCATTATACATGTTTATCTGGTGGCTTAACTCCATGTGGTAGAGAAAAAGAGAGAGAGCTTCAGAGTCTGCTGGTTCGCTCCCCAAACACCTGCAAGGGTTCAGGCCCCAGTCCTGGCTGAAGCTGGGAGCCAGGAGCTCAGGCCATGTCCACCCCCACCGCTCTCCTTGGCCGACAGGAACCCAGTGACCTGCACCACTCCTGCTGCCCCCCCATCCCCCTGGCTCCATATGTACAGAAAGCTGGAGTCCGGTGCCAGAGGCAGGTGCTCAAGCCAAGTGGTACAATGGGGAACATCGCTGTCCCAGCCACTAGGCCAGTCCTTGCCCCTGGTATCTGTGCCCTTCCGTGCTGGTCATCTGGTCTTCCTCGTTTGCCATGAGGGCTGCAGACTCAGAAAGGTCAGCAGCTTACCTCAGGTCACACAGTAGAGCCATCGTCCTCAGCCCCACAGACCCCAGGGCCTGACCCTTGCCAGCTGAACTTTCTGCTGCCCTGCCGACCCCGCTGATGGGCCCAAGGATTCACAGGCCCCTGGCAGGGCTCGGGCCAGGCTAGAGGGTGCAGGCAGGGGACTGTCAAGGACCCCCTCTCAGCCCGCTCCCTAACTCCCAGCTGAGAGTTGGGGCAGGTCCATGGCTGGGGTTTACTGTCGCATCAAGGCCAGCAAAGTCCTCCTGTGCTGTGTGGTCAATCTTTCTTCTTCCCAGCCAGGATTTTTTTTTTTTTTGGTGTGTGTGTGTATTTTAAAAAGAAATTGTTATCCACTTTGAAAGAAGGAAATATATTGGAAGGCTGACAAAATCCGACCTCCCTGCCCCAAATGTTATCCATAGGGGGATCCCCTTTAAGAAACTGGGGATTGGGCTTCCCTCTTGGTTGGCTCAGTTTCTCTTCCCTCTACAACCTGTCTTCTAAATGATCCCATTTAAAAAATTTTTCCCTTAGTTTAGCTCTTAGCCTGGAAATCCCTCCCTCTGCGCTCGCTGCATTGTATGTCCGGGTCATCAACAAATGCTAGCCTCACCTAGGGGTGCTCTTGAGGCTATTCCGCTGCATGGCCACCAGAGGGCGCAGCAGGCCCGGCTAAGCGGGGCCCTACTTTGTGCCAGACTGCGCGCGCCTGGAGAGCTGAGCCGGGAATCTGGGTCGACCCGGCCGGCTCCAGGGCGTGCTACTTACTCGACCTCGAGCTCTCCAGGACGGGCACGAGGGCCCGGCGGAGGCTGCTCTGGCGTCCACTCTACAAGGAGGGGATGGACCCCAGGAGACCCAGTTATGAGTCAGTTCTGAGTGTCTGGGGTGGGGGACAGGGGCTGCCGCCAGGCTGTGGACACTCCTGATGACTCATCGCCCCCTCTGTGGGCTCAAAGGAGGCGCCGCCCTGGGCTGGGAAGGGGCGATGCTGGGGACCCCGGGATTGCAGCAAATCATGGTGGCCAGAGACTGGGATGGGGTGGGGAGGCTCTTCTCCGACGCTCCGTCGTTAGGCAATACTGAAGCACACCCCGTGTCTCCAGCACCCCATGTTGTCCTATAAAGAGGGGGGTCGCTGGAATCGGAGGTGACGATCATTCCAGCTGGCTGAGCTTCTTTTTTAGGGTGCAGATGCGCGCGCGCGCGGGCGGAGGAGGAGCCGAACGGAAAATACCAGGCCGGCGGGGCGGGGCGAGCGGGCGGCGCGGGGCGGGACCCGGGGCTGAGCCCCATTTTCCGGGTGGGGCGCGCGGGCGGCGGAGGCGGGGTCGGGAGCGCCGGGCCCGGGGCGGGAGAGGAGACGCAGCCGCCGGGGCGGCAGCAGCAGCAGCAGCAGCAGCAGCAGCAGCCGGAGCGCAGGCCGTGCTGGAGCTGAGCTCGCCGCCTGGTACCGCCCAGAGCGCACGGAGGCCGGCCTGTCAGCCGCACCGCCCGGGCGCCGCGCACAGCTTGGGTCGCCGCTTGTCCGGAGACCTGGACCCCACGGCCCGAGCCCTCAGCAGGTCCTGGGGAGAGGGTCTGGTTTCTTATTCTGTCCCCGACTCCAGCGGCGTGGAACAGAAGACGGATTAAAGAAAGAAGATCCCATTCCAGAGCCTCCGCGTGGAGGGGCTTCGGCCCTCACCAAGCTGAGCTTGGGGGGGGGGGGCGCCAGTGTGCCTGGCATCCCCCAACGATTTCCATTGCTCCAGGCCTGGCACGAGGAGCAACTGTGCCCTCACCTGCCAGACACGGGCACAGAGCCCAGGGAAGCGGGACCTGGCCAGTACCCAAGCTCCCGCGTCCCAGACCTGGTCGTCGGGGAGCCATCTCCCGCCCCAGCCCCTCTGGTGCGGATGTGCCGCTGTTTGCTGGAGCACCATGAAGGCAAGATGACCGCAGCGGAGGCAGCGGCTGTGGCTGCGGCTGCGGCGGCCAGCACCTCTCCGCGGGCCGCCGGACCTCCGGAATGGGCCCCTGGCAGCCCGCAGGTCCCCGGGAGGCCTGGTGGGGCCCGAGTGGTCATGGCCGCGTTGGTGTGGCTGCTGGCTGGAGCCACGATGTCAAGCCTCAACAAGTGGATCTTCACCGTCCACGGCTTCGGGCGGCCCTTGTTACTGTCCGCACTGCACATGCTGGCCGCTGGGCTGGTGTGCCACTGGCGCGCGCGGCGTCCCGTGCCAGGGGCCACTCGGCGCCGCGTGCTGCTGCTCAGCCTCACCTTTGGCACGTCCATGGCCTGTGGCAACGTGGGCCTGAGCGCCGTGCCCTTGGACCTGGCACAGCTGGCCACCACGACCACTCCGCTGTTCACCATGGCCCTATCCGCGCTGCTGCTGGGCCGCCGCCACCATCCGCTGCAGTTTGCCGCTATGGGTCCGCTCTGCCTGGGGGCTGCTTGCAGTGTGGCCGGTGAATTCCAGGCACCTCCTGCCGGCTGCGGCTTCCTGCTGGCTGCCACCTGTCTTCGGGGGCTCAAGTCCGTCCAGCAGAGTGAGTGTGACTTGTGGGTGACTGATGGTGGGAGGTGGGCTGTAGATGTGGTAGCCTTGATGGCCGTGAGAGAGATGTGACCGTTGTCCCATTTTACAGATGAACAAACTGGGGGCTGAGAGAGGCCCAACAGCTCAGGACTCAAATTTAGACTCGAGGGACCCAAGCAGACTTCCTAACAAGTGCCAGTGATCTTGCCCAGTGTTGTAAAGCCCTGTATGTCACTGGGACTCCCTACTCTACCCCCATCAATCAAGGGAGTTGCTCCATTGTCCCTGTGTGTTAGGAGGTGAAGGGCTTGCCCTGACGCCACATGGCGGGAGCAGAGGCGGGAGGGAGTTGAGCCCTGGCCTGCAGACTGCAGCTATGCCTAGGGTGGGACGTCAGGTTGTGGCTCTAGAAGGGTGGTCCAGGCTGGGACGGGAGGGGAGAGGAGGGCAGGGTCTGGAGCTGGCTTTAGAAAGCCAGAGAGCTTGATTCAGACCAGAAGGGGCTGTGTGGTTAGACACCCAGGGCTGGCTGGGTGTGGACCTTGGGTCGTCATGGTAACCAGCCCCTTCAGCCCCAGAGGATGGGCTTGGAATCGCGGGGGGGGGGGGGGGGGCGGCGGAGAGGGGGGTTGGCTTCCCACCTGTGTGGCTAAGGGGACGTGAGAGTCCCAGTTCCCACTCTCACCGCCCCGGAGGAGAGGAGGCCAAGGCACCCCCTTGGGGTGAGACTTGGGTTCATTCAGACCTCCACTGGGCCCTCCTGCCTCCTCAGGGCAGGCTTGAAGTCCTGGGAACCTCTTGCTCTGAGATCCTGGGACCCAGGTTTGCGTGGGCATGAGGATGAGAGTGTGGTGGTGGGCTTGGCAGCCTTGAGGCCAACTCAGGCCTGCCCTGGCGACCCAACAGCCTTATCCCCGTCCTCCTGGGTGCTGTGGCAGGGTCAAGGCCCGGTTCTATTTTTTGCCATCAGGTTACGTGAGAGCTGGGGACAGAGGAGCTCGAGGGCAGGGTGTGAGTCAGCACTGAGAAACCTGAACCTGCAGTGCCCTCCTGGGCACGGCTGCGAGGCCCCATGCTCCTCTCCAGGCCCTCAGCGCTCCCCCCTGCCTGCAGAGGGGCTGGGGCTAGCCAGGCTTCGGGCACTTGGGACATGGAGTAACATGTGCCCAGCATCAGGCCGCTTCATTGCTCCAGCTAGCCCCTGCTCTGACAGGTCTTGCATCGCTTCCCCCAACCCAGGCAGGCTAGGTGTAGGCTCCCCACGTGGTGTCCTGGTGTTGGTTACCAGTCCACTTCCCACTGGACAGGCTCAGGGGCATCTCTCTGTGACCCCTGGACCAGGCAGATGCCCCTTGTGTGATGGACTAACTGCTGGCCTTGGCAGCCACCTTTGGAAGGCTACAGAAATACAGAGTGCCAACACACGGAGCTTAGGAGCCCAGAGGCCCCACTAACAGAGCTGTACGTCCAGCCAAGGTGGGGAGAAACAGGCTGGATTTTAGAGGCCCAGATAGGATTTGAACAGACAAGAGAAGATTTTTTCCTTGCCACCCACGGGGACCAGATTCAGACCACAGTGCGAAGGGCTGCCACCAGCTCTGATCCTAAAAGCAGGTGCCGTGGGAGCTGAGGGTGAAGGCTTGAGGCAGAGAAGGCCCTGAAGGCAGGGCCAGCAGCTCCCTGCTGCCTGGGCCTCTTGTTTTCTGGGAGAGAGGGGTCATGCCACCTTCCCATCCATACCACCCCCCACACACATACGCACATACAGGAAGACTGAGAAACTGTGGGGTGCCAGCCTGTGGAACACACTCAGCCAGGCTCCATCCCTGTCCACATGCCCAGAGGTCACCATGCCACGAGGGACATTCAAGGTCACAATGGGCATAGGTGCGTGTGTGGTGTGATGGGTAGGGGCTGTAGTTGCTGCTTTCTGGAGAGATCTGAGAAAGTTGTGCCTTCCTCCCCGGCAGGTAGGGGAGGGAGGGGAAAAGGTGCTCAGTGAGGCTGTTGACAGTTCCGGTCACCAGAGCAGCAGCTTCTTGGGTCCTTGCCTTGCCAGGTGCCCACACCGTGCCCAGCTCTTCAGGTTGTCAGAGCAAGAAAAAGCCCTCAGGCAATGGGAAGCAGGCCATGCCAGATCATGGGGTGCCAGCCAGCAGGAGCAGATGGGGAGGGACCCAAGCACTGGGGCCATCTTCC
Source organism: Ochotona curzoniae (assembly GCF_017591425.1). Lineage (NCBI taxonomy): Eukaryota > Metazoa > Chordata > Mammalia > Lagomorpha > Ochotonidae > Ochotona > Ochotona curzoniae. Next base: position 7,517,257 of record NW_024467101.1, on the reverse strand, counting down.
ACTGCTTTCCCAGGCACATTAGCAGGGGGCCGGAAGGAAAGTGGAGCAGCCGAGACTGAAACCGGTGCCCTTATGGGATGCCAGAAGTGGGCCGTGTGTCCAGTACTGTATGTGCTCCCATGAGGGGATGATGTCATCACGAGGACACTGGGGTGGGAGGTGACTTGCCCAACATCACCCAGCCAGTCAAGTTTGAGAAAGCAAGGTTTGGGGGAGGAGGGGCTGTTGCTTGAGTGTGGCTGAGGCTTGGGTGTGTGCAAATGCAGAAATAAAAGTGCTTTCAGAAAAGTTGAGGTTGACCCTGGGGGGTTTAGCGGTGCTGTCAGGGGAGGGAGGGTCTTTGAGGAGACAGAGCAAGCTGGCAGGGGAGGGGACTGGGACGTGTGGGTGGGTCAGAGCAGGTGCAAGGGAATAGATGAGAAGGAGAGCTGGTGTTAGGAGCTTCTTGTTGCTCAGCCTCGCTGAGGGCAAACTTTCCCAATAGCGCCATTCCCCTGGAGCCCCAAACGCGCTCCTGTGTGGAGGGAAGGGATGCCTTACACAGGGCTGCTGCGCTGGGACCAAACCAGGCAGCAGGTGGCAGAGAAGCTGTGTCCCTAGCAATCTGCTCAAACCTAGAAATGCTTGGGAGGGAGGTGCTATTGCCTAGGGAACCACACCACCACATTGGACAACCGTCCAGCAAAACATGCCTCCACTGAGCAGGCACCCGTGGACCCCTGCGGAAAGTCTGTGTCAAGAGAGGCTTGGGGGAGGGTGGGGGGCTTGTAGCAATTACTCATCTCTCTCCACAAACATTTGGAGAAGGTCCCAGCCTGTTACAAATGCAGTTACTCTCCCACCCTCACCGCGCCCCACCACAGAGCTGTGTGATGTTGGCCACACATCGCAGTGGGGTGGGGGAGAATCGGCCCAGCAGTAGCACCTGCACGGAGGTGCACAGGGCGCCTGGGAAAGGCTGCAGGATCCCCTCTTTGTTTTGTAGAGTTAGAAGCTTTTCTCTCTTAGTTCTGGACTCCTTTTCCCAAGCCCCAGGATCAGTTACAAATGGTGCTGGTTCTCGGAGTGAACGGCTTGACAGCCCAGGGTCTACACTGTCTAGGCTCATCCCTGTTGTCAAATGCAGATGCCTGGATCAACTGAGGGAAGAGACATCCTTTTTTTTTTTTTTTAAGATTTATTTTTATTATAAAGATAGATTTTGTAGAGAGAAGGTGAGACAAAGGAAGATCTTCCATCCACTGGTTCACTCCTCAAGTGGCTGCAATGGCTGGAGCTGAGCCAATCTGAAGCTAAGAGCCAGGAGCTTCTTCCAGATCTCCCACGCAGATTCAGGGTCCCAAGGACTTGGCCCATCCTCGACTGCTTTCCCAGGCCACAGGCAGGGAGCTGGATGGGAAACAGAGCAGTCAGGATATGAACTGGTGCCCATAAGTATCCCGGTGCTTGCAAGGTGGCGGGTTAGCCAACTGAACCATTGCGTCAAACCACCCTGCCTCACCCAACCACTTTTTTTTTTTTTTTTTAGTTTGACTGGCTGAGAGAGAGATCTTTGATCTGCTCATTCATTCCGCCAAGTGGCCGCCATCACTGGGCCGGGCCAGGCTGAGGCCCAGAGGCCGGAACTCTAACCAGGTCTCCCACCTGGGGTGCAAGGGCCCATGTTCTGTTTTCAAAGTCTTTTTAAAGCTCAATTCGATCTCTTAGTTGATTTTCTCTGTTTGACAAGTAGAGAACTAGAGGCAGCTCTTCCATCTGCTGCCTCACTCCCCGGATGTCCAGAACTGGGCCGGACCAATGCCAGGAGCCGGCAGCTCACCCTGGGTCTCCGCTGTGGACGGACTCGAGCCCTCACCTGCCGCCTCCCAGGGTGCACATGAGCAGGAAGCTGGATGAGAAGCCGAGCCGGGACTTGAACCCGGACACTCTGACATGGGATGTGAGCACCCCAAATAACAACGTGACTGCTGGGCTACAGTGCCTGCCCCTTTATATTCTTTCATCGTTGACAAGCAGTTGCCTTTATAACGGTTTTGTGTAAATTATATTTGGGCCATGGGGTCAGATTTTCTATTATCTGACATTGCAGGTGAGCCCGGGCTTGCAGAAGATGAGTGCCCAGGCTCTTCCGGTAGTCGGGAGTGGACACAGGTGGCAGGTGTATGCATTCTGACTAGGGGCTACACCGGGCTGGCCGAGTTAGGGGTCATGTCCACCCTGGGTGCTGACGGCCTCTGTCCTGGTTCCAGGTGCCTTGCTGCAAGAGGAGAGGCTCGACGCGGTGACCCTGCTGTACGCCACCTCGTTGCCCAGCTTCTGTCTGCTGGCTGGCGCTGCCCTGGTGCTGGAGGCCGGGGTGGCCCCGCTGCCCAGTCCCTCTGACTCCCGCCTCTGGGCTTGCATCCTGCTCAGCTGCTTCCTGTCTGTGCTCTACAACTTGGCCAGCTTCTCATTGCTGGCCCTCACCTCTGCCCTCACTGTCCACGTCCTGGGCAACCTCACCGTGGTGGGCAACCTCATCCTGTCCCGGCTCCTGTTTGGCAGCCGCCTCAGTGCCCTCAGCTATGTGGGTGTCGCGTTTACCCTTTCCGGAATGTTCCTCTACCACAACTGTGAGTTGGTGGCCTCATGGGCGGCCCGCCGGAGACTCAGGCAGAGGGACGAGCCTGGCAAGGATCTTTGAGACCTGGAACAGTCCCACCTTGGACTCAACCTGGCTAGGGGCCATGGCAAAGGCCAAGGAGGCACCTTCCGGAAGGGCTGCCTTGAAGCCAGAATGGGGCCAGTTCCTAGGGAGGCCTCCCACCCCCAGCCGGCCTGCCTCAGCCCCATCACGGACCACCCCCTAGCTCACCACTGGATGGTGGGAATCCCAACCCGGCACAGTCACTGTGCTTTGTAGGAGTGATTCTGATAATGTCAACCACTGTGCTGAAAATTGTTGGACAGACTTTATAAACCTCCATGTATTATGACAACAATGATGATGATGGTGACACTGGGAGATTGCACCATCCTTCCCTGAGTAGGGGAGATAATGAAGGGACCCTCCCTAGGGAGTTGGGGTCATTGGTGCCAACTCCAGGCAGCTGCTACCCTGGTCCCATCATCCCTGCCTCCTCCGCCCCAGTTTTGGGTCTTCCGTCCTCAAATAAACTATTTTTGCTTGGACACCTGTGTGATTCCTTTGAGGGAGGGGAGAGAGCCATGGGAATATAAGGAACACTGAACATCACCCCTGCAGGAATCAAGCCATGCTTCCTGAGCCAACACGGGTCCTGCAGGCGCCTGGCCCAGACCCATTCTCCCAATCCTTGCACCAGCCAGGCCACACTTTTTCTTCCCTGTTCTATTCCATCCCTGCTGTCTTCCACACAGCCCCTGAGCCCAGAGGGATCTGTGTTTTTGGAGCTGTTACTAGTGTTTTTTATTTATTTGAAAGGCAGAGAAAGATTCTCCATTAGTTAATTCAGTCCCCAGATACCAATCCCAGCCAGGGCTTCAGTCAGCCTGAAGCCAGAGCTCAAAGCCAGGTCTCCCACATGGGCAGCAGGTACCCATGTGCTTCCGTCATCGCTGCTGCCTTTCAGGCTGTGAGTTGAGCCTGAACTCTTAACTGGGCCTTGGGATGGTAGGGAAATGGCACACTCAATGGTGGGCTCACTACTGCACCAAATGTCAGCCCCCCTGGGGGAGCTTTCATTTAGAAAGTTAGAGCTTCCTACCCCAGACCACAGGCCCTTGAGGTCTGGCCCCTGTGGACCTACCCCTAGGCTCCTGTCTTGCTTCTCGTCCCTTTGGCTCCTCCCGCTCAACCTCATTAATTTCCATCACATCCCCATACATGGAGAGTGTGGAACCTCTGGCCAGTGCTCTGTTCCCACACAACCTCCCCTGTTCTCATGGTCAAACTCCTGACTGAGTGAGCAAACCCAAATATACAACTCTCCAAGAGAAGGCCAGAAGCACTTGCTGATAAGTGTAAGGACTGGGCGTATGGTGGGCTGGGCTGGATGAGGCCACAGCACCTGTTGGTTTGTGTGAGCGATGGGGCTGGGGGTAGAACTGACCTAGCAGCTGCATCCACTGGTATGTGCGTTAGCCAATGCAGGTGATGAAATGAACCTGACCGTGCACTGCCTGGCACACACAGAAGTCAAGTCTGAGGTCAACCCAGGCAAGGTTTCTTGGGAGACTCCACAACTAGCTGATTGATCTCAAACCCAGGCCACAGGGAAAACCATCAAATCCGTGGTCTGACCTTGAAGAGCACTTATTGGGACTCGGCCTCCTTAGTGGCTGATCCCTGTTCAGTGGACAGCATGCCAGATGCACACAGGGGATAAGACAGCCGGCTCATCTGGGCCAGCAAGGACGTCGTTGTTGAGTGCCTTGTCAGAAGATGGAAAGCAGAACAGGTTGGACAAGTCTCCCGGCCGAGCTTTGCAGCTAGTGTCTGCGTCTGTGAATGCACTAAGGTGGACTCAGTCAGCCAATAGACCTTGGAAAGATTTCCCCAGCACCGGTGCAACAAAGCTGATGGTATCTCAGAACTATCAAAACCACTCAAGGAACACCTTTTGAACAGTCTTCCCCACATCAGGGTCTCTAAGCTGTCATTAAATGACCATCCTCCATCCCCAAGTGTTGATGGAGTTCGACAGCAAGGAGTGCACCTGTCCCCTCCCCAATCAGCAAGCACAGCAGGAAAAAGAAAAAAGACAAAAGAAATTAAAACATGGGGCTTAATGGTTAGTGTCCTCACCTTGCAAGTGCTGGGATCCCATACAGGCACTGATTCATATCCTGGCAGCTCCACTTCTCATCTAGCTCCCTGCTTGTGACCTGGGAAAGCAGTTGAGGACGGCCCAAAGCCTTGGGACCCTGCACTTGTGTGGGAGACCCAGAAGAAGCTCCTGGCTCCTGGCTTTGGATCAGCTCAGCTCAGGCCATTGCAGGCCACTTGGGGAGTGAACCAACGGATGGAAGACCATTGTCTCTCCTCTCTATAAATCTGACTTCCCAATAAAGAATGGAAAAAAAAAAGAACTAAAACATTTGTCCACTCACCTTTCTCCATATCTCAGCACCCTAATCAGAGGCCCATATGGGTATGCATCCCTCTCAACTGTGTAAACAATACTAAAAGTTAAATAAACAAGCACCAAATTAATTAATTGATTAATTAAGGGAAGGTCACGGAGGAAGGGTCTTGGTGGGTGGGTCAGGTGTCCCCACATCTGGGGCTAACCAGCCTTCCTGAGCCGCTGGCTCCCACCCCCGTCAGCCTGCTTACCTGGCTTCAGCTTTGTGTTCTTGCCCTCTCCCCACCTGGCTATACCCCTCGCACCCCCAGGGATCACCTGTTAAACATGGTAAGGAATGGGGGCTGCACACTGGATGCAGCTGTTAGGGCATTGCCTGGGACGCCTGCACCCCATAGCAGAGTGCCTAGACATGGGGCCTCTGGCTCCACCTCCTGTTCCAGCTTCCTGCTGAATGCTGACCCTGGGAGGCATTCAGGTAATGATGGCTCAAGTCAGTTGAGAGAATTGGGTGGAGCTCCTGGCCTCGGTCTGAGGCATTTGGGGACATGAATCAGAGGATGGAAATGGTTGTGTGTATATATGTGTGTTTGAATTTTTAAATAAGAAATAAAACCTAAAACGTGCTGGAGCCCTGGGTGGCAAGGGCCTACAAGGATCCGCGACGTGGGGTTTTCTAGTCCCAGCCTCCACCCGGGCTGGCCTTGCAGGAGGGGAAGTGGGCAGGGGCTGAGTCACCCTCCATCCTCCCTCCATGTGACTCAGAGATGCCACAGCCCAGCCCAGTCTCTGCCCATCTTGGGCACTGTCAGACTCCAGTCTTGGCCAGGCCAGGAAGGAGGGAGGGATAGATGGCCTTGGTTGGCTGCCTTCTCCATTTCACAGGCTTCACCTTCCCCCAGGGATCCAAGCCTCTGGTGGGGTTGAAGTTTGCCCTTGGCAGCTGTGGGCACTGGGTAAACTTCTTCCCAAGTGGGTGGGTATGGGAAATGGCAATGGACTTGGAACTGGCCAAGAACTCTCTCACGTGAAGGTGATTTCCCCAAGGTCACAGATTTTTTTTTTTAAGATTTATTTTATTTTTATTGGAAAGGCAGATATACAGAGAGGAGAGACAGAGAGGAAGATCTTCCGTCCGATGATTCACTCCCCAGGCGACCGCAACGGCTGGAGCTGAGCCAATCCGAAGCCAGGAGCCTCTTCTGGGTCTCCCACGCGGGTGCAGGGTCCCAAGCTTTGGGCCATCCTCAACGGCTTTCCCAGGCTACAGGCAGGGAACTGGATGGGAAGCGGGGCCACCGGGATTAGAACCGGCGCCCATATGGGATCCCGGACGTGCAAGGCGAGGACCCCAACCACTGCGCCATCGCGCCGGGCCCAAGGTCACAGCTTTGAAGTCTCAGCTGCAGGTCGCCCCATGTCTCTGTGCCCCTCCAGGCCAGGGTCCCGACCCTATCCCACCCCTGACCTGGATCTGTCATCTGGCTATGCCCCCTCAATGAGCTGTAGTGCAGGTGGACACAGAGCATCAAGAAGAGAATACGGTGCCCCCCCCCACCCCCAATTCCCAGGGGTGCATTCCAAGTCCCCCAGAGGCGCCAGAAATCAGGGATCACACTAGACCCCTTATGGACTGTGCTTCCTCCTATGCAGACGCATGCGTGCGCACACACACGCACACACACACACACACACATTCAGTGCCCCTTCCATTCTCATCAAGTACTTAGCACATTCTGGCTGTAACTTTTTTTTTTTTAAGATTGATTGCCTGGCACAGAGCCTAGTGACTAAGATCCTTGCCTTGTATGTGCTGCCATCCCTTATGAGTGCTGGTTTGTACCCTGATGGCCCCACTTCCCACCCAGCTCCCTGCTTGTGGCCTGGGAAAACAACGGAAGACAGCCCAGACACAGCCTTGGGACCCTGCACGCACTTGGGAGACCCGAGAGAAGTTTTTAGCTCCTGGCTTCGGTTCGGCTCAGCTCCAGTGATTGCGGCCACTTGGGGAGTGAATCAGCAGATGGAAGACCTTCCTCTCTGTCTCTCCTCTCTGTATGTCTGACTTTGCAATAAAAATAAATCTTAAAAACAAACAAACAAAAAAAGAAACAAAAAGGCAGCTGCTGGAGAGAGTAGGACAGAGACAGATTTTTCGTCCATTGGTGCAGTTCCCAAATGACCGCAGCAGCCGGGAGGCTGGGCCAGCCCAAAGGCAGAAGCCTGGAACTCCATTCTGGTCTCCCACATGAGTGGCAGAGGCACAAGTACCCGGGCCATCCTCTGCTGCTTTCCCAGGTGCATTAGAAGGGAGCAGCTCTGATATGGGATGCTGGCGTCCCAGGTAGCAGCTTTGTCCTCTGTGCCAGAACGCCAACCCCCAGCCCCTGATGAAGTAGGGGGTGGCATAAAGATTTAACCCCAGGGAGCTGCAGGAGGGAGTACTGTGCTCAAAAGCATGGCCAGTACTCAGCCAGGGGGAGGCCCTCAATCAAGGACAGCAAAGTGAGTTTGATCCCAGCAGGTGCCACCGGGTTCTTCCTCCCCAGGCTTCTCTTGCAACCTCCCTTACTTCTTGGCTTTTAGCTGCACAGGGAACACCCTCCGAGACCACTCCTGCTGGCCCTGAGCAGGGCAGAGGGGAGATGAGGGGGAGAAAAGGAAGAGGAGAGGGAGAGAGGATGGGGGAGGGGAAATGTCCCGGCCTTCTGTACCCTTTCAGGAAGCCGGGGCTGAGCTGGGCATCCTGCCACCATGCATGGCAGAACAGGGGCTGTCGAAGCCCTCTGCTGATGGCCTTTGGGAGAAAATAAGAACTCCTTTTGTCTCCTCTTTGGCTCCCAAGATCAGCCCAGGCATTCCAGAAACTGCTCTGTGGCTGGGTGTCTGCTTAGCTAGGGATACTTTCTGAGAACACACAAATGGCTTCACTCAGGGCCCTGTGTGAAGAGGACGACCCAAAGGTTCGTCTCCTGAACCTGCTTGGGAGACCCGGAAGAGGCTCCTGGCTTCAATTTGGCTCAGCACCAGCAGTTGCGGCCACTTGCGGAGTGAATCATCGGACAGAAGGTCTTCCTCTCTATCCCTCCTCCTCTCTGTATATCTGCCTAATTCACTCCCCAAGTAGCCGCAACAGCCGGTGCTGTGGCGAACCAGAGCCAAGAGCCAGGAACTTCCTCCAGGTCTCCCATGCAGATGCAGGATCCCAAAGCATTGGGCCGTCCTCCACTGCTTTCCCAGGCCACAAGCAGGGAGCTGGATGGGAAGTAAAGCTGCCAGGATATGGGAACCTGGCACCTATATGGGATCCTGGCATGTTCAAGGTGAGGACTTTAACTTCTAGGCCACGCTGCCAGGCCCAAAAATGAATAAATCTTTATTTAAAAAAAAAAAGATGATGCATGGAAGTTTGGTAAGAAAGGGCGCTTGGCCTCCTCTGGGCTCGGCTTCTCATCCAGCTTCCTGCTCATGTGCACCCTGGGAGGCGGCAGGTGAGGGCTCGAGTCCGTCCACAGCGGAGACCCAGGGTGAGCTGCCGGCTCCTGGCATTGGTCCGGCCCAGTTCTGGACATCCGGGGAGTGAGGCAGCAGATGGAAGAGCTGCCTCTAGTTCTCTACTTGTCAAACAGAGAAAATCAACTAAGAGATCGAATTGAGCTTTAAAAAGACTTTGAAAACAGAACATGGGCCCTTGCACCCCAGGTGGGAGACCTGGTTAGAGTTCCGGCCTCTGGGCCTCAGCCTGGCCCGGCCCAGCAATGGCGGCCACTTGGTGGAATGAATGAGCAGATCAAAGATCTCTCTCTCTCAGCCAGTCAAACTAAAAAAAAAAAAGTGGTTGGGTGAGGCAGGACGATTGTGCTTCTGTTTGCCTGCAAAGCGCTGGGTAAGGACAGCCGAGGGTCCTGGGCAGATCCCGCTCTGGCACAGTCCATGAGTCTAAACCAGGACTTACGTGTATGTTTGTGTGGGGGAGTGAACAGGTGCCAGCTCACTTTAGCACCTTTAGGCGGCTCCTGGGTTCAGCACAGCCCCAAAGCGACGGCTGCCTGACACCCTTGGTTGTTCTTCTTTATCGTTGGAGCAGCCCTCTGTAAACCTCAGAGGCGAGGCACAGATGAGCCTTTTACAAGGACTCAGCTTAGACAGGTGGGGCCTCAATGCGGGAGCTGCCTGTGCTGTGGAAATGGGCTGGCGCCATGGGGACCACATGGGAACCCTCAGCCCGCATCCCACCCTGCGCTGCCTGAGTCACGTGATGACAAGGTGTCTGGGCTGGATCCCTGCTCTGCAGCAGACTCCACATCTTCCCAGTCCAGGCCTGACGTTAGCCTGCCCCACAAGCCCTGAACCGAGGCTGCCTTGATCACGGGCAGGCAACCCAACACCTTGCCACGTGCAAAAAAACACTCAGAAAATAATCGTGTAGGGTTTTTTTTTTTTTTTTTTTGGTTGCCATTTTATTTGGTGGAATGCTTGCTTCAAAAGCTGCCTTACGCATGTGCGTACATCTGATCTAGTGAACCAGAGTTAGGCCACGGTGGCAAAGATGGACAGGGTGCAGTTGGAAGGTCACTTGTCTGGTTAAGTTGACAAGCCCAGAAGGTGACCCCATGCTTAAGGCTCTGGCTGTATGAGTTAAAAACAAAGAAACAACAAACAAAGCAAAGTGGGGTTGGTGGCAGGCGAGCAGGTTCCTTCCTGGGTTGGTCATTCTTGGGGAGGGCTCGCAGGCCCCCTCAGGTGTGCCACTCTCCTGGTATACCAGCTGCTTCTCTCTAACACCAGGAAGGACCATAGCAGTCACAGCCTGCCCCTCCCACAGTAGACATCTTTTTAAACACGGGGATTACGAGGTTCAAAACTATGGCCATCCAAGATTCTTCCCAGGCCTGGCCAGCGCCATCTCCTGCTTATCTCTTCTGCGTCCATGTCAGGTTTGACGTCCTGGTTTCAGATCTTGGCAGGGCACGCAGAGCACATCAGGCCCCCCTCTTGATGCGCCCACCTGGAGCCCGGGAGTCGGGGTCAAAGGGGTGCTCAGAGTGGGATCATAAACCGCATCTCCTTCTCATAGACGTCCGGGATCATGCCCATCGGGGAGCTGACCATGCGCACCGTGTTCTTGCCGAACAGCTGCAGCTCGTAGTGGATGAGCTGCTCCCAGAAGCCCACGTTGGGCCGGATGATGGGCCGGCACGATTTGGTCCATGCGTGGGCATCCAGCAGGGACATGGCGTGGTACTTCATGAGGTAGGCGAGGCACAGGGCGGCCGAACGGCTGACGCCCGCAGCGCAGTGCAGCAGCGTGCGGCCTTGCTTCATCTCCACGCGGTGGATGTGGTCGGCCACCGGGTCGAAGAAGCCGCAGAGGTGGGAGCTGGGCGCGTCGGCAACAGGCACGTGCAGGTACTCGATGTTTTCGTAGAAGACGTTCATGATCTCCAGCGACACGTTGATGACCGTGGTGATGTGATGGCTGGCCAGCAGCAGCTTGTTGTTGGCGGCCGCGCCGTTGCTGATGTACAGACTCCTGGTGATCTGCGAGAAGCCGCAGAGCGAGGGCGGGCGCAGCTGCTGCACGGGGAAGGCACACGAGGCTGCGGTCATCCAGGCGGCGGAGGTGGAGGTGGCAGAGGTGGTGGTGGCTCAGAAGGAGGCAGGGCGCGAGGGCGGCATAGTTCTGCGTGGGAAACTGCAAGGGGTTGGGGAGGCAGAGATGCGCACTGAGCCGGGGTGCAACCCCAAAGTGGAGGGGTGTACAGCAATCCTCGCAGGGGGGATATCAGGCCCCCTTTAAGGAGCACCCCCTTCAACTCACAGCGGGTCCCGTGTCCACTGCCCTTCAGGACAAGGGGGACCCGTCTTGTCTCCCCTGGAACAGGCCAACACGCCTGAGTCCCCTCCCTTTGAAAAATCTCTCTCTACTTCCTGTCCATTATGGATAAGCAGCAGCCACTTGCAGGGTCTCTCAATCCTCTCGCTTGGTGACCCCACCTCATAGCCTCCCATCATCCCCCCCCACCTCTTCAAACCGGAACCTGGGACCAGGAAGTGCTGTCCTGGGGAGTCACGGTGGCCTTAGGGGTTGGCGCAAGGGCAGGGAGGGTCCCGACCTCTCGCTTCCAGGGTCCATCTCTCTTCTGGGAGAGGCCCCGTGGACGCATCCATGTCACGTGGTACTCCACCCTCCCGTCTCCCGGGGGGGGGGGGCGTAGGGAGTGGCTGAGAGCTTCCGGGAGGCCAGAATAATGGACACCCTAGCAACCCCGGCAAGGGTGGTGGGTGGGTGGGGGATGGAGAGGAATGCAGGGGGTGTCGCACCCCAGGGAGGGGCCATCTCACGCTTCCTTCTCCTACTGAGAGAAATCTCAGGGCCGTCACTCGCGCCCTGCCCAGCCAGGCTGCAAAAAGCCGCACACAGGGAGCGAGGAGAGGGATTCCGGCGGGGCGAGGGTGGCTGTGGGGCGTGGGCAGGGAGACGCCCGCATGCTTCCCTCCCCGGACCCCCGGGAGCCGCCTCACCTCTCGTCCGCAGGAGGGCTAGCGGGGGAGGAAGGGAAGCGGGCGCGGCGCCGAGTCTGAGGAGAAGGTCTCGAGGAGATAACACTACAGTCACGATGCAGGAGCCATCGCCACCCTTGCCGGCCTAGCGCTCTGGTTTCCATGGCAACGGCCCCCGGTCGCGATCCAGGAAGAATCCGGGACGGCTTGTTGAGCCTTCGCAGAAATCACGCTCCTGGCTCACCAGGTGATCGGTCCCCGCGATCGCGATCGCACCAGGGGCCCACAAGCAAGCCTCGGGGGCGACGAGGCCGCGTGGCTTCAGCCCACCTCAGCCCACTCCATCCCGCCCCCAGCCCGTCTCCACGGCCACGCGCCAGGTAACCGCATGGCGGCCGCCGAGGGACAATCCTGAGGCTTCCGGAGCTTCGCGCTCAGGCCACGCCCCCGCCCGGCCTAGGCCCCGCCTGCAGCCCCGCCCGGCCTGGCCCAAGCCCCGCCCCTATCACGGTCCGCCCAGGCCACGCCCTTCTCGTGCGTCTCCCGGGCAACGCCTGGCACGCGGCCTCGCGGCGTGGGCCTCGACGACGCCCTCAGTCCGCGTCCGTCTGTCCTCTCACACACGATGACTACCGGCTTGACTCCCATTCCCGAGTCGCCCTTGGTCATCAAAGAAGCCGCCGCGCAGCCGGTTCGGCCCTCGGTGACCTGGGACCTGGGCTTGCCCAGGGAGCGGGAGACCACTGCCCAGGTCACCCCCGCCAGTTCCGGCACCCAGCCAGCCTCCGAGCCGCGACGCGACGGGTTCGGCAGTCGAGCCGAGCCGGTCCTCGGGGTCCAGCCGCAGGTCTTCTTCATGCGGCCGCGCACCTTGCAGCCTCAGGTGCTTTTCAGGTGGGATCCTGAGAGAAGGCCGAACTCGCAGCCGAGACCCGGATCCCGCACCTGCAGCTGGGTTTCGGGGCCCACCCTGTCCCTTTTGGAACCCCCCCGTTCCTCTCCTCATAGCCTGGGCCCCCAGGGAGGTCCATTTCACATCCTGCCAGAACCCCTAGGTACTAGAATATTCTCGAAGTCTTAATCCCCTCTTCCAACTCACTGTCCACTTAGAAGGGGTCAGAGGGAAGAGAATGACGCCTACAGAGTCTTTGAGGAGTGTCTTGAAAGAGGTTGAAACTAGAAGAAAATTTTAGAGGCAGAAAAAATAGGAGGTGGAGGCAGGGCCGTGAGGGTGACCTCAGATGTTTTGACACAATGTTCTTTGGCCGCAGTAATGAGTAAGTCTAGCAGAGTTAGTCCCATGTGGGTAATGTCCCAGTCTCTGGATCTTTCTCAGGAAGGTTTTTAGGGGATGGTCACTGGCGGTCTGGCAGGCCCTGAGTCCTCACTCACCTGTCTCCCCTTCCCTACAGCGTGATGAACTCCAGCGAGGCAGCAGTAAAACATTTTCTGCCCAAGAGCCATTTATCCAGGGTGATCATTCGTGACAACCTCAGTGCCCAGCGCATCTATGAGATGGAGGTAAAGTAGCCGACGGCCATCGCCTTCGTGGTCTAAGCCACCTTGGTACGTTTCACTTGCCCCCATATGCCATCCCAGCCTGGAACCTGGGAGGTGGATGGCAGCCTGTGTTGGTGATGGGTCCCTGGCCAAATGACCCTTGAGGGGGCTGATGTGCCCAAGGTGTGTGGCATCTGCTCCTATGCCGAGAAAACCAGGGAGGAAGACATACGTCTCTTGGGTCTTGTAGTATCTTTCTCTCTTCCCTCCCCAAAAAAGTACTTTATCTCTGTGTTTAGGGAGGCCATCTCCCTTATGAAGGCTTGGGTCTTACAGCCTGGATTGGCACCCTGCTTACTGGTCATACTGTTTCTTTTCTGGATCATTCCCATTTTCCAGATGACCACTGAGGCTCTTGGGCCACCCTTTTGTTTCTGGTCAGGTAGGGTTTGTTTTTTTTTTTTTTTAAATGTATTTGTTTTTATTGGAAAGGCAGATTTACAGAGAGAAGGAGAGACAGAAAGATCTTCCATCTGCTGGTTCACCTTACAAATGGTCGCAATGGCTGGAGCTGAGATGTTCCTAACCCAGGAGCTTCTTCCGGGTCTCCCATGCAGGAGTAGGGTCCCAAGGTTTTGGGCCATCCTCCACTGCTTTCCCAGGCCACAAGCAGATAACTGGATGGGAAAGTGGAGCAGCTGAGATACGAAATCAGTGCCTTTATGGGATGCCGGTACTTGCAAGCGGGAATTAGGCATTGGGTCATTGCAGCAGCCCCAGTAAGTAGGATTTGACCTGTGTACTCCATCCAAAGCCTGATGTGCTTTCATGCCAGTGTTGCCCTTGAACCCTGAGGGATTCATTCAGTGGGTCTGTATTTAGGGCCTACTGGGGGCAGGTGCAGTGTCGGGGAACTAGAAGGAAACATGAGCAAGGTGAATTCCACCGGTGGTCTCATTCTTTGAAGTGGGGGAGGCAAGGTGGTGTTGAGCTGCTGTCCACTTCTTTTAGTTGAGATTTTGGTTTATTTATTAGGAAGTGTTGCAGAGGCAGAGATCTTCCATCTGCTGACTCACTCCCCAAATGGCCACAACAGCCAGGGCTGGGGACAGGCTGAAGCCAGGAACATCATCAGGGTCTCCCCCATGAGCAGCAGGGGCCTAACTGCTCGGGTCATCTGCTGCTTTCCCAGGCACACTGGAGTGGTGCCCGTCTGGGCTCCTGGCCTCGCACCCCTATCTCACAGGCTGTGCCCTCTTTTGGACACTCTGATGAGCTTCCCTCTGGGTTGTGGGGCCAAATCTGGATGGGTCCATGGGACCCTGACATGGAAGGTGGTGGAGATGCCTTAGCAGCGGTGACAGATCACTTGCAGGCCTCCACGGCTGCTCCACTTCCCATCCAGCTCCCTGCTTGTGACCTGGGAAAGCAGTCGAGGACGGTCCAAGGCCTTGGGACCCTGCACCCGCATGGGAGGCCCAGAGGAAGCTCCTGGTTCCTCGCTTCAGATTAGCTCAGCTTGGGCCATTAAAATCATTTTGGGGAGTGAACCAGCAAATGGAAGATCTTTCTCTCTCTGTCTTTCCTGCTTTCTGTAGATCTGCCTTTCCAATAAACATTTTGAAAAAAATAAAAAGAAAGCAAATAGAGTAACTGAAGTTGCCTGTGAATGAAGGTATTGATGGAATGAGTGTTAGGATGCACACTTTTTTTTTCCACCACCACGTTTGCAATCCCAAGATGCCTTGCTTGTCGCGAAATGGCTTCTCACCCCTTGACCTCCCCTCTGTTCATTTGTTTCTTTTGTAAGATAAAGGCTTCTGAGAAGACCAAGAAAAAGATGAGCCATTTGCATGATCACCTGAAAAAGAAATTCATGACGGACCAGCTCAGGAAGCTGGGCCGCTGGAGACAGGAGTCCATGAACATGCGACAGTACCTGTATGGCTTGCCAAAGCTGCAGGGCCCCTCTCCCAAGCGGGGCCAGCTGCCTTAATCCCGGCAGGGTGATGTCGCCCAGGGCCACCATGACGCTCATCTGACCAAAGGACACTAGAAACACGCAACTGCACGCCATCGTGGAACAGTAAGATCAGTGGACAGCGGAGCACCCAAAAACAAAAAGAAAAAAAAATTTCCCCAAAACAACGACAACAACAACAACACACACACACAAAAAAACTTAAGCAACGCTAATATTCCTTACTGCAGTCATTTTCTATGACCTGAAGTTGATCCTGATATCTCAGTGCATGTTGGAGTGGAAGAGGCTGCATCAGACCAAGTCCATGGCCAAGGGAAAAGATGGAAACTTCAGTACTGGTATGTCTGTGACGGTGATAGCTAAGATGGACAGGTCCTCAAATAGCGGGCATTCCAGTGGTAAGGGGTCAGGGTGGGGCATCAGACCCCCTATCTAGCATGTGACCTGGGATCTCCTCCCTCTGCTGTTTTGTCCTGCAAGTGGCCATGGCAGCCGGGTGGGCACCAGGCCAAAGCCTGAAACCAGGAGCTCCCTGCTGGTCTCCAAAAACAGGTGCCAGAGTCCCGGGTCCGTGGGCCCTCATCCGCTGCGTCCCCAGGAGCATTGGTAGGGGGCGGGATGTAGACCAGAAAAGTTGAAATTTAAGATGCAGTAGTCGTGTGGCAAGCAGCACCTTCTGTGCCTCAAGGCC
This sequence comes from Ochotona curzoniae, assembly GCF_017591425.1. Taxonomy (NCBI): domain Eukaryota; kingdom Metazoa; phylum Chordata; class Mammalia; order Lagomorpha; family Ochotonidae; genus Ochotona; species Ochotona curzoniae. The sequence continues at coordinate 7,501,533 of NW_024467101.1, read as the reverse complement.
CAGCCCCCTTTACCCCAATTGGAAATAACCAAAGGACAGCAGCATGGAAACGTGAGGATGTCAGGGTCTTGGCCCACAATGCTGTCACGGCAGCTGCTCACCGTATGGGCTATATGCCGTGCCGACCCACCCACGGAAAGTCTCCATGTTGTGCTTTCACAGTGAAGAACCTTCTAGAATATCAACACCCCCAGCTCACCCCAACCCCACCCTTATCTCAGTGCCACTGCCTGTGAGCCACTTCCTGCCTCCTCTTCCCCACGTCCCGTGGGTTTTCTCGCCCCACAAGGATGACTTAGACACCAGCTTCCGTTCTGCCTAAGTGGCAGCTGTTTGGGTGTTTGTCCTAAATCCTAGATGAAGTTGTGTGTGTGGGGGGGGTGGGGACTTTGAGAACTTCATGGAAGATGGAAAGTTTGCTTTGATGCTGAAAGCCTGCAAATCCACGCGTAGGGATTTCCTCTCCTCCCTGACCCCCCAAGATGCATTGCCCACCGTCTTTTCAGAGAGGCCCCCCTACTCCGCCCCGGGTACTCTCTGAGGGCAAGGGGAGAAGGAGGAGTGCTTCGGGGTTCAGTTCAGGCTTCCTGTGTGCCGTGTGTGCACGCCCTCTCTGCACTCTGAGTGCACCAAGTCCCACAGCTGGTGCCAGACACGTGGTTGGCAGCGGCGCCAGCTCACTCATCCCTGACCACAGTGCCTCGTAACTGGAGCCAACACCCAGGGTCTCTTAGATGAACGACTCCTTTGTTCCTCTCTGGGTTACAGCACAGGGCACAGAGCAGGGAGCCTCTCCCATGCTTTATTTCTTTCCGTTGAATTTGAGAGGTCTCCTATCTGTTGGTTCACTCCCCAAATGCCCACAACACAGAACAGCCTAGACCGGCTCGGGCCACAGGCAGGATCTGGGAATTTCACCCTGGTCTCCCACGTGGGTGGCAGGGACCCAAGTAACTCAGGCCATTCCCTGCTGCCTCCCAAGGTACACAACTTAAGAGCAGCTGGGACACAGGCCAGGCCTTCCAGCCCTTGCTATGTTTTGATTTATTTATTTATTTTAAGTTGACTTGAGTTTTTTGGTAAGGCCTAGAGATGTGGCCTGACTTGCCCAAAGTCACAGAGCAAGTTTGTGACAGAGAATTAAAACTAGGTGGCCTGACTCCAGGCCAGGGGCCGGAAGGGGTCAGCCTGGGACTCTCAGAAGTCTTCCTCCTCCTCCCCGTGCTCCCAGCACTGCAGCCTGGCACCACCTGGCAGCCATTCCTTTGAGTTTGGTCTGAGTACGCGCTGAGGCCCGAGGGGCGGGGCACATGCTGCTGGCACTGTTTCCTCCGTTTCTGCTCGGTTCTCCCTTTTGAGGATTCAGGATTCTGCTCCTTGTCAGCGGGAATCACGACCAGCTCCTCCCTAAGTTCCTGTCTGCTTCTTTGGCTGAGCACAACTTGTTAGAATAAATTTATTTATTTATTAACATTTTCTTTATTTTTATTACAAAGTCAGATATACAGAGAGGAGGAGAGACAGGAAGATCTTCCATCCGATGATTCACTCCCCAAGTGAGTGCAAATGGCCGGTGCTGCGCCGATCCAGAGCCAGGAGCCAGGCACTTCCTCCAGGTCTCCCACATGGGTACAGGGTGCCAAGGCTTTGGGCCGTCCTCGACTGCTTTCCCAGGCCACAAGCAGGGAACTGGATGGGAAGTGGAGTTGCCGGGATTAGAACCGGCGGCCATATGAGATCCCGGTGTGTTCAGGGCGAGGACTTTAGCCACTAGGCCACGGAGCTGGGCCCAGAATAAATTTATTTTAAAGATGCGTTACTGAGCCCAACACAGTAGCCTAGTGGTTAAAGTCCTCACCTTGCATGCACTGGGATCCCACATAGGTACCAGTTCGTGTCCCAGCTGTTCCAGTTCTCTTCCAGCTCCCTGTTTATGGCCTGGGAGAGCAGTATAGGACGGCCCAAAGCCTTGGGACACTGCACTCACAAGGAAGCTCCTGGCTCCTGGCTTTGGATTGGCTCAGCTCTGACTGTTGTGGCCAGTTGGGGAATGAACCAGCAGATGGAAGATCTTTCTCTCTGTCTACTCTCCTTATGAATCTGACTTTTTCCTTAAGATGCATTACTGTAAAAGCTTCTTTATAAACACACACGTGTATGCACCTCTTGAATCAATTGCTGCTAACATTTTTTTCTTGTTTCTCAGACCCAGTCTGTCTGTCATATGTCAACCTCAGATCACTTTTTCTGCTAGGTGCCTGGGGGAGAGAGAAGTGTTGGGGGCCTCAGGGAGCCCACACGTGCAGCTGGCCTCCCTCCAAAACCTCCCCAAAACTTTCCACTTTCTAGATTGTCCCCCGTGCAGCCCCCTCCCAAGCCTTAGCCTGGTCTAGCCCTCAACCATAAGGCACTCTTCTCCCTTGGGTGGCTGGCCTTGGCTGAGGCTCTCTGCACCCCGACGACGTGATGGACCAACACATTTGGGGCCCCTGGGAGTAGAGCAGATGGACAGAGGTGGGATATCAATCAGGTGAGTCACTTTAGAAACTTTTGTGTCACTTCTGATTGGGTGGTCTTAGTCGTGCTGTTTTTCATTAGAACAAACAAAACCCGCAGAGGATTTGGCATTTAAATATGGGAGAAGAAGGGAAGAATTCTCGAGAAGTCACTTAGTTATTGGACAGGAAGAAGGAGGTTTAAAGGAGGAAACTGGGGGAGAATTGGAAAGAAGATGTTATGGGAAAAATGGTATCCTTTTCTTTCTCTTTTAAATATTTATTTTTATTGGAAAGGCAGATCTACAGAGTCAGAGAGACAGAAAGATCTTCTGTCTGCTGATTCACTCCCCAAATGATTTGCAGTGCCCAGAGCTGAGCCAGTCTGAAGCCAGAAGCCAGGGACTTCTAGGTCTCCCGTGCGGGTACAGGGTGCCAAGGCTTTCCCAGGCCACAAGCAGGGAACTGGATAGGAAGTGGAACAGCTGGGACTTGAACTGGTGCCCACATGAGATGCTGGCACTTAGAGACGGACAGTTAGCCCTTAAGCTACTGCACCAGCCCCAAATAATATCTTTTTATTTTTAAAAAATCATTTATTTGAAAAGCAGAGGAGCAGAGAGATCTTCCCACTTTCTGGTTCAGAGCAGCCACAACAGCCAGGGCTGGAGCAAGCGTGAAGCGGGAGCCAGGAACTCACCTAGAATTCCCTTCCCACATGAGTAGTAAGAGCCCAAGCTGCCTGCCACCGCCACAAAAGCTGGGTCCGACGCGGGGATGCCGGGGCTCAAACCAGGATGTGGGTCATGGGATGCAGATGTCCTGAAGTGATGGACGCTTAGCCCACTGTGCCACGAGGTCCACCATAATCACTCCATGTGAATGTGGAGGGCCTAGGACCCAGAGGCTTCTGAGCCACAGAGCAAAACCCCAACCATGTCTCAGCTACCCTGTTTCACAGATGACACAGTCCCATGGGGCCAGTGATGTAGCCAGAAAGCTGGAGTCCCACCCACACGTGCCTCATGTCAAGCAGCTGAAGGACCCATGCATCATTCCGGATAGACTGCTAGGGTGACACGGGTGAGAGAATGAGAGAGGGTCTTCCATCTGCTGGTTTACCCCCTACTGCCTGCCAGGCAGAACTCAGGAGTCAGGGGTTTCCCAAGTGGGCGACAGGGACCCAAGTACCTGAACCGTTACCTGCTGCCTCCCAAGGTGTGCATTAACCAGGAGCTGGAGCAAGGACTGGAGCCAGAGTTCTCTGGTGTGGGATGCAGAGATCCTGACAGATAGCTGAGACTGCACCAAAGAGCCATCTTCACCCCACCCGTCCTTTATTTTTTTTAAGGGTATTTTTTTTTTTTTTTTGCTTTCATTTCCTGCTAAAAAACACTTCAGCCACCCTCTGCCCATCCCACAATGCACTCCGCTGCACTTTAAAATGCTGGGGACGGTTTCCCAGGATTGAAATGTGCCACGCGCCTGGTGGATTCTGCCCCCCTCCCTGCAGCATTCCGCCGGGACTTGGGAGAAAAAGACAAGGCACTTCTATTTTTACGGAGCGCCTACGACAAGTCAGGCACGTCCTTTCATTTTCTCATTCAAATTCCCAGCACTTAGCAGACACCATGCCCCCTGTCAGGCAGCTGAGAAGAACCAGGCACCAAATCAGCAGAGAGCCCTGGCTGGGTGGTGCAGGGGGCACTGCTCCCAGCTGCTTGCTGGGCACAGAGCTGCATCTTGGCCATCATCAGCTCCAGGAAGACAGTACACGCCTGCAGTGCCAGAACTTTCTGAGCCCTGACCGTGGAGAGCAGTGGTATATACCATGGCTGGGAGGGGCCACGTGGCGCCCCATATTGCAATGCCATTTCAAGTCCTGGATGCTCCACTTCTCATCCGACCTCCTACTAATGTGCTTGGGAAGCTGTAGATAACAGGACGAGTACCTGAAGAAATTATAGCAGGACAGACAGGAAGTCTGGGACAGAGACCTAAGTCTCATTTGGCAGGCCCTGGTCCCAGGGTGTTGTGAGGGGCAGGGATTTCAAAATTCCAGCTCAGTGGCATTGAAAACAGCCAACCAAAAGGGACAAAATAAGTGCAATTAAAGGGACAATGTGTCTTGGAGACAGGTAGACTCTTCTGGTTGGCACTCAGAGCAATCCCCAAGTCTTCACACCCTTTTCTTCCCTGCCACCCTCCACCAGCACTTGCTCATTCCTCCCTTTGGCCCAGCCCACCACAATAGAAGGCTAAGGTGGAGAAACAGGTTTTCCTGTTTGCTGAGACACCTCCCGGTTTTTCCTGATTAGTATGGGCACGTGAGGGTGAGCTGGGGACAGGAGTGCCTGGGCCCTCGGCCACTCTGTGGACCAATGGGCTGTTTCTCCTCTGACACTTTGGCCAGCTGGGGCAGACAGTGCAGCGGGAGGGACTGGCAGCTGTCCTCCCTTCCAGGATTTGTGGAGGTTCTCACAAGGTGAGAAGGTGCTTAGAGAAATGAGGCCACCAGGCCAGAGCCTCCCAGAGGAGCTTGGAAGGCCTGGGGCGGAGGTGGGTGGGGCCAGGAGCGGGGAATCAAGGCAGTTCCCACAGTGACCGCCAGGGGTCAGCAGACACCTGCACTTGGGCGCTTAGCACATACCTGTGTGTGCTGTGGACCTAAAGGCTGGGTCCTGGAATTCCTGGGAACCTCTAATAGGAACACACACATTCCCAGCCCATCCTCCCCAGAGGTGTTTTCTGGGCCCTTCTGCCTTCCTAAGAAACCTCTCTCCAACCTGCAGCTCTCCCATTGGCACCTCAGGGTGGCAGGGAAGCTGGCTGAATGGTGGTGTTGGCCCTTGGTCACCTTCTCTTGGACCCCCAGAACTTTCCATCTACAGCGCTGCAAAATAGCCATGAGGTGGAAGGAAACAAATCCTGCTCGGAGCAAGCAAGCGTGATCACTGGTGCACAGTGGCATTAAGAGGCTAATCCTCCGTCTGGGTTCCAGCATCCGTACGAGCTCTGGTTCTAGACTTGGCTGATCCACTTCCAATCCAGCTCCCTGCGAAAAGCCTGGCAAAGCAAGTCCTTGGCTCCTGTATTAACATAAGAGACCTGGAAGAAGCTCCTGGCTCCTGGCTTCTGTTCAGCTCAGCTCTAGCCATTGTGTCCATTTGGGGAGTGGACTAGCGGATGGAAGGTCTTTCTGACTCTCTATCTCTTTAAATCCGTCATGTGAAAATAAATAAATCCTAAAAATAAAGAAAGAAAGGCAGGACACAGGCTCAATTCTTTCCCTTCCCTATTTTCTGAACAATGAAGTGGTATTATACTAGCCTTCAGGGTGATCAGCTATGTCTATTTCTTTAAGTTTTTTTTTTAAGATTTATTTATTTTTATTGGAAAGACAGATATACAACAGCTGGAGCGGAACCAATCTGAAGCCAGGAGCCACGATCCTCTTCCAGGTCTCTCACACGGATGCAGGGTCCCAAGGCCGTCCTCGACTGCTTTCCCAGGCCATAAGCAGAGAGTTAGATGGGATGTGGAGCAGCTGGGACTTGAACCGGCATCCATATGGGACGGAGCACTGCCTTTGGTGTTGGTTGACTAATCGGCTTCCCCCCATGACCAGATCATGGAGCACTTTCTGGTTCAGCACTTCAACTCTCTTCCTTGAGCGTCTACGATGTCCTTGATGTTTCACCCCTGTGCCTTTGTCGCTCACCAGGAAGCGGGTGTTATCACCTGTCGGCTGTCCCTCCATCGGGGGATGGCCCAGCTCGGATCGCCTTAGTGGGTCCCACTCCCGAAGCCCAGGATCCCCCCCATCCCCGACATCACTGTCATGGTCATCAAGACGTGGTCCACGGGGCTGGCATCGTGGTGCACACTGGCTCCAGTCCTGCCTGCTTCACTTTCCATCCCAGCTCCCTGCCAACGTGGGAGATGAAGAAGCAGCTCCAAGCTCCTGGCTTCCAACTGTTCCAGCCCCCGCCACTGCCATGTGAACCAGCAGATGGAAGTTCTCTCCTCTCTGTGTAACTCTGCCTTTTAAATAATATTATTTGAAATTTATTATTTTAATAATAAAATTATTATTATTTTATTATTATTACTATTATGTGGTTCCTTGTACTAAAGTGCTTTGGTTTACAAAAACTTCTTGTCCCTAATTCATTTGGAAAAGCTAGGTTTTCGAAAAGTCGCCACTGACAACTAAGTTCGTCTTGAACCACAGACCGGGTACCGGGAGACAGACGGGGGCCACCGCTCCTGGCTGCAGAAGGAAGATCCCAGGGGACAAGGCTCCCAGGGCGGGTAGGGGTGGGCGGTTGTGGGGCGGGTCGTCGCTCGTCAGCTTTTGGCACCGCACCTGCTCCGGCTTCGTTCCCGGAGTAGCAGCCGTGACGGGGGTGGGGAGCGGGTCGGCGTCGGCGTAGGGCCCCGCGGGCCGAGCTGCGCATTCATCTTTGTTTTCTTTCTTTCTTTCTCTCTCTCTCTCTCTTTTTTTTTTTTTTTTTTTTTTTCTCCCTTCCCCCTAGCGCCTGGCACGGGTTGGGTCGCCGGCAGGCGCGGTGGCCCGAAAGCGCGCTGTCGCTTCCGCCGGCCCCGCCCGCCCAGCTCGCGGCGCGCACAGGTGCGTCCAGGGCGCGCGTTCCAAGGACCAGGGACCTCACGGTCCAGATCGGTTTGCTCGCTTCGGCCGCACGACTACAAACAGCCAGCGAGGCGCGGGAAGGCGGCTGGACCCGCGCACGCACGCATCCCCCTCGCCTCGCCCCGCGCGCCCAGCACCCGCGCCTGCACCTGCACCTGCGCCCGTGGCAGAGCGAGGGCCACGGCGCCCCCGGCCCGCCCCACCCCCACGCCCCGCTCGGCCGCGCTCGGGTCGCCGGGCTCTATGGGGAAAGCGGCCGCTCAGAGCCGAGGAGGGGGCTGCGGCGGCCGCTCCCGTGGGCTCTCGTCGCTCTTCACGGTGGTCCCCTGCCTGTCCTGCCACACGGCGGCGCCGGCCATGAGCGCGCCCACCTCCGGCTCCGAGCCGGAGCCCCAGCCTCAGTCCCAGCCTCAGCTCCAAGCCCAACTTCAACCCCAGCAGCAGCCACAGCCCCAAGCGGGGCCGACCACGGAGCCGCCACTGGAGTCGGTTCTGGAGCGAGTACCAAGGATATCTGAGCCAGGACCCAGCGCTGGGCAGGGACGGGAGCTGATGCTGAAGTTACGGCCGAGGTCCGAGTCCAGTCCGGGGGGCAGGACTGGCGCCCAGCACAGGACCTCATTGGAGCAGCTGATCTTGGAGGTGACAGAGAGCGCGCCGGTGCCCAAAGTGGAGTCCGGGTTGGTGCCGGCGGCTCTCAAGCCGCTGCCGCTTCCGCGACCTGGACAGGCCAAGACCCCCGTGGGGGTGCCCGTGGCGGGAAGCGGCACAAGCTCCAGCGTCCCGATGGGCTCCCTGACCCTGGACAGCTTCAAGGGTTGGCTTCTTAAGTGGACCAACTACCTGAAGGGCTACCAGCGCCGCTGGTTCGTGTTGGGCAATGGCCTGCTGTCTTACTACAGGTAAGGACATTCTGGGGTGTGGGGGGCATGGGAGGCAGGAGAAGTAGTGATGGCTGGCGATTGGTTGGGGTGTTCCAGCATGGCCCAGACCTCCTAGCCCCGGAGAAGAATGGATGCTCCTGTGCACGGTGAGCCTGCCTCTCCAGATCCCTGTCGGGGAGGGAGAAGCTGGGAGAAGGGAGTATCTTAGGGCCTCCGGCAGTGGTGGAGCTGTGGGGGGCAGTCTGAGAGACCTTGCCTGTTGGGGCTCCCCGGGGTAGGAATGGGTGTGTGCATGACAGTAGCACGCTTGTACATGGCACCCCAACTCTGGTTGTGAAGACTTGGGCTGGGCCTAGCCAACTCAGATACTGCAAACATGGCTTGTAGCCTTCAGGGTGGGGCTGGGGTTGGGGGCATGGGGGTAGGCGGAGCAGCAGTGTGGGATTGAACTGGCAGCCCTGGGGTGGCACCACCTGTGCCATATTTCCCGCTTAGCCAGAGTGAGAGGGGATGGTGCTGAAGGCCGGCCTGCCTGCCTGCCTGCCTGCCTTGTTTTACTGGTTGCTCCCTGGGTCTGTTTCCCGCCCACTCTGAGCATGCTAGGTAGGTTTCAAGCCTGGAGAGCTTAGCTCACTCCCCCGGCTGCTGGTGTGCAAGTGGAGCGAGCCAGCCTCAGAGCAACTGGCAGGACTGGTCGCTACGATTCTGGGGTTCTGAGTCTAGGGAGGGGGTTAGCAGGTTCACAGGGGAGGCGCAGTCTTGCTTCATGGTTGCCAGCACCAGGGCACAGCTCTGCCCATTCGCTGACGTCCTGTGACCTTACTCATCTCCCTCCTCTGCCCTGTACCCCTTGCAAGGTGTCTAGCATCCCTCCTAGTCCTGTAGTAGAATGTTGGAGTCAGTGAGGCCCGTGGGTGGTGGGTGGGAATCCCAGCAAAGCTAAGCAATGGCTTCCATCCCAGGAGGGGGCATCCTGGCAAACTTCTCTTCCCCAGGCACAGAAACAGCTGAGATGTGTTGGGTATGTGCCCAGCTCGCCATGTTGTTTTGTGTGCCCCAGGTCCATTGGACTGTACTGTGGGAAGGGGCGTAGGGGGCAGGTGCCAACAGCCCAGTGCCTGGCTTCCATTCCCAGTTCTGCCTCCTGACTCCAGGCTAGCACAGACCCCGAGTGCAGTCTTGTCTCAGCCACCAGTGTGGGAGACCTAGGGTGGAATTCACTTCTGGGTTGTTGTGGACATTTGGGGGCAGTGAAGCAGCAGATGGCAGGTTGGGGGGGGGGCTCTGTAAACAATTCAAAATTCCAGGGAGTTTCTATTTAGCACTCCCCAACCCTCAACCACCTCTCAAGCAAATAATTAACTAAAAGACCCCCTCCATGCCAAGGAAAAAGAAAGTCCCCTTACATTTGTTGTAAGAAGTTGCTTGAAGTTCATGTGCATGAGGGGGGCTTTCCAAAGTCCATACAAAGCTGCCCGGGCGTCTCAGCACTCCTGTACACCCCAGTGAGCTTGACTTTCAATGCCATTTCTCCACGAACCTTGCGACATCCCCCTGATGTCATGGAGCTGATGGTTTGGAGGGGAGTGTCCATAAGATCTATTTGGGCCAGACTGATTCGCTAAATAAATTAGGAATCCTAAGATGGGCTGTTAGCATAGAGCAACACTGACTGCCACACACCAGTCCACACCAAAGCTATGGATGAGGACCTGGGCTAGGGCTAGGTACCATTACTTGACTGGGTGGTGGAATAGTGGACTGGTCACATTTGGCAGGGTCAAGACACTAACCAGCACGAGAGAGAACTTGGTCCAAGGGTAAACTCTGTGGGGGAGGTATGGGCCCAATCCTGTGGAAATACAAGTCCCGCAGATTAGCTCGCTTGCTGGGGTGGCGAGGGGCTAAGCTAGAAGTGACCATGGCACCTGCCATCGCTTATGGGTAAAGGAACCAAAGGCAATCTGGGCAGGTCAAGGCAGCACTACCCGAAGCTGCATCCTAAAATAGGATGTGGAGTGGGCCAAGCTGCCACTGGAAGGGGGCGGACCGGGCAGCGTCAAGCAAACTTCAACTCACAAAAAAGAAAAGAAATGAGGATGGAGCACATGTCATTCCGACCTAGGCTCTTACCCCAACTGGTCTGCATGAGGCAGGGATACTACGGCACAGCATCGAAGGCAAATGCTGAAACAGGTGAGGGGCTATGCCAGCTGGGTCAGAGCACCCACTGACACACGTGCAATCTAGGATTGGGAATAGACTCTTTTGGGGAGCTGTGAGAGTACACCCTTGCTGGGTTGGGATTCCCAAGGGAGGGTGCAGGGGCTGGAGTGGGGGCTGCGTTCTGGTCTGGAAATGGCTGCAATCTCCCTACAAACAAATGTGGACTGGGGCTGGACGCACCAAGCTGGGCTAGACGCCTTCACCATCTGGCACTCCGGAGAACCTGGGTAGATGTAGGATAGACTAGGCTAGTTCTCTGCCCCTACTGAGCCATGTGTGAGCAGTGTCTGGGTAGGGACAAGCCTTGGCTGCAGTGAAACATCCAACACCAAGAATTGGAATGGATTGAAGGCCAGCAATAAGGGCTGACCCATGGAAACACCAGTATGCGCAAGATCTGGCATAGGGAGAGGTTCTGAAGGAGGAGCTTGGGAAAATCCTCTGTGGGAACATAGCCCCTACAGGTGAGCGCAAGAACCATGATATGGAGCAACCCAGACCAGGCCAGAGGAAGATACCCACCATCAAACATATGACATAAGTGGGGGGCAGACCAGGCTGAACCTGATCACATCAACTGCAGGTGAATCTGAGTGCTAGCATAGAGTGTAGGTCAGGCCAGTTTCAGCCGCAACACATACCAGTGCACATTAAGGAATGCCAAGGGGAGGTGAGCCATACCAGATGTGGTTGCAGCGCCCAAACCGCACACATGAGAACTGGAGGGGAGGAGGCAACGCCGGCAGGGGAATATGGGCTCCCCTGCTGGACAGCCACTCCCATTGGAGAGCGTGAGTTGGGATGGGGGCAGACCAGACCAGGCAGGGCTACAACACCTGTAGGCCTCATGTGAGCTAGACTGGGGAAGGGCCAGATTGGGCTGACTGTTCTGACTGACTGGTGCAAGCAAAAATTAGAGTGGGTGAGGGTTGGTTGGACTTTGCCGCAGATTCAGATGGCAGAGGCTGGCACTGGGCGCTTATTCTGTTAAATCCCAGAACCACCTGGAGAGTGCATAATCTGGAAAATGGAGAGGCCTAGTAGGGAAATAGTGGGCACCTCCATCCTGGGTAACCACTCCCATTGGAGAGCATGAAAACCAGGACAGAGGCAGGGGTCTAGACAGAACGGCACCTGTCAGTATGTATGTGGGCTGAATAGTGGGTTGGTTGGGTTGAACTAGGCTTCAATGTCCATTGACAAGTACAAGAGCTAAATGGGAAGTGGGACAGACTGAACAAGCCTGCAGTACATACTAGCATGCATGGGAACCAGGGTAGGGGGTACGCCTGGTGGAGGTTATGGGGAGTCGCCCCAACTAGGCTGCAGCTCCCACTGGTTTGCGTGAGGACCGAGTATGAAGTGGGTAGGATCGAGCTGGACTACAACACCCATTGGTTCAAGTGGAAGAAAGGGCAGGAAACAGAACTGACCCAGCAACTGCAACCACCAAGATATGCATAAGCTGATTGGGGTGAAGGACTGTACCAGACCCTGTACTGGCAAACTCACACACGAATCAGGTTTGGGATCATCTCCGATAAAGTTTCTTTGGAGATCCCTTCAGCTGAACTGCTGGCCTCAGAGCCCCAACCATGAAGAGACTGTCAGCCAGTGGATTCTGAATAGGTTTCATCATGATTGGAATGGCGAGATTGGCAGCAATTCAAACCTGTTGAACTATCAAAACTGCTTGAGCAGGACCCTCAGAGTGCGCCTCACATCAGGGACTGGGGATGGGTGGGAGGCTGGGTGGGGCTTTTCCCTTTGTTTCTCCCCTGACCCCAGATACAGGGGAAACAATTGATATTAGTGTGGAAACAATGGTATTACTCACAAAAAAATAATGAGATAGGAGGTAAGGTTTTTCCTGCATCGCTTGGCACTCTGATGGTTGATGTATTTGGATGCCAACAGGGACAATGTAATTTTGCATCCTGGGTGTTTTTTTTTTCTCACCCGGCTGTTCCCATTTTAAAAGGTTCATCTTGTCTCCTGGGGAGACTGTCATTAATGCTGGGGGAAGAATTTAGAAGTGATAACAGAGCTTTTAGAGATGTGGGCATTTGCCTTGGCAAGTTGTCACGGAGACAGTGTTCTTAAGGCACATTGTATACAGGTTCATGCTGCTAAAAGCTGGTGAGGGGATGCAGATTTCTGCTGCCCGCTGGGTACAATGTGGTTAGGCGCGACATTTGTTTCCAAGGAAATGGCTTCAGCCAGAAGCATCTGCTCTCTGTATTTTGTGGTGTTGTTGTTGGGAGTGATCTGAGCCAGTCACAAGGAAGTCCTTGCCATCATCAGCATGGGTCTGTGAAAGTGAATTTAGAATGTGACAGAGCAGGACCAGCAGCTATTTTGTGCATTGGGCGTATTTTGATGTGGTAGCCAGGTTGCAAAAGATGGAACCCCAAGCCATCTCCTGTCCTTGGGGCTGGCTGTGGATTCTCCTCCTCCAGTGGACTCAGCTCTCAGAATCCAACCATTTTGGAGACTGGTCCCCAAGAAAAACATGGTCTTGCTCCCGGTGTCCTTTTGGAAAATAATCAAAGAACAAAGGGTGGGGATACAGAATGCTATCCAGTTGAAAAAAAAAATCTCTCAAAATATTGAGGGTGCAATCTGTAGGTTAAGTCGTGTCTACGTGTGGAGTGGACAGCCCCGGAGGTGGCCTTGTCAGAGTAGGCTCGGCTTTCATTTGAAAGGCCCTTTAGTATCTTGTACCATGGCAATATGGGGCCAATATATTTTCTTAATGCGTAGCACTGGGGCATCGCAAAGATGACAGATGGCCTAAGCAGCATCCTCTGGCTAAGCACCATGCATGCCAGCATTCTTAGCAAGGTCCACTGGCGTGAATTGCCTGCCTCCACTCCCCTGCCTGGCTTCAGCCTGCTCCTCTTGCCAGCTTTGCTCTCATTGTGTGCCGAGTCATGCTGGGTGCTTCGTCCTCCCATGTCAGATGGGATCTCCACCCCACGTGTCTCCATCCTTGCCGCTATGTCATGGCTTAGGTCCATCCACCCCCTGCTCATTTGGTGTCCCAGTGTCCAGCTTCTGCTCTGGAAGAGCCTGCCCTCCAGGGTTCCCTATCAAGTTCCCTGTCCCAGGGAGTGAATCCCTGTATTGAGTCCCTACTGTTTGAAATGCCTCTGGTGGGGTGGGGGTGGGGGGCAGGTGGGGGTCCCTGTTTGACTCTAGGGCCAGGTTTTCCTTCTCTGGGAGGGATGGGGGATTAACAGACCAGACCCGTGGGCCTTTGTAGACAACTCCATGCGCTTCCCTGCCACAAGGATTCACTCCGTGTCCAAAAACAGTCTCTGTTGCATCCCCCCTGGAGCCCAGCAGACTGTGTTGCCACTGTTGCTCACAATGGCTTGGTCAGTCTGTGAGTGGACATGCCAGCAGGTGACAGAATCACCTGTGAGTTTACGGGCATTCACAAACCGAAGTATGTTAATGCCAAGTTTCTCCATATGTTTCTCCTCCCCTTATTTATTTTAAAGATTTATTTATTTTTATTGGAAAAGCAGATATACAGAGAGGAGGAGAAACAGAGAGGAAGATCTTCCTTCTGATGATTCACTTCCCAAGTGACTGCAATGGCTGGTGCTGTGATCTGAAGCCAGGAGCCAGGAACCTCCTCCAGGTCTCCCACACGGGTGCAGGGTGCCAAGGCTTTGGGCCATCCTCGACTGCTTTCCAAGGCCACAAGCAGAGAGCTGGGTGGGATGTGGAGCTGCCGGGATTAGAACCGGCGACCATATGGGATCCCGGTGCATTCAGGGCGAGGATTTCAGTTGCTAGGTCACGCCGCCGGGCCCATCTCCTCCCCCTTTTAAAAAGTTAAGATATATTTTTATTGAAAAAGCAGATTTTACAGAGAGAGGATCCACTGGTCACACCACAAATGTCTGTAATGGCTGGAACTGAGCTGATCTGAAGCCAGGATCCAGGAGCCTCCTCTGGGTCTCCTACATAAGTGCAGGGTCCCAAACTTGAGCCATCCTCCATTGCTTTTCCAGGCCACAAGTAGGGAGCTGGTTTGGAAGTGGATCAGCCGGGGCATGAACCAGTGCGCATATGGCATGCTAGTACTTGTAGGGAGAGGATTAGCCAATTGAACCATCACACTAGTCCCTTTTTATACTTTTTTTTTGTTTGTTTGTTTAATTGGAAAGGCAGATATACAGAGAGGAGGAGAGACAGAGAGGAATATCTTCCTTCCGATAATTCACTCCCGAAGTCACCACAACGGCTGGGGCTGCGCCAATCTGAAGCCAAGAGCTTTCCGGGTCTCCCACACGGGTGCAGGGTCCCAAGGCTTTGGGATGTCCTCAACTGCTTTCCCAGGCCACAAGCAGGGAGCTGCATGGGAAGTGAAGTGGGGCTGCTGGTGTTAGAACCGGCGACCATATGGGATTCTGGCATGTGCAAGGCGAGGACTTTCACCATTATGCTATTGTGCCAGGCCCTCTACTATTTTTTTTTCCCCAAGAGTTTACTTGTAAAACAGGCTGCAAGAACACAGGCTCCTTCTTTTAACTATGGGAAGAAGTTGATATTTATGTAGGAATGGGATCTGGGTTTCATTGCCCCAATATGTAAAGATTTATTTATTTATTTATTTTTAGATATATTTTGACAGAGAAAAAAGGTATGTGTTGACAGAAAGATCTTCCATCTGCTGGTTCACTCCCCAAATGGTTGCAATGACTGGGAGCCAGGAGCTTCTTCTGGGTCTCCCATATGGGTGTAGGGTCCAAAGGCTTTTGGGCCATCCCCCACTGCTTTCCCAGGCCACAGGCAGGGTGCTGGATGGGAAGTGGAGCAGCTGGGACATGAACTTGTGCCCATATGGGATGCAGCAGTTGTAGGAAGAGGATTAGCTAGTTGAATTATTGCACTGGGCCACATCACCCCAACTTTTCCATTCCACGCGCAACCCCAGTGTCTTGGTGTTTAACTCCTCGTACATCCCCTGCTCCTCTTTTTGGGTTTGTTGTAAAGCCTCATCTTCCTCCTTCATCTCCTTGACCTGCTGCTGGGACCATGCTGGCAGCTGGGTGTTTTCTTGCATCCTTCCCTGCGGTCATGCCCCCCCCCCCCGACACACACACACAGTCCCCTTGATTCAGCTTCTGCTTTGTTATTTGATATTATAGACAGATACATGGGAACTGAGCGGCTTAATCCAGCAGTGCCCAAAACGTGAGTCAGGATCTCACAGGTTGGAAAGTGTGGCTGCGGGCTGATTGACAAAGAAGTAGCTGATGTGTATGACCCTCATCTGTAGCTCCGTAGTGAGCATCCCATTTGGTATCTTATAGACCCGCAAATATGCATCACTTTGTGAAAGATGGCAGTGGCTCGGAGAGGGGGCAGCAAAGAGAAGGCTTTGGCAGGTGACTGATTTAGTTTTTGCTTATTTTAAAGGGAGATGAGAAAGAGAGAGAGAGAGAGAGAGAGAGAGAGAAGACAGAGAGAAGACAGAGATGGGCTGGTTCAGGTCAAAGCCAGGAACCTGGAGCTTCATCCATCGCATCTCCCATGTGGGTGACAGGAACCCAAGCATTTGATCCACCCCTTGCTGCCTCCCCAAGCGTCACATTAACAGGAGGGTGGCATCAGAAGCGTAGCCGGGACTCAAAACCCAGTCATTCTGATCAGCAATGGGGGAGTCCCAAACTGCACCTCAACTGCTCCACCCAACACCCACCCCAAGATAAAGGATTTAGCCAGGGCTTTTCACAGTTGTGAAGCTCTTTCAAGCATGGTCTTTGCTTGCCTGCAATACTTGTGCAAGTCGTGGCTTAGAGATGATGCTTCCTCCCTCATCAGTGTTTGCTGCACTCGATCACAGGACTTTCTGCACCTGCAGCTGGCGAGGATCTGAGTGGGTTCCAGCTCAGGGGCGCAGGGCACAGGGGATGGCCTGCTGGCCTACCACTTGGAGGAAGAAATGGAAGCTCACGGAATGAGGTGGTAGGCAGCCAACCCAGGACTGACTCTTCTGACTCAGCCCCTGCCAGGGCGTCCACCTGCCTCCCTGCGGTCTTGAGCCCCGGGGGGACCTCGGCTGCTTTGATGAGTCACTGGGAAGACACACAGTGCTGCCCATAGCTGTGCTCACAGTCACAACGAGGGATTCAAGCAAAGGCAAATCAGCAACAAAACAAAACAAAACAAAAGGAATAAGATCCAGGGAACACCTGATGTGCACTCCCAAGAGGAAGGCACACGAGACAGGCTTCCTCCAGCGGCAGTCTGCAAGCACTGTGTGTGTCTTGCTGCCCATCCTGGAAACTGAACCCAGGGGTTTTATTGTGAACTTGGCACACACCCCAGCTCCCAAATCCCAGAAGGAAAGCCCATGGCCAGCATGCAGCACCTTACTTATCTGGGGAGCCACCCTCGCCAGTCAGGGAATGGCAGAAACCCTCTTGAAATCCATAGTTCCCAGGTGCCAGCTCAGTGACAGAGGGTGAGGAGCGGCAGGTGTCATGGCGTGAAAAGCTAAGTCTCTACCTGTGACACTGCCAGCCCACATCCCAGTGCTAGTCACCAGCCCCGGCTAGTGCTCCTGGGAAGGCAGTGGAAGATGAATGCAGGGCTTGAGCCTCTGCCACCCACATGGGAGAACCCCAGATGGAGTTTCTGGGCTCCTGCCTTTGGCCTGGCCCAACCTTGGCCGTGGTAGTCATTTGGGGAGTGAACCAGAGCATGGAAGAAAGCCTGCCTTTCTTTCTCCTTTTCTCCTTTGCTGTCACTCTGCCTGCCAAATCAATTAGTCATTACATACTAAGAAAGCAAGCGGGCAAAAAGAGGAGCAGCCCCAGACCTGCTGTCTGAACTTTTCTACTGCTAGGCCTAAGCGCCTTCCTCTTTGTAGACTTTTAGTGACGTGCAGTCAAGGTGAAGGCCAACACTCACACCAGCTCAGGAGGGCAGATGCCTGAACTTGGCTTTGAGCAGTGGACACAGCCTGGTGTTCTGGGGACCCCCTTCATGTGTGTCACCTCTGACCATGTGGGTGATCTCTGTCGCTCCATTGTCTTTGTCCTGACCTAGCAGTTCGGTGTTGGCGTTGTGACTTGGGGCACCCTTGTCGCACCTGCCTGCTTCCTCCTTACCCTTTTTGCGCTGCCTCTGGTGAAGTGTCTGGGATTTTGTCATCCAAGACGGGAGCCCACGGATAGGTTTGGAATTTTTGAGACAGTGAGCATCCGCGAACATCCCCCATGCCGTCAGCCACAGGCCAAGTGGCGGCGTGGCTGACAGCTTCATGTACCACACAGTCATAGCTGAGGCATAGAGGGAGGGAAAGAGGGAGGAGGTGGGACAGATCTATGCACAACACATGGCTCAGTCTCCAGAAGAAGAGGTGAAAGGGAGGGGCCCCGAGGACCCTCCCCCTCGCCCCTCCTCCCCCCGCCCTGCTCTGCTGCCCAGAGAGAGAGCTGGGAGCTCAGGCAGGCGGCGTCTTTCCTCTGCTTCTTCTGGGACACAGCTGTCACACCCATGTTCACCCAGCAAAGGGAGGCCTGTGAGAAAGGCGTGTGATGTTTCCGAACAGGATCCCAATCTGTTCTTCCCAAGAGGAGAGCAAGTTAGAGAGCCCAAATGAGCCTGTTTCCTGGGTGACCAGGCTGGATGGGGAGAAGGAGACAGCCAAGAAAGCACCCTGGAGCAGGATTGGAACTGGCAGCCCAGTGTGTGTGTGTGTGTGCGTGCAGTGCATGAGTCACACATGGCAGGTGTCCCCATTGCACAGATATGTGCCTCCCCCAATCACTTACACACACACACACACACACACACACACACACACACACACACGTGCTGTGCACTCCCTCTGGGTTTGGGAGTCCGGCTCTGGACACCAAGCCCCTCAGTGTTTTATGTGCGACACTTTCCTGCCTGTGTGTCTTCTTTTTAAGCATTCTAGATGTTCTCCCGTCACCCCCCGAGGCTCCACCCCCTGCCCCCACCCCTGGCATCCCACGCCACGCTCAGCTGAGGCTCCGTGCACTTTATGCCTGCGTACCCGCCCTCACGCTCTTGACTCACAACCACTCTTTGATCTGTCCTTGCTGGGCTGGTGCCCGAAGCCCAGGAGGAGACAGCAGATGGCATTGTCAAGCTCTCACAGGAAACTGCTAGAATGTGTTGTCTTTTTTTTTTTCCTTCCCAGAAGATTTATTTATTTGAAGGCAGAGTGACATGGAGAGACAGGGAGTGCCAGAGAGAGCTTCTGTCTGCTGGTTCGCATCCCAAATGGCCGCATAGATCAGGATTGGGCCACCCCAAAGTCAGGAACTGGAAACTCTATTTGGGTCTCCTATGTGGGTTACAGGGGCCTGGGGTACTTAGACCATCTTCTGCTGCTTTCAGTGGGGCCTGAGCAAGGGGCTGAAGTGAAAGCGTAGCAGCTGGAGCTCAAACATGCGTTGCAGACGGCAGACAACGCCGGTCTAATGAAGCAGTAGCAGGCACAGCCTTCCTGGGCTCACTGGCCCAGCCCTGGTCACAGTGGGCACTTGGGTGCAACCAGCTCTGGGGACAGTGTCAGGTGGGGAGTTTGGGGCGGTACACCTGTCAAATGCTGACGCAGGTGTCCTAAGGTGAATTCAGGGAGCCCAGAAACCTCCCGTGGAGCAGAAGGGCAGAAGCTGGCTTGATCTTGATTTTCAGTACAAATACCGTGAAAGCAGGGCCTCACGATCTTCCTGAGCTTTTGGGTTTTAAGCAGGAGGTGTCACAAAAGTTACCACAGGGATAACTGGCTTGTGGCGGTCAAGGGTTTATGGCGATGTCGCTTTTTGATCCTTCAGAGTCGACTCTTGCTATCACGTGAAGCAGAATTCACCAAGCGTTGGATTGTTCACACCCACTAATAGGGAACATGAGCTGGGTTTAGACCGTCGTGGGACAGGTTAGTTTTACCCTACTGATGATGTGCTGTTGCCATGGTAATCCTGCTCAGTGCAAGAGGAATGGCAGGTTCAGGCATTTGGTGTATGTGCTTGGCTGAGGAGCCCGTGGGGCGAAGCTACCATCTGTGGGATTATGACTGAACTCCTGTAAGTCAGAACCCCACCCAGGCGGAATGATACGGCAGCGGGCAGCACCGAAGGAGCCTCGCTTGGCCTCGGATACCTGGTCCCCTGCGTCCCTGCCAGCGGCTACGTCGTGTGTCCCTCTCATTGGCAAGTTATTGGGTCCCTGTTGTACTCTTGGGAGACCCAGCTTGACTCTTGGGCCCAGCCCCGGTCATAGTGGGCACTTGGGGGAAGCATATTGGAGCTCTTTCTTTCAGGTAAATAAAACATATTATTTTTTTAAAGATTTATTTTTATTATTTTTTTTTATTGGAAAGGCGGATATACAGAGAGGAGAGACAGAGAGGAAGATCTTCCGTCCGATGATTCACTCCCCAAGTGAGTGCAACGGCCGATACTATGCCGATCCGAAGCCAGGAGCCTCTTCTGGGTCTCCCACGTGGGTGCAGGGTCCCAAAGCTTTGGGCCATCCTCGAGTGCTTTCCCAGGCCACAGGCAGGGAGCTGGATGGGAAGCGGGGCTACCAGGATAGAACAGGCGCCCATATGGGATCCCGGGTGTGCAAGGCAAGGACCTTAACCACTGCGCCACTGCGCCGGGCCCAAATAAAACATATTTTTTTAGAAATGTTGTGGGAACAACAAAATCC
Organism: Ochotona curzoniae; assembly: GCF_017591425.1. Classification (NCBI taxonomy): domain Eukaryota; kingdom Metazoa; phylum Chordata; class Mammalia; order Lagomorpha; family Ochotonidae; genus Ochotona; species Ochotona curzoniae. Next base: position 7,481,563 of record NW_024467101.1, on the reverse strand, counting down.
GTTGATTTTGGTGTGAAAATCATTGACATCCATGCACAGTTTTTCATAGTCTGTATTTTCCATGAAGTGTTTTAAGATCCCCTGCTCCATGTGTATGGGTGTGTAGATTTGTACACACACAAAAATAGACCTGTATTTACTAGCTGTGCACAGCACGTGTGTGCTGTAGTTGATGTTTAAAGCACATTCTGAGTTCACAACTGAGAGGCTTCCATGCACACGGAACACCCCATGTTTCTGATTGGCTGGAGCTCACCTGACTTGGGGCCCGAAGCTTTTGTCGAAGTTCACTGTGGCGTTAGCCTGGTCCCTAGTAGGCAGGGTGGGGGGAGAAGGGGGAGTCAGGGTGGGACCCATAACATAGGTTGTGTGGGGCAGAGGAAGGACCCTCACCAGCTGACAGCATGAGCCAGGCAAGGCTTTGACTCCCTTGGGGGTTCCATCCGGCTTTCCCAAGGGTTGTTCTGGTGACATGAGAGGTTCAGGTGCCAGAGTGGTCTGCCAGGGAGTCTCCATGCACAAGGCTCTGGGAAGAAGTGAAATTCCTTCCGGACAACACAATTTTGGAATGTTTCTAAGTCCCTCCTCCTCCCGCATTTACCAGGAATGCCCCCTGCCCGGGTGGAGATGCCTTCTTTAGGATGGACGTGCCCCCTGCCCGGGTGGAAGCCACCCTCTTGCCTCATCCTTTGCGTGTCTTGATTTGGAAGGTGGAGCTGGATCAGAAGTGGAGCAGCCAGGCCACTATCCAGCATCCATATGGGATGCTGGTATTGTAGGCTGTGGCTTTACCCACTGAGTGGCCACCTGGGCCGGTCCTGAGCACTGTGGGCATTGGAGAAACGAGCTGATAATTGGGAGTGTTCTCTCTCTGCTTCTCATATTCAACATAAAGTTAATTTCTTTTTTTTTTTAAGATTTATTTTTATTGAAAAGGCAGATATACAGAGAGAAGGAGAGACAGAGAGCAAGATCTTCCATCCGTTGATTCATTCCCCAAGTGGCCACAACAGTCAGAGCTGCACCGATCCAAAGCCAGGATCCTGGAGCTTTTTCCAGGTCTCCCATGTGGGTGCAGGATTCCAAAGCTTTGGGCTGTCCTCCACTGCTTTCCCAGGCCACAAGCAGGGAGCTGAATGGGAAGTGGGGCCGCCGGGATATGAACTGGTGCCTATGTGGGATCCTGGTATGTTCAAGGCAAAGACTTTAGCCACTAGGCCAATGTGCACAAAAAGTTAATTTCAAAATCAAGGTTGAAAGCAACAGCGGTTTACTCTCAGGTGAGAGTCTGCAGCTGGCTGGGGCAGGTGTGTCAAGCACTGTGCCCCAGGAGCAGGCTGGTATGGTGTGCTTTCCCACAGTGACAGTTCAGGAGTGGGAAGCATGGCAGCTCAGCTCGAGTCCTGCTCATGCCCCGCAGCAGTGGGATGGAAAGACCCACCTCGTCCTTGTGTTGAAAGAAGGAGAAAGTTCCCAGGTATCCCAAGCCGGGCCCTCGGTGTGGCCCACCCAGGGACTTGGGAAACATCCTTGAAGAGATCAGCCGAGAGATCTGGGTCTAGGGGGCCAAGCTGGTAGTGAAAGAGCCAGTGGGCTACCTTTGCTGGGCCGCAGGTGTCCACTGGCCCTTCCCCTGGGGTTTTAGGAGCCCCTGGGAGGCGCAGTGACAGCCCCCAGTGGCTCCCCTCTCTCCCACCCTCATGAATGGGTTTGATCCTGTGAGGAGGGTGAGGCTCCTGGCTCCTGAGCCCTTGGGGCAGGGTGGGAACTGGGATCCATGGGGCTGTCACCTGCAGCTGAGCGGTTCATAGGCGGTGATACTAAAGCTTCTTGGTGTTTCCAGTTTTGAAGGTGCAATTAGTTTGCTTGGCATGGAAGCATCTCCTTCTCCTGAAACCTGAGTTTATCCTGTCATCTTGCTGAGCCTTCACCACCCCTGCCACCCCAAAAGGGGATTAGGGCACCCTTCACCTCTCTTCTGATTCGTGTTGGCCCTGCACCTGGCCGTGCAGCCCTCTACGCCATCGTCCCCTCCTCTTCTGGCCTTGGCTTGTCTGTGGGGGCCACGAGTGGTTGTCTGTGCACACGCCCAGGAAGGTGCAGCTGGGACTCTGGTCTGTTTCCTTACAGAAAGCAGAGCACATGGTTCCCAGTGTGGAGTAGCTGTGAGTGGGCCACACTGCACAGGTGTACCTGGGAAGCTGTCCTGATCCCTGGTCGAGTTGCAAGGTGTGGCATGAAGAAGCTTAAAAGCTGGCAAGCCAGGGAAAGGTGCTTGGCCCAGAGATTCAGATGGCAGTTAGGATGCCAGTAACCCCAGGTCAGAGCATCTGGGTGGTGATAACTGGCTCCTGATTCCAGCTTCCTGCCAGTGGAGACCCTGGGAGGCAGCAGGTGATGACTCAAGTACTCCATCCACATGAGAGACCCAGATTGAATTCCCAACTCCCAGTTTGAGGGTCAGTTTCAGCTCCCAGCTGTAGCAGACATCTGGAGAGTGAACCAGCCAATGGGAGTTCTTCTTTCCTGTCTTTGTCTCTTTTCTCTCAAATAAAAAAAAGAAATAAAAAGAAAGGAATTGGGTGTCTTTAAACCTTTGGGTTTTTTCCCCTCATTAATTTATTTATGTATTTGAAAGGGTTACACAGAGACAGAAAGAAAAGAGAGATCTTATATCTGTTGGTTTATTCCTGGACCAGGCCAAGTCCAGGAGCCAGGGACTTCTCCCAGGTCTACCATATAGACCTTGCAGCTTCGGCGGGAGCCGGGCTGGGTGAGAGCCACTTTCTTATACGATGGTTTCATATACTGCGAATGTGACGGCTTGTAGTTGTGGGAACTGTGAAGGGAGCAGGCAGAATTCCTGAAGCATTGCTATGTCCGTCCTCCATCAGATCTACCACTCCATGCTGAATCCAAGCATTGAAGTCCACCCTTGGCCTGGGGAGAGTGCACCAGGGTGGGAGATAGGGAGAGGGGAATCGAGTGTCTTGAGAGCCCTCTCTGCCGGGTGTGTGTTTTGGTCTGTGCCATGGGGACTTTGTGGCCAATAGAAGGTCACTTTGCAAAGGAAGTTGTGGGACTCTTCCTTCTCGTCACAGCTGCAGACGTGGGGTGGGGGATTGGGGTGGGAGGTGGGGCTGGGGGTGGTGACAGGCGAGCTGGTTCAGGTGCCCTGAACCATTCTGTGTAGGAGATGCTGATCTTCCAGACTCACGACTGTGCTCAAAATAGGCCCAGCTCTGTGCCCCAGGGACCCCGCCGACTCCTCCCCGGGGGCCACACAGCATGGCACAGCTGCCCTCCTGTGCCCTGTTCCCCAGGACTCAAGAGGCCCCTCGTGTTCATCATGGCCAAACATAGGCAAGATTGTTTTTATTTATTGATAATTTTTAAAAATTGTTAAAAGAATTATGTAAGAGGCAAGGAGACAGATATGCTGAATGTTTAAAGTATTTAGGATTAGTTCCAAAAATAAATTTTTTTTTTTAAATTTTTGAAAGGCAGAGTAAGAAAAAAGAGAATGGGAGAGATCTTCCATTTGCTGGTGCACTCCCCAAGACGTTACAATGGCCAGTGTTGTCCAGGCCAAAGCCAGGACGCAGGAGCTTCTTCTGGGTCTCCCACATGGGTACAGAGACCCAAGACTTGGACCACCTTCCATTGCTTACCCAGACACATTAGCAGAGCAGCTGGGATTCGAACTAGTGCTCCATAGGATGCCAGCATCACAGGTAGTAGCTTTACTCACTATAATGCCAGCTCCATTTTTCAAAAAAAAGATTGATTTATTTGAAAGTCAGAATTACAGAAAGAGAGAGGAGCCCACTTACCTTTTCCATCCCACATGCCAATAATGTGCCAGGGACACACAGGTGTCTCATCACTCCATGTCGTCCTTGTCATTCTTACCCTTGACCGTGGGGTGACCACAGACCAGCATGGCTGTCGCTTTGAGATTATCTGACAGTGTCTTAGATTCAGGTTCAGGTCTTGCATTTAGGGCAGCAGTTCCAGGGCCCATGTCCTTCCTGATACTTCGTATCGGGGGGCCAACAGCGTGGGTCTGGCTTGTTGTGGTGATGTAGCTCTGACTGCGGGGAGAAGCTGGTGCTGGCCAGATCTCTCCACTGCATACTCCGTGAACTTTACACTTGCTGACCATTGGGGATAGAACTGAGGCCCAACTGATAGACTCTTGTTCTTCAGCAAACCCTCACCTGCTGTTCTTGGCATCTACTCACTGTTCCTGCCTTGGTGTGCTATGATTTAGATGATTGTCAGCTCGTGCTGCTCCATTGGTGTGTGGGCTTTGTTGGGCCCGTTGCTTCCCGTCGTTTGTTCATCTGCTTATTATATCAGTATCAATTTCGTGAATTTCGGTTTTATCTAATAGGTTATACACAATTTATATCAATCATTGATTTTGCTATTCAGATTATCCCTGTTTTGATTGGGAGGAGTCTTTCTTGGCTTGAGATCTTTTTTTCTTTTATTTTTTGATAGATTGACAGAGAGAAACTGTCTTCAATCTCATCATTGACTCTGCAAATGGCTGAAATGGCCATGCCTAGTCCAGGCCAGGGCCAGGAGCATGGAACTCCATCTAGGTCTCTTGTGCGAATGGCAGAGGCCCAGACACTTGGGCCATCTTCTGCTGCCCTCCCAGGTGCTTGAGCAGGGAGCTGGATTGGGAATGGAGCAGCCAGGACCCGAACCAGCACCCATATGGACTGCTAGAGCTGCAGGTGGAGCGTTAGCATGCAACCACCACCACGTCGGCCAGCTGTCCTAATTCACATTTTTGCCTTGTGGGTTGTTTCTTTCTTGCTAATGCTGCCAGACTCCTCTGGTCACTTCCTCTGTCCCAGGAGGGCCTCCCTGATGTTCTCGGAGCGCAGGCCGGCTGCTGATAGGTGCTCCTGCTTTCTCCTTTGGGAATTCCCTTTTCCTTTCCTTCATTCCTGAGGAATATTTCCAAGGGATCTGGGATTCTGGACTCATAATTCTTTTCTTTCAATGCTTAAAAAAAAAAAGTAGGCCAGTTCCTTTTTTTCTTTTTTTTTTTTTTTAAAGATTTGTTTATTGTCCTTGGAAAAGCAGATTTGCAGAGAGAAGGAGATAGAAAGAGAAGGATCTTCCATCTGCTGGTTTACTCTCCGGGTAGCCACAACAGCCGGAGCTGAGTCAATATGAAGCCAGGAGCTTCTTGCAGGTCTCCCACGCGGGTGCAGGGTCCCAAGGCTTTGGGCCGTCCTCTGCTGCTTTCCCAGGCCACAAGCAGGGAGCTGGATGGGAAGTGGAGCAGCCAAGACACGAACTGGCGCCCATATGGGATCTCAGCGCATGCAAGGTGAGGACTTTAACCACTAGGCTATCATTCCAGGCCTGGCCACTTCCTTTTGGCCTGCAAGGTTTCTGTTGAACTTTTGAAACTTGTTTGCTAGAAAGGCAAAATGGATGTGTACATATTTGTGTGTGTGTGTGTGAGAGAGAGAGAGAGAGAGAGAGAAAGAGAGACAGAGACAGAGAATGAATGATAGTCTATCTGCCTTATTGTCCTATTAATTCCCCTGATGGCTGTCATATGGCACTGGGACAGGCTGGAGCCACTGTGACAGCCCTCATTTTTTTTTAAAGGTCGTACAAGTGCTGGGGACAGTGTACCTTCCTGGTGGGCTCTGAGAACCAGTGTGTGTGTGTGTGTGTGTGTATTGCATGCCCTGAATTCACTGTGACTTGATCAGAAATTTTTGGAAAGCTCTACCCAAACAGGAAGCCAACATTGCTCTGCACTGGCGCTGGGACCCTGTATTGTTCCCTGGCCACTCGGGGCCGGCCTTGCGCCTCCATGAAACCAGCTCAGGGGCTAACTTGCACGACCCTACCGTCTATTTAGCAATTGGTAAACACGCAGGAAACTTACAGGCAAAAAGCAATCATTTTGGGTAGCTGGCTGCAGGTTATTTCTACAGTTTTTAAGATTGCATTTATTGATTTGAACGAGAAAAAGGACCCAGAAGGCCCACGGCAGCTGGGACTGGGCCAGGGCAAAGCCAGGGCTGGGAAGTCCACCCAGGTCTCCCTGGTGGGAGGCAGGGGATCCAGGCACTGGAGCTTCACCTGCTGCCTCCCGGGGTGTGCAGCAGCAGGAAGCTGGAGCGGGAAGTGGAGCTGACACTCAAACCCCAGGTACTCCGTTGTGGGCTGCAGGCATGTCCAGTAGCAGTGTCTGAACTACATTGCCAAGTGCCTGCCCACTGCCTGCAAGTCTGCTTTGTTTAATGGGCCTTGGTGAGGTTGATCTGTGTTTTGCCGGCTAGCTCTGCAGGTGCCTGGATGCTCCATTGCTTCAGACTTGACTCACAAAATGAGCACAGGGACTGGGTGTTCTGCAGTCCCGGTACGGTGTCTCCTGCCTCGTTGTGTTTCTGTCTGAGGACTTCTTTGGTACCCGCAGGTGTAGGAGCCAGGACTCACGCAGATACCCACAGGCTTGGATGCTAAAACTGCTTATACAAGATGGTGCCGTGCTTGCATAATATCTGTGCACCTGCTTCTGTGTACTTCAAGAATCAATTTAAAAAAACATATTTAGATGCAGATAGAGAGATGGTTCCCTCTCTGAATGCCCACAGTGGGCAGGGCCAGGCCAGGCCGAAGCAGAAGCTGGGATGTGTTCTAGGTTTTCCCACATGGGTGGAAGGAGCCCAGCTGTTTGAGCCATCACTGCTGCCTCCCTGAGTCCACTCTGGCAGGACGCTGGGGTCAGGAACCAGGGCCAGGGATTGAACTCAGGTACTGCAGTGTGGGGGCAGGAGTCTCAACCAGGAGGCTCTGAAACACCTGCCAGCATTGCCCATGTACTTTAAATCACGCCCAGATTGTGTGTGGCACTTGAGAGGGGGTAAGGGCTGCATAAATAGCTGTTATACTGTGATGGTTTAGGGAATAGTGAGTTGGGGAAAAAGTCTCTGTGTACAGTATAGGTATGTGTGGGGGTTTTTTTTGTTGTTGTTGTTCTTTCCCCCTCAAATATTATTATTATTTTCCATGAAACAGTTTTGTAGATATAGGGATTGCTCCCACACCTTCTCCCCACTCTGTTTTTCCCCTCCTGTCATTCCCTCCTCCCCCATATTATCACAGTAGTATATAGTCCTTTAGCAACAGCTACAGATTTAACTTTCTGCAGTTTAAGTGTGTCATGGCATTGTAGGTATTGGCAAAAGTGGAACATCTAGTATCATACTGCCCAGGTATATATTTAACTGTCTCATTGGGAGTCCTCCTTTTGTTTAGGAGTAGAGAGGCCTCCAAGTATGCTGGTCTCCATTATATAGTTCATCTACGGGAAGGTGTGTATGTACTTGATTCTCTGTTTATCTATTTCTTTAGTATTTTGTGTGAAGACTGTCTTATTCTGAGAGATCTTAGGATGTTTGTCCTTTTGGGACTGGCTTATCTCCAGACAGGACTGTTTTAATGTAAATGGTAGGAGCTTATTCTTTTTTTTCCTGGCATTGTAATATTCCACAGAGTAGATGTACCACAGTTTCTTCATCCAGTTATCTGTCAGTGGACATCTGGGTTCTTTCCATGCCTTTCCTATTATGGATTGTGCTATTGTAACTGTAGGGTTGTCGGTCTCTTTCTTGTATGCAGGTTTTACTTCCTTTGGATCTGTTTCCAGGAGTGGGATAGCTAGGTCAAATGGTAGATCAATTCTCAGCTTGTTGAGCACTCCCCATCCTGACTTCCATTGGTGGCTGCTTTCCCAAATATTGTCCATCTCCAGTTGGTTGAATCCACTAGTACAGAGGATAATACAAACTTGGTGACTTAAACAAACAAACATAACAACCCAGAAACATGTGGTTTCAGAGGCTCAGAGCATGAGCTCAAGGTGCTGAAGTTCCGGGTCAAGTTCACGTCCCTCTGAAGACAGCCCAGGGTGGGATCCCTCTGGTGCTGACCGGCAGCCCCGCACTCTCCCTGCCTTGTCCTGTCCTCATCTTCCCTTGACATGCTTTCCCAAGGCCCTGCTTCCCAATCAGCTCACACAGTCACAGGTGCTGGGGGCGAGGAGAGGGGTGGTACTTCAGCAGACTGCCCAGGGGACACAGCTCACGACACCATACTCAGGGTGACCGGGCCATGAATGGACAGTCTCCACCAGCTGCCCTGGGTCCGTGGCCTCTCCCTCTTCCCAGGCAAAGACCTCTGCCCCCCTCCTACCCTCTGCCTCATGTCTTGTTGAGACTCTGCCCAAGGCCTCGCCTCCTTGGTCCCTCTAGTCCAAAAAGCCCATTCCATCTCCTGCACTCTTTCCATTTCAAGTTTGCTTTTTTTTTTTTTCTGGACAACTTCCTGGGGACGTTTAAAAAAATACACAGGCCGTGCAGGACATTCAGCTTAGCTCCGTAAGCTTTGCTAAGGGGTACAGCCCCCCTCCATCCCCTATTTGTGTCCCTGACCTTTTTTTTTTTTTTTAAAGATTTATTTTTATTATTTTTTTATTGGAAAGGCGGATATACAGAGAGGAGATACAGAGAGGAAGATCTTCCGTCCGATGATTCACTCCCCAAGTGAGCGCAACGGGTCGATGCTATGCCGATCCGAAGCCAGGAGCCTCTTCCGGGTCTCCCACATGGGTGCAGGGTCCCAAAGCCTTGGGCCGTCCTCGACTGCTTTCCCAGGCCACAGGCAGGGAGCTGGAAGGGAAGCGGGGCTGCCGGGATTAGAACCGGCGCCCATATGGGATCCCGGGCGTGCAAGGCGAGGACTTAACCACTTGCGCCACCGCGCCAGGCCCTGTCCCTGACCTTTGAATACCCGTCCCCATTACTGGCTGGAATGTCACTGGGGCCGGACTAGACTGTCACCAGTCTTGCTTATCCATGCATCCTCCTCCATCTGCTGGCCCGATCACTGTAGGTGGGGGCTCATGGGAAGTGCTTGCTGAGTTAGAGTTGGGACGTTCGGCTGGGAATTAACCGAGCAGAAACTGGGTCGTCACCTGGAATGCGCATTGAAGGAAAAGGACACCCGAGGCGAATCAGGCCGAGTGCCTGACTCCCCAGCGACAGCACCACCTGTTCCTCTATGTGTGTCCAAGTACAGATCTGCAGCCATGTGTGTGTGTGTGTGTGTGTGTTGTCCATGGGCGTGCTTTGGTGAAAGTCCCAGGGCTGGAAGGCCGCAGCAGTGGTAGGTGAGGCAGAGGAAAGTGGACACCTGCATGTGTTGCCCGGCCAGCGTCACTGCACAGTGCATTGCTGGGCAGTTGGGGACAGAAATAGTTCATGCCTGACAAAGCAAGTCCCAGTTAGGAGTGGCCCCGAGGGTGCCTACGCTGGGATTTCATGGCATAAGGTTCTGGTGTCTCCAACTCACTGCTACAGTCATAGGTATGCACCTCCTTGGCTGAAACGGGCTGCCCAAGCTGAGGGCTGCGTTGGGTGGGCATCTAGGCCAGCCAACCAGGCATTGGTCTGCAGGTGGGTGGGCCTCTTGGTGCCGTGATGTGCTGATCCAGAAGCCGGCCAACCCCCTGCCATACCTCCCTGAGTCCAGGGAATTCTCCGGAACTGCAAGGATACTTTGAAGTAAGGGGACCAATAGTGGAAATAAGGGAGGAACTTGGAGCTGCCTGTCTCCCACCTGCACCTTGCACTCTGGTTGTGACCTGAGTGTGACCTGCGACTGTTTCTAGCCATGGGTGGCAATCCCAGCCTCTCGGTGGCCACCCAGGAAGCCAGAGGCTACACACACACATCTTGAGGGTGTATCAATTCCTGACCCAAGTCCACACACCCCAGCCCAAAGGGGGCACCAGAAGAGGAAGCAGAGGAAAAAGGGGCATAGTGGTGTCCGCTACAGATGGCTCAGCCGTTAGCCATGGTGACCTCTGCGGCCAGTGCAGGGGCCCATGTCCCTGCCAGAGAAGGTGAGGGTGCGACCGAGGCCCTCTCTGCTGATGGGTGAGTTGGCTCACTTCGCAAGATGTTGGTCCAGGGCTGAGTCCTCGCATCGTGAGGTTCTTCCCTGGACATTGTGTGTTCTGAATAGTTCCAATCCCCAAAGTGTCTTGTGTAGGGAGGGAAACGGAAGCCAGGCTGCTGTGCTGACCACCACCCAGGGACCCTCAAACTGGACTGCTGGCCAGTGACAAAATCATCATCCTCAATGAGAGAATAATCAGCTGAGGAGAAGGGACAGGCATCCTTTTGCACATGTAGGTGGAACCAGGGACACAGAGTCAACACAGTTTTATACCTGGGTGGGTCACAAAATGGGAGGGGTCGGTGGGAGAAGCCTGAACTAGTGAGTCTCGAGGTCCGGAGTTTAGAGTCACAGGGAGGACACCGTGCTAGTCCTGATTCCGATCCCTTAGCGCAGGAGCTAAGGACTGTGACCTCAGAGCCAGAGGGCAGGCGCCTCTCACCCCACAGCAGGCAGGAAGGGGCGGAGTTTGTGCTCTGCTTGGCTTGCTTCTTCCTTGATACTGAAGTGCTCGAAGGCTGGCTGCCTTTTCTTGTTAGGACAAGAGTCAGAATCCTTAGCGTAGCCTGCCAAGTACTGAACTGTATGTAAACTTTTAACATATTTATTATATATTCATACACTATATACATTTTTGTATATATTCCTTGTTTACTCTTGTCCTCAGCATTTGGCCATGGAATTTTTCTTCCTTTTTTTTTTTCCAGGGGAGTCTTCAGTAATATTCACATATGATTTTTGGGGGGAGGGGCGGAGAATTTTGTTTTAAAGGGTTATTTTAAGCCTGGTACTGTAGCCTATGGCTAAACACCTTGCATGTGCCAGCATCCCATATGGGCACTGCTTCGTATCCCAGCTGCTCCACTTCCCTTCCAGTTCCCTGCTTGTGGCTTGAGAAAGCAGTAGAAGATGGCCCACTGCCTTGGGACCCTGCACCTGCATTCATGGGAGACCCAGAAGAAGCTTCTGGCTCCTGGCTTCGGATTGGCTCAACTCCAGCCATTGTGGCCACTTGGGGAGTGAACCAGAGGTTTATTTTGAAAGGCAGAGATAAGAGAGGAGAGAGAAATCTTCATTCACTGGTTCACTCCTCAAATGTCTGCAACAGGTAGAACCAGCTCCCATTTGGGATGTTTGTGCTTGAAGGTGGAGGATTAGCCAGTTGAGCCATTGCACTGGGCCCCAGAGTCCATCCCCTTTAAGTGGACCACACCAGCACCGGAACCTGGACTGGCTCCTCTGCTCTATGTGATACTCCATAAAGAAGCTGACCAAAGCCTAAGGAGTCAGGACGGGTTGCCTCTGTATGCCTTCCCCAGGGGCTGGGGGGCGTGGTGCTGAGCCTCAAGTCATTTGCCTTTGGAACTGGTAGAAGAGCCCAAGCTAGGGCCAAGGCTCAGCAGCGGGAGGCATCTGTCCCTGAGAATCCAGGAGCAGCAGAACATGCCAGCACCCCACCCCCTACCCCACCGACCTGCACATCCCCACTGGGCAGGCCCTGGTGTTGCCCAGCCGCTGGCTCTGCCCTCCCTCCCTCTGCACATGTGCTGTGGTGCCAGGCTCCAGAGAGTTTGCTCTGTGAGGCGAAGAGAGGGAGTTCACGTGCATTGGATTGCAGGTGTCTCTGCTGTCCCTTCTCAGGGACTGCAAACACAGCATGCTTTGGTCCCTTCTGCTTTTTCGTTTGTTTGTTTGATGCCACTCATGCCAGTGTTTTGTAACTAGCAGAGGGGCCCTTTGCCAGGGTCCTTTGCCAGGAGCCAGCGCCACGTTAGCCCGTTAGCACAGCTGGAGCCTCCAACCCAGCTCTCCAAGGACCATGGGGTGGGGCGGGGTGGCGTGGGATAAGGCCGAGGCCAGTACTGGGGTGTGTGTGAGAGAGACATATTTCAGCATTGATCCCTCAGGATCTACTGCCTTGGGTTCTGGGGTCCCCATCTCAGTGTTGGGGGCAGGACCCCCACCTGCTCCCACTTTGATGCTTCTGAGACTTGAATGGCAACGATCTGTTGCAGGGTCTGACACCTGCCTCACCTTGTGGTGGGCACAGCTCATCTCTGTCGCTGGTGTCTAATGGACTCGGACCTCCACAGGCATGCGCGAGGTGTGGCTCCAGGGCAGGTCCGCCCTCCCATCATCACGAGGCTTCTGTCATGTGACCAGTCCATCCCCATAGGAATTGTCTCCCAATGTTGATGCCCAGGCTTCCCCAGATCTCAGGAATGTGCAATTCTGTTTTTTTTTTTAAATAAATATTTATTTGTTTTACTTGAAGAGAGAAAGATCTTTTACCCATTGTTCACTCCTTCAGATGGCTGCAATGGCCAGAGCTGGGACTGTCCAAAGCGAGGAGCCAAGAGCTTCTTTCACATCTTGCATGTGGGTACAGGGGCTCAAGGCTTTGGGCCGTCCTCAACTGCTTTCCCAGGCCACAGGCAGGGAGCTGGATGGGAAATGGAGAAGCTGGGATATGAACAGTTGGCCGTATGGGATGCCAACACCTCAGCTGAAAGTTTAGCATGATGTGTCACCGCAGGGTGTGTGCCCTGAAGGGTTATTTCTAGCCTAGAGCTGCGGAGTTGGGGAGCCTCACCCCATCACCTTCCCTTGTCTCCTGCAGGAACCAGGGGGAAATGGCCCACACCTGCCGTGGCACCATCAACTTGGCCACAGCTCACATAGACACGGAGAACTCTTGTGGCATCTTGCTGATCAGCGGGGCCAGGAGCTACCACCTCAAGGCCAGCTCGGAGGTGGACCGGCAGCAGTGGATCACTGCCTTGGAGCTGGCCAAGGCCAGGGCTGCCCGCATGATGAAAATCCATTCAGGTAGGGGGCCTTCAACACAGTGCTGTGCGGACTGTGGTCTTGGATCTGGAGGAGTGGGAACTGGAAGTGTTTGGGGCTGCTGTATTGGGGAGGGGAGGGGAGAGAAGGGGAAGGGAGGGAAAGGGAGGGGAGGGCAAGGGATGACCAGGAGATTCGGGCTGGTTCTGACCAAGCCAAAAGGTCAAGCGTGTGTGTGCTTGCTACGTCCGCGCATCGTTAATCAGTGAGACTTTCAGCTGCTCAGACAAGGCTGTCAGGGTGACCAGCAGTCCTCGGGTTTTTACCTTAATATGTTTTTAATGTTGTGCATTTCATCTGAGAGGCAGAGAGTGAGAGAGCGAAAGACAGCAAGCGGGTGAATGGGCAGGAGAGCTCTCCAGCCAATTTGGTGCACTCCCGAAGGCTTGGCAGCAGAATGGGCTGGGCCAGGGCTGAAGCCGGGAGCTGGAATGCAGCCCAACCCTCCGCAGGAGCCCCATTCCTTCTATGGGTCCCCTTACTTCAAGGTATCCTTGCTGGGTGCAGTCCAGGGTCTGCCTTCATGGGAGGCGGGGGTCAGAAGCTGGAACTGGATATTTAACTTGGGTGCTATGGTGTGGGGTGTAGACGTGTTAGGTGCTGGGTGAGGTAGCTGACCCAGTGAAGTTCATTTCATGATATGAAATGCTTGTATAGGGATCTCTAAAGCTGCTCCACGCCCTGTTTGGCTTCCTGCAAAGGCAGACCCAGGGGCGGGGAGGGCGAGGTGCCGGCTCAGCGTTTGCATCCCTGCTGCTGGGCTACTGGGAGCGCACACTTGTAAGACTGAGAGGTGCCATTATGCTGCCATTCCCAGGGGTTAGATCATGAGTCGCAGGTGTCAGCGTGTGTGGCCCCAGCCACCCCACAGCCATAACCGACACTTGTGGTGCGTGACAAGCGTGTCTGTAAGGTTCAGGAGCCGGGAACGGGCAGCGCACCGCCCCCCCATCGCCCCAACAGTGCTTGGTTCTCGGACCTGCGCATGTCTCCCAGGAGGCCGAGCTGAGGCGGGAGGAGGCCTGACCTCTGGGCTCTGGCGTCTTTCAGGCTGGGAGAGCTAGGCAGCGCGTCCTGGTAAGGAAGCAGGAAGAAGGACTGGACCCTTGGCACCACACTCCAGCCTGTGCCCACCTCTGAGGTCTCTCCCAGCGCCTGCATTGCCGTATCTCCACATCGTGCTTGGTGGTCTCTCCACATTGCAACTTTCCCCCAGTGTGCCCTGGGTGGGGGTCCTGAAGCCTCACCCAGTCCCTTCTCCTCCTTTCTCTCTTTTTTTATATTTTTCTTTATTTTTGAAAGAACTTGTTTATTATTGGAAGGGCAGATCAGATTTACAGAGAGGAGAGATAGAAAGATTCCACTTACTGCCACAGCAGCAGGAGCGAGCCAAAGCCAGGAGCCACGAGCTTCCTCCATGTCTCCCACACAGGTGCAGGGTCCCACGGCTTTTGGGTCATCCCGGACCACAAGCAGGGAGCTGGATGGGCAGGAGAACAGCCGGGATACGAACCTACTCCCGTATGGGATGCCTGTGCTTAGACGTAGAGGATTAGCCGGTTGAACTGACATGTCATCCCCTCTTCCCCTGCCTTTTTTTTTTAAGCCAAAATTTGGAATTCTTTCTTAAATAAGCATTGTAAGCATAACACTGATCCTTCTTAAAAACTCTGGGTGCCACACATAGGTCACACAGATAACTTAGAAGGTAGTCTCCCCCTGTAAAAGTGACATCTCATTGCAGAAACCTACTCTGCACAAAGGAGTTATTCTGGAGCTCATGATAGGCACATGTCTAATGTGACAGATACCCAGGGCGTAGTTAACGCAAACCGTGTGAGCAGTTCCCTTTGGCCTTTGCTCTCCCCGGTGGTGGAACTTGAATTTTGTCTTAAAATTGGCACCACCGGCTCACCCTTGGGCGTTGAATTGTGTCTTGTCTTGGATTTCATAAAGCCTCAGCCCAGCAGTGTTTGGTTTTCACATCCCCGAGTGCCTGTCCGTGAGCACACCGTGTGAATTCCACACACCACATGGCAACAAAACCACGATTCAGCTGCTGTCATTTGGGGACAGCGTCCGTATGACAGCAAGTCCCTTCGGCAGACCCGCCTCTTCCAGTGTGTTCCTCCACTGGGACCTTCATCTTGGCCTTTGGGTGGTTTGGGGCTTGTCTGCCAGCGCCAGCCCTGCTGCAGCCTGTTCCTTGTGCAGCCACACGAGGGCAGCAGAGATGAGCTCTGGTCACTCACATGCTGGGGACCCTCACCGAATTATCAGCTTTCATTCCTGGCTGCTGCCGCCCCCGGCAGGTCAGGCACCTAAGGGAGTGAACCAGTGGATAGGAGCACTTTCTTGTTTTCAAAAATAAACAAACAAACAAGCACTTAAAATGTGGGACTTTGGCCACATAACTATACTGCTTATAGTGTCAGGTGCATCTGGACATAGCTAGAATCCCGTATCCCCTTCAGTGGAACACGTGGTCCTGGGCGATGCGTATGGAGCATTCTCTGCGTGGAGCTTCAGTTCAGCTGCCAGGTTCTCCACGTGGCAGCTGATCAAACAGCACACGCCTCAGCAGCCACTGGGAGTGGGGCGGGGTGGCAAATGGGAAATCACAGGGGGACCTGGGAGAAACTCCACGAGATCCATCCGGGGGAGAGACAACATACCCAGGCAGACGGGCTGGTGGAGCAAAAGCTGGGGCCTGAGTGTTGGGGAGAGCTGCGCCAGCCCCCGCAGGTCCCAGAGAAGAAAGCGTAACCCACAGCCCAAAACAACGGAGAGAATGAATGCGACCCATAGCCGGTTCTTTGAAAAGATCCACCCTCAGTGGCAAGCTACCATGAGACTGACTTGGGACCTGCACCCACCTGGGAGATCTGGTGGAAGAAGCTCCTGGCTCCAGATCGGCTGGGCTCCGGCCATTGGCCATTGTGTCCGTTTGAGGAGTGAACCACCGGATACACTGTGTTGACTGCAGCTACCTTCAGTGATTTTTTCCAGTGCCTTCTGAGCCCTTCCTCTCCCCACCTCCTTCCCCCCGTTTGGCTCTGTGTGTGTGTGTGTGTGTGTGTGTGTGTGTGTGTGTGCATGTGTGTACACCGAGGGCCTGGGCTGGCAGTCTCCTCTCTACTCTTGCTCCGACAGGTGGTTTTGGCTTCTGCTGGTTGTGGTCTAGAACCTTCCAGCCCCTCCTTCGCTGCCTGCCTGGCTCCCCTTCTCAGATCCTTGTCCTCTGCTCCCCACTCCCACCCCAAACCCTCAAGACACTGCTTGTCTCAGAACGTGGCGGTCCAGGAGGGTCCACTCCCTTGGGGCCAGCACAGCTGTTCCTTCTCCCTGCTCGGCCTTTCCAGCCTACCCTTCCTTCAGGGCAGCTCCTGCCTCGGCCCATCCCCGCGTCCTCCTGACCGGGTGACCCCTCAGCGCCCACCAGGCAGTCCCTGCTGACTCTGGAACCTGGAAGGTCGTTCTCCGATGCTTATTGCTGCCATCTGGTGGCAGGATGGAGGCTTTCTCCCAGGCAGGGCTGGGTGGTCCGTTTCTTAGAAGGACCTCACTGGGTCATCAGTGTGGACTCTCCAGGGAGCAGATCTCAGCACGTCGCTCACCAGCGGGGTTACCCAGAAAATGAGTCTCGGGGTGGGTGCCGCCTGCAGCCCGCAAGGAGGGCCTGCGATTTTGTTCCCCACCTGCCGTCCTCTCCCCCAGTGGCTCTCGGGTTCCTTGGTGTGGTGCGTGTCTTCCGCCATCACCGTCCGGCTGCCCCGAGGCCAGAGGGCACCCAGCCCAGGGCCTTCTCTGGTCACATCACCGCTGGCAGCCTCCCAGTGCCCAGCCCACATGAGGCAGTGAAGGCGTCCTTCTCTTTCAGCCAAACCCCAGACCCAACAGCACCATCTCCCCGCCTTGCCTGGGGACATGGTTCCATGGCTGTTCTCTTTCTCCCATCACTGCCGCCTCCTCTCTCCTGGCCCCTGCGCGTCACCTGGGACGTCCCTTTTTGCTGCTGGCCCAGGAAGTTGGCCCGACCCCTGCATTCCATCACCCGTCCCACTACGCTTGTTTCCGAGTTTCCGAGATGCAGAGCGGTTTTGCATCTGCCACCACCTGCCCCAGGATCTGGGGGACTGGGGAGGATGGAGCCTTTTCAGATGGGGCTCTTTAGGGTTCTAGTCCCAGGTAGGATGAAGCACAAACAGCACCCCTCCCCAGCCGCACAGCTCAGAACTCACTGGCCGCAGGCACAGGGCACACAGGTACTGAGAGGGGCAGGGGAGAGGGAGCCCAGACCATGAAGAATCACCAACTGGACCGGGAATTTACGATTCCTCCCCTCCCAGTGACTTCTGTCTGTGACCTGGGGGAGACCCAGAAGCAAACAGAAAAAGAAAAAACTCTGGAAGACTTCTGGTTTAGGTTCAGTCAAGAACAGGAAAGGGGCCTGGTGTGGTAGCCTACTGGCTAAAGTCCTCGCCTTGCACGCACCGGGATCCCATATAGATGTCAATTCGTATCCCGGCTGCTCCACTTTCCCATCCAGCTCCCTGCTTGTGGCCTTGGAAAGCAGTCGAGGACGGCCCAAAGCCTTGGGACCCTGCACCTGCGTGGGAGACCCAGAAGAGTTCCTGACTCCTGGCTTCGGATCGGCTCAGCAAAAGCTGTTGCAGTCACTTGATGAATGAATCAGTGGACGGAAGATCTTCCTCTCTGTTTCTCCTGTTCTCTGTAAATCTGACTTTCCAATAAAAATAAATAATTATTATTAAAAAAAAAAAAGAAGAAGAAGAAGAACAGAAAAGCTGGAACAGGCACCGTGGGTCAAGCAGGTGAAGCTGCTTCTTGCAATACTGGCATCCCGGGCGGAAGCACTGGTTGGAGTCCTGGCTCTGCCGCCTCCCTGCTGGTGGCACTAGGCAGTGGGCAGTGCGCCGTGTGTGTGAGTGCTTGGGTGTCTGCCTCCATAGGAGACCCGGACGAACTCCCTGCTTATTGGCCTGAAGCATTTAAGGAGTGATCTTGCAGATAGAGGATTTCTCTCTCTTTCTCTGTTTCCAAGATAAGCCAATAAACATTAATTAAAATGGAAAAATCCTAGCAAAACAAAAATAATAAATAAGATTTATTTATTCTTATTGGAAAGGCAGAGTAACAGAGGGAGACAGAAAGATCTTCTGTCCACTGACTTACTCCCCAAGTGGCTGCCACAGCTGGAGCTGGGCCGATCTGAAGCCAGGAGCCTGGAGCTTGTACCGGGGCTCCCACGTGGGTGCAGGGTCCCAAGGTTTTGGGCCATCCTCCACTGCTTTCCCAGGCCACAAGCAGAGAACTGGATGGGAAAGTGCAGCAGCTGAGATATGAACCCATGAGGGATATCAGCACTTGCCAAGGGGAGGATTAGCCAATTGAGCCATTATGCTGGGCCCAAACATTTCTAAAGGAAGAACAACTTTCCCCCACGCAGCCTGCCGGGCAGCAGGGAGGGAGGCACTGCGGTTGTTTGCTGAGAGCCGTGTGACCGTGATGTCAGGTGACGAGAGGCTTCAGGTCCTCGTGAAAGCAGACTGAAAAACAAAACAAAAATCCTCAACGAAGCAGGAGCGCTCCGAGGCCAGCAGCCTGTGACCGGAATCACGTGCCCTGCCCGAGGGATGCTCGTGCTGGGCGTGAGGAGGGGTCAGGCGTGTGACAAGCAGCCGCCTCACCGTGGCCGTCTAAAGCAGAGAAGCCACAGGATCGCATCGACCATGGTAGAATCAGCATTTGGCAACGTTCATCGTTGCTCACAGTTTAAAACAAAATGAATTTTGTAAAGAGCTTGAGAGAGAGGAAATATCTTCCATCTACTGGCTTGCTGACCCAAATGTTTTCATGTCCTGGTCCAACCCCCCAAATGGCTGGTCCAGGACAAAGCCAGAAACCTGCAATGCCACCTGGGTCTCCCGCGTGGGTGGCAGGGGCCCAAGCACTTGGGTCATCTTCCCAGCACGAGAGCAGGGGCTGGCTCAGCGACGCAGCAGCCTGACACGGAATGCAGGACGCGCTGTGCTACGAGGCAGGCCCCCACAGACCATGTAAAGAACTCTCACAGCGCGACGATCCAAAGACAATGTGAATGCAAGCACAGAAAGACTCCCCATCTAATTACAAAAGGTGCAAGAAAAAAAAAATGAACAGATATTTCACCAAAGAGGAGATCCAGATGGCACCACCACATGGCAGCAGGTGCGCAGTGTGCCTGGCCGGAAGGAAAATGCACATTAAGCTCCCTGCGGGATCGTTTCTCTCTCTCTCTCTCTCTCTCTCTCACACACACACACACACACACACACGAGAGCAGTTGAGATACAGATGCTGATGAATGCAAGTGCTGGGTCCCTTCGTCAGCCACTGCTAGTAAAAATAGAAACAAGTACAGCCATGCTGTATGGCCACTTTGTTCCATTGCTTAGAAAGTGCAGCACCCATGGGTGCAGCATGGCTAAATCCTCCCCTTGTGAGCACAGGCATCCCATAAAGGCACAGGTTCATGTTCCACCTGCTCCACTTCCCATCCAGCTCCCTGCATGTGGCCTGGGAAAGCAGTGGAGGACGGCCCAAAGCCTTGGGATCCTGCACCCGTGTGGGAGACCTGGAAGAAGCTCCTGGTTCCTGGATTCAGATTGGTTCAGATCTGGCCACTTGGGGAATTAACCAGTGGGTGGAAGATCTTTCTGTCTCTACTTCTCCCTTTAACCTGACTTTACAATGAATACATATATATATATATATATTCTATATATATTTTCCAATGAATATAAATTCATATTCTATATATGTATTCAAATATATATATACATATATATATATATATATATATACATATATATATATATATGCCTTTGGGCCCTCCTCTACTGCTTTTTCAGGCCACAGGTAAGGAGTTGGAAGGGAAGTAGAGCAGAGGGGATATAAACCAGTACCCATAAGTGATCCTGGTAAATATAAGGTAAGCTTTTAGCTGCTAGGCTACTGCACCAGGCTCCAAGGAGAAGGCCTTTGACAATAATTTATATATATATATATATATGCGTATGTATGATGTAAGGTGATTCCACCCGATCTTGGGACATCCTGTCGCCAGCATTTATTTGCTGTGCATCTGAAACTCAGAAGTAGCAGGGTGTCCTGCATTTAAGCCGATTCTGGCGTGGGGGACCCCCAGCTTCCCAGGCAGGGGCTTGCTGGCCTGAAGGCAGAACCAGGCAGGTGGGAGGCGAGGCTATCCTCTCATTCGCCACACGGTGGCGCCAAAGGATGGCTTGTGCGTTTGTATTGCTCACAATAATGTGATGTTTTGGGATGTGCTGCAGGTGGGAGGCGAGGCTATCCTCTCATTCGCCACACGGTGGCGCCAGACGATGGCTTGTGCGTTTTTATTGCTCACAATAATGTGATGTTTTGGGATGTGCTGCAGGTGGGAAGCGAGGCTATCCTCTCACTCGCCACACGGTGGCGCCAGACGATGGCTTGTGCGGTTTTTTTTTTGCTCACAATAAGGTGATGTTTTGGGATGTGCTGGCGGGTTTGTCATGTACCTTTGGCCCCTGGGAATCATTTTCAGATTTTTGAGTTCAGCTTCTGGAGGGGTGTCGGAAAGCTCTAGGACGAGGACCAAGAGGTGATACTTTTCCACTCTGTCTCCTCCTTTCCTTCTGTTGAGGGCTTCTCAAACCCCTGGGAGCATGGCGCTCCCTCAGGCCCACCTGTTCCTACCCTGTTACAGCCCTACCTTGAGTTCACAGCCCAGCTTCTGGAATTATCCCCCGTAGTGCCCCACATTCCGCCCTAGGTGCCAGGCCATGGCATGAGGGGGTGAAGGGACCCCCAGGGCTGATCCCCAAGGAGCAGTCTGGGCCACTTACCATCCCATAGCTCCAAAAGGAAAACCCCTGAGAGATAGGACTTTGGAGTCCCCCATACTCACCCCGCCTCTGCCTCCTGCTGGCTGCGTGGTTCCTGCTGGGCAGAGGTGAGATCCTGGGATGTGTGCCATTGTTGGGGGGGGCTTATCAGCAGCTCCTGGCAATGCTGGGGAGACCAGTGACTCCCCCACCCCCGAGAAATGGCAGGTCCCTTCTTGATCCGATCAGCATACGGGATGCTGGTGTACCAGGCATGGGGTAGCATGGGGCTGTGGTGTTCGCCGGGCATGTTCACAGCCCAGTGCTTGACCCTGTCTGCCAGGTCCCAGTGTGGCCTCTCTCATACTCTTTGAGGGGTTGGATGGGGGCTTGGGGGAAGGAAGTGCCAAATGGCTTCCCATTTGCCCATCAAAGACTGTCACTGTGTAGCATTTGCCAGGACCCAGAGAGTGGTGACAAAGGGCTTCGCCCACCCCAGGCATTCAGTTCTTTCTGAAGGGTATTCTGCCTTTTAAGTGGTATTGAACGGGTTCCAGGGGGCTGTACAATGGGCATAGGATATAGGGTTTCAATGGTGTTGCCATCCCGCCTATTGGCCCAAGTGCTCAACCACTGCATGCAACAGTGCCCAGTGACCAGGTGTCCTGGCCTGGCTCCCTGAGGATGGTGTCAGAGTGGCCCTGCACCCCCACCCTGTGCTGCTGGTCCGTACATGGCAGGGAGGATGGGCCCCGGCCCTTGGTCCTCGGGCTGGACCTCCGCCAGACTTCTCCATGGCAGGTGGGATTGGTGTCCTTTGTGGCTTTGCAGCGCCTCGCACTCAAACTTGAGTGGGGTTGAAGGAGGTGCACATAGAAGCTGCAGGTGGAGCAGGGGGGCTTCAGGGTGCTGCAGGACCCCACGGGACAGGAGTATTTGTTTATTTTGAAAGGCAGAGTTAAAGAGAGAGAGCAGGGATACTTTCATCCACTGGGTGTTCCCAGAAGGCTGCATCTGCCAGCACTGGGCCAGGTTGAAACCAGCAGCTAGGAGCCTTATCCAGGTCTCTTCAAGTGAATGCAGGGTCTCAAGGACTTGGGCCATCCTCTACTGCCTTTCCAGGCCACAGGTAAGGAGTTGGAAGGGAAGTAGAGCAGAGGAGATATAAACCAGTACCCATAAGTGATCCTGGTAAATATAAGGTAAGATTTTAGCTGCTAGGCTACTGCACCAGGCCCCAAGGAGAAGGCCTTTGACAATAATTTGTCTCTTCTCTATATATATAAAGAAAGAAATAAGCACCCAGTCACTCCGTGAGCCCAGCATGACTTAGGTTTGCACAAAAGGCCTTACCTGCTAATGTTCACAGCATCAGTTTGTAAAGCTTAGCCATGAAAAGAAAGGAGGTTTGTTTGTTTGAGAAGTAGACACACACACACACCGTCCCTCCATCCACCCCTCCGCTGATTCTCTCCCCTAATGACCCCAACACCCAGGCCTAGGCCAAGCGGAAGCCAGGAACCGGGCTCTCCCAGGTGGGTGGCAGGCATGCAGGTACTTGGATGCTCATGAGCAGCAAGCTGGAGCAGAAGCAGAGCACCTGGGGCTCCAGCGAGGCTCTCTGCCATGTGCGATGTTGCTGCTTAACTGGCTGCACCACAGCACGGCTCCCTCGCCTGGCCATCTTTTGCTTCATTTCTGTCCTCTGGAAAATGGGCTGGGAGTGCGTGAGCATTCCCCTAGCTGCAGCGTGCCAAGGTCCCAGCACATCGCGTAGCAAACAGCAGAAGTGAGCTGCAGCGAGGGACCCAAGCCCCTTTGGCAGCTGTGCAACAACACAGGTTTGCAGGTGCCCCTGCTCTGCTAGGACTCTACGAAAGACACTTTGGGGTGCGGGGGATGCTGTATTTATTTTTTGAAAGCACTCTGAGTACATATTGAGCATTTAAAAGTAGTAAAACTTCCCCCAGTTGAGTTTGAATTTCAGAAACATACAAACCACATTTTGATGTAAGGTGATTCCACCCGATCTTGGGACATCCTGTCGCCAGCATTTATTTGCTGTGCATCTGAAACTCAGAAGTAGCAGGGTGTCCTGCATTTAAGCCTATTTTGGCGTGGGGGACCCCCCAGCTTCCCAGGCAGGGGCTTGCTGGCCTGAAGACAGAACCAGGCAGGTGGGAGGCGAGGCTATCCTCTCATTCGCCACACGGTGGCGCCACTTGTGCGTTTTTATTGCTCACAATAATGTGGTGGTTCGGGATGTGCTGCAGGTGGGAAGCGAGGCTATCCTCTCATTCGCCACACGGTGGCGCCAAAGGATGGCTTGTGCGTTTGTATTGCTCACAATAATGTGATGTTTTGGGATGTGCTGCAGGTGGAAAGCGAGGCTATCCTCTCATTCGCCACACGGTGGCGCCAGACGATGGCTTGTGCGTTTTTATTGCTCACAATAATGTGGTGTTTTGGGATGTGCTGCAGGTGGAAAGCGAGGCTATCCTCTCACTCGCCACACGGTGGCGCCAGAGGATGGCTTGTGCGGTTTTTTTTGCTCACAATAAGGTGATGTTTTGGGATGTGCTGGCGGGTTTGTCATGTACCTTTGGCCCCTGGGAATCATTTTCAGATTTTTGAGTTCAGCTTCTGGAGGGGTGTCGGAAAGCTCTAGGACGAGGACCAAGAGGTGATATTTTTCCACTCTGTCTCCTCCTTTCCTTCTATTGAGGGCTTCTCAAACCCCTGGGAGCATGGCGCTCCCTCAGGCCCACCTGTTCCTACCCTGTTACAGCCCTACCTTGAGTTCACAGCCCAGCTTCTGGAATTATCCCCCGTAGTGCCCCACATTCCGCCCTAGGTGCCAGGCCATGGCATGAGGGGGTGAAGGGGCCCCCAGGGCTGATCCCCAAGGAGCAGTCTGGGCCACTTACCATCCCATAGCTCCAAAAGGAAAACCCCTGAGAGATAGGACTTTGGAGTCCCCCATACTCACCCCGCCTCTGCCTCCTGCTGGCTGCATGGTCCCCGCTGGGAAGAGGTGAGATCCTGGGATGTGTGCCATTGTTGGGGGGGAGGCTTATCAGCAGCTCCTGGCAATGCTGGGGAGATCAGTAACTCCCCCACGCCCGAGAAATGGCAGGCCCCTTCTTGGTCCAATCAGCATATGGGATGCGGGTGTACCAGGCATGGGGTAGCATGGGGCTGTGGTGTTCGCCGGGCGTGTTCACAGCCCAGTGCTTGACCCTGTCTGCCAGGTCCCAGTGTGGCCTCTCTCATACTCTTTGAGGGGTTGGATGGGGGCTTGGGGGAAGGAAGTGCCAAATGGCTTCCCATTTGCCCATCAAAGACTGTCACTGTGCAGCATTTGCCAGGACCCAGAGAGTGGTGACAAAGGGCTTCGCCCACCCCAGGCATTCAGTTCTTTCTGAAGGGTATTCTGCCTTTTAAGTGGTATTGAACGGGTTCCAGGGGGCTGTACAATGGGCATAGGATATAGGGTTTCAATGGTGTTGCCATCCCGCCTATTGGCCCAAGTGCTCAACCACTGCATGCAACAGTGCCCAGTGACCAGGTGTCCTGGCCTGGCTCCCTGAGGATGGTGTCAGAGTGGCCCTGCACCCCCACCCTGTGCTGCTGGTCCGTACATGGCAGGGAGGATGGGCCCCGGCCCTTGGTCCTCGGGCTGGACCTCCGCCAGACTTCTCCATGGCAGGTGGGATTGGTGTCCTTTGTGGCTTTGCAGCGCCTCGCACTCAAACTTGAGTGGGGTTGAAGGAGGTGCACATAGAAGCTGCAGGTGGAGCAGGGGGGCTTCAGGGTGCTGCAGGACCCCACGGGACAGGAGTATTTGTTTATTTTGAAAGGCAGAGTTAAAGAGAGAGAGCAGGGATACTTTCATCCACTGGGTGTTCCCAGAAGGCTGCATCTGCCAGCACTGGGCCAGGTTGAAACCAGCAGCTAGGAGCCTTATCCAGGTCTCTTCAAGTGAATGCAGGGTCTCAAGGACTTGGGCCATCCTCTACTGCCTTTCCAGGCCACAAGTAAGGAGCTGGAAGGGAAGTAGAGCAGAGGGGATATAAACCAGTACCCATAAGTGATCCTGGTAAATATAAGGTAAGATTTTAGCTGCTGGGCTACTGCACCAGGCCCCAAGGAGAAGGCCTTTGACAATAATTTGTCTCTTCTCTATATATATAAAGAAAGAAATAAGCACCCAGTCACTCCGTGAGCCCAGCATGACTTAGGTTTGCACAAAAGGCCTTACCTGCTAACGTTCACAGCATCAGTTTGTAAAGCTTAGCCATGAAAAGAAAGGAGGTTTGTTTGTTTGAGAAGTAGACACACACACACACCGTCCCTCCATCCACCCCTCCGCTGATTCTCTCCCCTAATGACCCCAACACCCAGGCCTAGGCCAAGCGGAAGCCAGGAACCGGGCTCTCCCAGGTGGGTGGCAGGCATGCAGGTACTTGGATGCTCATGAGCAGCAAGCTGGAGCAGAAGCAGAGCACCTGGGGCTCCAGCGAGGCTCTCTGCCATGTGCGATGTTGCTGCTTAACTGGCTGCACCACAGCACGGCTCCCTCGCCTGGCCATCTTTTGCTTCATTTCTGTCCTCTGGAAAATGGGCTGGGAGTGCGTGAGGATTCCCCTAGCTGCAGCGTGCCAAGGTCCCAGCACATCGCGTAGCAAACAGCAGAAGTGAGCTGCAGCGAGGGACCCAAGCCCCTTTGGCAGCTGTGCAACAACACAGGTTTGCAGGTGCCCCTGCTCTGCTAGGACTCTACGAAAGACACTTTGGGGTGCGGGGGATGCTGTATTTATTTTTTGAAAGCACTCTGAGTACATATTGACCATTTAAAAGTAAAACTTCCCCCAGTTGAGTTTGAATTTCAGAAACATACAAACCACATTTTGATGTAAGGTGATTCCACCCGATCTTGGGACATCCTGTCGCCAGCATTTATTTGCTGTGCATCTGAAACTCAGAAGTAGCAGGGTGTCCTGAATTTAAGCTTATTCTGGCTTCCCAGGCAGGGGCTTGCTGGCCTGAAGACAGAACCAGGCAGGTGGGAGGCGAGGCTATCCTCTCATTCGCCACACGGTGGCGCCGCTTGTGCGTTTTTATTGCTCACAATAATGTGATGTTTCGGGATGTGCTGCAGGTGGGAAGCGAGGCTATCCTCTCATTCGCCACACGGTGGCGCCAGAAGATGGCTTGTGCGGGTTTTTTTGCTCACAATAAGGTGATGTTTTGGGATGTGCTGGTGGGTTTGTCATGTACCTTTGGCCCCTGGGAATCATTTTCAGATTTTTGAGTTCAGCTTCTGGAGGGGTGTTGGAAAGCTCTAGGACGAGGACCAAGAGGTGATACTTTTCCACTCTGTCTCCTCCTTTCCTTCTGTTGAGGGCTTCTCAAACCCCTGGGAGCATGGCGCTCCCTCAGGCCCACCTGCTCCTACCCTGTTACAGCCCTACCTTGAGTTCACAGCCCAGCTTCTGGAATTATCCCCCGTAGTGCCCCACATTCCGCCCTAGGTGCCAGGCCATGGCATGAGGGGGTGAAGGGGCCCCCAGGGCTGATCCCCAAGGAGCAGTCTGGGCCACTTACCATCCCATAGCTCCTAAAGGAAAACCCCCTGAGAGATAGGACTTTGGAGCCCGTCCCCCCTTGCCCACCCCGCCTCTGCCTCCTGCTGGCTGCGTGGTTCCTGCTGGGCAGAGGTGAGATCCTGGGATGTGTGCCATTGTTGGGGGGGGGGGCTTATCAGCAGCTCCTGGCAATGCTGGGGAGACCAGTGGCTCCCCCACCCCTGAGAAATGGCAGGTCCCTTCTTGGTCCGATCAGCAACGACGTCTCCTGAAACACGAGGCTCCCCTGTAGGACAACAGGCATCTCGTGTGGCAGCTTCACCCACTGCACCACAGCGCTGCCCACCAGCTGTCCTTTGCTTCATGTGTCCCTTCTGAAAAACGGGCTTAAAGGAATCGAGACAGAGGAGTCCTTGGAGTTTGGAGAAGGCCTGAGGATGCTGGGCGGGCCTGGGGTTGTCCCCAGTGTCTGGGACAATGGGGCCCAGTTCCCACCGTTGACCTTCAGAGCCGCTGGTCAGTCCCGAGGGGGAGCCTTGTTCTCCCCGCTGGCTGTAGTCACCATGTCTCTGGGGAACACCTTGCCTCACGTTGAGGAATCGGCCGGCAGGGACTGGACAGAGCGGGTTTTCAGAATCCTGGGTCACTTCTCACTGGTGGGCAGAAAGTCCCCTCAGAGCCATTGGACTCCTCTGTCCTCTGTGTAAGGATTTAGCAATTTACTGAAAGAGCAGAGTTACAGAAAGAGAGGGATCTTCCATCCACTGGGTGTACCCAGAAGGCTGCATCTGCCAGCACTGGGCCAGGTTGAAGCCAGCAGCTAGGAGCCTTATCCAGGTCTCTTCAAGTGAATGCAGGGTCTCAAGGACTTGGGCCATCCTCTACTGCCTTTCCAGGCCACAGGTAAGGAGTTGGAAGGGAAGTAGAGCAGAGGGGATATAAACCAGTACCCATAAGTGATCCTGGTAAATATAAGGTAAGATTTTAGCTGCTAGGTTACTGCACCAGGCCCCAAGGAGAAGGCCTTTGACAATAATTTGTCTCTTCTCTATATATATATATAAAGAAAGAAATAAGCACCCAGTCACTCCGTGAGCCCAGCATGACTTAGGTTTGCACAAAAGGCCTTACCTGCTAATGTTCACAGCATCAGTTTGTAAAGCTTAGCCATGAAAAGAAAGGAGGTTTGTTTGTTTGAGAAGTAGACACACACACACACCGTCCCTCCATCCACCCCTCCGCTGATTCTCTCCCCTAATGACCCCAACACCCAGGCCTAGGCCAAGCGGAAGCCAGGAACCGGGCTCTCCCAGGTGGGTGGCAGGCATGCAGGTACTTGGATGCTCATGAGCAGCAAGCTGGAGCAGAAGCAGAGCACCTGGGGCTCCAGCGAGGCTCTCTGCCATGTGCGATGTTGCTGCTTAACTGGCTGCACCACAGCACGGCTCCCTCGCCTGGCCATCTTTTGCTTCATTTCTGTCCTCTGGAAAATGGGCTGGGAGTGCGTGAGGATTCCCCTAGCTGCAGCGTGCCAAGGTCCCAGCACATCGCGTAGCAAACAGCAGAAGTGAGCTGCAGCGAGGGACCCAAGCCCCTTTGGCAGCTGTGCAACAACACAGGTTTGCAGGTGCCCCTGCTCTGCTAGGACTCTACGAAAGACACTTTGGGGTGCGGGGGATGCTGTATTTATTTTTTGAAAGCACTCTGAGTACATATTGACCATTTAAAAGTAGTATAACTTCCCCCAGTTGAGTTTGAATTTCAGAAACATACAAACCACATTTTGATGTAAGGTGATTCCACCCGATCTTGGGACATCCTGTCGCCAGCATTTATTTGCTGTGCATCTGAAACTCAGAAGTAGCAGGGTGTCCTGCATTTAAGCCTATTCTTGCGAAGGGGACCCCCAGCTTCCCAGGCAGGGGCTTGCTGGCCTGAAGACAGAACCAGGCAGGTGGGAGGCGAGGCTATCCTCTCATTCGCCACACGGTGGCGCCACTTGTGCGTTTTATTGCTCACAATAATGTGGTGGTTCGGGATGTGCTGCAGGTGGGAAGCGAGGCTATCCTCTCATTCGCCACACGGTGGCGCCAGAAGATGGCTTGTGCGGTTTTTTTGCTCACAATAAGGTGATGTTTTGGGATGTGCTGGCGGGTTTGTCATGTACCTTTGGCCCCTGGGAATCATTTTCAGATTTTTGAGTTCAGCTTCTGGAGGGGTGTCGGAAAGCTCTAGGATGAGGACCAAGAGGTGATACTTTTCCACTCTGTTTCCTCCTTTCCTTCTGTTGAGGGCTTCTCAAACCCCTGGGAGCATGGCGCTCCCTCAGGCCCACCTGTTCCTACCCTGTTACAGCCCTACCTTGAGTTCACAGCCCAGCTTCTGGAATTATCCCCCGTAGTGCCCCACATTCCGCCCTAGGTGCCAGGCCATGGCATGAGGGGGTGAAGGGGCCCCCAGGGCTGATCCCCAAGGAGCAGTCTGGGCCACTTACCATCCCATAGCTCCAAAAGGAAAACCCCTGAGAGATAGGACTTTGGAGCCCGCCCCGCCTTGCCCACCCCGCCTCTGCCTCCTGCTGGCTGCGTGGTCCCTGCTGGGAAGAGGTGAGATCCTGGGATGTGTGCCATTGTTGGGGGGGCTTATCAGCAGCTCCTGGCAATGCTGGGGAGATCAGTAACTCCCCCACGCCCGAGAAATGGCAGGCCCCTTCTTGGTCCAATCAGCATACGGGATGCTGGCGTACCAGGCATGGGGCAGCATGGGGCTGTGGTGTTCGCCGGGCATGTTCACAGCCCAGTGCTTGACCCTGTCTGCCAGGTCCCAGTGTGGCCTCTCTCATACTCTTTGAGGGGTTGGATGGGGGCTTGGGGGAAGGAAGTGCCAAATGGCTTCCCATTTGCCCATCAAAGACTGTCACTGTGCAGCATTTGCCAGGACCCAGAGAGTGGTGACAAAGGGCTTCACCCACCCCAGGCATTCAGTTCTTTCTGAAGGGTATTCTGCCTTTTAAGTGGTATTGAACGGGTTCCAGGGGGCTGTACAATGGGCATAGGATATAGGGTTTCAATGGTGTTGCCATCCCGCCTATTGGCCCAAGTGCTCAACCACTGCATGCAACAGTGCCCAGTGACCAGGTGTCCTGGCCTGGCTCCCTGAGGATGGTGTCAGAGTGGCCCTGCACCTCCACCCTGTGCTGCTGGTCCGTACATGGCAGGGAGGATGGGCCCCGGCCCTTGGTCCTCGGGCTGGACCTCCGCCAGACTTCTCCATGGCAGGTGGGATTGGTGTCCTTTGTGGCTTTGCAGCGCCTCGCACTCAAACTTGAGTGGGGTTGAAGGAGGTGCACATAGAAGCTGCAGGTGGAGCAGGGGGGCTTCAGGGTGCTGCAGGACCCCACGGGACAGGAGTATTTGTTTATTTTGAAAGGCAGAGTTAAAGAGAGAGAGCAGGGATACTTTCATCCACTGGGTGTTCCCAGAAGGCTGCATCTGCCAGCACTGGGCCAGGTTGAAACCAGCAGCTAGGAGCCTTATCCAGGTCTCTTCAAGTGAATGCAGGGTCTCAAGGACTTGGGCCATCCTCTACTGCCTTTCCAGGCCATGAGCAGAGAGCTGGATTGAGTGTGGAGCAGCCGGGACTTGATCCAGTGCCCACGTGGGATGCCAGCACTGCGGGTGGCAGGTTTACCTCCTATGTCACATCATCTTCCTGTCCCTCCTCTCCCCCACACCTCCCTGCCACACCCATCCCTGCCTTTTCAAAAGTTAGTGTTATTGCCACTCTGGGCAATCTAAGACGTTGTAATCTGAAGCACCCAGGAACCTGTGCATGGCTGTCACTCCCTGCCACTGTCCCCAGGAGACAGGTCTCTGCTTTTCTGTGTCGTTGGGAACCACTTGCAGACATTGGCTTGTCCCACCTGTCCGTGTTTCTGGTTGCATCTGATGACTTTCTTAGGGCGGGGAAGCCCAAAACCACAGGGCTATGATCCTCTCTGAAAAGTTAACACTGGTACTGGAGTGCTATTGGCTTCCCGAGGCCAGGCCTCTGCATGCGTCCTGCAGAGAGTGAGGAGGTAGCGGGGCGTGCAGAGGGCAGGAAGGGGAAGGGGTGCATCTCGCATACACAGGTGTCCAGCGGAGGAGGCCGAACTCCCTGCAGAATCCCCGAAGAACCCTCAGCATGGACAGGGAGAGGGTAACTTGGCATTGGACCGACATTGCCAGAAGGTGTGGTGTGATGTGGTGTGTGGTGCGGTGTGATGTGATGTGATGTGATGTGATGTGATGTGATGTGATGTGATGTGTGGTGTGGTGTAATGTGTGGTATGGTGTGGTATGGTGTGGTGTGGTATGGTGTGATGTGGTGTGTGGTGTGGTGTGGTGTGGTGTGGTGTGGTGTGTGGTGTGGTGTGATGTGATGTGTGGTGTGGTGTGGTGTGGTATGGTGTGGTGTGGTGTGGTGTGGTGTGGTGTGGTGTGGTGTGGTGTGATGTGTGTCCGGGGCATCCTAAGCTGAGTGGGTGGAGCTGCTGCCAAGCACCCAGACATGGTCGGCTCTGTCACCCCCCTGTTCCCTGGTCCGCAGCGATTCTGCAGATTGACGGTTTGGATTAGATGTGACCCCATGACCCATGCAGATGGCTGTGGCCTCCCCTCCCCTTCCCCCCATCCTGCCCCGCCCCGAGGGCACCCAACTGCTGTCAGTGCCAACTGGCCAACAGAGAAAGAGGCTCAGAGAAGTGGGTCATGCACGGCTGAGCAGGAAGCCGGAGGGGACAGCTGTGCAGGGCTGGGACTGACCACGTAGGGAAGGCAGCTCCCTCACTGCCCCCTTGCTGCCCCTCCGCAGCCCACCAGCTGAGCCTAGGAGCAGCCCCCAGGTGGCCCCCATGTCCCCCTAGTCCAGTGGCAGGGGTAACCCAGGGGTGTGACAGCCCTTCTCTGGGCAATGATCGGATCAGAAAGGTCAGTGCTATGTGGCTATCTAGGCATTACCCTGTGCGCACCAACATGAGCCACCAGCTCATCAGGTGTGGACCCTGGGAGGCGGGGAGACCAGAGCAGCTAACCTGAACCTCCCCCCAAGCCTCCAGCAAGCCGGACCGAGACAAGCTGTGCATGGCCCCTCTGAGTCTGAGCCAGAGACAATACACCTAGCCAGGTCAAGGCTCAGTCTCCTGAGCTACAGAACTGAAAGGAAAGGCTGGGCCCTGCCGGGACCTCAGGCTGTCACTGGGTCCCAATTTCCTGATGGTGTGAACAGACATGGCTGTAGTATCCTGGCATTTCCCTTGGGTCACTGCGTGACCTCCAGCCAAGGCCTTAGATCACCCCAAGTTCAGCACCCTTGGCTCAGCAGAGGGAGGAACAAGCTATAGGATGATGTGGTCATGAGGACAGAGCTGTTGGTGAGAGGTGCCCCAGCTCACAGGCGCCACTCTTTGTCACCTATGGCCCCTGCTGTGTCACCTGCCATCCCATGCAGACAGCTCTTCCATCTGCTGCCTCACTCCCCCAAATGCCCACACAACGAGGGCTGGGCCAGGCCGGAGCTGGGGACTGGGCACTCCGGCTGGGTCTCTCTCCGTGGAAGTGGCAGGGACCCAATTGCTTGAGCATCGCCTGCTGCCCTCCCAGGGCGTGTGTGGACAGACTGGAGTTTGGAGTGCAGCCAAGTGCTCTGATATGGCTGTAGGTGTGCTGAGTGGCACCTGAACTGTTGCATCAAATTCTCTCCTACTAAGTCGATTTTTTTTAAAGATTTATTATTTAGTTTTAAATATTTATTTATTTTTATTGGAAAAGTCAGATTTATAGAAAAAAAGGAGAGACAGAAAGATCTTCCATCCGTTGGTTCATTCCCCAAGTGGCCATAATGGCTGGAGCTGAACCGATCCAAAGCCAGAAGCCAGGAGCTTCTTCTGGGTCTCCCACATGGGTGCAGGGTCCCAGGTCTTTGGGCTGTCCTCGACTGCTTTCCCAGGCCACAAGCAGGGAGCTGGATGGGAAGTGGAGCAGTTGGGACATGAACCAGTGCCCACATGGGATCCAGGTGCATGTAAGGTGAGGATTTTAGCCACTAGGCTATCACACTGAGCCCACCCCTCCCCCCAAAATTTATTTATTTTTATTGGGAAGGCAGATCTTTCTAAAAGACTTTAACTGCTAGGCTAACATGCTGGGCCCTGGAGGGCAGATTTACAGAGAGAAGGAGAAACAGAAAGATCTTCCATCTGCTGGGTCTACCATCTACTCACAATGGCTGAAGTTGAGCTGATCTGAGGGAAGTGCAACAGCTGGGACACAAAATGTGTACTGATACTGGTTGCTGTGACTTGAAGGTGGAGGTTTAGCCAGTTGAGCCGCCATTTATAAAGATTCAAGATGCTCGATTGGCTCCTGATTCTGAAGGCTGGGCTAGTTCAAGGTCAGACCAGGAAGTTCAGGGTCAGGTGG
Source organism: Ochotona curzoniae (assembly GCF_017591425.1). Taxonomy (NCBI): domain Eukaryota; kingdom Metazoa; phylum Chordata; class Mammalia; order Lagomorpha; family Ochotonidae; genus Ochotona; species Ochotona curzoniae. The sequence continues at coordinate 7,448,773 of NW_024467101.1, read as the reverse complement.
CTGCGTCTGATGAGGTCCTTTCTGCAGCTAGGGACTCTCATTCCGAGGCGGGCTGTGACACCACAGGCTGAGGTTTGACCTACTAGACCATGGTGCCAGCGTGGCCTTTCTTAAACCTTCTCCATCATGCTCTCCCCTCTTCTATTATTCATTTTAGAATTTTTATTTACTTGGGAGGCAGAGGAAAAGATTACCAGGTACACTGTTTCCGCTGTTCACTCCCCACAAGCCCACCACGGCCAAGGGCTGGGCGGGGCTGAAGCCAGGAGCCCCACCCAGGCTCACCTCCCACGTCAGCGGCAGGAGCCTCCCAGGGCGTGCGTCAGCAGGAAGCTGCAGCTGGAACTGCTCCAGCCGTGCGGACGCGGCATGCGAGCCTCTCAGCCAGCGTCTTCATCGCTGGGCAAATACCTGCTTCCGTTATCGCTCTTTGTTGTGGTGAAACATGCATACAACTTAACCTTGATCACATTTAGCACACTGGCAATGTGCGCAGCCATCTCTCTCTCTCTCTCTCTCTCTCTCTCTCACACACACACACACACACACACACACACTAATTTATTCCCCAAATGGCCACAGTGGTTGGGATTGCCGCAGGCAGAAGCCAGGAGCCAGGAAGTTCGTGCAGGTGTCTCCTATGCAGGTGGCAGGGGCCCAGGTACTCGGACCATCCTCTACTGCTTTCCCAGGCGCATTAGCAGGCAGCTGGATCAGAAGAGGAGCAGCCGGGACACAAACTGGTGCCCTGCGGAATGCAGGTACTGCAGACAAAGGATTAGCCCCACTGCAGCCACACCATCTCCACAAAGGGTAAAATTTTTTAAGTTAGTAATTTTTTTTTTAGGATTTATTTATTTTTATTGGAAAGGTGGATTTAAAGACAGGAGAAAGATCTGCTGATTCACTCCCCAAGTGACCCCAACAGCTGGAGCTGAGCCAGTGCAAAGCCAGGAGCCAGAAGCCTCCTCCAAGTCTCCCCACACAGGAGCAGGGTCTGAAGGCCCTGGGCTGTCCTCCACTGCCTGCCCAGGCCGCAGGCAGAGAGCTGGAAGGGAAATGGAGCAGCCGGAATACAAAATGGCACCCATATGGGATCCCGGCACATGGAAGGCAAGGACTTAGTCACTGGGCTACCTCACCAGGCCCACGGTAATTTCTTAAAGGTTGAGCATGTGCTTCCCATTTTGACTGAGCTGCCCTCCACCAAGGTCGGTCTGCTTCACTCCCCCTCTCTCCACCCTGCCACTCCCGTCCTTAGTTGATGCTGGAAGCACCCACATGGTGACAGCCCACACAGCCTGTTCCCCGAGGGAGGGCCTGGAGCTGTTGGCAACAGCAATGGCCGCAGACCCTGGGGAGCGAGGAAACAGAGGGAGGGGGCCCTTGAGGGGAGCCGGGCTGGCTCACTGTCATGCACACCCATCTGGAAGTCGGGGGAGTCGATGGCGGGGTGGGAGGCAGGGGTTAGAATCAGTCCTCTGGCAAATGGAAGATGCTGGGGGGTTCCAGGCGTGGTTATTCCTCCAGGGACCCTCCCCCTGACTCAGGCTACCCCCACCTCCAGATCCCTGCCCAGCACAAGCATCTGTGGTTTCGCCGGTCCACAGCCTTGGCTGTGTGTGTGAGAGAGAGAAAGAGACAGAGAGACAGGGAGAGAGAGAGAGCGAATAGCTCAGATGTTTCAGTTGCAGTCAGGTATGGTAACACCACTATTTCCTGACAATGTGCAAGGGATAGAGTTGCAGTGCTTGGTTAACATTCAAAGACATTCACTAATAAGGTGCCATCAGATGCAGATGTTCCAGAAATTTCCAGAATGGTTGTCTTCTGAATGGTACCTGGTTTGGGAAGGTGTTGGCTGGTTCACAACCCCACAGTGGGCCTGACCCAGTCCGCCTGCACAGCCCCTGCACTTAGACAAAGCTCCTCTCGGCACCTGCCTACCAGTGTAGACAGTAGCCCCCACCCTGGTCTGCAGGTGACAGTTCTCAAGATGCCCTGATTAAGCTCCTCAGCCATGCACCATACTTCCTCCTCTACACAGATCCCTCTTCGAAGAACGTTTCATTGCAAGGGCACCTTTCACGGCTTCCATCCAGCACCTCTGAATCGGCAGTACACCTGCCAGTGAGCGTGACATGGGCAGACGGCAGTAGACCTGGTCCCCAAGTATCTCCTTGGCACCTTGGGCAGGTGGGGCATTCAACGAGGACCCACTACACCACAGGATGACCCACGTCCTAGGCCAGTTGGGGTCAGGGGGGCATCTTCCCCTACTTTTTTTTTTCCTAGGAGTTGGGCTGGTTTCCACTGCTCTCCTCCGCCTCCCCTCCCTGGGCACATTATTAGCAGGGGCTGGGTCAGAAGGTGTTCCAATACAGGATGCTGGCATTGCAGATGGCAGCTTAGCTAATTGGGTTGCAATGCTGCACTCCCCGGCCCACCCCCCCACACACCAGCACCACTCATCGCCTTAGTATCTGTGGCTCTCACTTCTGTCATCTCACCGCCTACAAGTCAATGCTATGTGCCAATTTTGTTTTAACATATTTAAATGTATATATACATTTTAGAACTGTCTCTCACCCTGACCCTCAGGTTGAGTTGTGGATTTGGAGGTGGTCTGTCAAAGCTTTCCCTGACCTCAGGTTGCTTGGAGAGAGGGAGATGAGCTGCCCACCGTCCAGAAGACACACCTGCTATCTTGCCCTAGGCTCAGGCACTGAGGCCAACGTGGGCAGTACCAGGCCACCTAGCACAGCATACCCGCCCCAGACTCCCTCATGTTGAGTCATGCTGTCCCATTAAGGTGTGGGGCGGAGGGTGCATTGTCAGGGGTCCCCTGCCCTGTGTCCATCCCTGCTAGGAGCTACCTGGAGGACTTAGTGGGGCTAGGAGCTACTAGGAGGACTTGGTGTCTTGTGTGACCCACTGATGGCCATCCCCTCAGTTCCAAGAAGACACACAGCATCTCTCTCACATGCCCTGCTGTGTGCCCATGTGCCCAATACAGCATGCAGCATGGGGAGGTACCCAGGGAACTCGGGGCACATAAAAGGTGGCGTCAGAATCCACACACAAATGTGGGTGGCTGGAAGAGGAAGCTTTGTTTTGCTTTGTTTTATATTTATTTATTTGAAAGTTAAAGAGAGGGAAAAAAAACATCCACTGGTTCACTCCTCAAATAGCTGCACTGATTGGGGCTGGGCCAGCAGAAGCCTAGAACCTGGAACTCCATCCAGGTCTCCCACATGGGTGGGCAGGGATCCAAGTGCTTGGGTGGTCCTTCCCTGGCACATTAGCAGGAAGCTGGAGCAGAAGTGGGGAGCAGCTGGGACTTGAACCGGTGTTTCCAGTACGGGATGCCTGCATCACAGGTGGAGGCTTAACCTGCCATTGCTGTCTCCCAACTCCCAATACAAGCACGCATCCACGACCCACCACCACAGTCAAGACAATGGACACATTGAGGGTACTTCAGAAAGTTCTCAGAGAGACGGAAGTAAAAGACAAGCCTGTTTGGCATGCGGGCTAAGATGCTGCTTGAGATCCCCATATCCCAAAGCAGAGAGTCAGATTCAAGTTCAAGCTCTGTCCCCTATTCTAGCTCCTTACTAATGCACACTCTGAGATGTGGCAGTGATGGCTCAAGTACACTTGAATCCCCGCTACCCACGTGGGAGACCTGGATTGAGTTCCGGGCTCCCAGCCCCGCTGGCCACGGTGGGCATTTGACAGTGAGCCAATGGATGGAAGCTCTCTTTGTGTCTGTCCTCCCCTCTATCAGAGAAATGCACAATAAAAATTTAAAGATGTTTACTTGAGTGCAAAAATATACTGAAATATACACATGTTTTTTTTTTTCTCACAACTTGTGTGTCCTCTAGTCTTACATAAGTTACCGAGAAGTGTTTCTGCATGGAAAATGAACGTATCTTTAATCACACTTTCCCAAAGTATTCTCAGCCTTTCCCCCAACCCCGACCCCATGCTGAGGTACTCCCTCAGGGACTCGGCCAAGGGGACAGAGTGAGCCCTGGGGGCTGACACCCCAGGCCCCGCCCTGCTGTGGGATTCATTCTGACATTCACAGAGCAACTTCTAGTGCTTTTGCCCCCGCTGAGTTCCTTCCGTGGAAAATGAGATTCACACCTGGGTTGCTGCCTGTAGTGACATGTAGTCCTGAAATGTTGACTTTCGACTCAGGATGTCACAGAGGTGAGTGAGTGAACAGCTTCAGACTCATCTACACGCGCGGTCATGGAAGGACCAACACCTTGCTTGGCCTTCAGAGCCCATCTCCGAGGGGGCGTGCCAGCCACCCCAGAGCCTGGGTCCCTGAGACAAAGATGGAAGTGTTTGCTGCTGCTGTGGGACAGGGAATCCCTGTGGATTCCTTGCAGCCTCCTGGAAACCCTGAGCTGCCTGCTGGAAGCTCAGAACGAGGCCAGGCGGTGGGCATCAGGTGCATGGTCAGGATGCGGCTTAGGAAGCCCGTGGCCCGTGTCATAATGCCTGGGTTCTAAATCCCACTTGGCTTCCGATTCCAACTTCTGCCACGTGCAGCACTTGGCTCCCTCCTACCCTTTAAGAGGATGAGTCCTGGGCTCCTGGTTTTGGAACCAGTGGATGTGTGTTTGCGTGTGTGTGTCTTACAAATACATTAAAAACAAATAAAACCAATAACATTTTAAGAGGAGGCTTTTTGGACAATCTGTGGGGCCATTTGTGAAATGCATCCTGGAGATTGCAAGGGATTTCTCTGGGCACAGGGCCAACGCTGATCAGAGGGAGGGAGGGAGCCTGCCTCAGGTGAGGGCGAATAGCTGGCACCCCTGTCCTCCGTGGGGCTGTGGAGTCAGCCCGCACTCAGACATGGGGGCTGACACTTGTCACACTTGTCTTCCAGTTTCTGGAAGTCAGCAGCCGACACCCGTGGGTGAGAGCCGTGACCCATCATTGACTGCCTGCCCCACCACTCTCAAACACCGAGTCAGCTCAGACACTTGCAGAAAGCAGGGGACGGCATATAGGGTACATGACAATCCCAGAAGGACCGCCAAGAGCCAGGGACAGCCTGGTTCAGCTTTGTGTGTGTGAGAGAGAGAAAGAGAAAGAGAGAGAGAGAGTGAGTGAGTTGCTGTATAGGACAAGTATTTGCCCTGGGGACTTCTTCTCAAGGGGAGGGAAAATGACTTCTCCAGAGGTGACTCGGGTGTAGCCCTTGCCAGAAGGCAGTGCAGTGAGCAGGTGGACAGGGGTGTGGGTCTGCCCTGGAGCGGCTGCCTCTGGGCAGCTTTGCCTACTCCTCCTTCTCCACCCCCGCCGGGGGAAGCTCTGTTCCTGTTTTAGTTTTCAGCTCAGTCTTTATTTCAGGAAGAGTTATCTGAGGGTAGGAGGAATGTGTGTCGGCTGTCTGTACCTCTCTGTACACGTGACAGTGAAAATTGAGAGAAGGAAGTGAGGTGCAAGGGGAAGGGGTCAGTCCGACCTCCACCTCATGGGACTTAGGGGGGGTCGTTTGTGCAAGTGTGCTGGGGGGTATCAGGTGTGCTGGTGGGGTATCAGGTGTGCTGTGGGGGCAGGTGTGCTGCAGGGGGGGGCCAGGGTGCTGCGGGGTGGGGCAGGTATATGCTGTGGGGTGGGGCAGGTATGCTGTGGGGGGGTAGGTGTGCAGTGGGGTGGGGCAGGTGTGCAGTGGGTGGGGCAGGTGTGCTGCGGGGTGGAGCAGGTGTGCAGTGGGTGGAGCAGGTGTGCTGTTTGGTTGAGTGCCCTGAGGTATGCGGGTGCCTCAGGGTGGAGGCCACATGGTGGATGACATGCATGGCCTGTTCCTTGTGTCCCCTCAAGTTCCTCCCTCGGCCTGCAGGCACTTTGCCACAGTAGCTGGATGGGAAGTGCAAAGCGGCTGGGACTTGAATCAGGCACTCTAACAAGGCGTTATGGGTAGTCTCACCAGAAGCTTAACTTGCTGCACCACAGCCCCAACCCCCGCCTACTGTTCATCTTCAGAACTTAGTGTGGCGTGTGGGCATAAGGTGTGGCTTCTCTGTCCTTTTGGGGACTCATGAACTCCTGGACCCTGTGGGTCACCCATACTGGTGGAAGTTCATGGTCATTGTCCCTTTCGTGGTTGTTTCTCATCTCTCCTCCTCTTGTGAGACTCAAACTACACGTATGTTAGACCCCGGGGGCCCCTCCTGTGTCTTCTCCATTCTGTCAGTATTTTTGATCAGCCAATCCTTGAGCTCACCAAGACTGCTTTTGGCTTTAACTATTCTGCTATTAAACCTCTTCAAGAACTTCTCCATGTCTAGAGATCTTTAATCTCTAGAATGTCTACTGGAACACCTGTATAGGTTGTCCACTTGTTTGTAGTGCCCTGTGCCTTCATCCATTTTGTCCTTGGCTTTGTTGTTTTTTTCCACGAACTTACTCATCATAATTAAGGATGGAGTCAGCTCCTTGCCAGCCATGCTGCCTAGGACACACTGGCTGTGCCAAATGGTGCTCCCGGATTTTTGGCATTTCAGCCATCTGCGGTTCTGGAAGTTGACATAGTCTCTTCTGCTGTGTTTTCTTCAGCCAACCTCACTCTTTGAGAGCTTTCTGGAAGCTGAGGATGGTCACACAGGGCCCCGACTATGTGTGGTTGTTAGCTACTTGGGGACCACCACAGAAAATGCTGGAACCCTTGGCCAGCAGGAGTTATCAGGATGGGATGGAATTCAGGGTTGAATCTATTCCTCTACCTTCCCCCACAACTGGGTTTCTTTGCTTCTGGATCCCAAGTTTTTTTTAACATCATAAACACATTTGTGAGGGAACAAACTGTTGGCATGAACTATTTAATGAAATTCTCAAGTCTATTTTATTTTAAATTTATAAAGGTGAGAAGACTACAGACTCATATGGAACACTAGTTGGGATGGGGAAGGTCAAGGTGAGGAGAGTGGGTAGACACAGGGGGCCCCCTCCTGTGTCTAATGCCTGATGTCAAACTGCATTAGTGCCAAGGGATGGAGATCGGCTCTTGATGGGGACCTCGGTAGGGAGAAGACTGTCCTGGGGGTGCTACTTGAGTGGTAGATGGGTGAGATGGATGTGGGGTGAGGGAGCTGTGACTTCCGGCCTGTGGCCCTAAGCTCACTGCACGGTGGTCCCTCATCTAGCAGATCCTTACCACGCTGGCTGGAGGCTTCTGCTTCAGTGACATGACCATTTTGTATACTCCCCATCAGCTTGCCAGGGACAGTCAGGCCAGGCTGGGTCAGACCCTGAGCCACACGAAGCCCCACCTCCCAGAGGGAAGGCTGAAGCTAGGTGCCCATTCCCGTCCCGACCCCCTTGGGGTCATGGTGCTGGTGGGTGACTGAGGCCAAGTTAGGGTTGGCAGAACTGGAGTCCCCTCCTTCCCCTGGTCTCAGCCTCCAGGACTTGCCTGGGAGCAAAAGCTGGGTAGGAGGGAGGAATTTGGGTAGGAGCTGCTTCATCATGATGTCACCAGGCTCCAACTGGCCCATCTGTTTTCTGATTGACACTCTGTGCGCCCCGGGCTGGTGTGCATGGCGGGGAGGGGCTTGAGTTCCATCCAGGAGGGGCTGGGGACCCTCGTTGGTGCAAACCACCTTCCCTAGTTGGCGAGACTGGCTAACCTGTGGCGGTGACTCTTGACCACTCCAGGACTTGTGGACGGTGAAGAAAATGAGGACTTGAGCCTCGAGGCCAGCCCTGAGTCCGGCCCCCTCCGTCCTCGCTGGGGCCGAGATAGCGCCCTGGGAGGCGGGTCAGATTCCAGGTGTTTTAAGGTTGGCGGAGCCACGCCTTCCACCACCTTTTGTCTTGCTGACCAGCGCAGGGCAGGAGGGACGGCCCTGGTCCCGCTCGGTCAGTGGCTTGGCCCCTGGCTCCTGGCCCTGGGGGTGCTCCCCGGGGCGGGGGGCGGCAAGGCGAGGAGGCGGGAGCGACGAGGACGTGGCGCCGGCGGAGCGGGGCGCGCGGCTCCTTTGGTTTCCCGCCGTGGGCGCCCCGAGAGCCAGCGCGCGGGCTGGACGCTGTCCGCGGTGCTGAAGAGCCGGCCGTGGCAGCGGCGGCGGGGAGGCGGGCCCGGGGCCGCCGGGCAGTGCGCACCCAATCCCGGGACCGCCCTCCTCCTCCTCCCCGGCTCGGCGCGGCGGCTGCGGTGCTGGCAGCCAACACTGCACCGGGACCAACCGAGAGCGCGGCGCCTGGGAGGCGACATCGGGACCCCCCACAGCCTCAGGGTCAGATCCACGGCCACGCCCCAGAGCCGCTCCCGGGGGTGAGTCCAGGCGGGCGGAGCAGGGGTGGTGTGGATGGGCAGGCACACCTTGAAGGGGTGTTGGCTTTTGCTGTTTTTGTTTCCTCGTTGTCACGTCTCTTCCAGCCCGGGGGATCCCTTGGGATAAAGAGCAGAAGCCCCCTTCCCCCCCATTCCTCACTCCTGTACCCTCACAAACCAGAGGACAAGTGGGTGGTCACCAGGCGTGCCCTCTTTCCTGTCCTGGTTGTAGCCCACAGCATACCCTTCCCCAACCCCAAGGGAAGAGCTGTTTTCCCAGATTGGTGTTACAGGGGGGGACACCTTTCCATGTCTGTTTCGGGGGTGGGGTGTAGCCCAATCCTAGAATTGGGCCCAGAGCACAGAGGCCAGCCATCTTTGTAGCAGGGATGGGCATGCTAAGCTTGCTAGCTTTAACCAGGGCTGCAGGGAAGAAGTAAAAAGCTTTGGCCTGTGCCCCATCCCTGGGGCATGGGAACTGCCTTGACCCTGAGTTCCAAGGGCAAAGGTCACTTCCATGCACCTGGCTGCTGAGGTGAGCTGGGTTCAGGCTGGGAGAGTGGCCAGTGGTCAGCCACTCCCTGCCAGTGTGTGTGTGTGTGTGTGTGTGTGCGCGCTTGTGCATTCCCAGCACACCAAGGGGATTTTACAAACTCCAGTGGTGTCTGTCACCGCCAAGCCCTTTTCCGGCTTCCCTGCTTCTTCCAGTCAAGCAGTTTAGGGGGGTCACGCTGGACGACTCTCTCAACCAGAGAAGTCTTGGACTTCCTGGGCACTTCCCCCCTACCCTGGCCATTCCCTCCTTCCCCTTGCTGCCTTGAGCCTTCCTGGGAAAAGCAGGCGATGTGTTTAAGCTTGATGGGTCACCTCTGCCTTCGCTCCTACCAGCAGCATTCGGTTCCCATCTCCATCACCTGGCAAGGTCAGACACAGAGCTCTTTGGACCACTCGGCACGGGGGGCCTGGGCTGCTGGGGGCTCCGGCTGCCCAGGCAGAGGCCTCCTGGCATGTGTGTGGGGGGGTTAGGGAGGGAGGAGAGGGGAGGGAACAGAAAGAGAAGGGGAGGAGGCTCGGGGGACCATTCTCGAAGATCCCCTCCACTCCTGGGGACTGTCCATCTGTGCTGGAGCCCAAGTGGCTTGAGGTGCCTGTTCTGTCCCGAAGGATATAGATGATACCACTGAGGCTGAAGAATGGGTGTGGGTGAGCAGGGAGGGTTGGGGTGCATGTGTACTGACCCCATCTGCCCAAGCCAAAGCCGTGTGCATCGGTAGGGATCAACTTTGGTGGGAAGCCACCCTAGATGTCCCAAATGCCTGGGACAGTGTCTGGGGTGTGGAAGCAAGGGGGAGGAGAGGGGCCAGGTGCCAAGCTGGTCTGGCGGGCACAGGGAGGGGGTCCACGGGAGCTGCAGTACTGATAGAGACGTGCGCTGGGGACGTGCTTGCATTACACACCTGGAGAAGCTGACCCCGCGCGTGGGTGCCCTCCTCTCTCGCCAGTGTTCCAGAAGGGGTAGCAAGTCGGGGGGTGGGGTTAAGAGAATACATTGACCCACCAGGGGATTCAAAAAGTTTGAACATAGAACAGAAGTTTATTTTGGTGCAAAAACAAAAATTGAAATCCAGGCTTAGTGTGTTTGTTTCATGATCTGCATTTTCCACGAACTTTTTTGAAGATGCCCTTCCTGTGCATGGGCCTCAAAAAAACATTTCTTGTACCAAAATGAAATTCCATTAACCCCGTCTTCCATGAAGTACTTTTGAACGTATTCTCCTATACCCCGTTTATATATTCTTGATCTCTATTTTCCCTCTACCCCAAAGCATTTTTGTTTTGCTTCCTTTCATTTTGTTTTAGCTCTTCTTGTCAGCTGCTTGTATCTGGGCCGGATGAATGAACAGTTTTCTGGGAGGGCAGCTGACTCATGCCTGGGCTCTGACGTCACCGTTGATTTGTTTCCTGAAAATGTGAAGTTTGGAAATGGAACAGTGGGGCAGGGCTAGTTAAGGGGGGTGGGTAAAAAGGCATTTTATCTGCACTCTGCATGTGCTGGTTGTTTTGAAAAGTGATGGGGATAGCAAAAAAAAAAAAAGAAGTTTTCCGTAACTACATCAGGTAGAGAGATAAGACGTGTATTTTTAGCCTGTTCCACCCCAGTCTCCCAAGCAAGGGTTGGCTATTTTTACCCATCACCTGCACAACTGAAAACCTCCTCAATAATTCAGGTGGGTTCAAGTTCACCTCTGTAACTGAAGACGGTGACTCCACAGGGTTGGGGGAGGAGAGACCCCAAGCCCACAGGCAGCTTATGGGCTCTTCTCCAAAGTCCTGCCTACAGCCAGGTCACAGGCATCCAGCATCTACCCCACAGTTCTAGAGCCTGCTTGGGAAAAAAAATAGATACAGATAGACTGTGTTTAGATGTCTCAAGGAGACAAACCCTGAAAGATGTTCTGATGAGTCTTGAGCCGTGGGACCCATTGCCTTTTGCTGAGAGCAGCTGGTCCTGGTTCCTTGGCAGAACAGCCCGTGTTAGGAAGGTGGTGGCAGGCGGGGGCCACGGTGTGACAAGAGCTTGGTGTATTGAGTGACGCACGTTCAAGCCCCAACCTTAACCTCCTAGTGAGCCCCCTCCTGGGATGGTGGCCTCATCAAGCCTCCATTTCACCATCTGACATGGAGAAGGAGGTGCTGGCTGGCTGGCATGTCAGCACAGGTTGACACGCTTGTGTTCTATGTTCAGCTCTTGCCGTCTCCTGCCTCCACTGCTGATGACAGAGTCAGGAGGGTATGTAGCCAAAATGCCTTAAATCTGTGTTTAACTTAAAACAAAAAATCAGCAAGGTCTATGAAAAGGGACTTAGCAGCTTACCCTAGGGAGAGAGATAGCCTGATCCTACCAAAGGTAGGTGTTGCCAATCTTTGGGGGAACTGGGCTGGCTAGCACTGGGGTACCAACAGAGACCAAGGAGGGTGTTCTTGCCCCATGCTTGCTGCCAAGGTCTATTCAGGAGACTTTCACCCCGTTCTCCTGTTGTCCCGACAAGGAAATTGGGGCTCAGGGAAGTAGTCTGATGCCTGCCTCCCAGGTGAGCTGGGCACCAAAGCGGAGTGGTGCTCCCACACCCCTATCACCCCAATTTCCAGGTCTCACAATCCACTACTCTCCTTCTCAGATGGAGGCAGCTCCTACCCATCGTTGGGTGGGCATAGGATAAGGAATTGGCCAGGCTGGCAGCACACTGCAGGCCAAAATTAGCTTAACCCCTCCCGCGGCATGGATCACCCCTGTGATTCTGGCATTAGGGCCAACAGCTGCAGCAGGAACTGGAGCTGGCAGGTGCAAAAAGCCCTTGCTAGGCCAACTTCTGCGGAAGTTACTTGTCCATGCTGTGTGTTGAGGGGTGTATAGGGGAGGGGGGCATTTGGGGGTTTTATATGCTACCCCTGGACAGCAGTCTGAGTGTTGCTGGTGGCTGTGTGTCAGACAAGGACAGCCTAGATACAAGGACTTGGCCGGGTCCTTCAGGACCAGCAAGCTGGACAGCTCCCCAGTCTGGGATGCTGTCCCATCCTGGTCTCTGCTGGCCCAAGGTCACTGGTGGCAGACTGCATTGATTTCCATTTCCCCGGGGTGGGGGCAGGGTGAGAGCACTGAAAGGTTATTCGGCAGAGTCTCTGGTTGGCCTTTCTTGTGATGCCACCCGCTGTGAGCAGCCTGGGCACCAGGCACTGATGGAAGACGATGTGCTTGTTTGCCTGTGAACTGGAATCCTCTTAGGAAGTGAGTGACAAGCCCTCACAGCTGCCCTGCACTTTGCCCACCCCCGCCTTCTCCCCCTCCCCGTCCCTGCCCAGTGGTTATTTTACGCTCGAGTGTACCCGTGAGCTTAGGGCTTTCATGGAATGGCCGTTTCATGGTGCAGAACTGGGCGCCATTCTCACAGTCATACTGCTCCAACCCCTCTTCCCCGCTGCCATTTCCCGTCACTGCTCCCTAGCTTCTCAGGTGTCTCCCACTTGAACCCTAGTTGCTTGTGCCCTTCAACTCTTTGCTGCCCACAGCAGTGCCTGAAACCAGGCCCTGTTTGCTTTCCTGCTGTGTATCCTTGGGAATTCTGTCCTTTTCCCTCCAGTCCTGCTGTCACTTACTTTATCCTACCAAGAGCCCCTTTCAGACTCGCCTCTGGGGGCTTCGAAGCAGGGAAATCTTTCTAGGAATGCACACTCTGCTCTTGTTGCAACTGTTCTTGATGAGCTTTGCTGCTGGCAAGGTGCAGTGCTGGGCACCAGTGACTTTTGTGGAGTGACCTGTGTCTCCCCTGAGCCCACAAATGTGACCTTGCTTGGAAATAGAGACTTGGCAGGTGGAGTCACGTCGTACAGATAGGACCTTGGTCTGGGGTGTCTTGTGTTCTTGTATGAAGAGGGAAACTCAGCGAGCGGAGAGGGCCACATGAGATTGGGGACTGAGGTGACAGCGAGGCCACCTTGCCAAGCCATGGGTTGCCCAGGGCTACCTGAAACCACCCGAGGCAAGGGAGGCAACTTCCTCTCTGGTAGCCATCACAGGGAGCATGGCCCTGCCAACATGTTGGCTTTCTGGCCTCTGACACTGCAGAATGGGTTTCTAATAGTTTCTAAGCCTGCCGGAGGAGACGGACGTGGGTAGCAGTGGGGGTGCCTGAGCATGGTGGAAGGGCGTGATAGGAGCTTTGCACACACACTTTCCTTCAACAGCCTTCTAGGGGTTGGAGCTGTTTCCTGTGTGCTACTGGCATCTCCGGTGGGTACCGGTTCAAATCCTAGCTGCTCCCCCTCCCATCTGGCTTCCTGCTAACGGGCATGGGAAAGCAGCAGAGGATGGCCCAGGTGCCCCTGCACCCACGTGGAAGGCCTGGAAGAAGTTCCTGGCTCCTGGCTTTGGATCTGTTCAGCTCCAGCTGTTGCAGCCATCTAGGGGAGTAAACTAGTAGATGGAAGATCTCTCTCTCTCTCTCAAAATGAAATAAAATAAGATGTGGGAGGAGGCAGCAGCCAGGGGAACCGAGGCCAGGAGCGGAGAGTGCTGTGAGGCCCACAGAGCTGAGGCCTGGTAGGCTGTGATTTTGTATAGGAGCTCGAACTTGAACTTGTCCCTGGAAGGGAAATGACAGGGAACTGATGGAGCTGTCCCTGTGGCAGCCTGTCTGGTGGCTGAGACCTTGAACCTGAGCAGAGTGGGTGGCTGGTCCAGGGGTGGAGAAGAGAATGTGTCACGGCCAGCCATTGCAAAGGAGTTGGGAACTGCTGCGCATGGGCACTACAAGAGAGGGACAAGCCAGAGGCGTTTGCAATCCTGCCTGCAGCCTGTGCCTGGGGATGGAAAGAATCATGTGGCCAGAGGCAGGTGGTCCCAACTGAGGAAGCAGAGGAGAGATGGTGGGTCCCTCCTGGGGACAAGCGAAGTGTGGGAGGCAGCCAGCTGGCCACAGAGGTCTAGAACATGGGAGGGGGAGACCTCAACAGAGGAAGGGGTGGGACTTAGGGCTGAGGAAGTGAAGGCTGTCCATAGGGCCCCCAACAGGGAGTGGGAAGAGAATGGCCCTGAGAACAGACTACCAGGAAGCAAAGGGGTCCCCAGAGGAGGGACCACTGTGATCTGCATCCCTGGCCCAGCCCAAGAAGAACCCTACACACGGGAACACAGGCTTCCAGAGTGGCTCGGCACGTGTGTGTGTCTGTTTTGCTTGCATTCCCATCCTCGCTCACCTGTGACACCTTCTCTCCACCTCTGAAACCTTTGCAGATCCTCCCACCATGGGGTCACAGCATCCCTCCCAGGTGTTTGAATGCAATTCTCCAGGTCTCTGGTACCCCGTGAGCTGCTAGGAGCCTAGGGGTGGAGATGGGGTGGGTTGAGGCCTGCAGCTTGCCTCCCTGTGACCCCCACATCCGGCTGCAGCCCTGTCCATTCTTTGCAGGGCCCGTCGCCATGGGCCGCGCTGCTCCTCCGCCTCCTGGGGATTGTGCCGCTCATGCGCCAAATGATCCAGCCCCTGTCTGATTGCTGTCTGCCAGGTTGGTCCCGTGTGCACTGATGTGGTGGCTTCTCTCACATGACCTCTCCCCTTCCACAACCCGTCCCGGGTTCTCCTGCTCAAAAACTCCCCCGGTGTGCACTCTCCTTTCATGCTTGACCTTGCTCCATGAGAGAGCCCCTTACAGGTTTTTTGGTTTCTCCATGAACAGGAGAGAAATGACTTTGGGTTAGGAAACTACCTGATTGTGAGACATGGACAGGATTCTGAAATACCTGGCATAAAATGGAGGCATGTTTGGCCTCCAGAGACACCCACTCGTGTGCTAACAGCAATGCTTTTTCTAGAACGTTCCCATGCATTCACAAAGCCATATAAGTACACACGCCCACACACCCATGCACATATGCATGCATATAGATCATTGCATGCAATTGAGATCATTTTATGCACAGTGATGAGCAGATGGTTTTTTCCCCTGTGACCACTATATTTGGGAGATTTCTCTTGTCAACACAAATAGGCCAGTCTCATTTTTATTTTTAAAAAAATGTTTATATGAGGGGACAGCTAATCCTTCGCCTGCCAGTGCTGGCAACCCACATGTCCTTGCTGGCTGCTCCATTTGCCATCCAGCTCCCTGCCTGGGACTGCCTAAGTCCTGGGGCCCCTACCACCCACACGGGAGACTCGGAACAAGCTCCTGGCTTCAGATCAGCTCGCTCCAGATAATTGCAGCCGTTTGAGGAGTGAGCCAGCAGATGGAAGACCTTTCTCCTTATCTCTCCTTCTCTCTGTAAATCTGCCTTTCCAATAAATACAAAGAATTTTTTTTAATGTTTATGTGATTTTCCAACTATTTGAAAGGCTAAGAGACAGAGCTCTTACACTTCCAGATTTACTGTCCAAATTCCCACAAGAACCAGGACCAGGCCAGGCCAAAGCTGGAGTCCCGAACTCCATCCGGTCACCTACATGGGTGGCAGCTAGAAGAAGCTCATGTGGTGGTGTTGTGAGTTAAGCTGCCTCTAGCAACTCTACATCCCCTATCAGAGTACCAGTTCGAATCCTGGCTACTTGGTTTCTTGCTAACTTGCCTGCGAAGGCAGCAGATGATGGCAGGCAGTGAACCAGCACAAAATCTGAAGCCTAAGCCTCACGTAAGTCCGTGAGCCATCACCTGCTGCTGTTTCTCGAAGTATACATTAGCAGGAAGCTGGACTTGGGAGCAGAGCCTGGGCTCAAACCCAGGCACCTCACCCCAGAGGCTATCCAAGCAGTAACATACTAACAGTTGTGCCACATGTTCACTTTGTAACTATTTCCCACCCACCTCCCTTCTTTTTAATTGTTATTGGTTGATTGGTTATTTTCAAGTCAGACGTGGAGGAGAGAGAGAGACTGAGATGCAGAGAGAGCTCCGGTTTGCTGGTCCACTCTCCCGGATGCCTGTGACAGCTGCGGCTGGGAGCCAGGAGCTCCAGCCAGGTCTCCCATGCAAACAGCCAGAACCCAAGTACCCAGGCCATCCCCTCCTGTCTCCCATTGGCACACGCGCGCTCGAGGCTGGAATTGGCAGCAGCATGGGTGCTCAGGTCTCGTCATGGCACCCTGGGATGGAGAAATGTCCCCCTCGTTCTCCCGAGGGATGATGCTTGGGGTCTTTGCCTTCTGTTCTATAGTGAACCTTTTTCTCCTTTGTGCACAGGGGTTTTTCCATCATGTATACTCCTAGGACTGGGACCGGAGGGTTCCAGGCACACACACGTGGGACACAGAGCAACAGACACAAGCCATTTGTCAGCCCAAAGGAAGGCCTCCACTCCGCGCTCCCCTCCCCTTCCCTACCCCCCAGAGAGGCCAATCGGTGTTCTTTTTATCCTCTGTCATTCTGACAAACAAACCAAAAGGCTTCCAGGCACTCTGCATTTCTGTTATGACTGTTGAGTATGCGTTTATCTGTTCAACAGCCGGAGTATACATGTCGTGGCTTGGATACACAGATCCTTTTTCACTTTACCCCTTGGATATTTGTGGTTTTTGGCGCAGACTTCTGGCCGCGCCTGCTCATTATGGTGACGTGTTCCTACCTTGCTGACGTGTTGTGCAAGTCGTTTTCTCTCAGTTGCTTATCTTTCTGACTCTTGGTAGTGTCTGTGTCACTATGGCAATTCCCAGTGCTGTTTTTTTTTTTTCTTTTTTAAGGTATTTATTTCTTTATTTGAAAGGCAGAGTTACAGAGAGGGAAGGCCAGACACACACAGATCTTTCACCCACTGATTCACTCCCCAAATGGTCACAACAGCAAGAAGTAGGCCAGGCTGAAGCCAAGGGACCAGGAGTTTCCCCTGGGCTCTCATGTGGGTGCAGGGACCCAAGGACTTGGGGACCATCTTCCATTGCCTTCCCAGGCGCATTAGCAGAAAGCTGGAGTGGAAGTGGAACAGCTGAGGACTCGAACCAGCATCCATATGGGATACCAGTGCTGCAGGTAATAACTTAACCCACTGTGCTACAGCGCCAGCCCCTCCAATGCTTGTGTTCTAAGCGTCCCAAAGACACAGGCTTACTTTCTCAGTCGTGGGGCATGGGATGGAAATGGAAGTGGGAGGCTTAAAACATTGCATACTTGACCCTTCTTGGGACTTTACTTACTCTCAGAACAAAGCCTGACCTTGAACTTTACTAACCATAGGGGCCCTGCCTGCTGCCCCACCTCACAGGGAGAAGTCAACTTTGACAGGACTTGGTTGCCAAGCCAACCTTCACAGTTGCACCCCACACCTTGACCCCTTGATGGGCGTTGGGATCCAGGGAGACCTGGGTGGAGTTCCAGGCTCCTGCTTGGGTGCCTGGCCCAGCCCTCACAGCTGAGAGCATTTGGGCAAGTGAACCATCAGGTAGAAGAGTTCTCTCACTTTCAGAATTTTTGTTTGTTTGTGTTTGTTTTTGTTTTCCATCATTTCCTTAAAGGCCCTGATGACTGAGCTGTGACGCACCTTGATGGGGAGGGGGCATGGAGCTTCTGCACCTCACTCCCGACCCTGATCTCGCTGGCTGTACGCCCTGATTGTTAAAGACATTTTTGACCAGTTTAATATGCTTTAAAGGGAGGGTGTTAAGGCTGCTTTCATTCCGGTTGTTTTCCTAGCCAACAAAGAAGCAGGGAGGACATGGTGTGATCAATTTATATTTTCAGTTCTTGTGTTGTCACTTGCTTAAAGAAATGCAAAGAAAGAAACCAGTGGGAAGAAACAAATGGAATATCAGCCCTGTCAATGTGTGGCAGGGATTTGTTGGCCTATGCAGTATTTGGACTTGATCGAGCAGGGCGTCTTGGGGTGGATAACTGCCAGGGCTGCCGATGGAGAGCTGAGAAGGGGCCGGTGGCCTTGCACCTGCCTGACGAACTGGCCCCAATTACCCCGATTGCCCACGTGGCCTTAAAGACACATACCTGCCTTGTTCCAAGGCAGAGCCTCCCAGACCCGGCTCCCCACTGACACAGCATCTCCCTCTCCGAAGGGCTGGGGAACCTTTGATTCCACCAGGGGTCATTTGGTCATTCCGAGGACCGTGCAAAATGATCCACTTAAACAGTAGCCTGCTGCACAGGTTTGTGGAAGTTGGCATCCCGCTAACAGCTGCCTTGTTGGACCCAGACCAAATGCTTTCAGGGGTCTTACACTGCCCAGGGCCTGGCGCTCCCCACCCCTGCAAAGGCACAGGGCCAATGTGACCAGGCCAGGCCTCAGCACCGTTCCTAAACATTCCCCTTTTAACAGGCATTGTGGAACAGTGCCTGCTCTCTAATTCCATTTTTTCTGATCTAAAACAATTAACGGTAAGTTGTTCTTGTAAAGAGCTTTTGTTCTTGAGATCTTTGCCCCACCTCCATGTGCCTGCATTTCAGACCCCAGGAGGACTCCTCCTGCAAACTAAAACTAACATGGAGAAGGAGGGCAGGGGCTGTCCTCTGGGCCCGCCCTCCCCCCGGCCCCTTGTGAGTGACAAGCCTGAGGTCTGGGGTGGGGTTAGGGGATTCAGATCATTAGCCCCCACCTCTCCCCGTCAGGTCTGGAGGCCACCACTGGATTTAGCTCCTGGGAGGATCCCACGCCTGGGTCCACCTCCATGCAGGCCAGGTTAGAGAGGGGCAAGGGGCCTGTGAGATGCTATACAGCAGAAATCCAAGCTGGGACTGCAACAGCAAGTCTTGGCTAAGGGGGGAGGGTGGCGTGGTTCTCTGGGCTGGGCTACATCAGCACCCTCAACAAGTGATTAAGCTGCAGGAGTCCATCACTTCCATCAGTCTAGCTGTGCACCTGCCACGTGCTCGGCCATATTGGCGGCTGAGAAAAGTAAAGGTTGAAGTCCCAGCACACAAGGGGTCTACAGTGTGGCCTGGGACGCGGGCGAGGAAACAGGCAGCCAGAGTTGGGTGCTGGGTCCTGGGCAAGGAAAAAATCCAGGGTCAAGGATATTCAGCCGTGGGTCTCTTAGGCTCAGACATCCACACATGCGTAGTTTCCTCACAATTACAAATATTATTTGCCTTCCCTCCCGTCTCCCCTAGAATTTTGTATCGAAATGTAGTCACTTATTTTTAGGGACTCCTTTCTTGTGTGCCAGTATGGCTTTGTAATATTTTATGAAGTTGGTCAACTAAGCACTCACCTACTATTACACACACACACCCGCACACACATACATTAAACATAGATAATTTAATGTAGGCATTTGAAAAACCCAGAGACAGATTGTCCATCTGCTCATTCACCCTCCCCACCCGCCTTCACTCCCCTAGCCAGGCCAATGTGAAGAGCCAGGTCTGCCACCTCCACCCACGTCTCCCATTTGGGTGGCAGAACCATCACCTGCTGCCTCCCAGGCACATTAGCAGGAAGCTGGATCAGAATACTGGTAGGACCCCAGGCATTCTTTATAGGACACAAGCTGCGGGTTAATCCACTGTACCACAACACACATCCATTTGGATTTTTTTGTTTATTTTTAATTTGTTTACTTGAGAGACACAGTTCCCCCCTCCCACACACACCATTTCACTTCCCCAAACGGCCTGCATTCAGCCAAGGGAGCCAGGAATGCAATCTAGATCTTCCATAGGGGGCGGCAGGAACCCATCATTGTGGCCTCCCAGGGTATGCATTAGCCGGAAGCTGGAACCCAAACCCAAGCCCAGGTCTGCTGCTGCTGCGAGATGCAGGCACCCTAATGTGTTCCTGTGATTTCCTGTTTGTCCGTTTGAAATTAATCCAGCTCATCTCACTGGAGCATAGGGTAGGACTCTGTTCACTGCCACATCCCCAGAGACCTCAAACATGTTCCCAGTGCTGCCCCGTGAGTGACCAGGGGACCCCTTTCTCTGCCAACAGGAGTCATGGCCTGATAAGGCCATTGTAAGTTGAAAGTGTTCTTGAGTTGAGAATGCATTTTTAAGGGATTGAGTGTTCAACCCAGTGGTTCACATGCCCACATCCTACATCGAGTACCTAAGCTAGATTTCCTACTTCAGCTGCTGATTCCAGATTCTTGGTGATGCGGGGCAAGGGGGTATCCCTGCTACCCTCATGGGAGATCTGGATGGAGTCCTTGGCTCCTGGCTTCAGCCCAGCCTGGGCTGTGGCAAATGAACCAATGAATGGGAGATCTCTCTCCCTCTCAAACAACTCAGTTAATATAATTAACACACACACACACATTCATACTTTAAAAGCAGATTTATGGAGAGAAGGGGAGACAGGTCTTCAATCCACTGATTCACCCTCCAAATGGCTGCAGTGGTCAGAGTTGAACTGAAGTCATGAGCCAGAGCTTCTTTTGGGTCTTCCATGCAGATACAAGGTCCCAAGCACTTGGGCCATTCTCTGCTGCTTTCCCAGGCCATAAGCAGGGAGCTACATGGGAAGTGGAGCAGCCAGGACTCAAACTGGTGCCCATAAAGGATGCCAACACCACAGGAAGAGGATTAACCTGCTTTCTTTCCTTTTTAAAGATTTTTAAATTTTATTTATTTATTTATTTAATTTTTTGGAAAGTCAGAAAGATCCTCCATCCACTGGCTCACTACCCAAGTGGCCACAGTGGCCAGAGTCAATCCGAAGCCAGGAGCCAGGAGTTTCTTCTGAGTCTCCCATGTGGCAGAGCGGACTCAGTCCCCTGTCAGCTCTGCCTTTGCAGCCTGCGGCTCTCACTCCAGGAGCAGCTGGTGCCCTGTGGCCAGCCCGGCTGCACGCCATCCTCACATGAGCAGCAACTGGTCATTCCAGCTGCGAGCCGTGATTGGGCAGAGGAGAAACGGCTTAAATATCCTGGGTTGAATTTATTCTTGGTGCTGCCGCAGACCCTCTGCAAAGTCACCTTGTGGGTATCTGAGCATCTTCCCAAAGCCTTGCAGTTCCCATCCTGCCCCCTGCCCCCATTTATTCCTCTTGTCTGGGGGGCGGAGGAAGCTATGAGAAGCCCAGGGGGACATCAGTGCATCTGGGGCCAGTGGGATGGGGAGTCGGATAGGTAAGGCCGCATCATCATAGTTACGGGGGCTGGAAGGCCACGGAGACCTGCCCCCGGACACATCTCCAAGCAGGACTGTCAGGTTGGACCTTGGCTGTGGGGACCCCAGAGGGTGCAGAATCACTTGCTTAATGACTTTGAACTTTGTAAGTCTCCCTGGGCAAGATGAGGGTGTGGCAGGCCCCCCGAGGGGTGGGAGGTGAGGGAAGTGATCAGGCAGATGTGCTGGCCAAGTGGATGGGAGTGTAAGGGACAGGGGAGGCAAGAGGCAACCCCTCAGAAGTCTAACCCACGCACAGGGGAGGCTGGCGGCCCCACTAGCTGAGGGAAGAAAGGAAGGGTGCCACATTGGTGCCCAGGGGATTCTGGGATCCGCGAGGTTGACAGTTGAGTTGGAGAAGCCTCCGCCGCGCGCCCCTCACGAAAGTTGTTCAGCGAACTTTGGGCGCAGGTAGCCGGTGTGGTAGAGGCCCATGGGAGCCAAGCCTCCCTGTTGCCTCTATCCCAGGCCGGTAGCCAGGTGTCCTGGCTGCAGGTGTCCTGATACAGGTGCGTCAGCCGCCGTGGGGTGGTGGCGGGGTTAGTCGGTGACCAGGACTCAGCACTGCCCTCCCTTCCTCCCGCCCCGGTAACCAGGAATCTCCCCGAGCTCCCAAGGGCATCCTCACCCTCAGAGTGTGCAAGCCAACCTGCCCGCCCCGCCGAACTGAGCCCGCTGCTGCAGGGGGCGGCACCCGCGCTTGCATTTTTTCGCATTGCAAGGTGACGTCAGGAGGGGGAGCCTGCCCGATGCCCAGGATGGCCCGCGAGGTCGGTCCGGGTGAGCAGGTGGTGCGCGCAAGCCGTGGCCGCGCACCCGAGGCAAGGGGGAAGCCGCGTGGCCGCTGGCGCTCGGCTAGGACCCAGACCACCCCCCGGCCCGCGGCGCCGACGGGGTTAACCGGCCGGTGTACCGGGCCGGCGGCAGTGGTGCATTGTGGTAACGCGGCGCCGGGACCCGCGAGCGTCCGCCTCCGCCGGGCGGCCCGCCGAGCTGCGCGCGCGTCCGTGCGAGCCCCCACCCGGGGCCACGGCATCATGTAGCGCCCGGCTGCCCGGAGGCCGCCCCGCCGCGGGGATGAAGGGACGCGGATGCTGGGAGACGGCCTCCGTGCGCTCCTTCTGCAGCTCCGGCTGCCTGAATAAATTTAAGAAGGGTTAGTGCCGCCCGGCTTCCCCCCACCCTCCCACCCCACTCCCCACATCCCCTCCATCCCGCGCCGGGCTCCGCTGCAGCCTTGGTCCACGCGAGCCTTTGATGTCACTGTCTCGCGGCGTGGGGGAGCCTCGGGGAATCCCTGGGCCCCGCACCCCGCCGGTGCGCACCCGCACTCGCCCTGCGCACGGGGCGCCTTTGGAGAGGGGGTGCTGCGGCTGGAGAGGTAGCGGTCCGGTTAACCTCTGCAGAGAAGAAATCAAATGTAGAGCTTTCTGGAACGAAGGGGCAAAGTGGCGGACGGTGCTGAATCCACCCGTCCCCCCTGCCTTCCCCCTGGGACTCTCCCTGGAACCCTGGCTTCACGGACCAGGGCCTGGCTCCCAGAACCACCTGGTCCCGGGTGCGTCGGCCTGAGGTCAGTGCAGGACCCTCTTCCTAGAGGTTTGGGGGCGAGGACCCACTAGGGTGGAGCGTGGAGAACGCGGTTCCGTTTTCACCACCCTGGCTCCTGGGGTCGTGAATGACTCTCCCCCTGGCTGTGGGGGTGTGCAGGTAGGCAAGTCCGAGAGCACATGGGGCGGCGGTGAGGGCGGGGGACCTTGGCCGCCAAGCTGCTGCCTGCAGCCGCACCTGCTGGAGCTGATACCTTGGCCGTGATTATTTCGTTGAGCCTTTTCTGTGGGGGGTGGAGGGCGTGTGGAATGAAGGGCCTTTAACTCTGAAAGACACAGAGGCCCGTAATTTCACCTTACACGAATCCATCACAAACGGGCGCCTTTAAGAAGCAAACGGCCCTCTGATCTGTAATAAAACCTTGTTAATTAAACTCCGCCAGCTGACTCGGTGGTGCTAAGGGCCCCTTAAGGCCCTGGCTCCCGACTCCCTCCAGGGTTGGCGGGCTTCCTGAGTCTCAGCTCACTGCGCAGGTCGGGTTTTTACACACATTTCCCCCCAGAATCCACCTCCGCACGGACCCACGGGCCCAAACTTGGTGCCTGGGCAGTGACTACTGGCAGTTTATCCCATTAGGAGTGGATACACCGCAGCCCTCATCTTGGAAGTAATTTTTAAAACAAAGTTGCTGGTGAGTCTCATCTAACACATGTGTGGAGGGTTTGAGGGGGGTGATTAAACGGGTCTGTTTGGAGAATGGTGCTTTATTTCCAGCGTTTGCTTTGGATTTCAGCTTCCATGTTTGTGAAACAGCGATGGGGTTGCAGAAAGCTTAAGCTGGTGTTTCGAGGATGGCTTGGGACAGGTTTACGCCGAGGGTGAACCATAGCGTTCGGTGAAAAAGAAGGTTGGTCTAAGGTGTTGAATGGCCTGCCTTCCACTGCCATGTTGCTGTCTGGATTGGCTGCGAACGGAGGTCTGGTGCCCACCTGTTTTCTGCTGGCTTAGGGAAGGGGGAGGGTCCCGCAGAGGGGAACAGACAAGCAGCTTAGCTGGGCTGGGGGTGGGGAGGATGGGCCAATTTTTTGTGTCCCACCGTTGAGCTGGTGTGTTTGGCACAGGGTCTGTCTGGAGCAGTGCCTGCTGCCCGCCCTGTGATGCCGAGAAGCACAGTACCAGGGCCTGATGGAACCAGGACTCAGCTTCGGGCTTGCAGGGCCCCCAGGGCCAACAGGCATGCATCTGCTCAGGTGTATGTATTGGTGGACCTCGGCATCTAGAATGGAGTTTATGAGAGAAGCTGGAGTTGTCTTGTTTTTGTTTTTTGTTTTTTTTTTTTTTAATTATGCATCTGAGAGCAGTTTCACCTGCTGCGATATCCTAAGCACTCCTAAATGGCCTGGCCTGCGTTGGCGCCAAAGCCCTGTCCAGGGCTCCCATGCCAGCAGCAGAAGCCCATCTACCACTGCCACCCAGGGTCTACATTTGCAGGAAGTGGAGGCACGAGCGGGGGCCGGAGCCAGGTATCAAATGGTTGGGAATGCAGATGTGTCTGAGTGTCTTCACCACTGGACTAAATGGCTGCCTCCACTCTCCAAGCTTTTAAGTTGGGGTGGTGGCTGAGGCCCTAGCGGTAACCACCTTGGGAATGGGAAAACATCCAATCCTGGATGAAAATCACTAGCAGTCCATAACACAGATCCCAGTCATCCTGTGGCATAGGGGTCATCCCGTGGCGTAGGGGTCATCCCATGGCGTAGGGGTCATCCCATGGCATAGTGGACTCAGGAAGATTCATTGCAATGGCAGCCGACGCCGTGACTGGGTGAACTGGGCCAGGCAGCTATCTTGGCACAGATGGGCAGCCTGCTTACTGGCGGGGAGGTCCAGCGCAGTGAGTCCAGAGAGCACAGATGAGTGGGGAGGCCAGCCCTGGAGAGTGAGAATGGTTTACAGAAGGAGATTTCAAAGTAGCAATGACCCTGTTTCTGCCCCACCAGAGTGCCCCCTCACTGGGGACACTCAGTGTGTCCCCTGGAAGCAAGGCAGTCTCCCACGGATAGGCCACATGGCAGGACCTGTATCTGTGCTTGGGCTGCTAAGAATTCCACTTGGTCAGTTAAACCAGCCTGACAGTGAGAACATATAGGAAAGTCCCCAACCTGCTCATGGCGATCATGATGATGTGGCAGTGATGGTGATGATGGTGATGATGGTGATGATGGTGATGCTGTTGCTGTCCTGCTCATGATGAGGAGGAAAAGGATGGTGGTGATGAAGCCACTGCCATCCATCCTGATGATGAAGAGGATGAGGATGGTGCTGTGATGGGGGTGGTGTTGGGGGAGCCACTTGTACACAGCCTCCATGGAAGTAGACTGGCTCGGAGAGCAGCGTTTGGTGGGCCTGGGGCTGGGGGGCTGAAACATTGAGCAGGAACCATGAGGGTGACCCTGAAGATGACACAATGACTTCTGTTGCGAAGACAGAGTAGAGGGGGGCTGCCCATGTGCCAGGCTAATGCAGGTGACCCTAACTTAGGCCAGAGTGGGGCGCAGAGTGGGAGGCTTAGTGGGTATTGAGGCAGTGCACAGGGTCTCCGTGTAGACAGGGAAATGGGGACAGGGATCTCTCTGGGCTACTCCCGAGGAAGGGGCAGCCTGGGTCTGGCTGCATGGGGTTGAGCTGCAGCCCAGAAGCCCCACTGGACTGGGCAGTTTGTCTCGCATCAGAGGGCAGCTCCGGGGTAAGGCCTCACCTACCACAGACGCACCGATGAGTCGTACCAGTTTCCTGGGAAAGCTGTGACAGCAGTGTGCCGTCAGCCCAGATGAGTCATGCACAGACAGACTCCTTGACGGGGCACCAGGCTGCCAAAGATGCATTTCCCGATCATGTGCGTGCGTCCTGCCTGTGATGTGTGCTACCTGACACATGTCTTCCACCAAACCTGGACAGTACCCACCACATCCTCAGCCTGGAGTGGCCAGCATCCTTGGCAGTCACAGAAGGAACTGGTAAGGAGATCAATTCCTCGCCAAAGAGGCTGCCTGGACAGCTGGTTGGGGCCCTAGGGTGCCTCCTTCCAAATACCCCTCCCCCTCACTGGTGGATTGTTGCAGTGGGTCTGGGTTAGACTCACACACAAAACAGAGGCCTGAGCTCGCTGCCCACTTAGCAGGTGCTCCTAGGCCTCGGGGAGGTCATTTCCTAAGCCCACCTCCCTCCATGCCCCCCCATCCCCAATGTCAGAACTTCCTCTGTGTACTGGGCATGTGTCTGTTGTGTTTAAGGGTTATACGCTGACCCCTCCGCCTGTGTCGCGTGGCTTGGTGTGGGTGAGCATCCGTGGGGCGGCTGGGGGAAAGAAAGGGCGTTTCCCTTGGTTGGGTTCCTGTAAGCCAGACTGCCGCCAGATCTATTCTTGTGCCACGGACGGTTTCCCTGTGTGTTTCCTCCTGGGACCAATTCCCAACAGTGCAGCCGCTGCCAAGTTCAAGGATGTGAATGCTTCTTGTTGGCACCCCAGCCCCGCCCCCTCCACCACCATGTGAAGCATGCCCATGGATACATGGTTTGTGGCAATTGCTTTTCAGAGCCTCCCTCGTCCTACTTGAAGTAGTTTTGAGCCAGTCTTCCATCAGGTGTAACTTGATGTGTTTGGTTGATGTGTTGCAACTGAGCACCTGACCATCCCACAAGAGGGCGCCATTAGCACCGGCTGACTTGTTGCCTGTGCGATGCCTGGGTCGCGGCTGGTCAGCTGCTGCAGCTGTGTGGGAACACAAGGGGAGGAACGGTGGAAGGAGAGCTGGTGTGTGCTGTGCAGGGCTGCACTTGATGGTACTTCAGACACTGGCCCAACGGTCCCGGGTGCTTGGTGTTCACAGGGGTTGGTCCCCGCATCCCAGCCCCAGGGACTGTCACCCCCTAGCAAGACCTACTCTGCCATCCGTGGGAACCAACTGCCAAAGGACAATGCAGAGGCCCACCAAGGCAGCCATGGCTAAGCATTAAACCCAGGTTAGGGCAGGATGGGGGGACGGTGCTCCTGACTGTGTGTGTGGTCCCCTGTAGCTCCCCTGCTCCCCTGCTCCCATGGCCAGCCTGCCCCACAGTCACTGAACAGTGCTCACCCACTCTTCAGCTTTCCCCAGGGTCCCCCCAGATGCAGAGGTTCAAGTCTGGCAGTGGCTACTGCTGCTCCAATGGGCATGCAAGGTCAGCTCTGTGGGAGACAGTCCAGTGGCCGACCTTAGCTGGGCGCCTCCCGAATCCTGGCTGCCTCTCTGCATGGCCATCTCTGTGTGTGCTGGGACCCCTGCTAAAACGTGGGGAGACGGGGAGTGTCACGCATGCTTTTCCCAGGAGGATCCTAGATTTCTGCCTTCCCCATCTTGACCCCTCTGCCCTTCCTTGGCTCCTTATCCTTAGCAGCCTGGGGTTCAGAGAAGCAGGAGCTGCGAGTGGCTGCAGACGGCCGCTGGCCAACCGTCAGAACGGCCGACCAAACCAGTAACTGTACTTCGCCGGCTGTAGCAGAGCAGCTCATCTCAGACAGCAGTTGGCCTCGGGGGGCCTCTGAAGCAGGCCGGCATTCTGGATGGGAGGGGAGAGGTCCCCGGGGGTGGTGCTGGCTGGCAGAGGGGTACTGTGTTGTAGCAGCACCCCCTAAGCATCACCCAGTGTGTCTGCAGCTGACGCTGGGCTTCACTGAGTGCTGGTTCCCACAGGAGATGTAGCCTCACGTTCATATTCTCCCCGCCCCCAGAGGGAGCTGTTAATGGGTGATTGGTCACGTTGACTTGAAAGGGGCTTGAATATCCACACAAAGGAAAACCGTGTGGATATGGGATCTTAAAGGGTGATCTTCCCAGTCCCTCAACTGCACACTGGGTAATTGGGGTCTTGGAGCACACATGGCCATACAGCAGGAAGCCACGGTGCGCGCGCGCGCGCGCACACACACACACACCCCGGAACCCACTAGAGATAGAGCTTAGAGGGCACAGTCCCAAATCCTTGCCATTTGACTGCTTTCTTTGATGGAATTGAATTTGTTTTCTTTGATTGAGGCAGGGACAGAGATCTGGTCCACTCTCCAAGTGCCAGAGAATGCTGGAGCTGGACCAGGTTAAAGTTAAGGGCCCGGGACCTGAACCCGGGTCCTCCATGTGAGTGGCAGGCACCCAAGCACTTGAGCCATCACCTGCTGTCCCCTCTGCCCTCCCCCAGGCCCCAGGAGGCTTGGGAGCCGGAAGCTGGAGTAGGGAGTGAGAGCAGGACTCAACCCCGGGCCCTGCGGGACAGGATGTGAACATCATTCCAAACGGCATCTTAACCGCAGTGCACTTGCCTCCGTTAAAATCGTTTCTGGCATTTCGCCTCCCCTGGTTACCTTGAGTATTCACATTCGTTACAGAAAATTTGGTGGAAAAATAAGCATCTAGGAGAAGATTTAAAAAGCAAACACAGTGACTGGGTTTTGCAGAGAGATCCCCACCCTGGCATGTGTAGCATACACAGCATCCCCACCCCCAGGACCTAGGCCCCGCGTCACATTGTGCTAGAGCTCTAACACCCCCTTCATTTGCTTTTTTGTTTTTTAATTTTTTTTTATTGCAAAGTAAGATGTACAGAGAGAAAGAGCTTGTATTGATTGACTCCCCAAGCAGCCGCAACTGCCGGAGCTGCACCAATCCAAAACCAGGAGCCAGGAGCTTCTTCTGGGTCTCTCACATAGATGCAGGGTGCCAAGGCCCCGGATCATCCTCGATTGCTTTCCCAGCCCACAAACAGGGAGCTGGATGGGACTGCCGGGATTAGCACTGGCGCCCATATGGGATCCTGGTGTGTGCAAGGCGAGGACTTTAGCCGCCAGGCTACCGCGCCAGGCCCACACCCCTTCATTTCTGCCACCCTGTGGCCCAGCTAGTTTGAGATCCCTGTCTTCTATTTTCCAAAAAATGGAATTGGCTTGCACCTATGTAGTAATAAATGGAGTCAAACCCAGCCAACAAGTCTCCCCACACACCTGCACCAGGGTTTAATAGCACTGGTTTTTAAAAATTTTTTAGGCTTGTTTTTATTTGAAAGCCAGAGTTACAGGGAGAAAAGGAGAGTAATGGCTGTAATGACCAGAGCTTGGCACATTCAAATGTCAGGAGCCAGGAGCTTCTTCTGGGTCTCCCATATCAGTGCAGGGTCCCAAGGCTTTGGACCATCCTTGAGTGCTTTCCCAGGCCACAAGCAGCAAGCTGAATGGGAAGTAGAGCAGCTGGGATGCAAACCAGTGCCATTAGGGGATGTTAGCGCTTGCCAGTGGAGGATTGGCCTATTGAACCACTGCTGCTGGCCCCAAACTGCTTCATTTTCTAAAACAAATTTGAAACTATTTGCTTGAGAGGTGAGAGACAGAGCCTTCATTGGCTGGCTCAGGAGCTCAGTGCCCACAGCAGCCCCAGGGATGCATTGGCAGTAGGGAGCAGAGCCAGGATTCAAACCAGACACTTCCCTGTGAGAAGCAGGCATCTCAACCAACGTATTTACTGCCCCCTATTCATTATTATTTTTAAGTGCGTGGTAAATGGAAGTCATCAGTTTCCTTAACACCCATCCACTACCCCCCAAATTAAAACTGAGAAACACTTCAACATGTCACTAACCAAGGAGCAACGTGTGTCTTTTTGTAAAATGTTTCGATCATGAATGGCACCATCTTCTGGTCACCATTATTTGAGTAGAGCAGTCAGGCCCTGTGAACATGAAGGACTTAGCTACCTGCCGCCTGTCACAGACAGGCCCTCCCTCCCCACCCAGCCCCGGGACGGTACCGCGACTGCTTTATTTTCAGCTCTTCTAGACTCTTGTACACTTGAAATCGCACAGGGCACTCGGGAACGTTAGGCTGCTTTCGCACAGCAGGGTGTTCTCGAGGTTCTTGCATGCTGTTGTGTGGCTCCCGTTGGCACTTCTTATTGCTCTGCGTGAGCGTGTTGTAGTTGGTGCCTCCTCCAGTCACGGTGTCCTGTGCTGTTCCTGGCATGGGGCGTTATCACAGCTGTCCCGGCAGTAGGCATCTCTTGTGCGAGTCTTTATGTTGATATTCACTTTCCTTTCTCTTGGCTGGGTGTCAAAGATCAGAACTGTTGGGGTAAAGGCAAAGCTCTGAGTGTGTGTGTGTGTGTGTGTGTGTGTGTGTGTGTGTGTGTGTGTGTGTGTGTGTGCGTGCACGCGCAAGTGCAATAAATAGTTGAGAACCTAGTGGCTAAATCCTCACTTGCATTTGCTGAGATCCTATACAGATACCGGTTCATATCCTGGCTGCTCCACTTCCCTTCCAGCTCCCTGCTTGTGGCCTGGGAAAGCAGCTGAGGACAGCCCAAAGCCTTGGGACCCTGCACCTGTGTGGGAGACCCAGAAGAAGCTCCTAGCTTCTGACTTTGGATGGGCTCAACTTGCCATTGTGGCCATCTGGGAAGTGAACCAGTGGATGGAAGATCTTTCTGTCTCTCTTCCTCTCTGTATATCTGCCTTTCTAATAAAAATGAAGAAGTGTTTGAGACAGTGACCTGTATTCTCTCACCCCACTAACATCACAGGGACATTCAGGTTACTGCATGGCCTTGTTGACATTTGGTGTTGTCTGTGCTGTGGGTTGCAGTCACTGTTGGATGTGTACTTATGCCTTGTTATGACCTATCTGCATCTTGAGCAGCTGCTATTCCCTTTGAGAAAAACTTGGCTTCTTAAAATTATTATCTCTGTGTATAGATATAGTCTCGATAATTTTTAGTATCCATATGGCAAAGAAATTGGGATTGATTGTAATTTTTGTTAGATCTAGCATGGGAATGTCCATTCAAGTTTGATGTGTGTTTTGAGGCTTAAATATTGGTAGCTAAGTAGAAAAGGCATGCATGTTAACCAAGGGCAGAATTCACCAGAGGAAAATTGTGGGAAAGTGCGAGGGGACACGAGGTCATTTGAGCGCCACCTGTAGGATGCAAAGATAATTAGCACTTGCAAACTACTCAAGAGACAGAAGCACTGGGCCTAGCTATTAAAAGTTACTGTTTAAGACTCTTGAGTCCTTGTTAGTGTCCCCGAGTTCACCCACCTCTGATTGCTGACCCAGCTTCCTGCTAACGCAGACCCCGGGGAGCAGCGATGATGGGCCCCCAGGTCACTCAGGTTCCTGCCATTCCTGCGGGAGACCCAGGTTACATTCTCAGTTCCCGGCTGCAGCCTCAGCCCAGGCCTGACTGTTGTAAGCACCTGCGGAGTGAGGCAGCAGGTTCGAGCTCACGTGCGAGCTGTCAGCCTGTGTGTATCTGTCTCTCTTTTTTCCCTTTGTCTGGCTGCCTCTCGAATAAATAAAAGCAGTTCTGGGCGTTGGCATCGGGGAGACACTGGCAGCCAAGTAGGGGTGCCAGTTTGTGTCCTGGCTACCTCGTGTATGATCCAGCTCCCTGCTCATGGCCTGAGAAGGGCAGCAGCAGATGGCCCAAGTGTTTAGGGCCCTGCTGCCCATGTGGGAGACCCAGATGGAGCTCCTGGCTCCTGGCTTCAGCCTGATCCAGCCCTGGCCATTGTGTCACCTGAGGAGTGAACCAACAGATGCATGGTCTCTCTGTAATTCTTTGATATAAATGAAGTAAATCCTTTTAAAAAATAGATGCAATTTTTTGGGGTTAAAGAATTAGAGTATTACCACTCATAAATGCATCTGTTTATCCCCTACGTCACTGCTTAGCTATTTATATTGATCTTTTTTGGCATTTTCATATCGTTTCATTTTTTGTATGTTTTTAACAATCGTATGAGTTCTCATTCTCTGGTTCACGCTCCAAATTCCTGTGCCAACCAGAGCTTGGCCAGGCTCAAGCCAGGAACCTGGGACTCAGGGTCTCCCACATGCTCACCCGGGGCCTCCTGGGGTACACATCAGCTGGAATTGGGAGTGGAGTGAGGTCTTTTTTTTTTTTTAAGATTTATTTATTTCTAACCGTAAAGTCAGATCCACAGAGAAGAGAGAGAAGGTTGTCCATCCTCTGGTTCATTTCCCTAAGCAACTTCAACAGCTGGAGTTAAGCCAATCTGAAGCCAGGAGCCAGGATCATCTTCCAGGTCTCCCACACAAGTGTAGGGTCCTGAGGCTTTGGGCTGTCTTCAACTGCTTTCCCAGGCCACAAGCAGGGAACTGGATGGGAAATGGGGCCACTGGGACATGAACCGGCGCCCATATGGGATCCTGGCATGTGCAAGGCAAGGACTTTAGCTGCTGGGCTATTGTGCCAGGCCCAGAGTAACCTATCTTAATACAAGCCCACCCAGGCCACTGTGGGGCCCAGCGGCAGTGGGGCCCGGGTAGATACTTGGCCAAGGATATTGGATGCTTGTGGAGGCTGCGGTTTTTGCTGGATTGTGTTGTGACATCACACGGGGCAATATGTGTGTCATTGGCTGTCTCCTTTAGCCCCTCCGCCTGTGTGAAAGATCGCCCGGGTGGCTTGTGGGAGAAGGACCGGCCAGGGACCTGGCATTGTTCAGACTTTGAGGTGTCTCCCTTTGGATTCAGGGAATAGCTGCAAACCCTAGACCCCAGTTGAAGAGCCCCCCACATATACCTGCCATTGCCCACTGTGTGCCCCAGCCTCTCCCTTTCCTTTCAATTGACAAAGAGCATCAGTGCTTGGAATTTCAAGTGTCCATTTATTTTAGATGCGAACACACCAAAAATTTTTCTAACAGTAAGATGCATGACTGCCAAGAATTCCAAGTGAGGTTGGGTGAGCAGGTGCAGCTGAGATTTCCTTCTTGCCTTCCCTGGGAAGGGATCTGGCCAACATCCCGCCTCATTTGTCTTGGGCCAGGCGCCTCCCGAGCAGCCTCGCTCCTAGA
This sequence comes from Ochotona curzoniae, assembly GCF_017591425.1. Classification (NCBI taxonomy): domain Eukaryota; kingdom Metazoa; phylum Chordata; class Mammalia; order Lagomorpha; family Ochotonidae; genus Ochotona; species Ochotona curzoniae. The sequence goes on along the minus strand of NW_024467101.1, from coordinate 7,416,417 downwards.
GATGGGCTTGTCAGCAGCCTCATTATTTTGAGATTGATTTTTCTTCCTTTGCAAAAACTGCTTGGGTGGCTTTCCACCAAGCCGAGCCCGCCTCCTCCCAGTAGGCATAGACATGGGGGAGGTAGGCGAAGGGAGGCCACACGGGGACTCAGAGTCCCCAGGGGCTTCTCTTCTCCCGGTAGTTGCCGTAGGTTCAGAGCAGGGAGATCCCCCTCACACAGTCCCAGACAGGCTGAGGATGGACCAGCCAGCCCTGCAGCTGAGGGTCTACCCACTCAGCATACTGGCCAGGGTACATAAAAGATGAAAAATAGGGACCCAGCCCGGGAACAGAAACCTTGGAGTCAGGCCATCTCAGGAATGACCCCCTGGGTCTCACTGTTCCCATTAGCAGCTCAGAGTCAAGTTTGTAGACCCCTGCTTAGGTTAAGCTGCTGCCTAGGGCACCAGCATATCCCATCTCATAGGTGTTGATTCAAGTCTCGGCTGCTCTACTTCCAATCCAGCTCCCTGCTAATGGCACCTGGGAAAGCAGCAGAGGATGGCCCAAAGTCCTCGGGCAATTGCCACCCATGTGGGAGAACTGGTAGAAGCTTCTGGCATCAGCCTGGCCCAGCCCCAGTTGCAGTGGCCATTTAGGATGGACGATCTGTCTCTCCCTCTCTGTAGCTTTTGTCTTCTGTCACTGATGCCTAGAGCCTCTTCCCCCACCCTACACCCCAACCCCACTGTGGAAAACTCGCAGGTAAGGTTGTGGGGACATCAGATGGTTTCCAAAGATAAGCCACAGTGGTTGATTTCAGGCCAGGAAAATGGAAGCTAGCAGTTTCACCTGAGACAGATCTGTGCCATCTGCCATGTGGCTCAACAGGTACTTGACTGAGAATTGACTACCCTCTTGCTTTGACCTGGAAAAAGAAGCTCGTATTGACATCTGGTGAAACACTTGCTCACGTGGGTCTGTATATTGTCTGCCCACTGAGGTGGGTGCAGGCCCTAGGTTGTCTTTGGGCATTGTAGCAGGTGCCAGAACTGGCATTTGAACTCCCATCACTGCACCTGTTCCTCCCATGAGGGGTGGCCTAGCTGTCTGGAGCCATGCATGCCCTGAGCACTGCCGAGCCAGGGATTGCATCCCAGCCACAGCCCTCCACTGGCTCTGTTGGACATTCTGTATTTTTCACCTGTTAGGTTTTAATTCATTTATCTATCCTGCTTCCTTCCCGCAAGAGGGAGGGGAGTAGAGGAGACCGGCAGTTTTCGTTATCCTCCTCCAAGCCCTGTGTTCCTTGCTGCCCCATAAGACCATAGGAGAGCAGACGCGCAAGGATGCCAGCATCAGGGCTGCTGTTTCCGATCCACCTGCCAGGAATGTGCGCTGTTTTATTTATGATTACCTGATTCTCCATCAGATTGGCTCTTGACCTGCATTCTAAGGCCCTCAGAGCCTCCTCCAGAGGAAGCAGGGGGTAGGGGTTACACCATGGTGTTTCCAAAAAAATAGGGCGTTGCTTGATTTTTTTTCTTTCTTTTGTTTTTTTTGAATCACCAATTGTGTTTCTGGCAGAACCTACTGCAAGACCAGTGCAGGGCCCACTAGCAGAAGGCAGACCTGCCATCCTCCTGGGTTCTGGCCAGTGCCTCTGTGGACCTGCTTTGGTGTCCAGGAACGTGTGGTGGTCTCCATGTCAGTCTGAGCCTGACTGAGGCCTCCACCTGCCGCCCTGCCTGTCACCCTCTCGTTCCCTGTGATGCAGGTGTACCGACTGTCCCCCACCTCCTGCTCCCATCCTAGGGCCCCTGCACCTGCCCCCACCCACCCACCCAGTCCCAGCACGCTACTCCTGCCCTCTCTGAGGCACTGAACCCAAATATAAGGAGAGGGAGGGCTGTAGATGGGCAAGCTTCCCAAAGTTCAGGGAATGGAATTAAAGGGTAAATTTATAAATAGAGCTAGCACTGTGGTCCGGTAATTTCATTGGCTGCTGGCAAGGCCAGCATTCCACTGGTTTGAGTTCTTCACCAACATGCTCTGCATCCAATCCAGTTCCTCACCAACATGCTCCTGGAAAGGCAATGGAGGACAGCAGGAGTGCCTGGGCCCCTGCCACCTACGTGGGATAACTTGATGGAATTCCAGGCTCCCGGCTTATGCCTCTGCTCTGCCCTGGCTATTGAAGCCAGTAAACAGTGGATGGTCTCCCCTTAGGGGCCGGGTGTGCAGGCTTGGAGCAAAGTGAGTCAATGAACCTTATGTTCAAAGAAGCCGCCACCTTCTTAGGATACATCCTGGCACCCCTGAGGGTCCCCTACTCTCGGCTGGAGGCTAGCAGAGGACCCCAGGACTGAGGAGTCTCAGGGCAATGAAAGAGGAGAGGCAACCCCACAGGGCCTCAGCATCCTTGTGAGCCACTGGGGCCCCCTAGCGGAAGGAAGAAGAAAGGAAAAGCGCATAATGGGAGGTGTAGGCCTGCTTGTACCCCAGGGGTGCAGGCACATCCCCCCCAACTTGGCTCCCAGCATCTGCTCCAGGTGCTCCAGGTGCTCCAGGTGCTGGCCATCTTCCCCCAGGCTCCTCCCCGTGCTCCCATCCATTCCTTAGCGCCTGGTGCCAGGGGTGGTGTGGATGCGGTCGGAGCTATGGGAAGCTGTGAATGAGCGCCACCCCTTTTCCCCAGTCAGTCCGTCAGTCTTTCTCTCTCTCTCTCTCTCTCTCTCTCTCTCTCTCTCTCAGACCTGCTCTCACCTCCAAGCCACAGGTCTGGAGAGCAGTCTCTACCCTTGACCCCCGGCTGAAGAACTGACAGGGGGAGGGTATAGCCAGCTCTCCCCCTCCCCCAACCAAAGACAGGGCAGTGCAAAAATGGGGTGTGACTACTTCTGTCCCTAGCCAAGAGCAGCATGTGCAGCCCCCTGGTTTCTCCATTTCAGAGCGCTACTCCCTCCCCACCACCTTCCCCCAAACAGGGCTTCCCTCATTGAGAAACTTGATCCATTTTCCTCCAAAGATGAGGGGAAAAAAAATACCACTTCTAAAAATAGTTCACCTGGTACCAGCTGTTGCTATGGCAACCTTCTCCTCCTTCCTGAGGAACTTCGTGATGAAAGAGGGTCCTGGCCCTGGAGGGGTGGAAGGTGACTGGGGAGGAGGAATTAGGGGAGTCCTGAACCGGGAGTACCCAGTAAACATAGGGGCTCCCCCAAATCTGAGCCTCCGTGGTTGGGAGAGAACTGGAAACAGTTGTATGTGGGTATGAGTTCAGCCAGGGAAAGGGGGCAGAGGATGTGATGGACTTGGGGCCCCAAGCTCTTATGCCAGCCACACACCGGGTGCTTCCGGGAGGAACTGTTAACCAAAATGCTTCGTCCAAGCCCTCCAAGAAGTCAGCTGCAGCACCTCTGGCCCCAGAACCCTGGCTCCTTCCTAGCACCATAGAGTCATAAGGGTCCTCAGGAGAAGGCTCGAGTTGGCCCAGAAGATGCTGGGCTACCGGCTTCAAAAGGGGAGAAGCTGCCCGCATGCCCCTGTCAGCTCCCGGAGCCACCAGTAATCCTTGGCTGGTAGACACAGCACTCCTCTATCCTCAGGCATCTCTTGAGTCTTGACAGAGATCTCTCATTTGCTGGTTCACTCTGCAAATCCCTACAGTAGCCGAGACTGGGTCACACTAAAACCAGGAGCTGGTTCAAGACCTGGCTGCCCCACTTCCCATTCAGCTCCCTGCTGTAGCCTGGGAAAGCAGCAGAGGCTGGCTCAGGGGCCTCGGCCCCCGCACTCATGTAGGAGACCCGGAAGAAGTTCCTGGCTTTGGACTGGCCTAGCTCTGTCAGCCACGTGGGGAGTGAAACAGCTGATGGAAGATATCATTGTCTCCTCTGGAATGCTGCCTTTCAAATAAAAACCAATCAATCTGGAAGGCAGGAAGGCAGGCAGGCAGGCAAAACCCTAGGTCCTCCAATATAGGACACAGCTGTTCCATGCAGTGGCTTAATCGCTACACTAAATACCCACTGCTTTTTCTCCTTGCTTTACATGGACCCCCATCTTTGGGGGTACAGGACTCCCTGGATTCCAATGTGATGTCATCCTCATTGTGTCTGCCCCTTTAGATACAGTCACACCGTGAAGCTCCAGGAGAGATGTGAATGTGACGCGGATGTTGGGCAGCCCAGCCCAGCCACCGGGGGTCCGACACTGTGTAGGGTGAGGATCAGGATTAGGTGGCTCCCTGCAGCCGAGCAGCCACTGCCCTACCAGCCAGAACTAGTGGACTTTTCGGGGTCTGAGGTCTTCTCCGACGGCATGGTTGAGTCTGAGGACCAGAACGTTTACCGCTTGCTTGTTTGCTCCCTTGTGGTCCCTGCTGTCCTCAGAGCTGGCCGGTCGTGCCTCGTGGCCCCGCCCTGGGCCTGCTCAACCATCTGAGGCTTCTCTTGGTACCTAAACCAGCAAGGCAGATGTTGGGGGCATGGCTGTACGTGTGAGGAACCCGTCTCAGTGGGGACAGGGGCAGAGCTAGGGACCCAAGGACTGAAGCCATCACTGGCTGCCTCCCATGGAGCATATTAACGGGAAGCTGGAAGCGAGCAGAGAGCCAGGACTTGAACTCCCAGGCCTCCCAACTGGCATTTTAATTGCTAAGCCAATGTCTAGGCCCTCCCTCGCCAACCTGCTCCTTCGTTTTTGGTGTCACTGCCCCCTACCTACCTACCTACTTACACACACACTCACTCCACCTACCTACCTATACACACACACACACCCCACCACTACCCCAGCTCTTCATGAAAGCTGTTCAGCTGTGTGATACACTGGTCACCTTGGTCTCCTGACTTGCTGGCCATGTGTGTTCCTCACCTCTGTTTTGGTTACTGCTGTTCCCATATTTACAGGTGCAATATGTGGTTCTCCCTCCTGTGGGAAACCCAGTTTTGCTGTGTCGCTGGGAGGCTTTGGCTGACTGTCGGTGCTCGCTGTTCCTCCCAGGAATTCCTCACCTTGAAATTTTCCTCCCTGGGGACAGTGGGAGCAGAGAAGCTACATGTGCACCTGCTGGGCTTCACTTCAAAGTGTCAGCAGAGGCCAGTGTGCTGGCACAATAGGCTAATCCTCCACTTCCAAGCGCTGGAATCCCATATGAGTGCTGGTTCATGTCCCAGCTGCTCCACTTCCCATCCGGTTCCCTGCTTGTGGCCTGGGAAAGCAGTGGAGGATGACTCAAAGCCTTGGGACCCTGCACCCATGTGGGAGACCCAGAAAAAACTCCTCGTTCCTGGCTTTAGATTGACTCAGCTCCAACCATTGGAGCTATTTGGGGAGTGAACCAGCAGATGGAAGATCTTTCTGTTTCTCTTTCTCTCTGCAAATCTGCCTTTCCAATGAAAATAAATCTTTATAATAAACAAAAAGCTTTGGCAAATTGAATGCCAGTGTCTTTACAATTGGAGGGAAACCACATCAGAAAGGTTTTACTTGTATCTGTCAGTATTCATCTGATCTACCAACTCCAGATAAAAAATATTCAAAGGCACTTGATGTTGTAGCACAGCAAGTTAAGCTGCTACCTATAATGTCAGCATCACTCATGAGTCTCAGTTCAAGTCCCAGCTGCTCCACTTCTAGTCCAGCTCCCTGCTAAGGCACCTGGAAAAGCTACAAAAGATGGCCCAAGTGCGTGGGTCCCCTGCTGCCCAAGTGGGAGACCTGAATGGAATGCCAGACTCCTGGCTTCAGCCTGACCCAGCCCTGAATTGTGGCCATTGGAAGGGTGAACCAGCAATTGGAAAATTGCTCTGTCCCACTCTGTCCTCTCTCTTTAACTCTGCCTTTCAGATACAGAAATGAATCTTGGGGGGGGGGAAAAAACTGCCTGTAGGGAGCGTGTCCGGACTTTTGTTCTTGTCCTCATCCCCTGGACAACACAGCATCATGGCTGCGGACATGGCATTGATGGTGCATGGAGCAATCACATGTGACCTGGAGTTGACAGAAGGCACGGGAGGGTGGGCATGCTTCCGGGTCAGCGGACTTGCACAGCCCCACGGGATTTCAACTTCAGGCTGGTACCAGTGGCTGGCGAGGGGTTGGGCGGGGAGCCTGAGCAGCCTGAGTCTTGCTGTGGGAGTATGGGAGTGGATGGCAGGGGTGTTGGGGCTGTAGGTGGCCAATCACAGGTAGCTCAGGGCTGGGCAGGTGCCACCGTCTGCATGTCTGTGCCGGCTGCCCAAGCCCAGTCCTGTGATTCTCCCTGTGGCCTCCGCAGCCCTGCCAGGCCTCAGGCCTCTCCAGCTTTCTGTTCATATCATTGTCACAGCTTCTGCTACTGGGGCTCTTCCCTTCTGCAGGCGGCTGCTAGGATGTCCTACAGCCCCACCTTGCCCAATGTCAAAAGGGCCAGGTCCTTGGACTCCTTGGCTGCCTGGGTCCCTGCAGTAGCCCCCTCTCATGGCATACCCCTTCATGTAACTCGACTGGCCTGCTGCTGCCCAGAGAATCAGCCCTGTCCATTCCCGGGCAGCTTGCCCATGTAGGAAGAAATCTGTTCTCTCAAAATAAGCCTTTTTTTTTTTTTTTTGGTTGGTTAGTTTTAATTTTGTATCTTGGGTTGCAGATGTCCTTCATATAAAAAAAAAAAAGAAAGAAAAAACCATGAGGGAGGCTGCTTGTTTCTGAAACTAGGCCATCCAGTGTGTCTGGAGTCTGGACACACATAGAACAGGAAACAAAGTGAAGTTGGCAGTGAGGGTGCCAATCACGCCCGGGCCACGGGCTCCCATGCAGAGAGTATCCATGTCAACCAAGCCAACTTCACAGTGCGGCCCACCTTACCTGCCCACAGCCACCCCTCCAATGCAGTTTGGTGTCTCTGCACGGCTGCGTCCTCTGCCTCTGACTCAGGTGAAGCGGTATGCACCTGCTTGGGGCAGGGCCACAGCCAGGCGCACCTTTTGCCCTTGCTGGGAGCCACACTGGGCACCATGTGGGGAACTGGTGCCTCCTAGTCTTGCCTACCCTGGTTGCTACTAAGCCACCCCGTTTCCCCCTCTACAGATGACTCTGGGGACGATGACGACGAGACTGTGGCCCCCACTGACAAGAGCGAGCTGCGCTACACCCTGAAGAACCTGTCCTTGAAATTGGACGACCTGAGCACGTGCAACGACCTCATCGCCAAGCACGGTGCCGCGCTCCAGCGCTCGCTGACGGAGCTGGACGGCCTCAAGATCCCGGCTGAGAGTGGGGAGAAGCTGAAGGTGGTGAACGAGCGGGCCACCCTCTTCCGCATCACGTCCAATGCTATGATCAACGTGAGTGTCCCCTCCCCTCCCCCAACACTCCCATCCCCAAGTCTGGCGCCCTGGGCCACTCCCGGTGGCTACAGCCACTCTCCAAGGCCAGGCCAATGGTCTCCTGAGCTTCTGCCACTCTCTACCAGGACATCTAACCGTCTGTGGAGGGAGGGGTGGTCAAGTGGTGGAGATGCCCACATCCTGTATCAGAAGGACTGGGGTTCGAGTCCCAGCTCTGCCAAGGCCAGCCTTGGGAGACAGTCACTGAGGGTGCAAGGGCTTGGGTCCCTGCCAGCCACCTGTTAGACCTGGGCTGAGTTTTCAGCTCCCAGCTTTGGTCCCCCTCCAGCCCCAGATGGTGCAGGCAGCTGGGGCAATGAACCAGCAGATGGAAGCTTTCTCTGAGCCACCCCTTCCACCTGCCCTGGTATGAGGAGGGTTAGGCTCCCAGGTTGAACCATGGCTCTGCCCATACAGGAGGGACACAATAGCCACGTGGGCCCCCTGAGCTGGGATCCAGCTGCCAGGCACAGTGTGTATGAGTGGCAGGGATCAGGGGAGCTTTGCAGCCAAACCTGGTGAGTGGTGAAAGTCAGCCATCTCCCCAGATCCTGGAGGCCACACAGCTGTGACTGGCACCCTGGAGGGATTCTCTCCCTGGTTGCGTAGTGTTGGCCAGCCTTCTGGGGCCTTCTTCTTTGTGTCCCCAGAAATGGTGTATTCTCTTCCAGGGCTCCAAGGACAGCCCACACCTGCCCAAGTTGAGGTGGCCTTGGGAGTACCCAGCCTGGGGCCTGAAGCTGAACACAGTGTGCCCTCTTTCCAGACTTCAGGGAAGCTCAGATCCCAGGTGCCACCCGCCTGGCTCAGAAGGGCATCCCTGTGTCTGTGTGTAGGGAAGTCATTAGTCCCCATGTGCCAGGGCTCCTCGGAGGCTGCATCTGTGCCCCCTTCCATCTGTGCTCTTGCTGGCCTTCGTCCACCCTCTGAGCTGCTGTCCTTACAGCCCACGTCCCAGTGCCTCCACCAGTGGCCCGCACAAGTATTAAACCTTGGCAAACACAGGGATGTGTTGGCATTTCCTGCCCCAGGCATACCTCTCCAGTCAAGCCCACCTGTTTAGTTTTTGAAGATTTTTTTTTAAAGATTTATTTGAAAGGCAGAGTTAGAGAAAGAAAGGATCATTTGTCTGCTGGTTCACTTCTCAAATGATTGCAGAGGCTGGGGCTGGACCAGTCCGAAGCCAGGAGCCAAGCGCTTCTTCCAGGTCTCCCATGTGGGTGCAGGGATCTAAGTGCCTAGGCTACCCTCTGCCAGTTTCCCAGGCCATTGGCAGGGAGCTGGATAAGAAGTGGGGCAGCCAGGACAGAAACTAGTGCTTATATGGATTCCTTGGAGAAGGAGGCTGAACCTGTTGTGCCATAGCACTGCTCCTACCCACCCCCACACTGGTTTCACATTAGCAGCTTTGGCTTCTTCAGGGTTTTTTTTATATATATAAAGATTTATTTGTTTTATGGGAAAGTCAGATATACAGAGAGGAGGAGAGACCTAGAGGAAGATCTTCCATCCGATGATTTACTGCCCAAGTGACAGCAACGGCTGGTGCTGTGCTGATTCGAAGCCAGGAGCTTCTTTCCGGGTCTCCCACGCGGGCGCAGGGTCCCAAAGCTTTGGGCCGTCCTCGACTGCTTTCCCAGGCCACAAGCAGGGAGCTGGATGGGAAGTGGAGCAGTTGGTGAGGGAGTTGAGAGTGTGGGAGACATTGTCTGTGCCACAGCCCCTAGGCAGAGAAAAGTAGGCAGCTGGGGGCGGGGAAAACACCTGAGCAGGCTCCCTAGGGTGTAGAAGGGAGAGGGTGGGAGCCACCCACTGCCTTCAGTCACAGATCTCCCACCCTGCTAACAGGAGGGCAGCTGAACTCTGGACCTTCAGGCAAGTGGCTGGCCAGGCATCCGTGGGTTCCCTGGCTCAGGGAGGGCACCTGGGTATCTGGTGTCCAACAGTCCTATCAACCTAGGTCCCAGTGTTGTGCCGCTTTTTGAAATCCCCAGATAATCATCAAGTCTAAAGTCGGTGCTAAGGCATAAAGGTGGTTTATTCAGGTTAACCTAGGTCTCCCAGCCACCTCCCCCAGCCCAGCATGGCTGAGCGGGGAGGGGCAGCCGCATCCAAGGCTGTTAGGATCCACAGGGAGGGAAAAAGAAGCGCAAGCCAGAGAGAGCCCAAGCCCCACAGTTCTTATACATTTCAGGCTATTAATTATACAATCATGATTTAGGAGGCTTCTATTGGTGGGTTTGAAGCAAGCAACTTTCAAAAAGTACAAATCAATGAGCTATAGGGCGGTGAATCTTATCAAACACCAGGTACCTTATTCCTGAGGAGTGGTCTGCCTGCATGACCTGCCAGGTGTCCTGCTGGGTGTCACATAGACTATCAGGTCTGAGGTTCACACAGCCCCTAGTCAAGCCATTAAAGGCAGAATCACAAAAGGCAGAAAACATCTAGGTTCTACACCAGCCTCTGTGCAGCCTGGGCCACCAGCGGGGTCTGTCGGCATAGCCTTTGCACCCATTTTCCCTTCCCTGATTTAAGACTGGGGACAGGCTCTTCTTAGGTTGGGATGCCACGGGCACAGGATTCCCTGGAGCTGCAGCTGGAAACAGGACCATAACCAGCCTCAGGGGAAGGGGGCGGTGCTTGCCCTAACACAATTCACACTTTATCCAGCACGTATTAGGGAGCTGTTGTCCTGAGGTAGCTGAGAAGCTCAGAAACCTGGAGAAGGGCACCTGGAACACTGGGACCCTGCACCTGTATGGGAGACCTGGAAGAAGCTCCTGGTTCTTGGCTCTAGCCCAGCCCAGCTCGGCCACTGTGGCCATTTGTGGTGAGAACCAGCCAATGGAAGATCCCTCTCTCTTCCTTCTCTCTCTGCAAATCTGCGTTTCAAATAAAAATAGATATATATTTATTTTTAATTTTGAGAGGTAGAAAAACAGAGAAAGACACAGAGATAATTGCCCTTCCACTATTTATTCCCCAAAATGCCCCCCATGCCCAGGGATGGGCCAGACCAAAACTGGGAGCAAAGAGCTCTAATCAAATTTCCCCAGGTGGGTGAACAGACCCCCAAGTACTGGCACCGCCACCTGCCACCTCTCAGGTGCACGTTAGCAGGAAGTTAGACCCCAGGCAGGGAGGTAAAACTTGGCCTTGGGAACTCCAACATGGAATGTAGGCATCCCAACTGGCATACCCATGCTGTCAAACACCACCCTTACCCTGTCCTCTATAAGACTCTCCCCTGCCCCACCTGTGGATGCCAAGTTCAGGGAGGCTGTGGGGAAGGACTAGGAAAGTCTATGAAAAGTGAGCAGGTGGGCTGGGGTCCAGCTGAGTGCTGCAGGTCCCAGTAAGTTGAGGGCGTCTCCACAGTAACATCCCCACATCACCGCCCACCCCACCCTAGCCATGACCTCCAGTATCACGTGGACATCGTCGCCGCAGCACCCACAACCATCCTCCGTGCAAAAGCCAGGACACGGTCTCCCTCACAGTGCCAGCCTCCAGGCCTGGCGCAGCGCCCAGCATGTGGGAGCCTCCGCAGCAGACAGGCAGGGAGGGGAGAGAGGAGGAGGGGAAGGGTGCAGAGAATTGTGAAAGAACATGGAGCTAATGAATGAATCGCCTTGCATCTGACAAAGCTCCCCAGTGGGTAATGTTTTTGGATCCTGATAAAAAGCCAGCGCACGCAGCAGGTTGGTTTGGATTACCGCTCAGGGTAAGTGTGAATCAGCCCACCATTGAGGTACGAGCCCACAGCAGGATCCAGCCGGCCGGGGATTTAGAACGAGCCCAGAAGCTCCACATGCCAGGCACAGGGCCACCCTGAAACCCCAAGGCCCAGCTGGGCCTGACCCCTCTCTGCTGGCCATGGAGGGGGGACGCAGGGATGTGGCATCATATCACCTATCACTTGAGATCTCCCGGTGGCCTTGAACCCCTCCAAGCTAGGTAGAGCTGTCACAGGGGCCAACGAACAGTGGGGAGAAGGAGATAAGGGGGTGGGGGAGAGCTGGCAGTGGGGACAGATGTGTACACACAGACAGCAGTGCTGGGATGAGGCCAGCATCCGCAGGAGCTGTGCAATCCTCAGAATAGCCTGAAGTTTCCCCCAATCCCCACCCTCGCAGCACCACCACCTTGCTTGGCTCACTGCCCAGGGGATCACCCAGAGCTTAAGCGATGGGAGAGAGACCCCGAGCGGCCGCCTCGTCCTTCCGGACCCAAGGGGGCGGGTTCCTGACCAGCTGACCACTGTTCGGCTCTGACAGCTTGCTCCCTGGGGGCCTGGAGAACTGGGTAAAAATAGATAGCAGAGCTGCCCCCTACAGTCAGCATGCTGGCAGCCAGATGGTGTCCGTCCTTGTGCACAGGGGGGTAAATGCATGTCCAAGTGCAGGAAGGACTATTTTCAAGCTGTGATGGGAGTGGACAGAAGCAGAGTGACTGTCATCCCCCTAACCCACGCTGCCCACCTCGGCATCTCAGAAGGGTGAAGCACCCCCTAGTGCTGGTCACCCAGCCCCTGGTCACACTTCCGAATAGTAGATACAGGCAGGAGGCCAGCTTGGCCCTGTGCTAGGGGGATAGTAGGATTGACAGACCTGGGGCAACTGGCAGCCTGGCTGGCCAGGGCTCTCTGAGTTCAGCTTTCCCACCCTAAGTGTGGCTCCCCTCCCGTTCTGTGAGCTGTGCACACAGCTTGGCACTTGGTGGGAGGGAAGGGGAGACCCCATTAACCTTGGAGGGGGTGTGGGGAGACCTTTCCCATTTGCTACTTCTGGGACACCATCCCCTCCCCAAGACCAGTCCACAATAATGATGACCACATAAGGATCAGTGTGATATGGGCGGAGCCAGCAGGGTCTTCCACCTCCCCACCGGGAGCCACAAGCCCAAGGAAGCACAGAAGGACACACGGGACAGGTGCCCGGCAGGTCCTGGACCAACCCACTGCAGGTGGAAAGAATACGCATGCTCCCTTGCTCCCAGGGCTCCCGGCACCTGCTGTGTGCACTGGTGGCTGAAGGCTGAGCCAGTTGTGCAGCTCCCTCTGCCTCTCTCTACCCTGCACACTTGGCCTTTGGCCCCACCTACTACTTCAGCTACCTGCCCCAACGTCCAGCAGTCTTCTGGAGCCTTCCATGTGGTCCACCTAGGACAGCAGTAACCTTGGTCCAAGCTGATGGTTTGTCAGGAACTGAAGCCCAGGCCCAGGTGGGTCCTGACTCCTGGGACCCTACAGAGGGCTTAGGAGGCTGCACTGGCACCCCTGGCACCACCACCCACCCCTGCCAACCACACACACACCACACCTGGATTAGCTGACCCAGGGTCCTGCTGGACACACACACCCCTGCACCCACCCCTGATCAGCTGACCCTGCGCCCTGCTGGCCTGCCTGCAGGGAGGGCTGGGGGGAGCAGTGAGGTCATTGTCGGAATTAGGATTAGGAGCAGCAGCCGCAGGGATTAGACTGTCCTCCTCCTCAGGGTGCAGCTGGGAGAAGGCTCCCAGGTCAGAGGCTGGTCCGGCCCACAGGCCAGCTGTTTTTCTCTCCAGGCAGCCCAAAGCAAAAGCCAGCCCTGTCTGCCCTGGGCTTCTTAGTGGGGTGAGTCCATGGGTCTCCCAGCTTCCCCTGTGTGGGGTGGTGTGGAATGGGGGAAGGGAACACTCCTAGGCCTGGAACCCCAGGCCACAGCCAGGGAGCCCTGTGTGTCACCCAGAGACCCCAGGCGGCCCCAGTGTGGGTAGCAGCGAGGACCTGTGTGTGCCCAGACACAGGCTTGGGCCACCTGCTGGCTTCCACATCATTTCCCCACCCCGCCACCTCTGCATGATGCAGGGCAGAGTGGGCAGGGCACACTGGGGTCAGCCCAAGTCTCTTCACCTGCTCGGAGCTGGGGACCAACGCCAGCTCCCAGGGACAGCTGCCAGCCCTGGCTGGGTCAGCAAGGCACTCCCTGAGCCCCACAGAGCCGCCTCCCCCCACTGTCAGCCACAGGTCTTCCTCCTCTCCTCTCTTTCCCTCCCCTTCTTTCCCCTCCCCTTCCCCCCTGCTGGGCCCCTAGGGCCTAATCCAGCTTAGTGTACAGCCCACAGGGTACAGCCCAGCTCAGCATTCTGGGGAGGGCGGGGCTGCACAGGCCTCTCCCCTCAGTGCAGCCAGGATGGGGCCCAGAGAAGGCTGGCACTGGCAACAGAGGCGGCTCTGGAAGCTAGGGATGGATACCAGGTGGGTGCTTCACGGGTCCAGAGTCCGAGTTGGCTTCTGTGCTACTCCCAGCAGGGGCAAAGGCTCTGGGACCAGCCACATGAAACCCTTCCGTGTTAGGACACAGCAGCCTCTGCCCTGTCCCTCCTCCCACTCAGATGGGAGCCCTACTTTCACTGTGGGAGGTGGTTTTGACTTCCTGGGTCCCTGTAGGTGGCCTTGGCCCTTTGGTTTGAGCCCAGGGCTGAAGTCCTGTGGGCTGGAAGCATCCCTTGGGACCCCAACTTCCTACTCCCCTCCCAGGCAGCAGGTGGTATGGGGAGGGGGCCAGCATTCAAATAACCAAGTATGTATCTGGAAAAGGCCTGGGAGGGGTTTTGAGGTCAGGCATGCAAGAAGTATGTCCAGGCTCTGTTAGGGTCCGGTTTTGCCAACTCCCCAGAAACTACAGTCTTGCTGGTAATGCAAAAGCAGGCAGAGTTTATTGTGCCAGCATGCTGGGGTCAGACCATTCTTCTTGGGGCACACAGGCCAGCCAAGCAGAAATTGGACCCTAAACTAACAAAAGGCTGGAGATTTATATAGGCTCTTGTGGCTGAACCATACATCAAAAGTAACAGCTTTAGACATGTTAATTTTTTTATGGCCTTCAGGCACAAGCAGTCTGCTCTGTTCCCATAGTCATTACCGTTTATAGCTCTTCCACTGTTGCACCCTTATCTTTATGGTTCCTCCTTTTCCTGGGACTGGAGACTTGTGCCTGTGTCCTCCTGCACCTGGGTTAGTTGGTAGAGAAGGTTTGTGACACTGCTCACAAGCTTGCAGGGGAGCAAGGACAGATTTATCGCTAAAGTAGATTTTTCCCACAGTCCAGGCGCCTCCTGGCCTAGCAAAGTAGCAGTTTCTCGGAACAAAGGAGCCTCACATTGCCCAACAATAACATTCCATTCTAACATTCTAATGTTCTAACATTCTACTATTTTACCCACACTCTAACAGCTCCTTCCTCGCATGGGGGAGAGAACGGTTGATTCTAATGTATGGAGACCCAGCAACAAGGAGGGGAAAATATTAGCCGCCCAGTTTGGTTTTGTACCACAGGCACCCTTTTCCTCTTTGCTTTTACCACGGGCAAGCCCCGAACATTCTAGAATCAGTAGCCGGTGGTTGTATCTCTGTCTTTTCTGATGCGGGTTATAGGGGGACAGGGCTCAGCTCGGGGAGATACATGGCTGCAGGGCTTGGGGTGGGGGCTGTGGGTCTGAGCAGATCCTTTGGGGTCAAAGGGCTTGGGGGTGGGGCACCACAGGGCACAAGAATTCCAGAGTGGACTGGCAGTGGGGACCATGCCTGGCTGTGCAAAGGGAACATGGCCCCAGGACCCCTGCCCGCTTGTCCCCCATGCTGAGCTCAGCAGCCCCTGCCCCCTCTCCAATCTCACCATGCAGCAGGGGGTAAGAAGCAGAGCGGAAAGCGATGCCTTCCCAGCTGCTCTGGCCACCTGTCAGGATCCCCACCCCAAGGCCTGGAGATAGCAGAGGGGAGGGACCAGGTTGGGAAAGGCTTGTTCTGCATCGCAAACCATGGTCAGGGTCAGGCCTGCAGCTGGTCTCCAAACCGCTTGGCAACCCTTGCTCCATCCCCACACAGAGGAGTCCTCCCACCCCCACCCACTTTCTGCTAAGCAGAAGATAAGGAGATTTCCTTTCTTCACTTGGAGGCACTCTGCCCTGCCCCCACCCCATACCCACCTGTGCCTGTCTGTGGCGTAAATCCCTGCTCTGGTGCATGGCCAGGCCAGCATGGAGCAAGGGCGAATTGAAGGGGACCTGGCCCCACGTTCCCCTTCCCCTCTGTTAGTTTTTTTCCAGAGCTAGACCTCAGATCTTCTGGCTGTCTGTGCCTTGATTTCCCCCAGGTTGTGCTGTATCTTCAGAATGGGGGACTCTCTTTCCCCTGCCACTCACATGGGTGCTGGGACAGACAGAGGTTGGCATCCCCTCCACACCCCAAAGAGGGTCTGTTAAATGGCTCAGCAGCCAGCACCCCCTTCCCCGCAGAAGCCCCTGGCCAGAACCCTTTCCAAGGGTTCTTCCTGTCGGGGCAGCTGAGCCGAGGCAGAGGGGTGGGGGGTTCCCATGCAGAGCTGGGGGTGGGGCACAGTGTAGGCTGGTCCATCTATCCCTGTCCCCTCATGCCCTGACTCAGTCTAGGCCCCTGACAAGGCATGACTTGGCCCAGAAACTTCTGGGGCACCTGCTGACTTGTGGGGATTGCACAGGGAGGTGACTTAGGGAAACAAACCTAATCCACAAGTGTGTGAGTGCGCAGTGGTGGGGGCAGCACCTGGGCCAAGTGGGTCTGGGGGATGACAGCGGTCAAAAGCACAAGCTGGTTGTAGTTGGCGGTAGTGGTCCCCTGCTCCCCTCCATCAGCATCACCTCCCCAGTTCATCTTCTGGGAGACACTGGGATGTCATCGTGGTGACACAGCTGTCCTCAAGGCCCAAGTAAGGGTCTGTGTGCGCATCTCCCTCCAGCAAAACACCTGAGCCTTCAGGGTGCCCCATATGTCAGGACGGGACAGTGACTGAGCTCTACTCCCTAAGAGAATGGTAGGACCCACTGCACACCTGGGGATGGCAGAAAACCTCTGGGTGTCATAGTTGGCCATGGGTTGGCAAGAGAAACCTTCAAAGTCTCAGTTCTTATGGAGCAGAAGGCTCTAGGTGCCAAAGCCAGAGACTGTCTTGGGTCCCAGCGGGGACGGGGTTAGTGACAAACCCTAGGTTCAGCACAGTGAGTATGACCCAGTGACCTCCAGCTCCCAGGTACTGCTGCTTAGAGGTGTAAAGCAGTGACACCCTCCCCCAAGATCAGAGCCCTGCAGACAGCACCCTGGACCAATCAGTCCAGGATGTGGATGCCAGCCCATGGGTGGGCTCCCTCGTGGCCCACATTCTCATGTCCCAGGGCTCTGAATACATGTATATCTTCCACAGCAAAGAGAATGGAGAGGATGGACAGTGCCTCCCACCCCAGGGGAAGGGTTATCACCCCTGCAGCCTGCTGGGTGGGCGGGCTTACGGAGGCTGCCTGAGCCTACCTAGGCTCTCTGGGACGAAGACTGTCCCTAGCCCTTCCGGCCCTCACTCTGCAGGCCTGCAAGGACTTCCTGGAACTAGCGGAGCTCCACAGCCGGAAATGGCAGCGGGCGCTGCAGTATGAGCAGGAGCAGCGCGTGCACCTGGAAGAGACCATCGAGCAGTTAGCCAAGCAGCACAACAGCCTCGAGCGGGCCTTCCGCAGTGCCCCTGGCAGGGCCACCAACCCTGCCAAAAGCTTCAGCGAGGGTGAGTGAGCCAGGGCCAGGACAAGACGGACAGACAGGCTGGCCGGGGCTGAAGTTGCCACTGGGTCTTCAGAAATATCATTCCACTTTATTCTGCACCTGCTGTGTCTGACCCAGAGAATGTAGCCCTGAGCGTACCCACCCTCAGGCTTGTTGGGGCCAGTTCTGGCCTGCCTCTCCCATGCCTGTCACCTCTGCCCTCTGCCTAAAGGACAGGAAGCACAGGTGACCTTTGTGGCAGACCCCTTGCCACATACCCCAGGTGCCAGGTAGTAGCCACCCACTTGGCCTTGAGCGGTGCGGTGGGAGTCCATCAGAAAGGGAAGCTGGTCCAGGGACCATTCCAGCCAATGAGGGTATCCCCTTTCCTCCCTCCCCACCCCTACCAAGCCCCGGTTAGTCAGGGCAGGAACAGGTGACTGCATCGGTGGGGGAGGAGGGAGCGAACTTCTGCTTGCCCCCTTAACTTGCTCCAGTCAGCCACGCCTTTAAGTTCAGAGGCTGCAGGGACTAAGGGCAGAAGCCCCTGCCTGTGTGTCCCTAGGAAGCCTCTTGACTCCCAAAGGAGAAGACAGTGAGGAAGATGAAGATACCGAGTACTTTGACGCCATGGAAGACTCCACATCATTCATCACCGTGATCACCGAGGCCAAGGACGACAGGTGGGGATGGGGGAGTCCTCCCCCTCTCCCTTCCAGCCTAGTCAGCCTTCCCCGCCTAGATCTTGGGCTCTATCTGATCACCCTTCTGCCCAGTCCACATACAAACCTCTGGAGGATTTCTCTAAGTCTTGGTCTCCAGCTGAATATTTTTGCTTACTTTCTGGTCTTCCTTGATTTGAAACATACCAAATGTTTGCATCAGGATTTTCTTTTTAAAATGTATTTAACATCCTGTACTTTTTTTAAAAAAAAAGATTTATTGGAAAGTCAGATATACAGAGAGGGTCTCCCACACAGGTACAGGGTCCGAAGGCTCTGGGTTGTCCTCAACTGCTTTCCCAGGCCACAAACAGGGAGCTGGGTGGGAAGTAGAGCAGCCGGGATTAGAACCTGCACCCAAAGAGATCCCAGTGTGTTCAAGGCAAGGACTTTAGCAGCTAGGCCACGCCGCCAGGCCTGCAGCCTGTCAGTTTTAATAGCATAGCATCATCTTGTTAGCTCTGTGGTCAGGGAAGGGCCTGCCCTGCTGAGATGGTCATGTGCTGTTTGGAACCTCAGCTGGGGCTTGTATAGCACTCCCTGCAGCTGTGGCTGACCTTTCCTACAACACACACTTCTGGGTACGTATCACACCCACTTGTTGCTCTTCAGGAACCCAATCAAGGGTGGGAATCAGCCCAGCAGACAGCAAGGAAATGTCTGAGGGCCCATCAAGCATAAAGTGCTGACCTGGAAAGAGCTGTATCAGGCCCGGCGGCGTGGCCTAGCGGTTAAAGCCCTCGCCTTGAACACGCCGGGATCCCCTATGGGTGCTGGTTCTAATCCCGGCTGCTCTACTTCCCACCCAGCTCTGTTTGTGTTCTGGGAAAAGCAGTCGAGGATGGCACAAAGCCTTGTGACCCTGCACCTGTGTAGGAGACCTGGAGGAAGTTCCTGGCTTCAGCCTGGCTTCAGCCTGGCTTCAGGCCGGTGTAGCACCGGCCGTTGCGCTCATTGGTACATTGACTCCAGTCAAGGGCTTTGCCCAGTACCTGCTACTGGGTGCATCTGGGGTCTCTAAATTGCTACTTGCACCCCTCCAAGTCCCCTGCCTAAGTATCCCACATTACAAATGTCTCCATTGGAGGGGCGGGTAGGGGGTGGAGACAAGGAGGTGCCGCCCATCAGACCTCATGGAGGGTCTGGATGAGGTGGGCTGGGTCCCCAGGAGGCCTAGAGACTTATTGCCACCTGATTTCCCCCCCCCTTCCCCCCAATCTTCCTGCAGAAAAGCTGAAGGTGGAACTGTGCCGGGCCCTGTAGACTGGGCCTCAACAGACAATGGGAGTGAGGTAAGCATGCCTATGATGCTGACCCCTGGCCACCAGGGTGGCCCAGCATCCTGCCACTTTTGGAGGCAGAGGAGTGAGGGGAGTTCCTGGTCTCACCTAGGACGAGTTGGGTAGACCCAGCCTCCCCTCCCTGCCAGCAGCTGGCTTGGCGTTAGTCCTTGGTGGTGGGTCTAAGGTGAGGGTGGGGCCTCTGCTGATGGTCATGCCCGGCGTCTCCGGCAGGTGCTGGACAGTGCTGCGCTTGTGCCCAAAGGCGCATCCAGGGTCAGGAGGAGATCCCGCATCCCCGACAAGCCCAACTACAGCCTTAACCTCTGGAGCATCATGAAGAACTGCATTGGCCGGGAGCTCTCCAAGATCCCTATGCCAGTGGGTGGCTCGGGGGCGGGCATACAGCCTGGGTGTTGGGGTCCCAAAGGCTCCCGAGGAGTATGTCATGATGTGATCTATCAGCGTTGCCTGTTCTCCACCCCACCCCACCAGAAAGCAGGGGCCTTCTTCAGGTTGTGTGTAGAACCTGCAGACCTCACATTGTCCACGCTGCTCAGGATTAGGTTGCAGGGAGCTGCAGGGTTGCACCTTGGGTGGGAGGAGAAGGCTGGCCATGCTGGGAGCTGCCCAGCCCAGGAAATGAGCACTGAGCCAGGCCACACTGCAGACAGAGCCCCAGACCAAACGGATCACTCCATGCTGTGGGGATGGCCAGGGCACCCAAGGAAGCAGCAGCGAGGACACCATCCAAGCAGGGACCTCCCTAAGCCTTGGAAGCCACAGGGGTGACCCAGGGGCTGGGGCCCTCCTGACTGGCCCTCCCCTGCCTGCTTGCTCACTCCCCCCTCTCCCCAGGTGAACTTCAACGAGCCCCTGTCCATGCTCCAGCGGCTGACGGAAGACCTGGAGTACCACCACCTGCTGGACAAGGCGGTGCACTGCGCCAGCTCGGTGGAGCAGATGTGCCTGGTGGCCGCCTTCTCCGTGTCCTCTTACTCCACCACTGTGCACCGTGTTGCCAAGCCCTTCAACCCCATGCTGGGGGAGACCTTCGAGCTAGACCGCCTCGAGGACATGGGCCTGCGCTCGCTCTGTGAGCAGGTAAGAGCCAAACTTTGGCCCAAGGTCAGAGCAGGCGCATCCCAGCCCTCTGGGGCAGGGCCAGGACCTGCTGGAGACAGCAGTGGGCCAGAATCATGTAAGGAGGTCTGGACCCTTTTCCTAGCAGGGAGCTGTGGAATGAGGTAGAGGGACATTTTCTGGGGGATTCCAGGTGGGCTGGAAGGCAAGAAGAGACCCAGCCCTCCTCGTGGGAGAAGAGGTGCCCAGGCAGCCGCAGGCGGGGATGTGGCTGCAAGGGATGCCGCAGAGGGGACAGCGACCCAGGAGATCTTAGCTGCTGCTTTGCCAGCAATGGTGACCCCAGGAACTTTGGCCTGAGTTGCCCTCCAAGGCCCAGGTGCTAGTCTGGCATCGGTGGGGGTGGGTGGGTTTGCATCGGGCATGTGAGCAGACATGGCTGGCTCCTGGGGGACCAGCATGCAAGGCAGATCTGTGACTAGTGGGATTTCTGGTTTATTTAAGAATGGAGAAGTCAGGAGGCAGTCTGGCTGAGGAAGGCAAGAGGGTGAGGAGAAAGACTCCTGGCTTACTTGCTCCCCCATTTCTACCCCTCCATCCTGGGCAGGGTGGACCTCTCTGGCTACCCACAGGCAGGTGGGCATGGCAGATAGAGCCTCCATGAGGGACCAGAGAAAAGCAGGCCCAGGAGACTGGAGGGCATGTGGCATGAGCCTGGCTGGGGCACCTGGGACATAGTGTGGAGCAGACAGAACTCCTGGAGGCTGACCCCTTGGAATCAGTCCAGCATTTGACCTTGGGGAAGCCCCACAGGCTCCAGGCATGGGTGGGTGACCAGGCTAAAGGACCACTCACTACATGGGGGCAGTTGGAACCGTGCTTCAGGCACAGGGAAGCATTGGAGGCTCAGGTTGAACCTGTGTCGGTGCAGGTGTCTGGGGCTGGTTCTGGAGTTCTTTGCCCTAGGGAGCAAGCAGGGAACAGGTGGGCAGATTTGCCACAGTGGGGGCAAGAAGGGACAGGGAAGTTATGGCACAGCTGTCAGCTGGCAGTGAGCTAGCAGCAGGTGTCCTGGAAATGAGAGCAGTGATCGGGGTACCTGGTACCATGTGATGGTCCCCTTAGAAGCTGAGGTCCCAGACAGGACCCCCTAGGGCCCAACTGTGGCCCCTGGGTTCAGCTGGCCTGACCAACCCGGGGCCTCCACAGTTTCACACATCCCAACATCTGTGGCCTTGGAAAAGCAGGACACCGACACCCTCAGAGTAGCCCATCACAAGCATTACACGCACCCTACCCCATCCCTCCTGCCTGCCCACCCCCCCCCCCATGATGTGCAGGCCCATGGGCTGGGGCAGGTCCAGAATGGCCACCTGCCTGCCAACTCTGAGCCCTGCCTTTTCTGGGGCAGGTAGTGGGGAGGTCTGCCTTAGGGGGGGCCAGCTTGCCTTGTACCCAGTCCACGATGCACTCTGGTCCCAGGTGAGCCATCACCCCCCTTCGGCTGCACACTATGTGTTCTCCAAGCACGGCTGGAACCTCTGGCAGGAGATCACCATTGCCAGCAAGTTCCGGGGGAAATACCTCTCCATCATGCCGCTAGGTGAGCTGGGACCCCGTGCACCCTGGGACAGGAGGCACTCTGCTGACCCAAGGGAGGATTCTGTTTACCAAAAGCCTGGCTGGGGCTAGCACAGGCTAAGCCTCTGCCTGCAATGCCAGCATCCCATAGGGTCAGCTCCCTGGAAAGACAAGGGAAGCTGTCTCAAGTCCTTGGGGCCCTGCGTTCCACACAGAAGGGTTCCAGGCTCTTGCCTTGAGCCTTGCCCAGTCAAAGCCATTGCTGCCATTTGGGAAGTGAACTAGTGAATGAAAGATCTCTTTCTCTCCACCTCCCACTCACCTCACTCTGCCTTTAAAATACATTTTTTAAAGTCTGGGGTTCCCAGAGGGAAACTTCTTGCAACCCTCCCTCTAACCTGGGCCTCCATTCCAGCTGCGCCCCCAGCTTGCCTACATATTCCTCTGGCTCTCCAGACTCTGAGCCTGTGGGGTGGAGGCCACCTGGGCTCTGGACTTGGCCTCTTACCTGTCCCTGGATTCCAGGTGCCATCCACTTAGAATTCCAGGCCAGTGGAAATCACTACGTGTGGAGGAAGAGCACCTCAACTGTGCACAACATCATCGTGGGCAAGCTCTGGATCGACCAGGTCAGGGGTGCCCCTGTGGGGGCTGCGGGGAGTGTGTCTGATGCATGAATCACTCTCTGACCCCACTTCCCACCAGTCAGGGGACATCGAGATTGTGAATCATAAGACCAATGACCGGTGCCAGCTCAAGTTCATGCCCTACAGCTACTTCTCCAAAGAGGCAGCCCGAAAGGTTAGCAGACCCGCCCCCCAACCTCTGGGAACCCCAGGAAGCAACCCAAAAGGGGCACATGTCCTGCTGAGGTCTCTGCTCCCCCTAACCTGCAGGTGACAGGGGTGGTGAGTGACAGCCAGGGCAAGGCCCACTATGTGCTGTCGGGCTCGTGGGATGAGCAGATGGAGTGCTCCAAGATCCTGCACAGCAGCCCCAGCTCTGACGGGAAGCAGAAGACAGTCTACCAGACCCTGCCAGCTAAGCTGCTGTGGAAGAAGTACCCACTGCCGTGAGTAGGGGCTGGGGACCCTGGCTTGCAACACGGGGCAAGGGAAGAGACGGGAGCACCGGGCACAGGCAGCTGGGGGAAGTTCAAGGGTCAGCTGGGCAGAGAGAAGATTAGGAGGTAGACACCCTGGTGTGGACGCAGACATCCTGTAGTAAGTCAGGTGAAACTGCCAGCAAAGGTGGGCAGGTGCTGTGCAGAGACCGTAAACAATCGGAGGGACAGAGTCCCTTCCCCACATGGTTTCAGGGAATGGAAACCGAACCCGATGCTATAACATTGCAGAATAGATTCAAAGAGGACAAAATAGCTCTTCTTCCTGTGTAAAACTTATGAAAGAGAATTGATCACCTCAATATAGAGAGAATACATTAATCAAACTGTAGCACAAAGACAGGAAGCTAGAGGGAGAAGAGACGGCTCATGGCTAGACTCTGAGCCAGGCCCAGGACCTCCTGGGAGTTTGCTGGTGGGCAGCCCTTCTTGCTAGACCTCCCCAGGCCCACCATCTGCATGGCCTCCAGGCCCCTCCTGCACATAGCAGCATGTCTGAGCACAAAAGTCTGGCGTACTTCTAATTAGAGTCCCAGCAGGAAAAGGAGACCCTATCTGGAAAAAAAAAAAAAAAAGAGAGAGAGAGAGAGAACTTAATAAACCTGTTCAGTGCAACCTGTTGGAAATGAAATCTGAGACCATTAAGTAAGCTGCTACAGAAGATGTTTTCTGCAATTGTGTGAGCTCAAAGGCAGCCAGATGTAAGCTCGAGGCCCCCCACCAGCTCCCTGTCCCCCATAGCCAACCCTGGAAGGGAGGGAGTCTCCTAAGGCAGGGGGAATGTTGAAATAGACATTCTCAGGCCCACTGAAACTCAGTTTGCAATGGGTACACCTGCATTCAAAGACACAGCCCCAGGTAGAAGGAAACTAATGCCGGATGAAAGCTCTCAGACAGAAAGGAACAAAGAACCAAAAAACCTGTCCGGATCTAAAGGAGCAGCGAATCCGCAGGGCCAGCCCGTCTTGCCGGGTTCAGCAATTTTAGAGCACCGCTGTGAGTCTGTTGCTCCGAGCAGGGATGTGTGTAGGGAAAGCACCCCGAGTCTCCCCTGTGCTCCCCAGAGGACAGTAAGGATGCACGGGGACGTGGATGGCAGGAAGTGGTTAGAGGACACTCCAGTCGGGAGTCGCCACTTTCAGGTCCCTGCTCCGCTCTCGGTTCCAGCCATTCTGCTGATGCACACGGTGGCAGGTGATGGCTCAGCAAGAAATGCAAATTGAGTTCTGAGACCCTGGCATGTGAAAAAAAAAGACTTTTTACTTTATTCTGAAACTCTGATTTTTTTTTTCTAAACATGCACTTTCCATGAACTTTCTGAAGTACCCTCAGCTCATGTAAAACAGTGACTAAAAGCACACATATTAACTGGAATCCCAGAAGGAAAGGAAATTAACAACCCCCCCCCCAATCTGAGATTTTGGGAGAAATAGTTCAAGCATGAAGATAAACTTGCAAAAATAAATACATGAGGGGTGAACATTGTGCCACAGTGGGTTACATGGCTGCTTTTGGGACACCCGAAATGGATGCCATGTTGGAGTGCAGGTTCCAGTCCTGACTGCACTTCCGATCCAGCTTCCTGCTGATGCGCCTGGAAGTCTGTAGAGGACGGCCCAAGTGCTTGGGTTTCTGCCACCAAGGAAACCCAGCTCCAGCTCCTGACACCCAGTGTCTTTTAAAATAACACACACACTTTTTGAAGAAACAGGGCTCCCTCTCTGGTTCACTCTTCACATGCCTGTAGGACCAGGGCTGGGCTTGGAGCTCAATCTAGCTCCCCCTGTGGGTGCCAGCCAGCCAGTTAGCTGACCCTTGGTGCTAAGGCACAGCCTGGGAAGCAGCAGGCAATGACCTGAGTAGTGGAGTCCCTTAGACCCACACTGGGGACCCACACTAGTGTCTAGCTCCTGGCTGTGACCTGGCCCAGCCCTTACCGTTTGGGGGCATTTAAGGAATGAAACAACAGATAGGAGATCTTGAACTTTATCCTCTCTGCCTTTCAAATAAAGAGGGGAGGGGTGAAGGAATTTAGAAGATACTACAATAGACATAAAATGAAAATGATTTGTTCGACAGTCACTAGGACCAAAGAAAGATAATATGCCCATTTTAAGGAAGAGTTAAAAGTCTAGACAATGTTATTTACCTAATGGGATAAGGAGAAGAGCAATATTTTTGAAAATGCTTCTTTCTTATTAAACAAAGAAGCCCAAGCGTTGCCAACAATTACAGCAACCACAAATAAACGCCACTCACTAGTTAAACAGTCCTCAATGGCGAAGGCTGTACAAGCTCGATTTGAATCAGGCACGAAAAACCTTAAGGCCAAAGGGGGCAGAGGCTGAACTGCTCAAGAAAGTGTAATTCTTTAGACACCATGCATGCAACCTCTACAAAAACAGATGGATGTGCAAGGGGACAAACTGGCAAAAACCCATCCCCACAGTGGGAGACTTGGAATGTCACTCCACCCCTGGCACCTCCTGCCAGGTCACATTCAGACTATAAAAAACAGATGAAGGCAGCAAAAGCAACAGGACATATACAGGTAAGAGGGGGTGCCCGTCTCACCTGTATGCTGAATGTGTAAACATTGTCCTTTCAAACTCCACCAAATTTCCCAGGGCAGCATACAGAACACATTCTGTGATAAGAAAATGAGACCAGAAGTTGAAAACAAAATGACCAAAAAAAAAAAAATCCTCCTCGTGTTTGGGAAAGAAAAAACTACTAAATAATCATGAATAAAATAGATTAGAATGGAAGACCTTAAATACCTAAAAGGCGAAGTGACATCACAGACACCAACGTTGGCCGGGTGCAACAACGGAAGTGTGTTGGCCCTAAAGAGTTCATACTTTTGAGGCTTATTAAAGTTTCCATTATAAAAAAAAAAATTCAAGGAAGTTCAACATAAAATACATACTTTTAAAAAGGAAAAATAAATATGTCTGGTAAAGTCATAAAGTTGTTTCTGTGACAAAAAGCAATACTGATCTAAATGCAAGTAGTAATAAAATATTTTATGACACAAAATATATAGAGATCAGCAAAGGTCAGGTCAAAAGGACAAATTCTTAGAAAAAAAAATACAGTGCACAACCAATGCTGGTGTCAAGAGGATAAACTCATACAATAATTCAAGAAAACTCAAGCAGCCTTTTTAAACACAAGAACCAGGGAATTTAACGGGTGAATTCTACCAACCTTCCAAGAGACAGATCCTTCCAATTTTCTGTAATGTCTTCCAGACCACAGAAAAATAGCAAATAGCCTCGTATGTTATATGATGCTAATAACCCTATACCAAATCTGGCTAAGATCTTAGCAGGAAAATAAAATATCTGCCTTCTTTCACAGCTCCCACGGGAGCTGTGACCCCATAAAGCCGCCGTAAGTTGAGAAGAGCAGCTGAAAGTGCAATGAATACACCCAACCTGCCCATCACTGTGGCTGCTGCCCATCGTGCGTGTGGCTGGCCAGGAGCTTCCACTCAGTCCCTCTGTCCAGCATGACCGAAAGCAACCAGGCCTGGAAGAGATCAAAATTCAGAAATCTCAGGGAGTATGATTTCTGCTGTATGTGAATTACCTACACAGTCACACAGTCAGAATATCATTGTTGAACCATCAGCCCACATGAGGGATATCTATATTGGCAAAATTACAAGATCAAACATCAGAAACCCCAACAGTAAACAAAAAGGCTGACTTTGTCAGAATAAAAGAGTAATTTTACTTGGAAATGCATCCCTTGGTCACATTAATATCTCAATAGATTCCAGAAAAATTGCTTCAGGTGCCTAAAAACAAGATTTATGTACAAAAGCCAATTGTATTTTTATAACTAGCAAATAACCAGAAATGCAATTTAAGAAAAAATATCAGTTGTATCCAAGAACTTATTTTAAAAAAAACCAAAAGCTGTATTTGTTTACTTGAAAGGCAGTTAGAATCTCAACTCTAGTAGTTCAGTCACCAGATGGCTGCAAGGGCCAGATCAGGGTTGGTCCAAAGCCAGAAGCCTGCAGTTTCATCTAGGTCTTCCATGTAGGTACAGGAGGCCAAGCGCTTGGGCCATCTTCTTTAGCAGGGAGCTGGATTGCAAGTGGAGCAACTGGGACTCAAATTGGTGCCCATACAGGATGCCAGTACTGGCAGGCAGAGGCTTAACTTGCCACTAAGAGATATCAAAGAAGAACTAAATAAAGGAAAATGTACTATTCAGATTTTTTTTTTTAAGTTAGGCTTTGTAAAGCTGTCTAAAGAATCAGTAAATGTATGATCATTTTTAACTATGTTGAAGATCAAACAGCGAGGATATTTCTGAAGGTGGCCAGAGAAAAGAGGACTCGCCCTGCTGGCCAGCAGGACTGATTTTGAAGCTGTAGTGTTCCCAAATGATGATCCCAGATGGAAGAGCCATGGCTGTGTCTTTGATATGACAAAGGGGGCAGGTCAGATCGTGTAGACAGATGGGCCCTTTTACTTTATAGATCCGGGGAGAAGCGGTTATTCATATGGAAAATAGGAACAATGACTCTCTCACATTGTAATCCAATTAAGTTCCTGATAAAGCTGTTACAATAAGCTTTGTTAATATGCTAAGTAAAAAATAAAAATGGCTGTCTTAGACGGTAAGGAAATATATTTTATTCAGTTGACCTAAAAGATACTGATGCACTTGACAATAGTAAAATACTTCTTATTCATTAAGAGGAATATTGCTCATTAAGAGACAGTTAATTTAGGTTGCGGGCATTTGACTTCTGGTTAGGACCTCCGCATCCCATGTTGGAGTGCCTGGGTTCAAGTTCAAGGTCCACCCAAGTCCAGCGTCTTGCTACTGCACACTCTGGGAAAACAAGAATTTCTTGGCTCCCTGCCACCCACATGCAGGAGCTGGCTCTAGTCCCCGTTCCTGGCCTTGGCCTGCCCTAGCAGCTCAATGGTCTGCCTCTGTTTCTCTGTGACTGCCTTTTGAACAATTTTTAAAAAGGCATTTTTAAAGCAAGTGAAAAGGCAGCATATACACATGGAGAAGGAAATCACCATAGTTAACACCTAACAGAGGGTTAGTATCAAAAAATACAGACAGGGGCGACATTTGGCCTACTGATTAAGATGCCAGTTAGGATGCCTGCAGTCTACGTGGGAATGCCTGTAGCAGCTCATTCCAGATTCCTGCTCAGACAGACCCAGGCAAACAGCAGCGATGGCACAGTAACTGGGCTGCTGCTGCACTGACGGGAGGCCGGGAGTGGGTCTCCAGCTACTAGCTTCAGCCTGGCCTCGCCCCAGCTGATACAGAATTAGGGGAAGGAACCAGTGGCTGGAAGTTGTCCCAGTTTCTCTGGCTCGCTCTCTGCTTCTCAAACTTTTAAAACAAAGATTACAGAAATAATATTTTATCACAATTGAAAATAGCAGATTTTAAAGAGGATAGAGAAAGAAATTCTTATAGGTAAATGGGATAAGAAATCATCTAAAGTCCTCATCTTGCATGCACCAGCATCACATTATGGATGCTGCCCCACTTCCCATCCAGCTCCCTGCCTGTGGCCTGGGAAAGCAGTCGAGGATGGTCCAAAGCCTTGGGATCCTGTACTCATGTGGGAGACCCAGAAGAAGCTCCAGTCTCCTGGCTTTGGAATGGCTTAACTCTGGCTGTTGCTGCCACTTGGGGAGCAAACCAGCAGACAGAAGATCTTTCTGTCTTTCCTTCTCTCTGTAAATCTGCATTTCAATATTTTTTTAAAATCTACCTATCTGTGGTCTACGGGAGATGACATCTAAGGGAGAAAATTAAAGACTGGAATAGAAAGATTAGGACGAGGGGGTGGGTGACACCAATATAAATACTTGGTGTGAGCATCTGGCCCGGCAGCTGAAATGCCTGATCCTACATGAGGTGCTGGGCTTGGTGGGCTCCTCTGGCTCCCATCTGCTGCTCACACAGACCCTGCTGTGGGTAGGGCTCCCGCAGGAGGGCCTGCCTGCATCTCCTGCCCCGGCCAGCCCCTGGCATTGTGGGCACCTGAGGAACAAACCCGCAGCAGATGGGATTTCTCTCTGTAACAAGTAATACTAGAGAGGGAAAGTTCATAAGGAGGAAATGGACAACCAAATGGTAACTTTTAATCTACCTCTCTTCATTATCGATAGGGGGAAAAAAAAAAAGACAGCTAACACTGCCCACCAGTAACAGCAAGAAACCTGTTCTCATCTATCCTACATGGAACAGGTGCAAAAACGTGCCCCCACATTTATGAAGAGAGCATTCCAGCTAATCCACAGGTCAAAGCCTTGAAGGGAGACACACTCACAGACAGACAGAGGACGGTGATACAGAGCGGAAGTGACACGAGTCAGCTAAAGCAGTACTTCAAATGCACAAGTCCCCAACTTTTACTCTGGAGCAAAAGTGACACAACGTACAGCCAAAACTATAGCTCAGATTCTTAATTTTATCTTTGAAAGATTTTAAGAGATGTGTTGTTTCTTTGAAAGGCAGAATTAGGGAGAGGGAAAGACAGATCTTCCATCGTCTGCCTCCCAAAATGGTTACAACGGCCAGGTCTCCCACATTGGTGGCAGGAGCCCAAGCACTGGGGCCATCTTCCACCGCTTTCCCAGGCCATGAGCAGGGGGCTGGATTGGAAGGTGGCCATTAGGGCCTTAACTGGCTCTTAGTGGGGTGCTGGCATCTCAGGTGGCTTAACATATTATGCCTGTATTTGGCCTAAGATTTCGTTATTTAAAAGGCAGAGTTTGAGATTTTCCATTGCTGGTTCACACCCCCACACGACAGGGCGGAGCCAGGCTGAAGCCAGCAGCCCGGAACTCCATTGGCTTTCTGACATGGTTGGCAGGGTTCCAATGCTTAAACCATCTTCCATTGCTTTCTTAGGCACATTGGCAGGGAGCTGGGATAGGAAGTGGAGCAATGAGGACTCAAAGTGGCGTTCACATGGGATGCCAACACAAGTTTGAACAGCAAACTGAACCCCGACAAAGTAGGAAAATAAAAAGCAAAATAAGTAAAGGCAGAGAAATGAAATCCAAGACAGGATCACAGAGTGTGGCGCTCCAACAGCGGGTACAATGGACAGGCCTCTGGTGTGCTGTTCTGCATGGAGACAAGGGTGCTTGCAGCTAAAACCACAGGCACAGGACCACCCTAACCGTGAGGGCGTTAGGAAGCTGCTTTCTGCTGACTGGGTGAAACTGGTAACATTCCGAGGTTGCAAATCAGCAGTCGGGGAGGGGGTGGACAGCAGATCCTCACTCAAAGGTGTGAGGCCTTTATGTAAGAAAGCTGGGTTGAGAAGGGGGACAGCAGGCAGCCAGGGTGCCATGTCCCCGGCAGGGAGAACGCGGAGAACATGTACTACTTCTCGGAGCTGGCCCTGACCCTCAACGAGCAAGAGGAGGGCGTGGCGCCCACCGACAGCCGCCTGCGGCCGGACCAGCGGCTCATGGAGAAGGGCCGCTGGGACGAAGCCAACATCGAGAAGCAGAGGTTGGAGGAGAAGCAGCGTTTGTCCAGGCGTCGCAGGTTGGAGGCCTGCGCGCCGGGGCGCGTGTGCGGCTCCGAGGAAGGTGAGGCCGGCAGGGGAGGGCACCCCCAACAAGGGGAAGGTTGGGGGGCATCCCTGCCAGAGAGGGGGACGTTTAGGGGGACGGGGGCGGCGCGGAGGTGCAGGCCACTCGTCCAGCCCCGGCCCCCTATGCCCACCCAGCAGAGAAGGAGGCAGACACCTACGTCCCGCTCTGGTTCGAGAAGAGGCTGGACCCGCTGACCGGGGAGATGGCCTGCGTGTACAAAGGCGGCTACTGGGAGGCCAAGGAGAAGCAAGACTGGCACATGTGCCCCAATATCTTCTGAGGGGCAAAAACACAGGCGGCTCACTTTTCCTGTAATGCATTCAACTTACTACTGAAAGCCTACTCCCCTCCAAACCTATTTCTTCCCCCCCCCCTTTTTTTTTAAACACACACACACACACACACACACACACACACACACACACACACACACAGTTTTAGGGGCTTGGAAGGAGGAAGGGCTGACCCAGATTCTCTCCTGCCTCCGCGTGCTCTGGGTCACCCCATGCCGCTTCCCTCAGAGGCTTGGGCTCCTCTGGGAACCCCAGCTCCCAGGGACCACAACTCAGGCCTGCTGGCCCGGGCCACATGGGCTGCCCCAGCCACCAGTCCCCAACCTAGGCAGGAACTGGTCCCTCCCAGGGGGAGCCTCTTTTGACTTTTTTAAAGGGAAAGAATAATAATAATACAGCCTGCATTTCTTTCCAGCCCTGACTTTACTAATCTTTTTTTTTTTTTTTAAGTACAACACTCAACAGACAGCTTTCCAAGTGTGCTTTCTTGCCATACAACTCTCCTGGCAAGAACCCCTTCTTTTTTTAAGACTTTGGGAAGCCTTTTGAGTCAGAAGTATTTTGTAGGGTCTCCCCACCCCTACCCCGGGGTTGGTGTCTGAGCCATGCCCTCCACCCCAGCCCACAGATCAGAGATCAGAGCAGAAGTGGGCTCCCCCCCCCCACCCCGGGAGAACACGCTGGAGGTTGCTGTAGGAGCTACAGCTCCCCATTGTCTGGGAATGCCCTGATTTGAGGACAGCCGCCCCTGGCCCAGCCTTGGCCATGGTGGGGCAGCTCCCCTCGCCATAAAGAGGCCAGGAAAGGGCCAGCAGGTATGGCCTGCAGGTGCTCCCCATCCTCCTGAGAAACAGGTCCCAAATCAGCAATAACAAACTAACCCTCAGTTCTGGCCTGGGCTGGTGACCCAGGCACCAGAAACCTGGCCTCCCACCTCGTCCTCAGGTGGCTCCGGGGTGCCCCCATCTCTGCACCCCCCAAACTCTTTTATTTGCCTAATTTATTTATATATATATATAAATAATATATATGAATATATATAAAATAGCTATTTTGCTTAAATTTCTATGGTATGTGAAAGTGAAATGAAGACAGGGCACCTGCACCTGTCCGAGTCTGGCTCCTGACCACTGTACCCTTCTTGCTACCCCCTCCTGTCATGCCCCCTTTCCAGAACCTTCTGACAACTGTGGGGAGACTGGCCCACCATGGCCACTCCTCCAGCCCCTCCCCCACTTCCCTTTTAGTCCTGCAAGTTCAACTTGGGAGTTTTCTTTCTACTCCACAATGGATTTTGTTTTATATATATATATTAAAAAAAAAAAGTGAAAACACCAATGCGTGAAATGCCTTACGATGCCCACTTAAAGAGGTGGGGTGGGGTGGGCCAGGGATCCCCACTGGGTCTCCTTGAAGCTGTGGAATGTACCTTGTTTTGTGAAAGCGGGCACCTTTTCACCAATAAAGAAAAAAAAAAAAACTTGGCTTTGGAGTTTTCCACCAGTCTGACCCCAAATCTGTCTTGTAGCTCCATCAAAATCAGATGATGGGGAAGGGCGCAGGAAGGCAGAATTGGTCACAGCTCTGCTAGGATCTGCTCTGATGCTGCGACCTCTCGACTCACACCAGAACCCAGATGTGTCCCTCCCCTGGGAGAGCTGTAGCCACCAGCAGCACCGCCAGTCAGTTCCTGGAGTAGAGGAGGGTTAAGGCTGCGGCAGCCCCTGCACTCAAGAGTTCCGTGTAACCTAGGCTGCTTGTGTTGCCTGAGTTGCCAAGCAACGTGGATCATCAGCTTCTAAGACCCCAGCAGAGGCTAGTGGTTTGGCTGGCTTAGGCCCTCCTCCCCACTGCTGGCACCTGCAGGTGAATGGGTGGTGCTGAAGGGCGGGGTGCTGACCCTCTGCCTCACACACCACGGGATCCACCCCCAGCCCTACAGAACTCCTTCCCCCAAAGGTGCATCTTTGTGTGGAGGGGGCCGCTTGGGGAGCCCTCAGAGATGTGGAGCAGCTACACAAGACTGGCAAGAGCTGGCAACCCTAAGATGGAGCCATCCCAGAGGGCAGTGGCAAGGGCTTGCAAGAGGAGGGGCTGGACAGCCATTCCGGCAATGGCCAGAGATGACAACAGCCAATTCACTTGAGACAACATAAGAGACTTCAAGAGGTCTGGGGCGAAAGGCAAACTCTGAGCAGCGAGTAACACACACCTGGAAAAGTCCACTCTGATCAGGACACAGATGGAGCATCTCCCTACCCCAGCTACCACTGAGTAGAAAATGTAACCACCACCACCATCAGCAGCAAAAGAAGCTGCAAGGGACCACATTCAATGGTGCCTAGTGGTTAGCACACGGCTGGGACACTTGGGCAGCATCTCAGAGTTCAGTTCCCAGCCAGCCGCTGACCCCAGCCTCCTGCTGCTCTGCGCCCTGCGAGGGGGAAGCAGCTGATGTCCCAAATGACTGGCTTTCTGCCACCTCTGGGGGGAACCTGGGTTGAGGTCCCAGCTCCCAGCTTCAGCCCAGCCCACAGCAATACGTAAGGGAAGTGAATCAGGGGATAGGAAATAAAATGGGTGTGTGTGTGTGTGTGTGTGTGTGTGTGTGTGTAATAAGTAAGTAAAACATCTAAAACATCTTACGAAGAGATATAAAACATGTAAAAGACCTTTCTTGTTATGAGAGAGAAGAGACCCAAGTTAAGAGGAAAAAATGTTATTGTTACGAACAGGCAAACTCAGTTATATCAGCTTTAAGTCTACAAATTCAACATAATCCCTATCAAAATTCCACCAGCATATTTCAAAAATAACAAAAAAATTAAGATTTATTTATTTTTTATTTATTATTGAAAAGGCAGATTCACCTGCTGGTTCCAAGTGGCCACAACAGTTGGAACTAAGCCAATCTGCAGCCAGGAGCCAGGAGCTTCTTCCGGGTCTCCTACATGAGTGCAGGGTCCCAAGGCTTTGGGCTGTCCTCAACTGCTTTCCCAGGCCACAAGCAGGGAGCTGGATGGAAAGTGAAGCAGCCAGGATTAGAACTGTGTCCATATGGGGTCCCAACATTTGCAAGGTGAGGATTTTTTAGCCACTAAGCTACCGTGCCAGGTCCTCAACATTTTTTTAATTCTTAAATAACTTGAGGACTTGGAGCCAGCACTGTAGCTAAGCAGCATCCCATACAGGCGCTAGTTTGTTTCCTGGCTGCTCCACCTCCCATCTAACTCCCTTATAGCCTGGGGAAGCAGCAAAGCATGACCCAAGTCCTTGGGATCCTGTACCCCTGTGGGAGACCTGGAAGAAGTTCCTGGCTTCTGGCTTCAGATTGGTTCAGCACCAGCTATTGCAGCCATTTGGGGAATGAACCAGATGAAAGGTTTCTGTTTTTCCTGCTTTCTCCTTGTTAACTATGCTTTTCAGGTAAAACTATTTTTTAAAAAAATATTTTTAAGAAAAATGATTTGGGAGAAAAAAAAATAACTTGGGGGCTGGAGAAGAGAAATGGGGATTTGACCTGTAGACACCCAAACATCCTTAAGAGCTACGGGCAATTCTGTGCTGCTCTGCGCTTCCTGCCCGGCCCACCTGCGCCCCCTGCCGGGCCCGCCATGTACTGCACGTTATGACTGCCTCCCCTTACCCTTAAAGAGTCTTCTTCAGTACCCCCAGTCCCTCAAAACACAGTTGTAGCATCAAAAAATTCCAGGCCTGGCAGATCAGCTATGGCAGAGGCGTGGGGTGACAATTCTGGAGCTAAGAGAAAGAAATGGGGAAGAGCTGGGCCTAAGGGCCCGCGAAGCTGGTCTTCCACAGGTACTGGAAGTCAATCTGGTTGCCTCCCACAGGCTTGCGGGGGGCGGAAGAGGGCAGAGACCGCAAGGAGGTGAAGAGGAGTTAGTTCTGAGGTTCTTGTGTCTCCCGGGCTTGACACGAGAGGAGTGGGGGAGGATGCCAGAGACACACATTCTAGAACCACAGCGACAGAGACGATTGTCCCCCTCATCCCCAATATTGCTTATTTTCATGAAGCTGGGTCACATGCATAACTTCAAGAATGAAACCAACAAAGACCGTGCAAAAACCTAAGAAGCAGACAGTGCAACCTCGTGCAGAGAAAACAGTCTCATAAATTCAAATGGGACAACATCAAACAGCATCCACCCGCATATGCCAAACACTGTATCCCACGTTGGTAAATCCACGCCTCATTCAGGTTTACTAAAGAGATGCAAGAATGGGTTAAGGTCAGGAAGCTTTGCATGAGAGGAGAAAAGGCAAGTTGACAGATAGGGGAGCTAAAGAAGGTCCCATGCATGCCTGATTTGCTCCTAAGGGCGGAGGGTGGGGGGGAGGAGGGACGGGGCGGTGGTGGGGAAGATTTTCTTTGAATGGAACAGGAGCAATCATTGGAGTGACCCAGAAATGTTCTAAGAACACATGAAAAATACCAATATACACAACCAAGATCAATGAATCCTAGTCAGGGTAAACAAAGAGATACACAGCTAATAAAGCCTCCAGACCATTTAAACAACAGATTGGAAAAAAAAAAAAAAAGATTTTAAAGAACATCAACAGTCTCGACTGAGAGCCACCCTCAAAGAAAGATGTCAATGAAATGACATCTCCCAAGTAGAGAAAAAATATTAGTAGCTCTGAAGTCTTTCAGGAACCCAACAAAACCTTGTGAGTATTTACAATGTTAACAGTGTCTTGTGAAGTTTCATCTTGATGAGATATTGCATAATATGACCTACAGGTCATCATTAAAGGATTATCATGCTAAATAGGTTTTAAAATCATTGTGGGGCCCGGCGCGGTGGCGCAGTGGTTAAGGTCCTCGCCTTGCACGCCCGGGATCTCATATGGGCGCCAGTTCTATCCCAGCAGCCCCACTTCCCTTCCAGCTCCCTGCCTGTGGCCCGGGAAAGCAGTCAAGGACGGCCCAAAGCTTTGGGACCCTGCACTCATGTGGGAGACCCAGAAGAGTCTCCTGGCTTCGGATCGGCATAGTATCGGCCGTTGCACTCACTTGGGGAGTGAATCATTGGACGGAAGATCTTCCTCTCTGTCTCTCCTCTCTGTATATCTGCCTTTCCAAAAAAATAATAATAATAAAAATAAATCTTTTTTAAAAAAAAATAAAATCATCGTGAAGGAAACTCATCACACAAAGGGAAGAGATCTCATTTGGCAGGAAAGCATAAAAGGAGAAGCAAACAGCATGAGGTGAAGCAAAGCTTTCAAATGAGAGGACAGCAACCATAATTATCTAAAATGTAAATGACCTGAGTGCTTCAAGTAGCCAAAAACCATGTGGAATAAAAAAATAGCTACATGCTATTTACAGGAATAGACACAGAATGTAAGTATAGAGACAAAGTGGACGTTAAGACAAAAAATAATTGGATATGGACTACTAGAAGAAAAAAGCCGCTTTTCAAAAACACTTAACATCTCAAAATTCTTAAGGGGTCAGTGTCTTAGCGTAGCAGGTAAAGCCACTGCCTGCAATACTGGTATCCAACACAGGAGGCGGTTCGTGTCCTAGCTATTCCAGTCCAACGCCCTGCCAATGACCTGGAAAAAGCAGCTCAAGATAGGCCAACAGCTGGGGCCCCTGCCACCCATGTGGAGACTCGGATGAAGCTCCTGGCATTAGCCTAAGGTGAACCAACACAAAGAAGACCTCTTCGTCGCTATAACTGACTTTCAAAAAAGTAAACCTTTAGGGCCCGGCACAGTGGCACAGTGGTTAAGGTCCTCGCCTTGCACACCCGGGATCCCATATGGGCGCTGGTTCTATCCCAGTGACCCTGCTTCCCTTCCAGCTCCCTGCCTGTGGCCTGGGAAAGCAGTCGAGGATGGCCCAAAGCTTTGGGACCCTGCACCCGCGTGGGAGACCCGGAAAGGCTCCTGGCTTCGGATCGGCATAGCATTGGCCCGTTGCGCTCACTTAGGGAGTGAATCATCGGACGGAAGATCTTCCTCTCTGTCTCTCCTCTCTGTATATCCGCCTTTCCAATAAAAAAATAAAAATAAATCTTAAAAAAAAAGTAAACCTTTAAAAAATACCTAATTATAAAGTAAAATGACACAACTAAAAGTAGTAAAAAGGAACAGGCTTCAAAACATTCCCTGGAAATTGTGCATTATCCTTTTTTAAAAAAAATAATTATTTATACTTATTAGAAAGGCACATTTACAGAAAGAAGTAAAAAGAGAGAAAGATCTTCCATCCTCTGATTCACTCCCCAAATGGTCACAATAGCTGGAACTGAGCTTATCCAAAGCCAGGAGCTAGGAACTTCTTCCAGATGTCCTACATGGGTATAGGGTCCCAAGACCTTGGGGCTATCCTCTGTTACATTCCCAGGCCACAAGCAGGAAGCTGGATGGGAAGTGGAGAGCTAGAACATGAACCAGCACCCTTATGGGATACCAGGACTTGTAGGCAAACAATTAGTCAATTGAGCCATCATGCCAGCCCCCTGCATTATTTTTCAATTCCATTGTCCATTAACTTTTGGAAACCCCCATTTAGGTATGTCAAAAATTGCAATGAAAGACTGTAACACGCCCCTCCCAGTAATGAAAGCTCAGATGAAAAATAATCTTAGAGTTCAAACCCCACAATGAACAAATCTGGTATAATGGGAACTTATAGGATAATCAATAACTGTAAAATATGTATTTGGAAAGATGGAACACTTATCAGTATTATCCATGCATTTGGGTCAAAGTCTCAAACTTCAAAGAAAAGATACCTAGACTACATTCTCAGATCACAGTGAAGAGTTCAACATCAGCAACAGAGCTCACTGGCGGCAGGAGGATATATTAACACATCAAGAAATAAATGTCAATAAAACTCAGAAAATATACACAAAAATCAACATATTTCAAAACACGTGAGAAGAAGCAATAAAGGGAAATTTGTAGCATCAACAACTCATGTATGAAAGAAAGCCAGAAGAGGAGTTAAACACCCCATTTATGTGAGAAGATGAAGACTAGGGTAAACGCAAGGGTAAGAAAATGAATGAAATAGGAAACAACACATAAGGAGGGTCAAGGCATTACTGATTGGTGAGGTTGAGGTAGAAGTTAGAAGGGATGGAAGGAGGAAAGAGACTAAAGAACCAAAAGATGATATTGGGAAAGGAAGGAAGATGTATACACAGATGCTAAGGATATTATAAAATATTGATTATGAAAACTTTGACAAATGTTAAAACAGATTAGACAGATATCCCTGGGGCCAGCAGGATGGGTCAGCTGGCTAATCCTCCAACTACAAAGTGCTGGCTTCTTATATGAGCACTTGTTTTTGTCCTGGCTCCTTCAGTTACATCCAGCTCCCAGCTTATGCTTTGGGAAAGCAATGGAGGATGACACAAGAGCCCTGGGATCCTGCACCAGCTCTCAGCTCTTGGCTTTGGATTGGCTCAGCTCCGGCTGTTGCAACCATTTAAGGAATGAACCAGTGGCTGGAAGATCTTTTTCTCCATTTCTCCTTCTCTCTGTAAATCTACCTTTCCAATTAAAAAAAATTTTTTTAAAAAAACAATTTCTAGAAAAACTTTAAAAAGTTGACTTAAAAATATAGAAAAATCTGAATAGTGAGTCATTTTGATAAACTAAAACCCCACAAGCATATACCCAATGTTGTAGACACAGATGGACAAGGAACCATTTCAAAGGTAGCAGAAAAGAGAGTATTCCAAAATATGAAGGCATAAGTTCTTCACAAAAACCTAACAAGGGCAGTATGAGAAATACAACTACCTCAAGCTGCGTTTACTCATATACAGGACGTAGCATTGTGGGCCTGGGAGAAAGTCGACACCGGGTCTGAATTTGCAGGCAGTTATACAAAAGTCATCCAAGGAGTCAGAGAATCTTACGCTGACTTTATAGGACGATTGACTGACTCCATAGAAAAACAGGTT
Organism: Ochotona curzoniae; assembly: GCF_017591425.1. NCBI lineage: Eukaryota > Metazoa > Chordata > Mammalia > Lagomorpha > Ochotonidae > Ochotona > Ochotona curzoniae. The sequence continues at coordinate 7,377,864 of NW_024467101.1, read as the reverse complement.
AGGGAAGTCAGCACTAGAAAACTGTTACTCCGACAGCTAGCCTTTGATAATGCTAATGAGAACTGTCAGGCTGCTATTCGTCCTATAAAAGAGAGAGCAGATCTTCTGGGTTACCTAAAAGCCTGTGGTAACATAGGGACTTTCAAACATCCTGCCCGTTTAGCAGGGGCAGAAACCTTGGCTGTTCAGAAGCAAATGAAGGCTAGATGTTTCAATTGTGGCAAGCTAGGCCATTTTCGTAAGCAATGCCGAACACCTCCTTTAACTCCAAAAATTGGTGCTGATACTGGTCACAATAATTGCCCTGGCATATGCCCGAAGTGCCGTCGAGGACGACACTGGGCAAGAAACTGTAAATCCAAAACAGTTTGCAATGGCCAATTACTGCAGCAGGGAAACTCCTGCCGGTGCCAGCTCCAGGCCCCGGACAATCAGGGGTCTGCAGCACACCAATGACTTGTTCAATTCGCGCCCACTCAACCATTTCAGATTTAAAGCCCACTACTGCTGGAAGTGCTGCCTTGGACATTGATATCTTCCAGGATTTCACTATTGCACCCTCTCAGCGTCCTTGTAAAGTGCCCACCGGAATTTTTGGACCCATTCCTGAAGGAATGGCTGGCTTAATGATGGGGCATGGTAGTCTCACCTTGAAAAATGTTAAAGTACATTTAGGGGTTATTGATTCTGATTATAAAAGAGAAATTTCTGTGATGATTACAATTCCATGCACTTGGTCTTTTAAGGCAGGAGAAAAAATTGCACAGCTTTTGCCATATTATATGCCTAGTTTCTCTAATAACAAAAGAATTGGGATTTGATAGTATTAATAAATATGTGAATTCAACAACTCTTACATCTGAAGGAAAACAACCCACATTCAAATTGACCATCAATGGCAGAAAATTCTCTGGGTTATTAGACACTGGAGCAGATATTTCAGTTATTTCAAACAAGGAATGGCCTTCTAATTGGCCCACAGAACCTGCTGAGTGTGGGCTCAGGGTGTAGGTGCAATGAGTGCCACCATGCTTCGTGTTAGTACAGAAAGTTTTAAAATGTGTTGGTCCTGAAAATTCACATGGTATCATGCAACCTTATATTGCTCCAATTCCTATTAATTTGTGGGGGAGAGATTATTACAACAACAGGACAGGACGCGGAAGTTTATTTACCCTTCCCATCTCAGCCAGTAGTGAGCAACACAGATCACTATCCTGGTAAAATTTTAGGAAGAAGCTCTCAGGAGAGGCCTCAGGATAAAGTCCTCACCTTGAACGTGCCAGGATCCCATATGGGCGCCGGTTCTAATCCTGGCAGCTCCACTTCCCATCCAGCTCCCTGCTTGTGGCCTGGGAAAGCAGTTGAGGATGGCCCAAGGCTTTGGGACCCTGCACCTGCTTGGGAGATCCGGAACAGATTCCTGGTTCCCGGCTTCGGATCGGCTCAGCACCGGCTGTTGAGCTCACTTGATGAGTGAATCATCGGATGGAAGATCTTTCTCTCTGCCTCTCCTCCTCTCTGTATATCTGACTTTGTAATAAAAATAAATAAATCTTAAAAAAAAAAAAAAAAGAAGCTCTCAGGGAAAAATAAAGTCAGTTCCTATAAAACAAAATCACGGCCAATATGGTCTGAGTTTTTCTTAGGGGCCACTGAGTTTATGAAACCATCATCAATACCTATTTTATGGAAATCTGATTTGCCTGTGTGGACACCTCAATGGTCCTTTAACCAACAAAAATCACAGGCTTCAGAATTCTTAGTTCAGGAACAACTACAAGGGAACCATGTAGAAGAGTCTTTCTCCCCGTGGAATTCCCAGTTTTTGTAATTAAAAAGAAGTCAGGTACGTGGTGATTGTTAATTGATCTCCAAAATGCAAATGCTACTATGACCCCTGTGGGCACCCTCCAGCCTGGTTTGCCTAATCCTTCTACAACCATTGGAACCGCAGCTTCCCGGAGACAACTCCAGCTGGGTTTTGACAAGAGATTGAAAAACAGAACCCAGCCAGGCTGTGTGTCTGCTGCCCCCAGGCGGCCTGCTCCGACAGGACTAGCGGCCACAGGTGCGACGGACACGCTGACACAGGAAGGCCATTTGCTAAAGCCAACAGCCAGCACCCAGTGCTCACCTGGCGCAGGTAGACTTCCATCCACGTGAGCGGGAGGAGCCAGGATGGGGGGCGAGAGACTCTGAGACCAACCCGAGTTGGAGCTCCCTTCTGAGACACTGCATTCAGACTGCCAGACCACTGTGGACAAGGCAACCATGTGAATCGGGCTGTGTGAAGACAGGTGCGGCTGGAGCATGGAAGGAAGCCTGTGGCTCTCTTTCCCCTATAACCTGGACACTCTCCTAACCCTTGCTATGAAAGCCCTCCACCCTCAGACTGCTTCTGTTGGACCCATGCCTCCCACTGTCTCCTTGTCCGCAGTAAGTAAATCTTTCCTCTGAGCATCACCTGCTTGAGGCTGATTGGGAACATTCCAAACAGATGGACCGCCAGTGTCCATTAAAAGTTCCAATTAACACAAAATGGCAATTAGCTGAAACTGGTATAATGCTAAGTTTGCCAATGGAGTCTATAGTAAAAGGGTTCTATATGTTGGGTCACGTATATTGGCATGTGGGTAAAGCTGATCCCTGTGATGCCAACATTCCATATGGGCAAGAGTTCATGTCCCATCTGCTCCACTTCTGATCATCTCCGTGCTAATGGCCTGGGAAAGCAGAAGATGGCCCCACAGACCTGCCACCCGCCTGGAAGACCCCGATGAAGCTCCTTGCTTCAGCCTGGCCCAGCACTGGCTGTTGAGGCCAGCTGGGGCATGAACCGCCAAAAGAAGATCTCTGTCCCTCTCAAATCAAGACTTCCAGAGCTCACAAATTAAATCACTGCATTAACAGCAAGCAATAAAGAACATTATGTTAGCTAAAAAAATTATATTAATACTCACTGAGCAACAGAGGTGGGAGGGGAACATCACAGCGCAAGTGACAAAAACCAGAACACAGTTAGGAATGCATTTACACAGAAAGCTAAAAAATCCATATGCGGAAATGGTAAGATCTGATTGGAGGATCTAAAAGAACTTTTAGATCCATTTCATATCCTCCAAAGTAAGTTACTACAAAAACATCGGCTCTCCTGAAACTTGCATTTAAATTTTATGCCAATACAATTATACCCCCAGTGGCACTTTTAAGATTGATATGGCAGCAAATCAAAGTGATTTAAAATTTCACATAATACATTCCAAGAAGAAATCTTGGAAAGGATTAAATAGTGAAAAACATTAAAAGACAACCAATACGGGCCCGGCGCGGTGGCGCAAGTGGTTAAAGGTCCTCGCCTTGCACGCCCGGGATCCCATATGGGCGCCGGTTCTAATCCCGGCAGCCCCGCTTCCCTTCCAGCTCCCTGCCTGTGGCCCAGGAAAGCAGTTGAAGACGGCCCAAAGCTTTGGGACCCTGCACCCGCGTGGGAGACCCGGAAGAGGCTCCTGGCTTCGGATCGGCATAGTATCAGCACGTTGCACTCACTTGGGGAGTGAATCATCGGACGGAAAATCTTCCTCTCTGTCTCTCCTCTCTGTATATCGCCTTTCCAATAAAAATAAATAATAAAAATAAATCTTTAAAAAAAAAAAAAAAGACAACCAATACACTCAACGTTTAGTCCTCACCTGTGCTCCTGATCACAGGACGCCTCCTTCGGACTGGACTTTCTGTAGCAGCTTCTGGACACCTAGGGGTCCACACCCGACGAAGTGTAACATGGACCATGACCCAAGTGGCCCAGTGAATCAACAGAGGCAGAAAGAAAACAAAGCTCGCCTCCTATCCGGCAGCTGATACACACCCAAATAGAAAAAAAAACAGCAACAAAATGGAGGAGAACGCTTGCGGAGGGCGGAGGAAGGGACAGAGGTTACGCCAAAATCGAAAACCACTTATGTTTCAGTAAACACCAGAAGGCAGAGTTCAAACCTGTGGGTAGCAGGCCTCAGGGGAGTCGGAGAGGCCTCCGGAGTTTGAGCTTCCAGGACTGGGCCGGCAAAACGGGGGAGGGGGAAAAAATAGCAGTTTCCAAGCCTTCCACTTGGCAGAAAAACAAAATGTTGCCTTGTAGCTACTGAAAACCAGTTAGAAAAGTACTGAAAAAAAAAGTTTTTTAAAAAGTTCAGCTGCACTTGGGGTGTGGGCCGTGAAGTGCACTCTCAGAGGCAGAGCAAGCGCCAGGAACTCAGTCCCCGCAAGGGCGAGCATTCACCCCACCGCGCCCTCAACTCCGTCAGACTCCCGAAGCGAAGCGTCTGCCGCTCCTGTGCAGGGCGTGCAGCATCTACCGCACCTGTGCAGGGCATGAAGCACGCGCCGCCCTGCAGATGCCACGAGGAGATCCCGATCTGGCCGTTAGCGGTTGAGGGCCATCAGCTGACCACCCCCAAAGCCTCTAGAGGAGAACGAGCAGGTGCTAGATCCTGACCTCATCCGTTGGGTCAGGTGAGAACTGACCGTCAGCCCTGAGGCACAGTGTGCTCCCCTGGCAGCTGATGATTTTCAGAGTAAGAAATTCAGACGGCCACACAGGTTTCTCATCTCTTGCCCCACCACAGCAACCCCAAACCTAGCTAGGGAGGAGTGGGTTTATAATGGTGGGACTTTGGGGAGGGGACAGAGAGCCTACAACTTTGAATCAAGGGGGAAAAAGGGAAGTTGGGGAGGGAGGGCAGGCAGAAAATAATAGCAGCTGGTTAGGGCTGCCCACGGCCTCTGGATGGATTTCAGGTGGACAATCAACCTCTTGCTTTGACTAAACTACAAACTTTCATCATTTCACAGGGAGCCCTGGTGGGCGGTGATTTGAGTGCAACTTGGTGAGCTGGAAGGAGAAAAAAAAAAAAAAAATCCTGTAGGATCCATGAGCAGCCCTGGTCAGGTACTGGCCCAATACAAATAACCAGATGACAAGTAGTCTGCAAAACAAACTTGGCAACTTCCCGTCTCATCTGCCGAGCGGGATGTGCATGGCTAGATCCTTCCCCTCACACCTGGCTCACCATGGAGAGGCCGTTCCCAGCAGTGCCAACAGCCGGCTCGGAAGTTCGAGGACTCAAATGTTGCCATGAGAGAGGCAGTTTTTTTTTTCTTTACAGATTTATTTTCATTGCAAAATCAGATTTTACAGGGAGGAGACAGATCATCCATCTGCTGATTCACTCCCCAGGTGGGTATGATGGCAGCAGCTGAGCTGAGCTGAAGCCAGGATATTCTTCGAGGTCTCACATGTGTGCAGGGTTCCAAAGCTTTAGACTGTCCTCTACTGCTTTCCCAGACCACAACCAGAGAGCTGGATGTTAAGTGGTACAGCCGGGATACGAACTGGCGCCTGTATGGGATTCTGGCACATGCAAGGTGAAGACTCCAGCCACTGGGCTACAGTGCCAGACCCGAGGCATTTTCTTTTGGGGAACTGCCTTCCACGGCCAAGCTGAGATCCAAGAGCAACTTGGATGTTCCAAAGAGATCTTCAGAGGTTCCACCTCCATCAAAGGCCAGAACCCTTCAGAATTCTGACAATGTTTCAGAAATTTCTGTAACTATCACTAGGTCACTCACCACCACCTGACCCGGCTGCAAAATAGGTATCTTAAAAAAAAAAAAGAAAAAGAAAAAGAAAAAAAGGCAGAGTCCCCCCAGGCCAAGCCTGGAGTTATAGGAAACTGAAGGGGCATAATACTTTGTCAGGCTTAATATTGGTCTTCTGAGCCAGACACTCTTCGACAGCTCTGCCGAAGGTCACGGGCATGGAAACTGGAGCCAATGAGACTCGAAGGTTAAAAAAAAAAAAGGTCACCTGAACAAATGGAAGAGGAAACCAGTTTTTCTGTTAACTCATACCTGGCTTTAACAAACAGACATGTGATCCTCTTGTGCCAATCTGCAGCATTTAAATCCTGATAATAGAGAAATTTTGAATTCTGAGTCCCTGGGACATGGGATGGGTTGAGTTGTTCTCACACACACGTTCTTCTGAACGCTTTGCCCCCTTTTCCACCCAGTGAAATGGATCTCTAACCCACGACTCGAAACAATAGGCAGTAACGAGCCAAACGGAGCCAGATATTCATTTTCACTTAAAACGAAAGTCAAAAGAACCACTTTTCACCATTCAGATTAGTGTAGGTAAAATATCTTTATACTGACAAGCAGTGCGGAGGGGTGGGCTAGTTAAGAGTTGAAATCAAAGTCTTATCTGGAATCTAGGAGTGTCTCTCAGAACCTGCAAGAACCTCTATGTAATAGGAAAGTGTAGCGACAGCAATCTACTGATTCAGTTCCCCAATGCCCAAAGCAGTCAAGACAAGGCCAGACCAAAGCCAGGAGCCATGAACTCAATCCAGGTCTCCACCTGAGTGGCAGGGACTGAACTGCTGCCTCTCCGAGTGTGTGTGTATGGAAAGCTGGAATTCCAAGTGGAGCCAGGATTTGAACCAAGTGACCTCAGCCATTGCACCAAATACCCACACTGTGACAGCTAGTAACATACCCACTGACATTTCCTTTAAACTATGTATAGAAGCAAGACAGCACACACTTTCATCATGGCGTTTTTCATAAAATGTTAGTCCAAATGTTAAATTGATTTTAAATAACAATACATCCAAATCAATAAAATGTACTTTGTTGAGAACCAAACAGACTCATAAAATGTGCTATTTAGAAACAGGTTTCAAGGCAGGCTACTTGAGAAACCGGCAGAAAGGCAAGAGTGGATGAGTGGAAGCACGCAGGATGGCTATGCTGATAACTTGGGGACCAGGTAGGAAGACAGAATCTTGCTCTTTGAGGTCCAGCCCTTCGTACTGTCTGAACTTTCGCCATGGGCCTGTATCCCATTTAACGCTCTGAAGTGAGGGTGGCGGCTGCTGCGTGTCCTCAGTATCTTGCTATCACACACCAACCACACTCTCTTCCAGGTCATCGGTAGCTCCCCATGAGGCATGCCCAGGAAAAGCAGAGTGGGGGAACCCTGCTTGTGAGGGTGCCGGGGATACAGGCTGCATCCCACAGAGCTGCAGTTAGACTGACAGAGTGGGCACAGCCACAGGCTGAAGCTAAAACGGAGGAAATTCGGTCTTTCCCTACAGACTGAAGACAGAGACGCCACAGTAGTAGAAAGGAAGGAAAGAAGTGCTCAATTTTACTGAAAAAGAAAAGACTGTACCTGGGGGGTTCGGTATAATATTACAGTTCGATTACATGTATATAAATTTAAAAACTGAGTTACTGCCCACTGGTAAAAACGCAGAATCAACTTTCTTTCAGGTTAGAACAGGTTTTGGGAACAATAATGGACCACATGCTGCCTGGAACCAACAGAGCCAAGAGGGGCAAGAACCACCAGCTCTCAAGGAATACCCAGACTCTTGCAGGATCTTTCCAGAGGCGAGCCCCTCCCCGCCCAAGGGACGCTCTCCTGGGGTTGTGATCTGGGAAATCCCAGATGTCATCAGTCTCAGGTGCTCCGGCCATGCACGCCAAGTGGGGAAAGATCTCCAACTACAAGGGACCAGCATCGGGCTCTGCTTTCCAGTCTTTGGCAGATGTCAGGGGGTGGCAGGGAGGCCACAGCTGGCCTGGAATTGGTAGACGCTGGAAATTCACCCAAGGGGTTTTGCATCAGACCAATCATAGAAGGTCATAGTTCTGTGCCTTCAAAAATCCAAGTAGGAGTGGGATGAGAGTTGGAACTAATGGACCCAGAATTCTCCTGTAGCCATTACAGTAAAAACTCAGCAAGTCTTGCCTTTTGTCTTTGACCCTGAGAAGTTGGTTGCTGGAGACACACAGCCTTCCGCAGCTGTGACTGGATGGGGAAGGCCAGGGCTGCTTCCCACAGAGTTGCCTCTGCAGTCTCTGTGGTTGGGAATCCCTGACTCCCCCACCCACCCACTGGCTCCAGAGGAGGGACTGCAAGGTGGCTGGGGCGGGGGCAGGGACTGGAGGGGTACCCGGCAAAGGCAAGTAGGAAAAGCCACAGCAGTGCTCCAGGTCGACCAGCAGCACCTGAGAGCCTCTGCCAGCTCAGCACCGGGGTGACGTCACACACAAGCTCCTTCCCTGAGGAATTCTTTGGAGTTCAGACATTCAGTGTGCTAGCCAGGTCAAAGACCTGACCAGAGTTGGATCTGTTTATTCCTCAACCTGGGCTTGAGTTCACCAAGGCAAGAGACTTCATTCCAAGGTTAAACATGGAAGTCGTTCTTTCAGAGACAACTTGGGTGGTGGATGGGACAGGCTGAGCTCCAAGCTGTTGGGGACAGGGCCACAGCCAAGATGGCTCTCAGCTGCTTGGGCTTACTTCCAGTCCCTCATTTTCCTGAGACAGGGGAGCTGTAAGAAGGAGAGGCCCTCCAACACTACACCTGCCATAAGCACAGCCCACTTGTGGGTTCTCCTGCTTCTGAGCCACTGTGGGGAATGCCACCCTGGGCGGGTTGTGGCCTCCCCACGCTCCACTCCATCTCAGAGATGACTACAGTGCTTGTCCTCGGGGAAGGATACTTGGGAGGTTCCTGCCTTTGGAGCTTGGCCAGCTTCAAGATGGCACTGGCCTCACCACCATCTTGAGATGCCAGGAGTTTCAAATGGCTCAGGCTTGGCAACCTGGTGTGGCAAAAATGGGAAAAAATCTCTGTCCTTCTGCCCAAGAGTCACACCAAAAATGTATGGTTTCACAGCAGCCACAGCATCTTGTTTCTTTTAAAAAATAAATATTTATAAACTTAGGGAGGAAGATTCAAAGAATCAAGAGTAACTTTCCCTCCAAAAGCACAAATGTCCCATGTGAATCAAACCAAGGTAAGTCCGCAATCCATGAATGATCACCCCCACCCCCAGAAAGCTGCTGTGTTGAGGGGCAGGTAAGTAGGGGAGCTGATGTCTGGGCTCCCGGCCCTAAATTTAGTCCCCCTTGGTGATGAGGTCTTCAATGTAGGCATCCAGCTCGTCGTCTGTGTTGATGTCTATGTCCTGAAACAGAGAGGGGCACAAGTCAGCGGCGGGGCTGGGAGAGCAGGGGGGAGCCTCCCCTCCACCCTTCCCAAAGCTCCTGTGGCTGAGCCAATTCCACCCGCTGTCCCCTCCTGCCCCCCCACCCCCAGCTGCCAGCCTCCTGTCCTGATCACATTCCTCCTGTCCCTGCCCCCTGTAAGGACAGGCACCACTCCCACACTCCCTGCTTTGCCCTGCCTCCACCCCGCCTTCCTAGTTTGCTTACGTAAGTTTCCCTCACATGCTACAAATGCGCCTACCTACTCCTCACCCAAGGTCCAGGCTGCCACTGGGTATCACCCAGAAAACTGGAAACCTCATAGCATTTCCTGCTGCAGGCTCTGATCTGCATTTAAGGCTCCCAAGACTAACCGGGCTAAGGACCAGTCCATGCTCCACCAGGCACTCTCCGGGAGGAACATGCCACCTTCACAGCTCTCCACTGAGGCCCCAAACCCTGCTCCTCATCCCTCTGCGCGGGGAGCACTCATGACCTTCTCTTTATGTGATGGCCTTTCTGTCAATCTCAGCTCAAATATCACCTCCTCACCGGCCCTCACTAAACATACTAACTAAGGGGCCACCCCAGTTTCATCTCTTACTTCACAGCACACCTACCAGCAGCCGACTATTCTGCTAGCCTGTCTCCTCCCCGACACATCCCCAGGATCTTATCCTGCCTATCTAATATATCTAGGATTTTATCTAGCCTAGCTTCTCCCCAAGGGGCACTCCCCACTTTTAGGCTACCCAATCCCAACTGAGCATCAGTCATCTGGAAAAGCAAGAACTTCTTTGTTTTATGGCTTGGAGGGTTCTCAAACCAGGCTGTACATCAGAATGTCTAAACAAAGGACAAAGTCAGGTTCAGTGGGTCTGGCTGGGATGAAGCCCACACAGCCACACCAACCACCTCAAGCCCTCTTGGTCACGACACTGTGCAGTCGGGGTTGGACCCACACATTCCTGTGAATGGACAGAGTGTGGTGAGAAGGGCGGAAGAAGTGCCCAGACCCCCCCTCCCACAGAGCCCAGGTGGTCCAGCTGCAATGAGAGGGCTGCCTGGCTCACCTCCTGCACCTTTTGCAGGAGAGCCACGATGTTGGTCCTCAGCTTCTGTAACTTCTCCTCGGTCTCGCGGAGTTTCCTCTCAGATGTTCGCAGGTTCTCTTCTGACACCTTGGCCCGCGAATCGGCACGGCTCTGATAGGAATTGCACAGGTTCTGCAGCCCGACCTCATACTGCTTGAAGTACTCTTTCTGTCAGGAGGGAAGTCAGAGGAGGTGAGCCTGAGTTCACAGGGCTCCCCAGGGCCTTCACAGACAGGCACAAACGTTGCCAATGGGCTCCACCCAAGGAACATCTGAGACACAGGGGCAAGCAGTTTCTTTAGGTGGCATAGGGAGACCTCAAGTGCCTACACTCATGGGCCTGCTAAGAGGTCAAGAACAAGATCACACAAGAAAAAGCATTCTTGCACAGTGCTACTGCAAGCCATGAGCAAATGGTGATGGGCAGAAGAAACAACATTCGTCAGACCTGGTTACCCAGGCAGTGCAAACATTCCAACAGGCTCCAAAGGATACACACTTCATATGGTTTCCTCTAGTTTGCTTTTTTTTTAAACTTTTTATTTTGAGCTAACTGTAAGTTCATTTAAAAAAAAATTATAATTGGATCTGATATTTTGATGATCAAGATGGATCAGAGCTCTGATGAGGACTGCCAGCCAGGCATGATGGAGAAAGGATGGCTATTTACAGAGTGAGAAGCGTCTCAGGACCTTCAGACTCTGCTGCGTTCCTGATGTGAAAAAATAAAAGCCTGAATGAATGATTTCAGACATCAAAACTGGAAGGACAGAGCTGATAGGCTGGTATTCATCCTTCCTTCGCAAAAAATAAGCTCTCTCCACTATTTTTAGACCCATAGACGCTGAGGCCTTGGTTGGGGCCAAGCAGCTGAGCCTCCTGGGTACAGAGATCCCACTGTATCCATGCCCTGCCTGCCCTGACTCTGACAGCAACCTGTAGCCAAAAGCAACAAATGTGACTTGGCCAGAGATGCCAGGCCATCCTTGCCAGCCTACCAGTCACTGGTCATGCCTGGGATCTGCAGAATGCCTGGGACCTAAACAACATGGAGCTGCTGTGATGAGCTCCACCACCTTGTAGCTTTCTCATCCAGTCCCAGGCCCTCTCACCTCGCAGGGCGACAGGGCATCCTCACTGTGAGCACAGACATCATTTTCCTTCATCTCTTGTGTCATCTTTTTAGAAGGCAGAATGGAGATGAACCCACCCTGCCAGCATACAGCTGCCATGTGAGGGCCCACCAACTGGCCTATCCTAACTCTGCAGCTCCTTCCATCCTCTTCTCTACACACTGTCACCTAGAAAACCCGGCTGTTCGGACCACAGCAGCATTCCACTTGGCAGGTGACTCCCAACCCTCAGCTCTATTCCTGGCTTCCTCCTCCTCTCTTGCCAAGTGCCAGTCCCCAATCTCTTCCTGTCCACTGCATGCCACTAGAAATGCAGAGCTGGTATACCTCCAAAACAACACAATTTTCCACTCCTTACCTTCCTGACAGTTCCCCTGCTTTTTTCTCCTGGTTAACAGCTTTGCCAGCAACCTCGCCTTCTCACAGGCCTGAAGCACAGGGCAGCACGTGGCATCTGCTTCCTGTCACCTGTGACGTGCCTACCATTATGACTTTCTTAACAACCTCTAACACACTCCTTTTATCCACTAGTCCCTTCCCACCACTCTGGCTCCCACTTCTATTTCCTCATCTCTGACCTTTAACAAGTGGACCTGCTTTTCTCAACCACCCATTCTACACAAATGTACTGCACCCAAGTTGCCTCATTAGGGACAACAGATCACAACTCTGTACCCAATCAGCCTGCCACCTGCCGGAACACAGCCATATCCATGCCTTTATACACTGTCTGTGGCTCCTTTCATGTTACATCATCAGACCCAAGTAGTTGTCATAGATTAGAAAGCCCACAAGTCAAAAATTGCTAACTGGCTCTTGAGAAAAAAGTTGGCTGATCCTGTCCCAGGCATGGTTCAGACTGACAATTCCTTGAGCTCCAAACGCCTGCTGGCCCACCGTCTCTGTATACAGTGTTGAAGCCAATGTAACTTGCATTAAGAAACAACACATCCTGGCTTGTAGCTTCCTTCTATCCTACTAACCACACATCTCGCTACCCTGACTGGAGCCTCTGCTTAAACATGTCCCCTGCTCAAATACCCTCCTTTACTTACACAGGGAAGCCTGGCTTTTCTTTACAGCAAGTCATTCTCCTGGCCCTCCCAAGCTGCCCCAGTCTTCTCCTGGCCGCTTCCACAGCAACTCACTGCTCTCAACCTCATGCTATCTCTACTGCGTACCTGCCCCCTTCACCTTCTATTTTATTTTTAATTTTAAGATATATTTCCACAGGCTCTGGGATTCTGCTTACCCCTCTCCAATTTCCGTCCCCCCAACTGACTTCCCACATATTATTACAATAGTATAAGACCTTCATCAGATGTAAGCCTATTATTCTGCTATTTAAGTGTATCCTGACATTGCAGTTACAGACAATGGCAGACAGTTCAGCATCATATTGCCAAGACATATCCAACAGCTTTACTGGGAGTTCTCTACTGGTTCTTAAGTCACCCGAAGGCAGGCAAGATCCTTTACTGCTGACTGTGAAGCCCAGCAGAGGGAGATGACACACCAGGATTTACTGGGACAGATAAGCCCAAGCACTAAGCTCCACACACTATGAGCTAGAGTCTAAGCCCTGTGGTTACCTGGACAGGCTAACTCCATTGTTTCTGGGGTAAAAGAAGTGGGATTTAGTGATGTCAACCACACCTACAGTTCCAAAGGGACTCGGCTGTCACTACCCATGGAAGCTGGGGTTGGCTTTCTGCTTGCCATGGTCTGTTCAAGCTATGCCACATTTTTTCCATAATGAAATCTCCTTCTCCCTTCTCTCAGGAGAAAGGGATGCCACCTGAGTGCCAGTCACCACAGCAAGGACGGACATATGGGCGTGTGTGTGTGTGTGTGTGTGTGTGTGTGTGTGTGTGTGTGTGTGCATGGTCAAAAGTCAGGTCAGACTCACCAGAGGGAAAGAGATCAGTTCATCCGAATTCATGACACTCAGCTCCTTCTTAGAGATGGGGAAACTTGGCGGCAGGAAGTAACGTAAACAATTCCTAAGCAACAAAGATGAGACAAGAATTCAGAATGGAAAGCAGAGAGCCACAGCAGAAAGATCCCAGAGCAGAAAGACATACATACCGAAGGATCTGGACAAGTAGGTCAATGGTCTCATGGTTGGTGTTTGGTGCAGTGGTATCAGGCTCAATGCGGATACACTCAGAGGTAGAGGGCTCTGCCATGGCTACGGCCTGCTCAGCCACTACAACCTCCTCTTCCTCTCCACCCAACTGTTGTGTGTCAGGGCTCTGATACTCAGGGGAAGGGGGTTTCATCAGCCGCACATCCTCACTGCCTTTCTCCACCCTGTGGAGGACAGAGTTTTTATAGTTTGTTCCCAGTTCCCAGGGTGGGCAATTGGGAAGTGACCTATGGAGACCTCCTCCCCGGGCTGACCTCTGCCATCCTGGCTTCCAGAAGGGGGCATTACCAGCGGTCTCTTGGTGTTGTGTCTGTGGGCACGTAGTCAAACTTCACCTTCCATCGCACCACATGCTTGCCCGCCTCCACGGCTGTCACACGGCCTGTGTACCACTCCCTGTTCACACGCACCTCTACATGCAATCCTTTATCTGAGGACACGGACACAGATACACATCAGAAAACACAACTACAGTCCCTCAGCTCAGCCAGCGCTAGGATTCAGAACTCTCTGGGTATGCACCTTCCTCAAAAAAGGGACATGTAACCCAGCCACCCCAGTCATCTTCACCATCTGCTGTGAGGATGCTGAAGAGCAAGAAGACAAGCGACTGCCAGATGTAAACCAAGACTGTATTAACAACAGCCACAAGGAGGTGCTATCTTCATGAAAGCCCTGTTCAGTACACAAAAACCTGGGCCCAGGGAGTAAGTACCTTGACCTCCTCCCACAACAAGTCTTCCCAAGAGGCTCCACTTGCATGGTAGGCTGCACAGCGAGCGCCAGGGTCCTCCCTTAGACTCACCTTTCTGAGCCCTCTTGAGGTCAGCCAGGTCTTCTTCTCCAGCGCTGTCTGAGAGCTGCAGGGAGAAGAGTCTTAGAGAAGACAGCTCCCATGGTCCCCCAAGAGAGACCATCCAGGCACATCTCATCCAGAGACCTTCAGGACTCTCGGTCTTTGAAAGTTTTATTTGGGAAGACAGAAATAAACAGGCTGACAAAGATCCTTTATCTGCTGGTTCACTCCCCAAATGCAACAGCCCAGGCTGGGCCGGGCTAAAACCGGGCATTCAATCCAGATGCCTCATGTGGGTGACAGGGACTTGAGCCCTCACCTGCTGCCTCCTGGGGCGTACAGCAGCAGGAAGATAAAATCAGGGGCAGAGCCAGGACTTGAACCCAGGCACTCTGACGGGGGTGCACGTAATCCAAGCGACTACTTAACCAAGCCTTCTACCTTTATGTCTTCCAATGCTGCAATTTACATCCCTCCCTGCAGGCTACTCTCTAAAATCACTGTTAGCCCTCCACCCTTCTGCCACCTTCATCAACAACATAGCAGGAAAGGGAAAGAATGCTACCAGCAGGGCAGCAAAGTAATTCAAACCTTCTAATGTGCATCAATATTATCCCAGGTCTGTTTTCAGCCATCTGGCTTCTGGAAGGTTCATGTCAGCAGCATGCGCAGAGCTGGTGCTGACAGCTGGTAGCGGGTCGGTGAGGAGGTGCGAGCCTGGGGAACAAACCTCACCACAGCACCTACCTCATTCGAGTCCTTCTTCTCCTCCTTCACGGTGAATCTACCCCGCTTGAACCTCTCTCTCTTCTTCTCAGCTTCTTCCTCAACTTCTTCCTCATCGGAAACCCCCAAATTGCGCTTCCGGCCAGCGGCAGCCTAAAACAAGAGAGTGAGAATGTGAGCCTCGAGAAGCATGGAAATTTCTTCTCTGGCCTACAGAAGCTGTTGGAGGGCTTGTTACTCCCTCCAGCTCCACCAGGGGACCTGGAGCACACCTAAGCCACCTCCTGGGCCCGAGCATGATGGCCTCTGCTCAAAGCTATCGTGAGGCAACCCTTCAGTTCATTCTCTCAGCCTGCATGTCACTATGACCTGAGACACACTCCCCCACCGCCACAGGACACAAACGGATGCCCACTCAGTAGAGCTGATTCACATTCACGGCAGCCCAAATTTCAAGGGAGCGGTGACAAGTTTCCAGACAGGAAACCAACTTCCTGTGTGCCCCCAAGACCCCTAACTGCATTGATTCTCCTCCTCGGGGACAATGAGAAACAGTGGCTTGCTGATGTCCCCATGGCTAGGAGACCAACGCAACCCTGGCACCATGCAGTTCTGCCCCTACACTCCAATAGCATGATGGGGCTGAGAGGCAATGCATCTCACCGGGGCAGGAGGTTTAACAGGAGGCTCTGGCTTCTTCACTGCCGCAGTCCTGGTGGCTCTGGTAGCAGGGACCTCCCGAGGGGTCTTAGGGCTGGGCGGCACTGATGGTGGCAGCGGCTGCACCAGATGGGCAGGCCGGGGCGCAGTCTTGGCTGGAGTGGCTGCAGGCCGTCGAGGTGCCTCAGGTGGCTGCAGCACCCTGGATGTACTGGCCTCCTCCCGGGCTGCCACCACAGGCGGCTTGGGCGGGTTGTTGACGAGGGGAGCCCTGCGGGGCTGGCTGGCTGGTTTGGGTGGCTGCAGGGAAGGAGGTCTGCTCGGGGCATTCTTGATCACAGCAGGTAACGGGGGTGAGCGCGGACGCTGAGGTCTCCGCACAGGTTCCTACAAAGGCCAACAGTGAGTGACTGTACTCACCCCCAGGTGAAACACCCTGAGGGAGAAGCCCCTCAGCCCCATGTCCCTGGTTTTACCTCAGACGGAGGTCTGGTGGTCACTTCCAAGGGCAGCTTCTTCAGGTCAGCTTGGGAGCGGATAGGTGTGGTTTTCTGCGGGGCAAAAATGTGATGAACTTGTCTGTCCATCTTGGTATATACCAAAGTAAACTCATCTGGAGCACTATGATTATGGATGGGACAGCAAACAAAGAAAACCTGGGCTTGGTCCGATTCTTATTAGCCCCTCAATCTACTGCGGAGATCAAGAAAAAATAAAAGCATACAAACATTAAACCATCAGCCAATCACCAATCACAGGACACTACATGATTTTTTCATTGACTCAGAAACTGGGCCAAAATGTCCACAGACTAAATTCTTATTAATTGAGCCAGAAGAGATGGCAAAGACCCGATGGGCGAGGGAAACACGGAAGATGCCAGAAAGAACGGGAGGGATGCAGCAGGCAGAGCGGGACAGGTCCCTGTTGTGAATATCATGGGCAGTCACAAACAGGCCTAAATTCTACACAATTTACATAATTAAAAACAGAAAAATAAGTAGATAAAAATCAATTTCAAAAGAAATGTAAGTGGACATATTTTATAAATGTCTATTTTCTTTTACAATGGAAAAGAAGTTATAAAATCTGCCTATTCTTGTCAATAAATTTGCAAGCATTTAAAACTCTTACAAACTGCTAATAAAGAACAAGAACATCATCTGGGAGATAATCTGAAAATAATTATATAAAAAAAAGTACAGAATTTTCAAAATCCTTTTACTCTTTCAATTTTACTTCTAGAGAATTATAAAAAAAATGTATGCATGTATGCACTAGAGATATGTGTGATGAAACACACGGCATGATGCTATGCTATACTTCTATGAAAACAGTACTTCTGTGTCTGATATACAATTATCCATACAGAGGAGGAGGACACAGAGTTACTGGTGGTTATGTCTAAGATAAGATCATTTATTTTTAACCACTACACTATCACGCCGGGTCCAGTATCATTTATTTTTATGCAGTTTTTAGACCTTTTTAAAAGAACTGTATTATTCTGAATATGTCAAACAACTTTTTGTTGTTAATAATAAACAAGGCATACTTGAAAACCTGTGATTTAATGTGGAGGCTGGGTTTGGGATGTTTCGGCAAGCACAGACAGGTGAGCAGGGGTGAGGCTGAGCGCATGAGGAACAGGGAGTGCTGAAGGCTGCCTTCCTGGGTAGACCCCAGCCCCAGGCTGCCTCTGCTAAGTGACCCCAACCCACACACCTGAAGGGCCTCCAGCTTCTCCTGCTGCTGGCGGATTTTCTCTGTCAGCTGCTTCTGCTTCTCTTCCTGTGTCTTTAAGTCCTTTTTGAATGTCCCCAAGGGGACCTTCTGCTTCTGTTCGGAAGCCTCACACCTGCATCAACACCATGGAAACACAGGCTCTAGGCGGGGCAGGGACCCACTCTCCTCTGCCCAACTGCGCTGCCTCTCTCAAAAGCAACCATCTCTGAGTTTTCTGGGCACAGGATGAGTTCATATGTGCTGCCAAGATGTGTGTCTACTCTTCCCTGGGCACCGACATGAGAAGCCCAACAAGGGTTTAGGAACAGAAGCACTGGTCTCACGAAGCATAGTGAGTTATCTACCCCAAGCACAGAGGACAGAGCCAAATCAAGGAGGGGCTGTGGCAGAGAATATCCACAATGTCCTTGTTAGAGACATGCTCACCGGTCCTGCTCAGGATCGGGGTTCATGGAGCAGATCCAAGTGTCAGGGTAATATTTTTCCACGGAGTTCAGCTGGAAGGGGAGGGTCCTCCACTTCAGACATAAGTCTGCGACACAAAAAACACCCAAACAACTGTCAATCACTGCCATCAGCAGTATTCACAACAGACAGGGAAACTGGGTACAGACTCAAAAGCCTGAGCTCACGGGGCCCTCACAGGTCACACTCCTCTTCCCAGAGAGACCCGAAGGCCACATTAAGAGGCCAGAAAGCTGCACATGGAAGAGAGGCCAGGACTGAGAGGGACAGAGCCAGAAAAGGGCTAAAACCGGGACGCACCACACTGGATGGTAGTTGGGATTTCCATAGCTCTCCGGCGTTTGTAACGCAGCTCACTGGATGGGGGCTGGTTCCAGTTGGCAGACAGGTAACCAAACTCATCCCAGAATTTGATGATTCCTCGCTGGGCTAAAAGGCAAACATCCATACCTTGTGTTGGACACCAGTCTCTGCTTTCTGAATCGACCCTCTCGGGCCATGAGAGCATCACTAAAGTTGGAGGAAACAGAAAGGGCAGAGTTGAAGCAAGCAGCATAGGCCCATTACCAATGGCAATGTCCTTCCAGTACTGCGCCAGGTGCTCCCCCATGGCCCGCAATAGGTGCCGGTACTCCTTGGCATCTGCGAAGTCCTGTTTGTTGTGTGTTGGCTCCAGGACCAGGTAGGGCACATCAACAACCCCCACAACTCCTCCGCATGCCCTGCAGGGAGAAAGGGGACACAGCGGTTTAACTGCGTTGGCCAGAACCTGCATGCCATCCACTCAGCTGGAAGGCTCTCCTCCCTCGGGTTGTACTCACATGCCACCTTCCAGCTGTGGACCCACTTTCTCATACATCTTGATCAGGCGGCTGCAATTGTAGATGAACATACCGTCCAGGTACCGGTGTTCAATGTTGACACCAAAAACGAAGTTCAGCTCCTTAGGTTCTTTCAGGGCGCTAAGAAAGAAAGAAAAAACTTCAGACAGGTTTGCCCATGAGCAGCCAGCACCATGTGTTGGACTTAAGCCTGAGACACGTCAGGCCAGACATTGTGCATCTCCACTGAGTGCACAGCCTCTCTGACTCGACAGACACATGTAACTGTGCATTCTCCTGGCATCACAAATTAAAACACCAAAAGCTGGTCTCTCAGTAATAGAACAGGGCTGGACTCAATTATTGGGAAGGCACTACTACAGATCTTATTAGAAAAGACACAAAAGTATCTTTAATTCTCCTCCAAAACTCCACCAATAGGAAAGCGGTTCTTAAAGAAAAAAAAATTCATAAGCACAAATACCCAACACCAGCATGGAATTATTATCAGCAAAACCTCAGGTGCCGAAATGCAGATGGAAAAGCAGTGCCAGACTCAGTCATTAAGCCACAGAGCCTAGGTAGGCTTCAGACAGGGAGGATGCACAAGGAGGCAACTGCAAACATTCACCGTAAGTGGGAAAGTCTACAAAACTCGGTCTGATGGAGTCAGCACTGTGGGGACAGCAGGTAAAACTGCCTGCCCGTGATGCTGGCAACCCACATGGACACTGGTTTGAGTCTTGGGTGCTCCACTTTCAATCCAGTTCTCCCTGCTAAAGTGCCTGGGAAAGCAGTAGAAGATTGCCCAAGTGTTTTGGCTCCTGTACCCACACATGGACAAGCCAGAAGATGGTCCTGGTTCCTGGCTTCAGACTAGCCCAGTTCCAGCCATTGCAGCCGTTTGGGGAGTGAACTAGCAGAAGGACAATCTCTCTCTAAGTCTTTCAATAAATAAATAAGAGAGAGAGAAAGGTAAGAAACTCAACCTACTGAATTATCCCACATTTGTAATCAGTGAAAGGAGATTGAACATGAACATATATAAAACACCATATATAAAGAGTAGATAAGCTCAGGTGGTAGAATCATAAGGAATTATTTGAAAAGTTTTAGTTTATTTTGCTGTATGTTTTATTTGAAATGCAAGAGAGGGAGAAAGATTGATCTTCCCTTTTCTGGTTTAGTCCCTAAATGACTGTAATGGCCAGGTCTGGGCCAGGTTGAAGCCAGCAGCTTCGTTCAGATTTTTCACGTGTGTGCAGGCACCCAAGCACTTGGGCCATCTTCTGCTGCCCTCCCAGGCACATCAGCAGAGAGCTGTATGGGAAGTGGAACAGCTGGGACTCAAACCAACACCCATATAGGATGCTGGTGTTGCAGGCAGTAGCTTTGTTCACTAGACCACATGTCAGCCCCTCAAATATCTTAGATGTCTGTGTTTTTCAAATTTTACACAATGAACATTTTGTGCATTCTTTAAAAGAGAAAAGGAAAAACGAGGAAAAAAGGCGAGATGGTGAGGATGGTTAGGGGTTCTTTGTGAATTATCCAGCTTTCCCCGCCTTTTCCCAGCTCATGAAAAAAGCAGGAGCTCAGTGAGGCCTCTCTCTTCCAAGGGCATCTGACAGAGATCACATTAGTGGTTTTCTCAAAGCCATCTTGGTGACAGAAGTGCAGCCTACCAACCACCAATGCAAAAGCAACACAATTGTGAAACAGCACAGGCCAGCCCTGGCACTGACCGCTGCTTGGCCTCCTTGATCCTCTTCTTGACGTCGGCTTCTCTGCGCAGGGTAATGGCTGTGTTCTGGACCTGTCGCAACATCACCTAGACGAGCACATCAATAGCAGATGAGGGGGACAGGTACGTACCCAGGGCCACGGCAGCTAACGTTCCTGCCGTCACATCTGACTTTCCACTATAACTCACAGGGACAGACAACCCCATGTGGATATGTTCCTTCTTTCTACAGAAGCAGCTTGTCGCTAGGGACAAAACAAAAGCTGTGTTTCCAGAGCCAGCAAACCTGCCACACAACCTAGGCTCCTCAGCAAACAAGCTGGAGAAGAGGAGCAGTGAGCGTCCGGGGCCTTACCCTAGAATCCCGGGTGAGGTCTCCGCCCAGGCGCACTTCCAACGTCCGAGCTTTGCTCTCTGCCTCCCGGGCCTTCTCTTCAGCTGAAATCCAAAAGACACCGTAAAGATTTCAAAGGCTCAGAACTTGCTGTCACCTCGCCGGGAACCACAAAGGTTTCTTTGATGGAGAAATCACTTGGGAAAAGGTGAGCCAGGGCAGCCACGGCTGGGAGTGTGTTGGGAGCAGCCTCCAGACCAGGACAGTGAGAGTCAATGTGGAAAGGGGGAATTTGACTTTCACAAACATCACAGAGGCCCTGTGGAGAGCAGGCGCTATTTCCACCTGACATTTCAAGCTTGAAATAAAATGGCTTCAACAGATCCAAACACATATAAGGCAAGCAGAGCTAAACCCTCAGCATGAGCTGGAAACCAATGCAGCCTTCACCATCGGGGGGCAAGAAATTCTGAGCGACACTGGCTGCTGTGTGAGTCCTTGAGATTTATGATCTGCAGAAAACTCAGGAAAACCAATCCCCAAGGGCTGGAGCCACAGTGGAATGTGGTCTGCTTCCCTTTGGGCAGGGTAGTTGATAGGTTTGGATGGATGGCTATAAATGGCTGAAGTGAAGGTAGAGGGACAGGTGGCATGTGATGAAAGGGCTGGAAAAGAACAAGAAAATGGCCAGGGGAAGGGCCTTGTCTGTAGGTCCCTGCTCCGGCCTAAAGAGCATCTTCGAAACACTCCCGCCCAACACTCCCCTGCAGAGGGCGTGCATTACCAATCCGAGCCACGTGCTCTGCCTTCTTCACCTCCTGCTCCGCACGGGTCTTGAACCGGCTTGATGTGTACTTGTACATCCTGGTCAGCGGAAAAAGAAACCTGAGGTCTGAACAGCAGCGGGCAGACAGCCACCCCAAGTACTCCCAAGCTGTGTTTTGAGATGAGGCAAAACCAAGCTCATCTCAAAAAAAAAAAAAATCAGATTCCTTTCTCTTCTTGCCCCTGCCTTTCCCCTCTGTCTTTGACAAACAGTCCTAGTTACAAGGGTGTCATCAATCTGTGGCAGAAACGCACCTTAGCAACAAGGCTGGATCCTTATGTACAGCATCCCAGCACCCCGGGCCCTAAAGCTGAGACACCGCTTACTGTGCCAGGCAGGACACATGCCATGTTCCAGAGGCACTCACAATCCACGTGCTCAGCCAGCCAGATTCCAGAGGCTGTCAGCCAGTCTGTCCTCTGGGACCCACCAGTGACTGGCAAATCACAGACGGCTTCAGGGCTCACCCACAGCCTGCCCTGACGGAGCCGCCCTCTCATGGTGCAGCACGCCAACGAGGCCCCAGCCCCAGCCCACGGGCGGCAGCAGGTCAGGTGGGCTGGCCCTTACCTGGGTTTATACAGGCAGCAGGAGAGCCTCTTGGTCTGCACCTTGTGCCCATGAATGAAGATCCTCATCCGGGGATCGATATAGAGCACAGCGGCGTAGGCTCGGAATGAGCGCCGCTCTGGCTTCCTGGGGACCAGAGACAGGCACAAGGTCACCCCCCACAGCAAGCCCTAACAAAGGCACACGAGGGTCTCTGTGGGCCTGCCACCTATCCATCTCCAAGCTCAAGCCCCTACTGCAGCCCCAATGGGGTACTCCCTCCACATGGATACTGCATGCCATCTCCTCAGATCCCAAACACAGGTGACCCCCAAACGCCTCACTGAGATCTACTGTGGAAACCTGGTCAATTTCTCTCCCGCCCTAGACCTTGTTTTTTTGTTTTATCAAACCAAGGAGTCAGAGTGAAGACTCCTCAGTCTTTTAGTTGAATGGAAGACACGCTGCCTTGTTCGTTGCACCAGCCTGTGTCTAGGCGGCTAGAGCCCTCCAGGCCAGTAGTCCCAACACTCACTTCTGGAGAAACGCCGGGAATGAGGCCTGCCTGCTTCCTCTGCAGTCGCCAGTCCCAGGCCTGCTCCTTTCCCAGCCACACTCACGTGCCCTCCGGAGAGGTCTCTGCCATCTGGATATCTCTCGGATTGGAGATGATGTCCAGCTCCGGCTCTCCATTGTCCATGAGTTTCAGATTAAAAATGATCACCAGCGTCCCTGGGGAAGAGGTGTCCTTTCATTCTGGCAGGGACTCCCCGGTCTCTCCCCACACCGCTTGGGGCTCTGCAGGCTCCAGACTCCTTACCGCTGTTCCCAGGAATCTTCATGAACTGGGACATCACTTCCTCCTCTGTGCGGAAGGGCGAGTATTTGTAGATGAGCTCTGTCTCGATGGCAAACTTCTCCACGTTATCTGTGACGGGCTCCCGGGTCCGAGCATGCCAGGTGGGCAATGGGACGATCACCTTTGGGGAAGCACAGGCAGACGGTGAGGCAGGCCCCAGGACACCTTCCCTCAATCATGTGGCCGTTGTGTCTTTGCCCACAGAGCCTCCACTCTACCAAAGACCAAGACCTGAGCCCAAGCGCCACAGCCTGGCACACCAGAGGCTCCACAGCTTCCAGCCTGCGCCAAGACTCAACCTCACATTGCCATTTCCTCTTACGGTATTGCTGGTTTATAACTAGGGGAGTGTCTGTTTTTTCTCACAGGTAGATTCCTTGGCTTTTTTTTTTTCTTCAATGATTTAGTAAACATTCTCTTACCATTAAAGAAAATACATTTGCAATTACCTAGTGAGTCTGAAAATAACTAATAAAATCTACAACTCAGCAACCCTACCCTTAGGTATGTTCCTTATGAGAAATGTTCTCATTAGTCTTTGCTAAGTTCATGGGAAATGTATATTATGAAAAAACTACACATGATTTTCAAGGTTTTTTCCCAATAGAACAAATGTCTTTTAATTCTATATTTCCACAAACTTTCTCAAGTACTCTCGTACACTAGCATAAGAACAACTAAAATATCCAAATATCCAATATAGCGTGGTAAAACTCAACAACACTGTAGCTACAATGAAATACTAGACAGTAATGATAAATGACGACATTAAGAGCAACTAGCATCAACACAGATGATCCATAAAGACAACATAATTTGGGCCTGGCGGCGGGGCCTAGCGGCTAAAGTCCTCGCCTTGAACGTGCCGGGATCCCGTACGGGTGCTGGTTCCAATCCCCACTGCTCCACTTCCCACCCAGCACCCTGCTTGTGGCCTGGGAAAGCAGTCGAGGACGGCCAAAAACCTTTGGATCCTGCACCCATGTGGGAGACCTGGAGGAAGTTCCTGGCTCCTATCTTCGGATCAGCACAGCATCGGCCGTTGGCTGTGCTCACTTGGGGAGTGAATCATCAGACAGAAGATCTTCCTCTCTATCTCTCCTCTTCTCTATATATCTGACTTTGTAATAAAAATAAATAAATCCTCAAAAAAAAAAAGGCAACATAATTTACAAAATATGACAATGTGAATTCACATCTGCAAAGGTCATAAACAGGCACTAAAACAGGCACAACTAAACTATTACTTAAGGACGCATACACAGGTGACAAACTAGACAAAAATATGGAAATGAGCATCACAAAAGTTACCTGAAGCCAGTTCCTTCAGGGCCACAGTAAGAAAAAGATTATATAGGACCCTGTAACACTGGTCAATGACAGATGGCTTTGTATCCATCCTCTTCACTGTACACACACTTTAATACATTCTTCTACATACACAGACTTTCATTTTATGTCCAAGTGCCTTTCTTGGAAAACCCGACTCCCAACACCACCTCCACAGAGGCCTCGTTGTTCCCCTCCCCCTCCCTGGAGGCCACAGCACCTGCAAGAGGGATTCCCTCTAGACAGAAAACCAGTTGGGGTACCTCAGAGGCCCAGACCAGCCAGCCCACCCCCCGAAAAAAACAGTCTGCTTCTTAACAGCTGCCAGGGTGATAAAGCTGTTGACGAGCTCAGAGGCATTAGCTGGTTTCTAAGAAGTTTTGTGCTTGTGAAGTATTCCACCCCGCCAAGGCTGGTTTGGACACATTCCTCCCTGGCCGAAAATGATCTTATTTTGAAATCCTGGCCGAGTTTGTACTAGGGTACAGTCCAAAACAGTGACCTTCTAGCACCAAGTAAGGAAGAAACTTCACCCTAGCTGTCTCCACTGGGGGAACTGAGCTCCATCTGTGTTCTAAAGCAGTACTTCAAGCTCCCACTCACCACCACAGTCACAGGGGACAACAGCATCACTTTACACAGCAGACCCTCACTTTCACTGGCAGTATTGCACACTCTTCTTGCAGCTTCGACACCACCACTCCCCTCCCCTCCTGGTTTTTCTGGAACTGTGGATGGGGGCAGCCCTCACTTCCTCGGCTACTTTCTCCACCCACTCACTGCCCTAGACCCCAGGTCCTTCTCTCACTCTATGCTTACTTGCCATAACACCCTGGGTCCAACTCCAGGCTCCCAGTTTCCTTTGCATATCCAGAGCAAATTTAGCCCAGTCCCCTCCCCATGGCCACTCTTCTGTTGTTCCCCAGAAGCCCACCACTTCCAACTGCCACCCATAGCCTTCCAGTCAGCCCTCTCCCTTCTCCAACCCCCTCCACTCATCAGTTATGGTCCACATCCTGAAGAGTGCTGCTTGCCTCTCTTTCTCTCACTTCCCTGCTCCAAGTTCTGCCAGGATCTCTCAACAGGGTCACTCCAACACTCACCCTCATCTTCCCAGTATCACCACCACATAATAATCAAATGCACTTTCTAATCAGAATCTGACCTGGGTACATCCTTGCTTCATAAAGTCCCCCTCACTCAACAAGCTTGGAGCTGAGCCCAATCCGCTCTCCAGAAGCCATCAGGGGTCTTCAGGTGACGCCATCTGAGGTCCCTGCCAAACCCCTGACTGGCCCTCAGGGACTTGGCAGGCTGCCAGTACTGACCTGAACATGCCCCCTCTGACAGACCATACGCAGCACTCCAGAAACCTAGCCCCAAATCCTAGCCAAGCCACACCCTCCTGTCCTACCTCCCCTGCAGATACAGCCCTCATCTCCCTCCAAGCGTGCTGAGTGAACCAAGTTACCACTCTGAAAAGGCAAACAACCCCACTGGCTTACTAAATAAAGATGGCAGGAAAAGAGAGCCTGCCGTCCTCATGGTTTAGTTTGCTATGATACAAGACTCAGATCCAAACAAGGCCAGGACAGACTCAGTCGCAGCCAACCAACAGAGAAGAATCAACTCAAACAGCAAAGAATTATGCTTCTGTGACGATAATGGGTTTCTTTCTACAGAACTTAGTCCCCACCCTTACCCCTTCAAAACTCTGGCCTCCATTTTTCACATATGAAAAAAAGATACAGGAGATGAAGAGTTCAGGCTGCTGGCCAGACCACAGAGCTTTCCTAGTACCCACCAGCAGAGGGCAGAGATCTCACCAGAAATCTGGGCTCGTCAGAATCTGAGCTCTTAGGTCCCAAGCAGCAATCAGCAGAGCACATGCTGTGCTATCACGGCTATCATGTTTTACAGTCAGAGACTAGGTTCCCAAAACCTTCCTTCCAGCTCAGCAGTAATCACTGGGGCTGTTAGAGCCACCACTTCCACAGGGAGAGCAACAATCAGGTGCCAGGTAAGGACAAGCTCCGGTTCACGCTCCTCTGCTCCTGCTTGCCTGGGCCCTGCAGGTGTCTGATCGGTGGCTTCCAACACCAGCAGGAAAGGCAACACACTGCCTCAGGAGAGATGTGCTCACAGCACATTCCACAAAAACACCAATTGAGCACGAAAGACACTGCTGTTCTTGTCATTCCTGCCACTCCTACTCTCCACCCATAGCCAGGCGAGCCCAAAATACTCCCCCAATAAAATAAGTCTCCTTGGTGACACCCCACACATGGAATTCAGATCTTAGAAGAGCTGCACACCCAACCTTCATTCCTGCCACTTGGCTCATCCTGAGAAACAAGATAGTAGCTCTCCGAAGTGTTCTAAGATTTCCCTTTCTCTCACATGATGAAGGTCATCTGTCTTAACTCCTCAAACAATCCATCTGACCCACTAATCCCAGGACAGGGCGCACGTGCCAGAGAGCCGAGCACAGCCAACAACCCATGCAAACAGTCCAGGCAGAGTCAGGAAGTATGCGGTGGCGATTCAGACCACGAGGATGGGACCTACTTCATCAATGCCCTCCTCCTCGTGAAAGGTGCGAGACAGGAAGAGGCAGGTCATGGTGTCTTCCTTCTTGGTGAAAAGGATAAAATCCTTTCCAATGCGCATTGAGCCCCTAAGAGGGAAACAGAGACACGGTTAAAAGCTCACATGAAAGAGTGGTACCCTTATTCCCTGGTCACGACAGAAGTTGCCTCTGGAGGGCTGCCCCGTAGGCCGCCCAAGGGCCCAGACCGCTGAGTGGCCCTTTACCCATCTAACACTCTTTGCTCCACCTTTCTATCAGCTCTGTCAGTCTTTACCTACCATCTTTTCCATCACATCTTCCCAGGATCTACTGTCCTCCCACTACCCCTTGGGATACGCTCACCACCAATCCCAGTCCCAAGTTACTCTCACTCCCAGCCTGTTGTCACAACACTTGTTTCACTCCTGCTCTTGGGCTCCTGGTTTGTGCCAGCCACACGAGGGCTGAGGAGCCCTCCCACTGCACCACAGACCAATGCTTCTGCTTCCTAGAAGCTCTCAAGAAAAAAAAAAAAAGAAGAAAGAAAGAAAGAAAGAAAGAAAGAAAGAAAGAAAGAAAGAAAGAAAGAAAGAAAGAAAGAAAGAAAGAAAGAAAATAAATCCTATGTGAACCCAGACACAGGAGCTATCAAATCATAATTCTCAACCATGGTGTTCAAGGTGACCTGTACCTGGCTCCTGTCCTGAAGAGTCCTCTGGTTTAGAACAGCCTTGCCACCTCTCAAGCTCACTGTGACATTGGCAGGCCCCTACTTTTGGACACAACTGGTTTCTGGGAACTGTGCCTTGAAGCCGACTTTCACTGGCCAAGAGTGAGAATGAGGTCTACTGCTTCCTTCCTCTGTTTTGTGATGCTAAACTGCCCACCGAGAAGGCTGGGACAGGCTGTCCCAGGCAGCAAGGAGCAAGGCAGCAACCCTCAGCAGCACGGAGCAGGCTGCTCAGTGAATACCAGCTGTTCAGCTCCTTCCTTCTGAACAACTTCGGCCGTTTATGTCTATTATCTCACTAGTCCTCCCAACACCCCAGTATACAGATACAGACCTCGGGACTACCCCAGTATACAGATACAGACCAGCATGCCAAGCACACAGCTGAATGGCCATCACTCGGAGATGCCCTGGGGCTGCCAAGTTCTGCGCTGCCTTCTCTCACAGGCATTGGCAAGGCTCAGCCCCGCTTGAATACCACAGTCCAGCTCCCTCTTCCTCAAGCTGGCATAGCAGAAAGAGGCCCATCATCTTATCTTCCACCTAGCAAAACCTTTGTGCCTCTTTCCCCCTCTGGATCTGGCCTTGACCTTAGAGCCAAGTTAGAACTTGGAAACGACGCCTCTCTGCTGGCTTCCTGGCATCTCAAGCCTTTTCTCACCACAGATCACCTTCCTCAGGAATAGTGAAACGGTTTCAGAATAGGCACAATGCATCCTCTCAACACTAGATGGCTCTAGTTTGGCAGGAGCTTCTTCATACAAGCCTTCTAAAATACAAAAGGAACACTCAACTTCTGTGGCGTTCCTGGCCTGTCTTCCACTCACTTTCAGAGTCATATTTTTTTTGCTCCTGGGAACCCCCTCACCAAGGAAGAATGGTAGATATCTGAGCTCCATTTCCAGATGGAGCAGCAAAGCACACATTCAGAGGGATGAAACAACTTGCCTACAGACACAGGACTGACTGGACCAGGTTGGAGGACATTAACCTAAAATCCTGAGAAGTCACAGTTTCTGCTGATGCTAGGAGACTTCAGTTATCAGTCTTCGATATCCTGCATCAAGATGACCAGTAGAGGGGCCAGTGTTGTCCCTGCCACCCAGATGGGAAACCAGAAAGAAGCTTCTGGCTCCTGCCTTCAGCCTGACCCAGTCCTTGCTGTTGCAGCCATGTGCAGAATGAATCAGCAGATGGAAGATATCGCTCCTTCTGTGTAACTTTCAAAAATGTAAATATTTAAAAAAAAAAAAAAACTTGAAGAAAGTTCTCAGGTGATTCATCTATGACCTCAGAGTCCAAGGCCCGTCTAAAGCGCACTGAATCAAGCTAGAAACTGCCATCGAAATTCCAAAGGACAAGAAATAAAATCAGACACCAGGAAGCTGGCACGGTGTCACAGGAAGCTTATCCTCCATTGGCAGTGCTGGCATCCCATATGGATGCAGATTTGTATCCTGGCTGCTCCACTTCCGATCCAGCTCCCTGCTTACGGCCTAGGGAAGCAGCAGAGGATGGCTCAAGTCCTGTCCCCACGTGGGAGACCTGAAAGAGGCTCCTGGTTCCTGGCTCTGGAGTGGCCCAGCTCTGGCAAGAGCAGTCATTTGGGTAGGGAACGTTCTCTTTGTAAATCTGCAAAGAAAAAGTTTTTCAAATAAAAATAAATAAGATTTTTTTTAAAAAAATCAGAAGCCAGAAACCAAGCTGGGGTCTCTCACGCACTGACAGTATTTAACCTCTAAAGTGCTTGGATATTGCTAACTTCAATTCATGAAGGAGGAAGCTGAGACGCAGTAGTAATCAATAACTCAGGTGAGATTTGAACATTAGTTTGTGTGAAGAGAAACAGAAAGTGGGTGACGCTATGCAGATGGAAAGACCTGGTTTATATCCCAGTTCTCTCTCTCTCTCTCTCTCTCTTTTAAAGATTTATTTATCTTTATTTATTTATTTTTTATATAGAGAGGAGAGACAGAGAGAAAGATCTAAAAAGATCTTCCATCCACTGGTTCACTCCCCAAGTGGCAATAATGGCCAGAGCTGCGCCGATCTAAAGTCAGGAGCCAGGAGCTTCTTCCAGGCCTTCCACATGGGTGCAAGATCCCAAGGCTTTGTGCCTTCCTCAAGAAGGGAGCTGGATGGGCAGCAGGACATGAACCAGTGACCATATAGGATCCTGGTGTGTGCAAGTCAAGGACTTTAGCTGCTAGGCTACCATGCTGGGCCCCAAATCACACTTCTACATGCAAGCTTATTTATACCTCTGGGCAAATCACTTCATCCCTATAAGCAATTTCTTCATCAGAAAATGAGAATAACGGCACCTGTTTCTCACAGGACTGCCGTGAAGCTCCAAAGAGATCACCTAGTGCCTGCTCATGCTAAGTGTGTCTTTGTTTCTTAGCTCCTACCCCGAGAGACAGAAAGTGGATCAGGTACAAGAGCTCCAGGTTCTTCTCCCCACTCACCGCACATGGCACGCTGAGGCCCAGCTAAGGCTGCGGACAAACTGCCACCCTCTCTCAAACAACACGTGTTCGTGGTGAGACTGGGAACGTGACTCATCATTCCATTTGCACAAACTCCAGTCCCACTAAATCTTATTCCATCCAAAGGTATGCACAGCTGGAAGTGAGCATTTCAGAAATAGAAACCTTTCTCTTGGGGCTTCACTCAGAACCAGAACAACACATTCCAAACACTAAACAAGTGGGAACCAAGGGCTGAGAAAGACATCCCAGGGGACCTGGAGACATTAGGTGGGTCCCTCCTTCAGGAGCCTTACAGGACATGTGCCTAGAGGAGCGCCTTTGGGAGAGACAGCCTGAGTCTCTCCTACACACTCTGGATCCCAGGTGCCCAGGAGGTGCGACACGCTGCAGGTGCTTGACCAGCACTGCTGCCCTGCCAATGATCTTGCCGCCTCCACCTCCCAGTGTCTGAGACACATCCCCTTCCCCTGAGAGAAGCACTTTTATTCTCCAGCACAGGATGCAAGGAAGAGCTTCAAGGGGAGGAGAGGCACAGCTAGAGTTCACAGACATTCACATCTCTCCCGCCACAACTTGTTTGTGATGTTCAGATTCTTTCAATGTGTGCAGCGAATGCAGCTGCACAACAGCTGCTGAGTTACCCTCAAACCGCTACTGCTGTTCCAGCATTCCAGCCACGGAGCGGTGAAGGAGGGGGACGTGGGGCAACATCACGAGACTTTGTTTTGGGCCCTGTTACAGGCTTCTGGTATACCTACGATTTGAGCCCATTCCCGTACTGCCCAATCTGAGTGGACTCTGGTGTCCGCTTGGCCGACTTCCCAAACTGGATCACGCTGGCAGCATCACCTGAAGTGACAGACACAAAACAAAGTGAAGAGTCTGTATTTCTACTCCAGGATCTAGAGACGTGAGTCTGGTTCCATCTAAGCAGAGTTCTGTGCAGCTGAAAAATCTTTCATCCAGGAAACTCACAACCATGAGGCAAGCAGAGACAAGCTTTCTTGGCCATCACTGTGACCTGTACTCTGTGGCCAGACTATGGCAAGAAATGTGCAGAACATTTTTGTCCTTCTAGCTCCAGGACATTGTACAAGTTGGTAAACAGAATGTACAAGAATAAGCAATCTGACTGACGTTAGGCTGCCCTCAGATTCTATCTCCCATGTTCAGAAAAGACCCAGCAACTATGCTTCCAGAAGTGGAAGTAAGCCCAAGAATGTCGCAATCATTTTTGTGCGCCCCAAGTAGATCTTCTACTTAGAAAAGGTGGGTACAACAGGAACACAAGGTTACATAAGCAATTCATAAAAAGCAGTTCCCTCATGGCCACACACACTCCCCGACCCCAACAAAGAAAGGTAATGATCTCATCACTCACTTGGATCCATTCCTGCTCCATCATCCAAAAAGCAAAGCATAAACCCTCCTCGGAGATCTTCTCGCCTTTCTGCAAAAGAAGTAGCTGGCATTA
This sequence comes from Ochotona curzoniae, assembly GCF_017591425.1. NCBI lineage: Eukaryota > Metazoa > Chordata > Mammalia > Lagomorpha > Ochotonidae > Ochotona > Ochotona curzoniae. The sequence goes on along the minus strand of NW_024467101.1, from coordinate 7,346,304 downwards.
CTAGGTTGTTATCCATGACAATGTGGCAACATGGGTATGGCGAGAAGCTAGATCAATGTGCAGCTTAACTCTAAGAACTCAGGTCTAACTGCTGCGTCCACCAGCCCTACATGAGATGAGTTAAAACTTCAGGGAACTTGAGCATCGCAATTCCCGTCATAGGTTCTCCAAAGCTTTCTAGACCATGGCAACGCCTGAGAGATTTCCTAAGAAGGGCAGGGATGACCTGTGCAGCATCTGCATTTCAGATACATATACCTCAATTACCCTTCTGCCTTTCCACTTGGATTACTATCACTTCTGCGTTATACCATGGATCTTAAGCCACTTAGGCACTATGCTGTACCTTATCAACACTCCTCAAAACCAATGGGGAATCTCCTTTGTGAATGAAGTCAAAGGGAGCCTTCAGAGAAAGTAATCAAGCCAGACATGATCTGGGCATGACAGTGGCAGGTGCCTTCTACAGATGAGCTGAGTCCACACATGACCATTCCCCAGCTAACTGCAGTTTCTAGACTATTTGCATCATCACATCCCCCACTACCTGTAAGTCATTACAGGGACTCCCCAAGAGTAAAATATTGCACAAGGTGAGGTGAAAGGGGTCTGGTTCCCAGCTGATATTAACTAGAAAAAAACAGTCCTCTGACATCAAGACACACAGCAGCTTTGGCAGAGTTTTCTGGCCAACTGGAAGAGAACAGAACAGCCTGTGGGTACAATTCCACTAACTGGAAGAACCTCTTCCCTCAGCAGCTGTTATTTGCAGCAGTAAGTGGCTAATTCAAAATGGTCTGGGTTCAAATTCCAAACAGGTAAGGGAGCTATACAAATTTTACTTCATCAAGACTGGGGGCTGTGGTGGGGGAGAGCTCTCCCATCTATTGGTTCACTCCCTAAATGCCTGCGAGAGCCAGAGCTGGGCCAGGACAAAGCCAGGAATCCAGGGCTCCATCTGGGACTCTCATATGAACTGAAGGGAACCAACTGTTTAAAGCCATGACATGTGGCCTCCCAGGGTATGCATCAGCAGGAGTTAGAATGGAAAGCAAAGACAGAACTCAAACCCAGGATCCATGGATGCCAACATGGAATGGGGGCATCCCAAACAGTACTTAACCAATGCATCAAATGCCCGCCCTCAAAGTGACTTTTTACACAATGAGATCTAGGTATGAAGAGGATGCCCCAGTCTTGGCTATACAGAAATACAGACACAGAAGAAAATGAGATGAGGTAGTAGCAGAGGTGGGGATCTATGCAAGCCACTCACACTAACCTGCCCAGTACAGATGTTGCTCATTTTTCTAGTACTTCCACTAAAAGGAAGGAAGTCTGTGTAAGGTGTATCAGGGACAACGACAAGGCTGCTTTAGAGTCTGATCTCTGAAGGAAGATTTTTTTCATCTCTGCCAAGCTGTGGTTCACTCAGTTTGTACAGCCATCTAATTTAACGTTATCTATTTCAAATGTTCTTTGCCCTTCCCTCAGGCTAAAAATTCAAGTGAGTCATGACTGCCCTCTTGTTAGATGGGCCAGTTAATGTAATTTGAAATCCTATTTCGAAAAGAAGGGCTTTAAACCACAGGGATCTTTTAAGTATTATACTCGGTGTCCAGGAAGCTGAATATGCATTAAGTACCTCTTAAATGTTCAAGGGTGAAGATCTTCCTGCAAGTACCACTGATAGATTAAACAAACAAACAAACAAACCTCCTGCCTTGTGGCAGTACCCCTTATCAAAATCTACAGAATCCAACTGAGGTGTGGCAAGCAGAGACAAGTACAAGAAATGTACAAAAAGGCTTCCCAACTTAAGGAAGTCAAATGTCATGTGGAGCTTGAAATTGGGTCAGTTACAAAGCATGGTAAAAGTTTCAAGTCAAGAGTCACCTGCTACACAATACAACCAATACAATACAGCCATAAGATGTGCAGGAAGACTCTGCTTTGAAATCTAGAATATAGTTCAAGAAAAAAAAAAGCATCAATAAAACTCCAAAGAGTACTGACTTCCACTGAACAGCACCTTAGCAACATTAACTTACTTTTACTTTTATCAGAACAGGATCCTGAAAGCACTTTTAACACTTAATTTCCACCTAATAATGGATCTAGGATCCTTCTTGCCTTAAAAATTTCATTTCAAAGATTTTTTTCATGTAATTTATAAGTGTTAAGAGACCCGTTGTGATCACAGAGTGACCGATAGTCTGCGAAGAGCTCCCAGTAGCCAGATCTGCTGCTATAAAGCTGTAAGCTGTACACAATATTGCCTCGAAGCCAGCACAGACCAGCTAATTCAGCACAATCATCTTTGTAGGTAGGGAGGATGGTAGCTTCAGTTGGCTACAATGCCTATAAAAGCCACCGTGAAGGCCTGGCCCTAACACAGGGACAAGAGCACCAACTGAACAATGCGGCTGCTCTGCTCACTGTCTTCTAGACCTTATGGTCAACATGGATGCTCCTCTCTCAGCTACTCTGAAGCAGATGGGGGAGGAGCAGAAGACAGAAGGAAGCCTAAAAACACACTAGCTATAGCAACATGTAATGTCCGTAAGAATCACCTGAAGAAAGTTGGGTGCTTGGCACCATGGCCAAGTCACTGCTTGGCAACATCACAAGCCGCTATCAGAGAACCTGGTTCAGGTTTTGGCTATTCTGCTTCCAATACAGCTTCCTGCTAATGTACACCCAGGTATATGTGACGGCTCAAGTATTCGGTTTCCTGACACTCAAGTCTGAGACCTGAATTGTGTTCCAAGCTTCTGGCTTCAGTCTGACCCAGCTTTGGCTGCTATAGGCATTTGGGGAGCAAATTAGTGCATAGAAAATACTTCTCTCTGTGTGTATATATATTTATCTTTGTCTCTTTCTCTTTCAAATAAGATGAAAAGTTACTAAATCATTATGTCTCATTACTAAAGAGCTCATGAAAATAGATCCTGGGGTTCACACTGGATAGACTGATTGCATGGGTCTGAGGTGGGACCTGAAAATTTGTACTTCTCGTGGATGGTGCTCCTAACTACCCTTCAAAAGAAAACTGTTTTTGATGCAAAATAATCGAGAAAGTCATGTAGCTTTTTCATCATACATTTCCAAGAACTTTTTGAAGAGCCACCACACAGACATCTAAGAGATTGTTCAGTAATATTCAAGATACGGCCCTAACCTTTCAAAAGATTTCAAATGACCCTGGTTGAAGAACATACTATACTAGAAAAACTAGAAAAGCTAGATTTAAAATTTGTCTTCCTTTATTCTGCTTCCAAATATTTTGTATCTGGATGATCAAAAAAAAAAAAAAAAGTTCAAATAAGCAAGATAGGAATAAAACTTTTTTGAGTAATAAAAGACCAGTGACAGTAACTACAAATTCTTCTATTACACTTGCTCCAGAAACAAGAGAATCTTCTTACTACAAGAGAACTGTCAAATAAACAAACCCATAGTATCTACCCTTCATAGGATAAATGCATTAAGAGGAACAGGACATTAAAAAAAAGTCCAGAGTCTGGGCCTGGTGCAATGAATGACCTTGTGGCTAAAGTCCGTCCTCGCCTTGAATGTGCCAGGATCCCATATGGGTGCAGCTTCTAATCCCGGCAGCTCCACTTCCCATCCAGCTCCCTGCTTGTGGCCTGGGAAAGCAGTCGAGGAAGGCCCAGAGCCTTGGGACCCTGCACCCATGTGGGAGACCCGGAAGAGGTTCCTGGTTCCTGGCTTCAGATCAGCATAGCATCAGCCATTGCAGTCACTTGGGGAGTGAATCATCGGATGGAAGATCTTCCTCTCTGTCTCTCCTCCTCTGTATATCTGACTTTGCAATAAAAATAAATAAATCTTTAAAAAGAAAAAAGTCTAAAGTCTGACTTACCTGCATAAATATCTATTCTGGTGGCATCTGCATCTCTGTGAAATTCAAATAAAAGAAATTGGAATCTAAATGAAAATTTGACATATCAGCAATCAAAGTGCATAGTATTTTGACTGAAATACCTAGAACTTTTCAGTCATTTTTCAGGAAACCATACAAAATTCATTAAGCTTTATTTTTATACAATTCTCTGAACGTATCTGTGAAATACTTCTGGGGTTCCAAATTATCTAAAATGATTACATGAACATTTTAAATGTTGATTTCATGGTGAAAACATTCAGAAGATTAATAAGTTATCTCCCTTTCTACACTAAGAAATGACTCGAATAGGTTTCTCTCTGACTATAATCATAAAAAGATGTTCTAATAACTTAAACACTTTTTCATTCTTACCAAGATTTTAAAGAAAAACAAAAATGGAAACCTTGTGACAAATCAGGAATCCTGAGACACCACAGTCAGCACACTGATTCCTGGCCCATAATCCTATTCTCTCTACCCTCTGAAAGAAGTCAGGACTAGGGCTGACACCTGCAGTGCTGGCACCCCAGATGAGTACAGGTTCGAGTCCTGGATGAGCCACTTTCAATCCAGCTCCCTGTTACTGTGCCTGAGAAAGCAGCATAGGATGGCCCAATGCTCAGCCCCTTCCCCCACAGGGCTGACAGGGAAGAAGCTCCTGATTCCAGGCTTTCGCCTGCCCAGCCAAGGACCTTAAAGTAATCTGGGGAATGAATCAGCAGATGGAAGATCTCTCTCTGTGTCACTTCCTCCCTCTCTGTAACTCTGCCTTTAAGCAAAATTTAACAAAAAAACAAAGTGGGAAATCCCACTGGCTGAAATGTATAAATTTAGTTATCAATGAAAGTTTATATGAAGGTTTAGATGTCATTTATTCCAATTCTGCGAACTGCAAACAAGGAAAATGAGGCACAGTTTCATTGGTTCCAATTGCAAAATTTTACATTCATATTCTACAGAGTTCTGCATGGACATATTCTCATTTACTAAGTATCTGTTTACAAGCACTTCTGTCAATTCTAATTTTCTCTTCCTTCATTAGTTGTCAAATATTGGTCAATAACGGATGCCTCTGAACAAAAGGTTTCCATATAGGAATAAGAATATTATCAAAATATAATTATAAACACAATGTCAATTTAGACTAGAATCTTCAACTCTCAACAAATCCAAAAGTCTATTTGATCTTTCACCATAACATTCATACGCATCCACCACTAAGGGCCCCGTCCTGCCTGCTGAGTGACTCAGCAAATCAGTGTGCTGTGTTGTCTTAGAACTCCTGATTTGTCACAAGGTTTTTGTTTCCGTTTTTCTTTTAAAAATAAATAAATAAATTTTGGGGGCCAGCAGCATGGCATAGGAAGCTTAGCATCTGTCTGTGATGCCAGCATCTGATATGGGCACCAATGCAACTCCCAGCTGTTCTGCTTCCAGCTCCCTGTCAATGGCCTGGGAAAGCAGCAGTTCAAGTCCTTGCTCCCTTGCCCCCACTTAGGAAACCTAGAAGCTTCTGATTTCCAGCTTCAGATCTGCCCAGCTGTGGACATTGCAGCCATTTGAGGCGGGAAACCAGCAGATGGAAGATCTCTCCTCCTCTCTGTAACCCTGAGTTTTGAGTAAGTAAATAGGGTTCAGAGAGGTGACCTGGCAAGCTAATCCTCTACCTATGGTGCCAGCATACCATGTAGGCAACTTGGGTTCCTGCACCCAGAGGGTGGACCAGCAACAAACAAGCTCCCAGCTCCCAGCTTTAGGTCAGTCCAACTCTGGCCATGGTGGCCATTTCAGGCGTTAAACAGTGAATGGATTAAACGGAAAATCTGTCTCTCGGTAATTCTGACTTTCAAGTGAAATATATAAATCACAAAAATACATAAATCTTTTTAAAAACTTTTTTTTTCCAGTAACAGGCTGCGGAGCAGTGGCAGCTACTACACCGGAGTCTTCCTCTCAAGACATCAGAATAAAGGTCACAAGACCAAAGAAGCTTCCACTCACAGCACACTACACTGAGGGACTCAACTCTCTATCCAGCTGCCTTTCAAATAAATAAATCTTTACAGAAAGACTACATACCTCGCATTGTCAACCAGTTCAGCGAGAGCACCAAACAAGAATTCATGAGTGGTTCTGAAATGATAAAGACCAAGAGTCAACAAAAGAATTTTAAAAACTATTACTCCCACTTTAAAAAAATCAAGGTTACTAAAAGATTTAACACAGAGAAATATATCTGAGATCATAAGGACACTAAACACACTCAACTGCAGATGTGAATTGAAATGCTATACTGAACCCCACAGACACGTGCAATTACATGTTTGTTTTGTTTTGGTTTGTATTTGTTCATTTTGAGGGGATATATTCTAAAATCATTGATTTATCACTGAAATTTACACTTCTCCACAACTCAAGGATTTCCAGAATTAATTCTCTGCAAGTGTTAACCAAGTTTTACTACCACTTAGAAATATTCTGGGTTGAGAAACCCAACCTCAAACACTTTTAGGCATACACCGCTTTAGGTTTTATTTTAAACTATTTAAATTCTGCCTAGAAAAATGTCTGTATTTTATTTTTCATCGCCTTAACCAGCTGTCACTCCAAAGCAAGAACTTTGAATTTCAGCTTACATGTAAGTATCCATACTTCTCAAAAACATGTAAGGGCCCAGAGTGGTAGGCCTGGTGGCCAAAGTCCTCGCCTTGCATGCACCAGGATCCCACATGGGTGCTAATTCACATCCCAGATGTTCCACTTCCCATTCAACACTCTGCTTGTGGCCTGGGAAAGTAGTACAGGATGGCCCAAAGCCTTAGGACCCTGCACCCACATGGGGGACCCCAAGGAAGCTCCTGGCTCCTGGCTGTAGATAAGTTCAGCCTCGGTCATTGTGACCACTTGGGGAGTGACAGAGGATGGAAAATCTGTCTCTCCTCTCTGTAAATCTGATTTTCCAATGAAAATAACAAATCTTAAAATTAAAATAAATGTTAACCGTGCATTAGCCTACAGTCACTCTGAGCAGTCTCTCAGAGAACCAAGCCACTAGCTCTTCCAGAGTGGTAAACTAACAGGGATTCCAGATCATAACACGCTCTTGTCCTTCCAGAAAGAACTGTTCAACAAAGACTTGGAATTCTTTCTTTAATGTGGAAAAAGCTGTTTCTAGCCAGAAAATGGGTTCTCTTTTCTCTTTCAAAAGGAATATTTTTGTAAACAAACTGCACAGAAGAGCACCCATTAATGTTCTGGCTGCTCCACTTCTGATCCACTTCCCTGCTAATGCACTTGGGAAAGCGGCACAGGATGCCCAAATATTTCCGTCCTTGTCACCCACATGGAGTCTAGGCTCCTTCCTGGCTCCAGCCTGGCCCAGTTCTGGTCATTGTGGCTATTTGGGGAACCGGCAGATGGAAGATCTGTTTCTCTAACTCTGCCTTTCCGCTTTTCAAAGAAATAAATCAATCTTGGGGGGGAGGGGAACCCTGCATAGAGATTTATGGGTTTCCTTTTTATACCTGTAGTTCATTCACAGGTACTGATACAGCAAACTCCTAACAAATCATCCCATTGAGCATATAAATTTGTATTTCTTTTAATTTTTGCTGTTACACATAAATGTTCTCACTATAGTTTTAAATGTATAGGGTCTCACAGGATGTGGTTAAGAACTTGCATTTTCTTTAGTATGGAAACAATGGTCTTACCCACTTTCCTGAAGCCCTTGACCCTTTGTACCCTAAGCAACTAAGTAAAATTATTAAAATAAATTAAAAAATTGTGTTATGGTTAAAAAAAAGACCTTGCATTTTCTAACATATTGGTCATTCAATACCGTATCAATTAACTCCAAGATGTTGTAAATTGTTGATGTTATGTTATGGCTTTTCATTGGAGGGGATATATTCTGCCAGCTCTACTTTCAGCCCAGGGATGGTCTCCCAAGGAAACTGTTGAATTTATCTGGCAAATAAGAGGCTGGACTCTATGCATGGTACATGCTCACAATGAAGGAATCATGACTGGATATGAACTGTACTAATGCAACAATGTGGAAGAATCCAACATGGGGCGAGGGCATGGAGAGGGGTTGGGAGAATCCCAGAGCCTATAAAACTGTGTCATAAAACAAAATTAAAAAAAAAAGAAAAAGTATAGGGTCTATCTATTAACATTTAGAAATCTGGGTTGACTGATTAAACAAAATACAAAATAAACACAGTATACTATCATCAATTTTTCATAAATATGCAAATTGCTCCTAACAGTTTACATGCAGTTAAGGCAGTTAAAACTTTTAAAGATCTATGTCTATATTAAATAACCTGCATTTATGATCTCAGACCAGTTAATACAATGTTTTAAATAAACAAAAGAGTTAATTTTAAAATAAATACCCATAAGTGAATTGTCCAGGAACACTGGTGTTTCCTCTTTAACTCTCCAAATTAACAAATGCAAATTTTGAATTAAATATAACTACCAATTCTTGGAATGTGAGAAGGAACACTGCCCCGTGGGATCAGTGAACATGTCTGTTGCTAATCCAAGGGCAAAACAATATTGTTTTAACAAGAAATAGAAATTTGATTGCCAATTCACCTACAAAATAAGAGATAAAAATATTTCTAAAACCTAATTTTTAATCATCTCGCTTCTTTTTAAATTAAATTTCCGGGTGCAGTGCAATGGCTCAATTAGCTTATCCTACTGCAAGCACGAACATCCCATTTGGGTACCAGTTCATGTCCTGGCTCTTCCACTTCCCATACAGCCTCCTGTTTGCGGCCTAGGAAAGCAGGGGAGGACGGCCCAAGTCCTTGGGATCCTGTACCCACGTGAGGGACCCGGGAGAGGCTCCTGGCTCCTGATCAGCTCAGCTCCAGCTACTGCAGCCATTTGGGAAGTAAATCAGAGGATTAAAGACCTTTCTCCCTGTCTCTCCTCCTCTCTGTAAAACTGCCTTTCCAATAAAAAAATGAATAAATCTAAAAAACAAACATTTACTAAATTATTAAGATAACTTGAATAAAACAGCCATGTCTTTAGTTGTTAAAAATATTTACATCTCTACAGTTATCATTTTGCTACATTCTTCAAATTATAAATTTAATAAACCAAAAAGTATTGTATAAATCACTCTACTAAGGAAATGATGAAAAATAAATAGGAACAATAATGTAATTTACAGAGGGTAAAATACATTGACATAACATTTTAAACCATCTAGACACTGACTCTTACAGTGAATTCTTTTCCAATGTTTTCATTTTTTTTTAACTTTGAGGCATTCTTATAAATATTAAAGTCAATTTTATTATATATTTTTATTTCCATAAGTCTGGACTTTAATGTAAAGCCAAGGAATCTTAGAATTTCTTGGAACAAGAACATAACCATATTGAGAATGAGACTTTACCTTGTATAGGCATTCACTGACTTTGGAATAAATAAGTTAATAATAAGCCACCTGACATGGTAGCTCAACAGGCTAATCCTCAGCCTGCAAGCATCAATATCCTCCTTATATGGGGCACCATTTGTGTCCCAGCTGCTCCAGCTCTTTTTTTTTTTTAAGATTTTTTTTTCAAAATAAATAATGAATGAATGAATAAATATTTATTTTTATTGGAAAGTCAGATATACAGAGAGAAGGAAAGACAGAGAAAGATCTTCCATCCACTGATTCCACTCCCCAAGTGGCCGCAATAGTCAGAGCTGCACCAATCTGAAGCCAAGAGTCTCTTCTGGGTCTCCCACGCTGGTGCAGGGTCCCAGGACTTTGCGCCATCCTCGACTGCTCTCCCAGGTCACAAGCAGGGAGATCAGCTCCCTTCTCATCACCTGGGAAAGCAATGAAGGATGGCCCAAGATTTTGGGACCCTGCACCAGCGTGGGAGACCCAGAAAATGGACCTGGCTCCAGGCTTTGGATCAGCCCAGCTCTGGCCACTGTAGTCATTTGAGGAGTGAATCAACAGATGGAAGATTTTTTTTCTCTTTGATATTCCTTCACTCTTTAAGTCTACCTTCGTAATAAAGATAAGTCGGTCCTAAAGAAAAAAAAAGTTTCTAGCCTTTGATAATGAAAAAGGAGAACATGAACGATCAAGAAAACTGATTCTAACACACTGAGCCACAAGAAAATAAAAAGTAAAAGGATGGCTTCACATGAAAATGAAGCATTTAGAGTCCAACAAGTAGATCTCAGATTACAAAGCACCTCTGCGTAACTTTTCATTGTGTTCTGTTAGAGTGGTATGTTAAGAAATGTGACTTGTATATTTAGATTCTTTAAAAAAAAAAAAGTCTTTGTTGTTCCACAGAGAAGCAATCCTGTTCCACACATAAAAATTTCAGATGAGTTAACAAATTATTTTTCTTTTTTTTTAAAAAAGATTTATTTTATTTTTATTGGAAAGGCAGATATACAGAGAGGAGAATCTTCCGTCCAATGATTCACTCCCCAGGCTGCCGCAATGGCCAGAGCCGAGCCAATCTGAAGCCAGGAGCCTCTTCCGGGTCTCCCACATGGGTACAGGGTCCCAAAGCCTTGGGCCATCCTCGACTGCTTTCCCAGGCCACAGGCAGGGAGCTGGATGGGAAGTGGAGCTGCCGAGATTAGAACCAGCGCCCATATGGGATCCCGGGCGTGCAAGGCAAGGACCTTAACCACTGCGCCACCGCGCCAGGCCCCAACAAATTATTTTTCAAACACAACTGAATGGGCCCAGTGCAGCAGTCTAGTGGCTAAAGTCCTTGTCTTGTATGCACCAGGATCCTGTAACAGGCACTGGTTCCTGTCCTGGCAGCCCCAGTTCCCATCCAGCTCCCTGCTTGTGGCCTGGGAAAGCAGTGGAGGACAGTCCAAAGCCTTATTAGGACCCTGAACCGATGTGGGAGACCAGGAAGAAGCTCCTGGATCCTGGTTTCTGAACAGCTCAGCTCTGGCCATTGCAGCCACCTGGGGAGTGAACCACTGGATGGAAGATCTTCCTCTCTGCCTCTCCTCCTCTCTGTATATTTGACTTTCCAATAAAAATAATCTTTAAAAAAAAATACTGCTGAATGCAGCTCAGCATTTTCAGCAAATTTAACAATGTCATGACAGTACATATCATATAAAGGGGGCAGTTTGTAATAACTAATCCATAAGCCAGAAACAATTACACATCTCCAGCTGATTGATGGTTCTTGCAAAAGATTGCCAAATATTTCTTAAAATCTTCAAAATCAAAAACATACAAACAGCGTAATTTTCGAAGAGGGGCCAAGGGCTTAAATTAGTCCAAAGATGTACTGATTGGTCACCAGCATTTGATACAGACTAAATAAATTGTGTAAGCAATTTTTCAGAGTTGAGAATCCTTTGTGTGACCCAAAAGATTAATCATCTGGAAAAAGGGAGATTGCTAAACTCCTGCTTTCAACCAATCACGGCCTTTTTTAGCACTTGTAAATAAACAGAAACCGCTTTGCAGTTCAGCATTTCCAGTGACACAACCACATGCAAATTATCCTGCAAGAAAATGCCTTCCTTACAGACCGAGCTTAAGTCAGTAGATCATGCACAAGCCCATCACACAGCATTAGTTTTGCTGTATTCCTTTATACACATATATATGTATATAAACACACAATAGTTGCCTTGACTTGTAGAAAAAAAAAGCTGAGAAATAACCCGGAATAACCTTTTTACATTCAATATAAGTTCAAGGAGCTAACATCTTTATAGAACTGTCAGTCATAAGAAATGGAAGTCTTAAGTTCACAGGATACTTTACATTCACTTCACACAAGAATAATTAACCCAGAAATATGATATGGTCATGATAATGTTATCAAGAAATGTGCATAAAAGCATTAATCCTATACTGAAGTATTTTACACTACCCAGCAATACTACAACACCCATCTTAAAGGCCATTCAGTATTACTGCATCAGGAACCGCGCTTATAAACCTTACCACCAGCCATCTCCTCAGCTATCCGTCCCATTCTCCTTACTCCTGGTCCCCTTATTAAAGACAAACCAAGGGGTCAGGGGAGGACACCTCACCACAAGATAATCTTTCCCTTAAAACAATTAACTTGGGGTTAAGGTTGTGGCATATTAGGAAAAACTGCTGCCTGCATATGGCAGGCATTTCATATAAGCACCATCTGGTGTCTCAATTGCTCCACTTCCAATCCAGCACCCTGCTAATGCACCTGGGAAAGAGAAGATCGCACCTGCACTCATGTGGGAGACACAGACAAAGCTCCTGCAACCAGCCCTGTCTGCTGCAGCCATTTGGGAAGTGAGCCACAAGATGAAAGATCTTTCTCTTTCAAATAAATAAATCAACAAAAAACAAATCATCTCACAACAGCAACAACACACGTTTAAAGAAAATTAGCAGATTTTCAAGGTATCACAAAAACTTGCAAGGCTAACTTTAATCCTTAACCCCAACGTAACCAAGAGAAGAGCCATTAAGTTGTTTCAAAAAGCTCCAGTATTTACACAGGACATATGCCTAATGACTAGCACCAAGCAGCAAAGTACCACCACAACAACTTTCAGTTCATACAAACATAGAGGGTAATCATTATCCACTAGGCAGTTGTACTATGTATTTTGCATGAGATTAAAAAAAAATTTTACAGGCCTGGGGTGGTAACCTGAAGTCCTCGCCTTGCATGCACCAGGATCCCATACAGGTGCTGGTTCATATCCCAGCTGCTCTACTTCCCCTCCAACTCTCTGATTGTGGCCTGGGAAAACAGCAAAGGACAGCCCAAAGCCTTGGGACCATACACTCATGTGGGGGACCCAAAAGAAGCTCCTGATCAGCTGAGCTTCAGCCATCGCAGTCACTTGGGAAGGAAGCCAGCAGATGGAAGATCTTTCTCTCATTCTCTGTGTAAATCCAACTTTCCAATAAAAAAACTTAATAAATCTTTTACCAAAAAAATTTACAAATATTATTTGGCAGAATCCTTCAAACCCTGTCAGATTAACTCCATCTAAGAAATGAAAAAACTGAGGCTCAAGAAATTGACCTTCCCAAGGACGCAGTTAGGAAGCAGTCAACACCGGGGTCTTATCACTACACCAGACTGATTTCTACCCATGAGAACTAGGCTCTGATACTTGACATGAATTGGGAAGTCAGCAAAAGCCCATTTCCTTCAAAGTTCAAAATACAGTCACATTACAGACGTCAGATATCCTAGGGTGGTCTTACATAAAATTTTCAACAAAAAATGAGGATACTGTAAAACAAGTCTTCAATCTTCAGAGGTGACTTTATGGGCCCCTTAGGAAAAAAGTTCATTTTCCATCACTATTAGTAATAATCATCATAGAAGACTTCATTTCAGTTTCTTCTAAACATAAACTTTAGGTCACCATGATAAAGAAGTATCTTGAAATTAGTCATACACACAAAAAAATTATCTTCGTGTTCTGGGGTTCATACTTTCTTCAGATATGACTAGACACATTCAAAAAAAACTGAGCTTAAAAAACCAAAGCTGCAATTCATATAGGAAACTTCAGTTTCCAGAATGATACTGCAACCCTTAGATACTCAGCCAAGCAAGTGGTTGGCTGCTCACAGAAAATTTTCCAACAATGACTTAAAGTTGCTGCTCTGTCTTGAATACTATCCACTTACTGTTAATGGTATTAAAAAAAAAGAGATGACTCACTGAGATAAACTAAAATCAGACTAAAATTGAAATAGGAAGTAAACCATTTGCTTTGTGAAAAAACGGGTCCTTCAAGGTCAAATTGACTAGTGCCAGCCCTGTCTGATGGTTAAAAAGACTAACCACTGTGACCAGGTAAACCATTTTTGCCTTAACCCTTAGAATTCTATATCTACCATTAATTCTGCAATCCATACTATGCAATGTAATGTCTTTGGGCCTCAGTTTTTTTCAATGCAAAATAGAAATAATTCTTAACCCCATGGGTTTGCTCTAAAATTACAACAGTCATTGGTATAAAGCAATCAACTGCTGTTACTGTTATCTTGTTATCACGCAAATCTTTACCAGAGCTGGAAGAAGACTCTCTATTCTAAAATCCAGCTCCTGATAATCCAATACTATCATTGGATTATCCTATCATAAAGTCTGTAATTCTAAATTTGCCTTGTCATTCTAAAATAGAGAACAGAGAGAATCATGTACCACAATCAATCATCCATGAACATCCAAGTGGCCTTCAATTGTTCTTTAGAGAGAGGTTTAGATGTAATAACATTATGCCCAAGCCCACAGCATCAACTAGCTTTCAGATACATCGGCCTAAGTATGAGAATTCACCTAGTGACTTCCTTACAAACCCCTCAAAATACAGCAGTTTAATAATAAAATTTCTAAAGTAAAATAAAACCAGACTCTCAATATCTGGCATTTCACCTATTCTTTTTACTTCCTGGACTGAAAAACCAGCAAAAAATTCAACATCATGGAATCACATCATGTTGTCACTTCCATAAAAGGCAAAAATTGACTGTACTATTCGGTAACTGACGTCTGTACTCTCAACCTTCAATGTGGTTCTCTGGATAACTGGGCCAATCCTTTAGCTGCTCACCTCTCCAGTACTAAAAAATAGAATACTAACCTCTGTACCAGGCTACTGAGACACTAATGTTGGTCCTGCCAGAATTCCAAAACTGCGTTTAAAGAAGGATTAATCCTCAAACATTCCAGATCAAACTGAAATATGTCTTCATAAACTCAAGAACCATGAACATCTGCCTGGTTCTGTGATTTCACACATTTGAAGATAAGACTATCTATATCAAGAGTGCAAACAAGCTGCCATTTCCTCTGTAGCATATAAACTAAACTGGATGAAGGAATCGATTTTCTGTATAAAGCCAATGGCTCGCTGGGAAGCTTTTCTTCTCCCATGTAGTCATTTAAGTGTCTTCATGTTTTTAAACATCTTGTCGGAAACGCTTGATATAGAGCCTGGGGTGGTAGGCTGGTGGCTAAAGTTCTTGCCTTGCATGTGCCAGGATCCCATATGGGATGCCAATTTGAATCTAGATGGCGCCAGTTCTAATCCTGGTGGACCCACTTCCCATCCAGCTCCCTGCTTGTGGCCTGGGAAAGCAGTGGAGGATGGCCCAAAGCCTTGGGACCCTGCACCCACGTGGGAGACCAGGAGAAAGCTCCTGGCTCATGGCTTCGGATTGGCTCAGCTCTGCCCATTGTGGCCACTTGAGTAGTGAATCAGCAGAAAGATCTTCCTCTCTGTCCTCCTCTCTGTATATCTGACTTTCCAATAAAAAAAAATCTTAAAAAAAAAAGCTTGTTATAAACCCAACTGTTCAAGCTGTCATCACTAAAGATGACATAGTTAATACTAAAAACAGTCCAACTTTTGGTGATCCAAAGAGAAGTATTTGTTGTATTCCTATTAAATATGTGAATCAAACAATATAGCTACTTCAAATAGCTAGGTTGCATTTAGGAAATTTTCATCCAATCAAGGAAAACCAAATTCTTCTGGATTAGCAACACAGTGCTCTAGACATCCAGTGATCTATTTCACTCCAGTGACACTTCCCACAGAGCAAAAAAGGCAAGATTCTCTGGGGAAAAGATCTCCACATTACTATCAACGAACGATACTGGCGACCCCCATGGCACCTATAGTATACTTACGAATTTGTGTGCAGATACTCAAACGTTAGCTGAGCTCGATTCAGACTGCTGTAATTTGTGAAGGCCATGGCTGCAATGAGGTCTCCAGTCTTTTACCAACTAGTTTCTAACCCTAGAGGTTTTCTTGGGATTCGTTTCGATTACGCCTATCCACACCTAAACAAAGCTACCTAGGGACGATCTAAAATATCGAGAGGTCTTCAATGGCAACGGATGTCTTCTTTAAACGTACTGGTGATCTCTCGCAGTCCTACGCAGTGTCCAGCATTTAGTTTTGATAGCTCAGTTCCGACGATCTCAATCAAATGCAGGTGGTTCTTGATCTGGCAGTTTATTATGGCTTCATCTTTAGGTGCTTCCAGAGTTGTTTTCTTCTTCTTCTTCTTTCCTTTCTTTCAATCCTTCTAGGTTTTTCAGAATTAAAACTTACCAACCTGGAAATTTACCTACTTCTGTCGAAAGCAATCACTCAAGTCTTGGCTACCAGTAGTTACAGTCAGGCTCTTTTAAATAGGCCCCAGAGAGGCAAACACGACAACGTCGACGGTTTCCGCCTTCGAGGATGCTGGTTTCGCCTTCGTCAGGCTCCCAGGTGCTGACTGAAGATTTCTTCTTTTCAAAGCCTGAACAAACCCAGCTAGCCGTTGGGCCACTAGTCTCGCCTCAGGATGTAGAGCCCAGTGACCTCACAAGAGGCCCACAGCCCAACCTCACAATGGAGCCGCCCCAAATCGCCTGAGGTGGCCAGCGCCCCTCCCCCACTCCCCTCAGGGCGCGTCCCTCAGCCTCTCGGTGAAGGGGGCGACCCTCGGCTGCGTGGCCGCCTCCTCCTCCTCCTCAGAGACGCCGAGAGTCCTGCCCGGCTCGCGAGCTGAGGGGAGCGCACCGCCGGCCCAGGCGTTGCCCGGAGCTCGCTGCTGCCTTTGTCCCTCCCCGCGGAATTGGAACCCGACAACCGCAGCGCGCTCTTGGAACCATGTGCTGCCTCCGCCGCCGCCGCCGCCGCCGCGCTGTGGCTGCCGCCGCTTCCTCCTCCGCCACCACCACCTCTTCAGGCCGAGACGATGACAAGACACGTCGCGTTTAAAGGCTGTCCTGCTGCCTCCGCCCCAGCCACCTCCCAGCCACCCGCTTTTGTCTCCACCAAGGCCCAACAAGCCCCGGCCACCTCGCGCACTCCCCGACGCCCCAAGAACCCCCGAGGCCTCTGCGGTGGACGATCCGCCCAATCACAAACGCCACAGCTCCTCCCGCCCCCCCAGCCGCGCGAGCCCGCTTCCTGATTGGCGGCCTACGTTGTCGTCTCCACGTGACCGGATCTTGGCTGGCCGGGCCCCGCCCCGCCTCACCCCCACCTCCTTTCCTCTCTCGGCGTCACGTGAGGGCGCGCTCCTCTCTTCCTGCTTTCCTGACCCCTCTCCGCCATTTAAAGAAACAGTACCGGGGGGCGGGCCGAGCGACGCAGCCGGGACGGTAGCTGCCTCGCCGACCGGAGGAGCCATCTTGTCTCGTCGCCCGGGGAGTCAGGCCCCTAACTCGAAGAAGCCCTGGCGCGCCCTCCCCCCCTCCCCGGTCTGGTAGGGCGAAGGAGCGGGCGCGCGGTCGATCGAGCGATCGGTTGGCGGCTCTTTCTCCTGCTCTGGCATCCCGCTCTTGGGGCGCAGGCCCGGCCGCCGCCGCGGCGCGCGCCCGGTGGCCGTTGGCGGTCGCGCCGCGTCTTTCTTCTCGTCCGCAGAACTCGGGCGGCGGCCTATGCGTTTGCGATTCGCCGAGGAGTCGTCCGGGTGGTCGGCGGGGGCGGGCAGCTGCTCCGCCCCGCTGCCGGAGAGGCGGCGGCAGCAGCGGCGGCGGCGGCGGCTGCTGGGGAGGCGGGGGTGGCCGGGGCCGGCCTGGACGCCTGGCGTCATCCTGCGGGGCCTGCAAGGACCCAGCTGGGGGGACAGGAAGGGGCCGGAGGATGGTTGGTGGTCGGCTTTCTCCTTTGCCTTTTCCTCCTCATGCCGCCTTAGTGAGGAGCGAGCGCTTTGGCGGCAGCTCCGGGGTGGAGAGACGAACGCCGGAGTCGGAAGACGAGCTGGCTTTGCTTCCGGGCCTGGTCCCCAGCTGGCCGAGTGACCTTAGGCCGGGCACTCTGTCGCCTGTGTGCGCCTCAGTTTCCTCCTCTGCCTATCGTGTGTGGGATTGAAAACGCTTTGGTCATGGCAAAGCGGACGTGTACGTAAAAAAAAAAAAAAAGAAAAAAAAGAAAAAAAAAGATCATTGCTTGTGTTAAAAATATTTCTTTTTTGAGTTGTGAGAGAACTGACCAATTGCCCCATCCTCGGATTTCGCACACCCTGAGAAACCTTGGATTGGAGCTGGAGATCCACAAACTCCTTGAAATTTGTATGCGGAAGTTTGTGCAGATGTGCATTCCTGAGGGGTTGGGGAGCCGTCGCTAGCAGGTTTTTCTCTGTGGGCCATGACTCCAGAGGCTATTAAGAGCCACAATTCCTTGATGCCACAGGGAGGAAACTGAGGCCTACGTGTCATTTGGGACCCTTCGCAACCCATTTAAACACCCTTGTTTGAGTCCCTGGGATTATGTGAGCTGTTTCTATGCATAACAGATATTGGGGGGT
Organism: Ochotona curzoniae; assembly: GCF_017591425.1. Classification (NCBI taxonomy): domain Eukaryota; kingdom Metazoa; phylum Chordata; class Mammalia; order Lagomorpha; family Ochotonidae; genus Ochotona; species Ochotona curzoniae. Next base: position 7,328,095 of record NW_024467101.1, on the reverse strand, counting down.
AACCAGTGCTCCCCTGCTTGGCTTCTATTCCGAATCCCTTCTTTCCGCCACGGGGTTCTTAAAGGGTAGCTGATGCGTATATATATGGTACAGTAGCACCCAAGGTAAAGCAGCTACAAGAGGAGAGGATATGTTCTGTAGAATCAAGAAGTTCGTTTAATCTTCTTTGACCCAGCAAATCCTTTGTGTTCCGCTGTTTATACTGGTGCCTGACCACCTTTCCCCATTCTTTATTGACCTCCCTCCCCCCCAGTGACTGTGTTTGCCACCTGTTCCTTGCTCTTATTTTGTCTCCCTGGTCTGTGTGGTTGGTAGTGAACAGGCTTACTTTCAGCGGGTGCTGCCAAGCCCAACAAATACTGATGCACGGGGATTTTGTGTTTGGTTTGCAAACGTGCTCACTGGAACAGACTGAACCTGGCATGGAATTCCTGAAGATGTGTTTGGGGGGGATTTTCTTTATTTAAAGTTAACCTTCTTTGAAAAGTTGTATTAGAACTGCTGAACTTCAAGATCACCAGATTTGGAAGTTATTCCAAATCTTTAACTTTCCCTCAACCTGCCTTGTATTCTTATTGCTTGTGTGATGATTCAGATGGCCAAAATGCCAATTTTTGCTTCTGTGTTAATTGTCAGCTGCTTTTATCAAATTCCAGGCCATTATCCAGTAAACACTATTACAAAAATGTTTGAACGGTTGGATTTCAAACATTTTCACTTTGTGGAGTGGTGCTTAGCAAGTGGTACAGCTCTAAGCAAGTGAACACAGACACATTTCAGTGTATTTTGTCTGATTGGAAATTAGCCAATTCTGCTATTTTGTTCAAACATCTGAAAAAAGTATCAGTTGGCTTATCCCCTTTATCTAAAGGGCAAAGACAAATTATCTCAATTCCAGAGAAATGACTGTGTTGGAGAAAAATGTGTTGGTCTTTTAGCTGTTTTGTAATTTAATCTGGATGTACCTCAAAAGAACCTTAAAAGTGTGGTGATAAGGTGCTTTCCTCAAGAGAAACGAGGAAATAAGCAACTGGAACTCAAAAGCTTGAAATTCTGAGACAGAACACAACATGTCCAGGATTGGGATTTGAAAAGGTTTTTGCTGCAGCATTCTACAGCAGTTGAAGCAGATATCTTTCAGTGCAGCCGCAGTGAGCAACGACAGATTTTCAAGAACTTGACCCAGAACCCAGAAGAGTTTGTCGGGTACTGGCAGGAACTCTGGAGGTAGATTCTTTTTGTGGCGGGAACAGGGACTGTTGACCTTGCTGTGAGAAAAGAAGCAACAACTGAGCAACACTGCCACCAGCGCCATTTGAAGACCTGAGTTTCTGTCCAGACTCAGTGCACACTGATGACACTCCATCCAAAGTGAATTACGGTACTTGCCATTATCCAAAAAAACAATACCTTACTTTTTTTTCTTTTATCATATTTACCCTTTTGTTCATACTGTCTACCCTGGAAATGTTATTTTCTGAATCTTCACCTGTCATAACTGCCATTTCCTCGATATCTACCTTGGATGCCCTTGTCTCCATGAATCTTAGCTTTAATCAGACAGTTCAGTTTGTAACATGCTGTTATATAGCTTTTATCTACCTTTGCCTACAAAATGTTACTTGCAATGCATTTACTTTTCACAAATAGCTGGACTTTTTAATGTATGTGTTTGTATACACATGCCACCATCTTAAAAGGAATTAAGAGAGCAGTCTAAAACTCAGCATTCACTATTGCTGTGTAGTAACTGACAGGACTCTTCATTGGAAGAATAGTCACTAGATGTGGACCACATTTCATGTTTTTCTTTTAATGATAAATATAAAAATATAGGAAGTCCCTGGACATAAAGAAAAATTGATACGTTGACTAGCATAATATGTACAGAAGGAATATGAATACCAAGGCCTTATTTTCTCATACTCAAGATGAAATCTTAGTACAAGTGTTTGGCACAGCAGTCCTAACTGCCACCTGGGGGAAACACCTCCCATTTCAGAAAACCTAAATTGTTCCAGCTTCTTTCCCAGTTCCACCTTCTACTAATACATATTATTCTAGGAGACCCAAGTTGTTGGGTCCCTGCCCAAGACAATATGAATTGAGTTTTTAGCTCCTGAGTGTTTGAAAAGTTTAATCAGCAGATGGGGAAGTATGTGTGCTTGCATTTTTCTCTTCCTCTCTCAAATGTTTCAAAAGATAGAATGTTCTGAAAGTAAAGCTTTTTAAAACAAGATAATGAACAATTCAGAAAAGCATTGGAAAAGAAAGAAGAGTAACATTGTTTTGTTGTCAGTTTGTAACCTTAAAATATCACCTCTTTTTGTGCCATCTTTAGAGCTACTTTATCTTCTGTACCAACTAATCCATCTGATGCCTAACAGTTTGAATATGGTCAGATCATTTCCCCAAAGTGTGAGGTGTAGGGCATTTCCTGTTTACTGATTGCCTGAGACAATTTGTTCTTGGGAGTCAAGAAACAATCTTTGGCAAGGAACTTTCTTTTTAAGATCGCTGACTATTGGTGATGCTGTTGGCTGTTTAGGGGCATCAGGGCGTCATCCCATTCCACCTTAATATATCTGTCAGTTTCTAAGCCAAGCTTGTAAAGTAGTAGTACTTATCAAACAACTGATAGCAGCAGTCCTGCCTCAGTGTTAGAGTCTTGGGTTTGAAATTATACACACTTGTTAACTATTTTGTCCTTGCCCCTTCTAGTCATGTGCCTCCTCTGATTGCTGAGTGTTCACGTGGACCTTCTGATCACCTTCCTTGTGCTGTTCCATTGGCCTACAAATCTGGTACTGGATTTTTACCCATGGTGATTTCTACCACCTTACTACTGATGAAGACACCATTCCAGCGGACCACTGTGATCCAAGAGGCATTCAGCCATCATGATGTGGCCTTTACCTCCACTCCTGTCTTGTTCCACACAGATTCAGCACAGCCTTTTATAGTCTTGTCAGAGTCCTCAAGCCAAATAGCTGAAATGATTTCATCACAAGGAACCAATTTGTTGCATAAATATGCATTTCGTTTCTTCAGTTAAATCCTTCAGAGACACATAAGTTTGGATCAGGGGATTTTTTTTTTTTTTTAAGTTGTCTACGCTGTCCGAAGAAGGCAAACTCTGTGAACAGCATTGGATCCTATTCCACAGTATCAAATGATTGAAGTTCATGAACTGGGATTCCATCAAGGTCACTAGACCCTGTTCATTCTCTATAACTGTAGTAGCCTATTGAATAAGAAAGCAGAAATTCTGACCCATTGGAATCAAAACAAAGGCACAGTGAACTCAACACCCTCTTCGGGATTACTCAGGAACCAGAACTGATTTTCACACAAATTATAAGAAATTCTACCAAGGAATCCCTTTTGCCAGACAGCATTTCACAAGCCTCCAATCAGATTCCAGAAAAGACCTCTTGATACATCAAGGTGAAACCTATATGGTAATCCCTTCTGTTTATATATAGCACTTTACAGTTTAAAGCACTTTTACATGCATTGAGCTCACTTATCAAAATAATACAAAAATTATCCTTTTGTGAAATGAGGGAATAGAAATATGTAAAGGTTAAGCAGCTATCCAAGGTGGCACAGCTATAAAGTGGTAGAGGCTAAGCCTTCTGACTCCTAGTCCAGTATTCCCCTTGGAATTGGCCTCATCTTTACCTAAAGCGTTAAAATGGTTAGAGATTGAGATCCCCAGAAGAATTTCTAACTTCATTTTTCAGTACCCTTAAGGCAAAACAAAAATACTTACATGATAATAATCATGATAGCTGCATCTAGACCAAAATCTCCACTTCCCTGAGATCTTGAAGCAAACTCCTGGTGGCAATAGATGCTTCAGTCACTAAGGCTGAAACACAGTACTTTCAGATCTTTAGTTGCTTTCATGGTCTTTCCAAAGATGGCTTAATTGGTTGGGGAATCTCATATTATTTATATGTATGGTTTTTGGTTTTTTTGTGTTTTAATACTTATGAACACAAGAATATATCTGTGGTTCTGTTGTCCAGTAAGGTGGTAAAATACTATAAAATGTCTCCCTTCTCCTGCTCAATACCATAGCAGGGTGTATTAAATATCTTCATACTTGCAGCAGAGAGCCCCATTTCACTGTTTAGCTCACTGTAAGCCCCAAGTTGAATCATACATAAAATAGTACTGTTTCAGCATTCCTTTTGATGGAATGGGAAAATTGCTTTAAAGCACTATAGCCAGTGTAACTGACAGCAGATTGCTCTAGAGATTCCATAATACGCAGAGTATGGGAACACAAACACCACTTCCTTTTACCTTGTCATGAGTTGCTTGAATTAGTGTGTTTCTGAAGATTCTACATCTTGAATGTTATCTTACATTCTGAGGGGGATAGGGCAAAACTAGCCAGCCCCAAAACTGGGCAAATTCCATGATATTTAACAGTATACTTCTTTGTCCCTACACTTGTGCCATAAACTTTGCTTTTGAGCATCACATCTTGAGGGTGGATAAGGACCTTGGATGGGGAGAGTGAGAGATGGGATGGAGAAAAAGATAATTTGGAGATAGTAGGAGTGAGTTGTAGCCCACTGAGATTTTTATCATTGCTTGAAGAGAAGTCACCTAGCCATTGACTTCTTGAACTAAAATTGACAAAGAAATGGATTCATTTTATAGCTGTATGTGGGCTGGGACGAAAGCAAGGAAAACTAACCGCTATGGCAGAATAAAGCCAATAGTTTTGTTCTCCAATAGTCATTTAAAAGCCAGCTTCAAGCAATTAGAATTTGTAATAGGCTTTGCTCACAGTTTCTGGTTTCTGTGATCTATTTTTTCTATTTCAGCATTTTGTGAACAGCTTACTCTTAGATCATTGGTTTTCCAAAGGCTTTGTAACCATGATGCCCTTTGAATGAAAAGTTTACAGAAGCCCAGAATAAAAGTGAAGCTCTTCTGGGTGAAGCAGTGAAGCAGTAATGTGGCCTTGAAACCTGCCAAAAGCATCTTTACCACCGTGGTGACACCTATGGGGACTTCTTAGAACGTCTAATACTCTTCAGAACACAGTTTGAAAACCACTGCCCTAAGATAACATTGTTGACCTGAATGACATTATGATGTTTTCTATACCTCTACTCAACTTGCTCCTTGACTAGTCGATGCTGTACATTGTTAGGAATACTTACTGTGTGCAATCTTAGAAAAGTTGCAAGAAGATGAACATGAACTCAACATTAAGGAACTTTTCTCACACCAGAAGTTCTAGTGGTACTTGCAGTAATGACGTTGAAGTCTTGGCCCTTCAGGATACTAGTATTGAAGCTGATACCTCATTGAGGCCATCTTAGACCAGCTTGTACATTGGACCTCTCATCATCAGCCATAGTACTCTACTTCATGTGCAAGGGAGACCCATTAATGATGAAAGCAGAATTGCAGTGTTGGCAACATTTTCTAAAGTGGCTTAATGCCTGATTATTTTTTCAGACTACAACTTGCTACATGATTGAACTAGTGGCAGTTACACTATTTTTTGTTCAGTTTAACTGCTGTTTCCAAGATAAATTACCTAATTACTTTAAACCAAAATAATTCCTCCATCACTGTTATATCTGTCCATTCTACAAAATTGTGGCTATTCGTAACTGCTGCTCCTCAAGAGACAATCTTTGAACATCCCCTCTCACGTGTGATTAAAATGTACATTTGGAAAGTTTCCTTTGGGAGATGTTCTTTCAAGGTGCAACTTGATGTCTGATAACAACTACATGTGGGTAGGGATAAATGGAGGAAGTCCCTTTGACCAAGCCATGATAGCTTGCTTGCTGGTCATTTTTAAATACTTGTATATATGTGGGGTTTTTTTTGTTGTTTTTTTGTTTTTTCTGGAAACACAAACTGACTTGAAATCTATAAAGATTGCAGCTAAGAATTTTCAGTAGGGCTAAGATCTATCATTGTGGATGTTTAAAGGAAACACATCTGTCTCAATACTGTTATTTTAAACTGATTGAAAGCAACTGACTCTAATCTTTGGCAAGAAATCATGCTTAGAGATTAAATCAACTAAACTTTCTGCAAGAAGGATTCACTTGAACTCTCAGACCAAATCATGTTGAACAGAGACTAATTTATAAGAAAAGTTACATTCCTTCAGTCAACTTAAGGGCCAGCTGTCCTCAACTACTCTGTTGAATGCACTGGTCAAATACGGGAATGGTTTCTTTATATACTTTCTCCTGATCCTCTGGACTAAGTGTTGGGTATGTGATTCACTGCAAATCATCAAGCAAGGCCTAGGTCTGGTTGTTCTAGATTACTCACCTTCAACAAATGAAAATAAAATATGAATGACTAGCCTGTTCGGATATACAAATCTCATTTGTAAAAGGGGGAAAAAAGGCTTCTATAGACTCCATTTCTGCTACCTTCAAATTGCCAGCTGTTTTTCCTCTGCTTTTCCTGTACAAAAGAGACAGTGACCTACTACTCATTCCCTCCAGTCCTGCTATGTTCTGTTAAAATGAGAGTTTGAATCATCAAAAATAATGTTTTAAAAATTTGATAATCATTTGCTCAAGTGTCTAATGTATACTGTGCATAAGAATATATGTGTGTAATGATTGGAAAAGCAGAATTCCTAGAAGTTAGTGAAGCCTACCTAGTATCGCTGCCTCAGATATCATCTAACCTTTTAATAGCACCATTCAGATACTCTGAGGCCTTGACTTATAACTTGATTCTCAGAGATGGGCTTACTTACAGAAAATGAAGACTTGCTACCAAAGAAAGTAAGGCCAACTTTGACAAACCTGGCTCTGCCAACCCTGTTCCTGGATGTAGCATAGATTCCTAAACCTCAAGTCTAGATTGGAAATATGGCCTTCTCCAGAAAGTTTCTGGGTAGATGAGGAAAATTAAGCTGCTCTACCTGACTGGCCCTTTAAAGTCAGAAACTTTTATCCAGAGGAAGTTCTACAAATTAACCCTGGACTCCCCAGGGTAAAAACTGATTTATAGAGCTTCATTATTTGCCTGTTCTTCCAGGTCATTTCCTGGCTTTTGGTATGGCTGGCCTTACTCGAGTTACCTTGCTTGTATGTTTACCCAACTCAGCTGTTGCCTGCCATTTTTAACACATTGCTGCCATCAGACTGAGCATGAGAAGACTGCAGCCCATTTCAGCCTATCGTGCCCAATTCCACCAAGAATTTTTGAACAGAAAAAACCCACTCTTCACCCTGCCAGGACATAAGGTTCACAACAGTAAAAACCATTCTATACGTTCCTTGACCAGTAATTTTTTTTTTAACTGTCAAGTAAACCTCTATACCTAACTGTGTTTGAGCATCAGCACTTGGAACCTCTTCTACTAAATCAAAACCAGTGTCCATGTCTCTGCTACAGTGATAAAAGAACCTGATTCACCAGTCCTTCCTTACAGAACTACCAGTTTGATTTGGCAAAAGACTTAAAGAAACACAACCATACTACACTGAGCTTACAATTATTGCTGACTCTAATAACTTCACAGTACTATTTACTGGTTGGAGGTTAGTTGTCCTCATCAAGAAGACAGTTGGGGTCTCAGCTCATGAAATGCTTTTACTGGAATTCACTGTCATCTAAAGAATGTTACTGAAGATGATATTTTCATCCAAGTGGACTGCAGGCTTCCTAAAGAAGGACAAATCCTCTGTGGTTCTTTTTGTTTGTTTGTTTTAGAATTTTACTAGGAAGAAACAGTGCCAGCATTACCATTCACCTTCCTAATCAGTTTTTAAGTGCATTCAGTATCTGGTCTTATCCTGGACTTGAAATTTTTTTAATTGCTCAGTATTCATTCCATCCTACTGTAACAGCTCCCTGGTGTTTCTTGAAACCACCTCTTCAGTTTTGCAGTCCATGTACGTTATAGACGGTCTCACCCAAACTTGAGCTTCATTAACACAGACATGTGATTTAATCATCAGATTCATCTCCTTGACCATAGTCATTGGTTCCAGAATGCTCATGTGATTCAAGTTGGTCCAGTGATGCTCAATTCTGGGATTTTACTGAATTGTGGAGATGGAAAAATGCTCCACTGAGATACTACAGCTATGGAGAATGATAAACCAACAGGGCTTACCACGTTGAATGAGCCAGTCAGAGAATGAAGCCGCACAGAGGAAAGCAGAACCAAAAGATGGAGAGAGACTTGAGTCCTGATGACTACATTTGTGCCCCTGGATCCAACCGTGCCTGAAGCTAGTATATCCCCTGGACTTTTCAGTTATGTGACCCAATAAATATCTTTTTTTTTTGCTTAAGTTATTTTGAGTTGAGTTTCTATTAATTTAAAATTGAGTCCTAATATTGTATCCACTTACATTGAAACTTGACAGATCCAAATATGTTTTAAGCTACAAGTTATGGTGACACTGGAATTGTTTTCCAAAGGGACTGGGAAAGTGAAACAGGAATTGAGAATAGGTACTACAGAAGCTTACCAAGTTACATGTTAGAAAATAATAAAACCTAAATATCCATCCGTAAAGGATTGGTTAAATAAGATGGTTCACCCATGTAAGAAAATCTACTTGTCTGTTAAAATGAAATGTTTTTAGTGTGCAGACAAGGAAAAAAGGGGGAGGCATGAGATATTAAGTGAAACAAACTACTGACAAAGAAGTGTATAGATGAACTCATTTAAATATGTGTGCTCGTGGTTATAAATGCATTGAAAGTCTACTAGTGGCTTTCTGAATAGTGTAGGTTATGAGATTCTCAACAGTAATGTATTTGGAAATTTTACACTTCCACATTACACGTTACTTTTAAAATTTATTTTAAAAATAAAGATTTTTAAAATTTGACCTTGGCAAGTTACTTAAATTGGGCTCGTTTTGTACCTTTATATCAGTGAATAGTAACTACATTACTCAACCCGACATCACAACACATTGAGAACTCAGAGTTCAGTAGCTGCCCTTGATTTTTTGTAATTCTCTTTCAACTGAGTGACTCTGGGTTACTGTTATCTATCCTGAAGAGGAAAGGAAGTAATAGCAGTATATAGTGATACTACAGTAATGACGAGAGACCCATGCACACACCATTTGTCCTTTGGGTTCATGTACCTATTGAACACAATATTTGGAGAACCAGGTCACTGATGGCCATAGGGTTATTTTAAGTGTATAAAGAAGGCCAAGACCATCGAGTTCGGATGGTGCTTGGATTACACTGGGTAATTTAAGAGAATAAGCTCAAGTCCAGAAACATACCTGTTGATATAGAATAAAATCCAAGGCTTTTCTGAAATTGGGGTGAATGAATCATTTTGTGCCTGAGTCAAAACTAGCATTTGGAAATGAAGTCCCTAAAATGCAATTACAGTTTTATTTGGAATTTCAGCAATCCTAAAGTCTCTGAAAGTTAAGAAAAGCAAAACTGACTTGCCAAGTGTTGACATATGGTAGGACTCTGAAGACTTGAAGAAACTCAATTTCAAATACCAGAAATGAAGGTTTGGGTCACCTTGTGCTAAAAATTCATGACTGGGGCTGACACAATGGCTCAATTAGTTAATCATCTGTGTGAAGTGGTGGGATCCCATATGGGCACCAGTTTGTGTCTCCACTGCTTCCCACTGCTTCCCTTCCCTTTCAGCTCCCTGCTTGTGTCCTGAGAAAGCAGTTGCGGACAGCCCAAAGAGTTGGAGAAACGGTACCTGCTCCTGGCTCCTAAATTTAGAAGAAGTTCCTGGCTCCTGGCTTCGGATCAACTTGGCTCCGGCTGTTGTGACCATTTGGGGAGAGAACCAACAGATGGAAGCTCTTTCTCTGTCTCTCCTCTACATAAATCTGATCTGCCTTTCCAATAAAAATAAATCTTTAAAAATCATTCATGTTGAGAACTGCACATCTACATAACAGACCATTCCCACCACTCTGCTTTCATTTAGAATAACACTTTTTCTTTTGGTATGGTGTTCATGCTATGCAAACCCAATAGACAATTCTCTACAATATGTGAAAGGTATGTGGGAGACACATACCTGCCCAAATTTTCTGATTTTCTTGAATTAAGCTTATCTAATTTTTGCCATCTGCCTTATTTCAGAATAAAACCCAAACTGTCTTGGCTTACAAGGTTCTTTATCACTCAAACATTGTATTTCACCAATTCAAGCAGAAGCAATTTAATGTTCTGTATTGAGGTTTTGGAAATTTTAAGGGAAAGGTTTCTATTGAAACACAAGTGGGACTGGTGCTGCGTTGCAGTAGCTTAAGCTTTTTACATGCAGTACGAGCATTCCCACATTCATGTACTTACCATCCAACTTTCTGTTTATGGCATAGGAAAGCATTCAAGGATGGCTCAAGTCCTTGGAACCCTGCACCCATATTGGAGACCCACAAGAAGCTCCTGGCTCCCAGCTTCCAAGCAGTCCAGCTCCACTTATTGTGGCCATCTGCAAAGTAACTAGCAGATGAAAGACGTGTCCAAACTCTGCCTTTCAAATAAAACTAAATTTTCCCTCCCCCCCCCATGTGAATAATTAGGAACAACGAAGTAGATAACTTGATATGAATATTAGACTTTCTCCACTATCTCCATCAGTGATGCTCTCTTCTAAATTGTATTTGAAATACACAACTCAGAACTATGATCATTCCTATTGACAACATATATGAAGAACTACAAATTTAAATGTTAAAATGGAATATCATGAAAATATTTTAGGAGACTTAATTTTATGAGAGACCCTCATAAACAAGACAGAAAACCTGGACCTAAAAGGAATATCATTCAGAGGAGATGGTTGATTCAGTTTCAGAACAGCTATATTATGGAGTGGCGTGCCACTATCTAGAAAGAATGTATTTCTAGCTCTTAACCTGAGGCATGTCCATGATGTACTTCTTAACTAACAAGATCATTACAAAATTACCTTGATAACCTTTTGTTAATACAGAAAAACATGGGGGAAAAAAATCTGCAAATGTGTCTAAGCATGAAAGCAAAATGGAAGAATGAACCAGACTATTATGGTTGAAATTAAGGGATTCAAAGAAAGTACCTAAGACATTAGCATTGTTTCACCAGTGGGAAGTTCTACAGACACACACACACATACACACACAGCTCTCAAATCTTAAAAGCAATTAAATTGTACTTGGATATTTTTTTACATTACAATATGCTAGTAAGGGCCCAGCACTGTGGTCCTCACCTTGAATGTGCCAGGATCCCATATAAGTACCAGTTCTAATCCCAGCAGCCCCTCTTCCCATCCAGCTCACTGCTTGTGGCCTGGGAAAGCAATCAAGGATGGCCCAAAACCTTGGGGCCCTGAACCTGCATGGGAGATCAGGAGTATGCTCCTGGCTCCTGGCTCCTGGCTTTGGATTGGCTGGCCATTGTGGTCGCTTGGGGAGTGAATCATTGGACGGAAGATCTTCCTCTCTGTTTCTCCTCTGTATATCTGACTTTGTAATAAAAATAAATTTTAAAAAAATGAAATATAAAATTAAGTGGAATTAAGATTCCTATGAAGTATTTCCATCAAACTGTTTGTGAGAAAGATAAAGTTCAGTTGTGAGGGGATACCTCAAATACCAATGATGTGAAGATGATAGAAATTTATCTCCTAAATGAAGTCCAAAAGTAAACTGTTTAGTCTTGTTATTATAATGTTATATTCATCCAGAACCTAGGCTCCTTTTGACTTCTTGTTTCATCATAATCCACACATGGCTTTCTTTTTTTCCCAATTTTTGTTTATTTGTTTATTTATCTTACATAAGTGATTAGAGTGCAAAGGGTTAAGGGCTACAGGAAAGTGGTTAAGACCATTGTTTCCACATTAATGCCATCATCACCCCCCGCCCCATATCTGGGGTCAGGGGAGAAACAAATGAAGAAGCCCCACCAACCTCTCACCCATCCCATGTCCCCAATGCGGGGCATGTTCCCAGGGTGCTGCTCATGCAGTTTTGAATTGCTGCCACTCTCGCTGTTCCAAGCACAATGAAATCTCTTCAGAATCCAATGGCTGACATAGTCTCTTTATGGTTGGGGTTCTGAGATCAGCAGTTCAGTTGGAGAAACTTCATCTGAAGAGATCCCAGACCTCATTCTTGTGTGTGCTTGCCAGTTCAGGGTCCAGCACAGTCTTTCACCCCAATCAGCATATGCATATCTTGGTGGTTGCAATTGCTGGGTCAGTCCTGTTTCCAGCCCTTTCTTCCACGCGAACTAATGGTTGTTGCAATCCAGCCTGATCCTGCCCACTTCATAATCAGCCCTCACGCAAAGCAGTGAGAGCTGCAGCCTAGTCTGGGCAACTCCCTATAACCCCCATCAGGCCTTCTCCCTCCCCTGGTTCCCATGTTTACCAGTATGTACCGCAGACTTGTTCAGTCTGTCCCACTTCCCATTTAGCTCTTGTACATGTCAGTGGACATTGAAACCTAGTTCACCTCCAACCAGCCCTACTATCCAGCCCACACACATACTGGCAGGTTTCGTTCTATCTAGCCACCCCTGCCCCAGTGCTGGTTTTCATGCTGTCCAATGGGAGTGGTTACCCATGAGGGAGGTGCCCACTATTTCCCTTCTAGGCCATTCCCACTCCCGGATTATGCACTCTTCAGGTGGTTCTGCGGTTTAACTTGACAGCATTTCCCCCCAGTGCCAGCCTATGCCAGCTGATGCTGCGGCAAAGCCCAACCAACCCTCACCCTCTCTAATTTATGATTACACCAGTAGGAACAGTCAGTCCAACCTGACTTTTCTCTGATCTAGCTCACATGAAGCCCACAGGTGTTGTAGCCCTGCCTGGTCTGGTCTGCCCCATCCCAGCTCTCCAATGGGAGTGGTATCCAGCAAGTGAGCCCTCTACATTCCCCCTACTGGCTTTGCCCCCTCCTTCCCTGGTTCTCATGTGTGCTGATCGGGTACTGTGGCCCAGTCTGGTATTGCCCACCTTACCTTGGTATTTGCCAGTGGATTTTGTAGTCTGGCCCAGCCAGGCCCACCCCTAATTCCAGCTGATGCTGGTGAGGGTTACAGCCTAGCCTAGCCCAGCAGGCACCCAATCCAAGCCATAATGTGCACTGGTATGATCATCCACACATGGTTTTTTCATATTCTGTAACATGTTCAACTTCCAGCCATTGAATTGACATTCTGCCAAGCAAAATGGGTGGAGAAGCAGGGTAGAGGAAACAGACAGGCATACTCCTTTTGAAAGTCAAGTCTCAAAAGTGTCTCAAGAACTGTTGGGTAAAATTCAGTCTGTGAGTGTGATGGTTAGCCAATCTGACTGCAGTAAGGAATACTTAGAAACCTGGTATTGATTTTGGGAATGCCCATGAGGTTGTACTCAGGGAAGATTAACATGTGAAACTTGAGTGGACTGAGGGGAGAAAATCAGTCTTCAACATGGACAGGCACTATACAATGAGCTCGGAGGGAAAGAAACAAAGCAAAACAAAAACCGGAAAACGCAAATTTGTCCATGTAGTTCCTAAGCAGAGACACTTTCTCTTCTGTCATTGAATAGCAGAATTCCAGACTTCCTGCATTTAGACTCCAGAACTTCCAGCAACTCTTTCTCCTCCAGGGTTCTCTTCAAACTGACAGTTCTGCCATTGGCTCCCTTGCATTGGAGGTCTGTAGATTTGGACTGTTGTACTGGTGGTATGGAGGGCTTCCAGCTGGTAGATGGTGAGACTCTCAGTCTCCACATTTGTGTGAACTGATTTCCTTAACAAATGCCACCTGTACATTTCTACATAGCCCATAGTTGTGTCTCTCTGGAGAACCCTGTTACAGTGGGTTACATCTGGGTCCGGCAGTGTGGCCTAGTGGCTAAAGTCCCCACCTTGCACGCACCAGGATCCCATATGGGTGCTGGTTCTGATCCTGGCAGCTCCACTTCCCATCCAGCTCCCAGCTTGTGGCCTGGGAAAGCAGTCGAGAATGGCCAAATGCTTTGGGATCCTGTACCCGTGTGGGAGACCTGGAGGAAGTTCCTGACTCCTGGCTTCGGATCTCTTCCTCTCTGAATATCTTTGTAATAAAAATAAATAAATCTTTTTAAAAAATGGGTTACATCTATCTGTCAGGAAATGGGGTGGGGCTGGGGAATGGGGAGAATGTATTTATTTGAACACATAACAGAAGATCCTTGTCAGAATCTGGCATCTGAACGATCAGCCATATGGAAATGAAGATTTTTATTTAAAGGTTCATTTATTTGAATGGCAGAGTAACAGAGGGAGTGGGAGAGACAGAAATCTTCCAACCAGGTCTCTTCCAGGCTGAAGCCAAGAGCCTGGAAACTCTATCCAGGTCTCCCAACTGGGTGCTAGGGGTCCAAGCATTCAGGCCATCCTCCACTGCCTTACCAGTCACAATAGCAGGGAGCTGGATCAAAGGTAGAGCAGCTAGAATTTGAACTAGTATTTAGAAGGAATACCTGTGTTGCAGGTGATGGCTTAACTCAATGTGCCATGCCAGTCCCAGAAGCCAAGCATTTTCAAAGGCAATTCTGACTATGTAAAAGTTAACCAACTCCTTTACTCTTTTTTTTTTAAGATTTATTTATTTTTATTACAAAGTTAGATACACAGAGGAGGAGAAACAGAGAGGAAGATCTTCCGTCCAATGATTCACTCCCCAAGCGACCACAATGGCCAGCCAATCCAAAGCCAGGAGCCAGGAGCCAGGAGCATACTCCTGATCTCCCATGCAGGTTCAGGGCCCCAAGGTTTTGGGCCATCCTTGATTGCTTTCCCAGGCCACAAGCAGTGAGCTGGATGGGAAGAGGGGCTGCTGGGATTAGAACCGGTACTCATATGGGATCCTGGCACATTCAAGGTGAGGACTTTAGCCACTAGGCCACTGCGCTGGGCCCAATTTTATATTTCTTAACCTGCCTCCCCCAATCCACGCACAGAAACAATGGGACTCTTAACAGGAATAATCCTACCTAGATACCCTAGATAGACTGGGTGGGTCATAAATAAGGCACGACATGTATCTCCTTTCATAAGTTAATACAGTGGAGCCTTTATTAGCTAAATGGTTCTCCTTAATGCTCCTAGAACTGTTCTGCTATGAACACATGTCCTTTTGTCTCCCAGCACTCATCCCTGCTTTGTGATATGGGCATATCTGCTATTAATTTGTTAACTAATCCCTGGCTCAATAAGCGAAGCTATAACTCAGACTAACTTAACAGAGCACTGAAGCACTTTGGTCTTCATAGTTAGATAAGGAGTGAGTGTGTAATCTAAACCAAGCCAAAATAAGGCATGGGGGATATTTCCTTTTATTTTTTATTCCATTGAATTGACAATTGCCATGGTTGCAAGCCTGCCACTTAATGCAGCCGTCTTAACCACTAGAAGGAGTTTGCCCATCTTCAAAAAGCAGCCTGTACATATTAACAGAATTCTAAAGGTGTTCTTGTTGCTGGATTCAACCATGTCTAGGCATTTTTGCAACCCAATAGATCTACTTTTTGCTTGTTTTGTCTTCTTTCATGAAACAGACCAATCTCCAGCCATCCCATTTCAACTTGCTACCAGCACCTGACACCTAACACTTAGAACCTGCTAATTCTAGTAGATTTAGCCAAACAAGTTTCTGCACTAACAGGACTGAGACTGGCAAGCTTCCTAACCACTCCAAGCAGCCTTATGTAGTCACAAATATAGTAGAGAGTTCCTACCTCAATTTCTGTGAGGTTTAGAAATTGAGATGAACACAGCACGGGTCACAGTGTCCAACATGTAATAATCCCTTAGTACATGGGAGCCGTTAGTAATGTTACTTAGAAACACTCCCCCAAAAGATTCTCAGGGCAGGCAGCCACTTCTTCATCATATTTTTCCTCTCAGCCACAATTGCTGGTGTCACTGACATGACACACTATCACATTCAATTCCTTTTATAAGGAAAATCAACTCCTTATTGACCACGAGGACCTTCACAAATGCTGGTGACAAGACAACACACTGCCTTCCATATCTGTCATAGACTGAAGTCTTTCAGCAACACCCTTTAAACTGGGCTGTTAGAAAATGGAGTGCAATTCTCACTGATTGAAACCTGTCCTTCCTCCTGTGTATCAGAGCAGGTGGCCAGGCCTAGGAGTCTGGCCACATTCCAAATGGATGAATGGTGCCTTGTGTCCCTGACTACATCAGACTGAATATCAGCAACATCAACTGTTCCTTGTTATATAAGCTGCAGACCTATTTAAATCACAGAGTTGGGATCCTGGTCTTTGACAAGCACGAGAATAAACTACTTTTTAAGTGTAATTCTGAATTATTACAATGCATAGAGGACTTCACAGCTTCATCTCACACTGTCATCTTGAACTGGCAAGAGTCTTGAACAAAGTAGCTGAAATCAGACCTATTTGTTAAGATCAGGGAAAACAGATCAGTGATCTCATCCAGTGATAGACGCTGAAGGCCCTTGAGAATGTTGGGCTCATCTTTGCTATCCTGTGTCAACAGAAGTAGAACAGGAACATCGGAGTCAGGTTTGCCTGATTCAACAATGACCCTGGATTTCTCTAGTTCTGAAGATACCCAGGACTCTTTGAAGTTAGGGAAAAGTTAGTTTGGTCAGTAGAAGAACTCAAGTCTAGAAGCCATTCTGGTGGTCCAGGACTCAGGAGACATATACAGAGCATGGGAGTGGGAGATAGGAAGATCATGAAGCACAGACTTAAGCTATGAGTATTTGCTGACATGATCAGAAGATAATGACAATGGTCCTCAAAACCACATTCAGTTTGCATCACATCCTCATAATACGTGTCTGGAATGCACTATGAATTAACACTTCAAAATAAATCTGATTACCTGGGACCTGCACTGCTGTCTACGCAGCATGGATTTGGCAATGTTTATTTTCCAATGTGATCTTTTGGGTTATACCACAGTTTTGGAAAGTATATGACAAAGCAAGCATAAAATCAACATGCAGAGCAATGCATAAACACACACACACACACACACACACACACACACACACACACAGAGTCACTGCCATTTCTGATCTCAGCCCAGGAAGACTGGGCCAATGTCGGATCTCAATAAAAACCAGCCTGTAGTAGAACAGCCCTTTTATAAGCTATGTAGAGAAACAAAAGAGAGTCACTCAGCTGTTTGCATCTATTTGTGGTGCATAGTCCACCCCCAACCACTTGCACAGGTAACATCTAACCAGAGGAAAACTCAAAAATGAATGTGGAGAAGTTTCAAGAAACCTCAAGTCTATAATAGCAGTCATCCTTGACTTCAGCCAAGAAACAAGTTGATACCAAGTTGTTCTTAGCACTTCGCCAAATGGATTGCTGTTTTTCATGCCTGGGGTGCCCAAAAAAAGAACAAGGATTCTGGCTATGTTTGTGATTCTTTCCATGGATACCTCTCTAAAGGCAAAGAGACCTGCTCTAATAGCGTTCTGTCCTGACAGCCTCCAAGAATTTGTTCTCAGCAGTGTGGATAGGTTTTATGGTAACTAGATACCTTTGATTCACCTTCTATGCTTGCCATCAGAACCTAACAGCCTAGTAAGGAGTAGCAGAAGCTGCTTGTTACCCTTTTCTTTTCTTCCACTTATAAAATCTAAGTCAAATGTCCATGTACCTACCACATGGCCTTTTATAGGAATCTACTTCCTTTTACATATATCTGGGTGCCAGGAGCCCCTCTGGCTTCTTTTCATTTCTTTATTCCTGAAGTCACCATTTTCTCCTACTCCTGTTTGATGAAATTTCATATGGAAGAAGGTCATTCGAGATCTATCAAGAGGTGGAGAGGGGTCAACGCCATGACTCAGGAAGCTAATCCTCCAATCTATGGTGCCAACATCCCAAATGGATACTGGTTTGTGTCCTGGCTACTCCACTTCCTATCCAGTTTATGGCCTGGAAAAGCAGCAAAAGGTGGCCCAAGTCCTTGGAACCCAGTACCTCTGTGGGAGACCCAAAAGAGGCCCCTGGCTCCCAGCTTCAGATCAGCTCAGCTTTGACCATTGCAGCCATTTGGGGAGTACACCAGTAGATGGAAGATTTTTGTCTCTATTTCTCTCTATAAATCTGCTTTATCAATAAAAATAAATAAATCTTGGGCCTAGGCAATAGCGTAGTGGTTAAAGTCCTTACCTTGCATGCTCTGGGATCCCATATGGGCTTCGTTCTAATCCCGGTGGCCCCGCTTCCCATCCAGCTCCTTGCTTGTGGCCTGGGAAAAGCAGTCGAGGACAGCCCAAAGCCTTGGGACCCTGCTCCAACCATTGCGGCTGCTTGGGGAGTGAACCATTGGACGGAAGGTCTTCCTCTCTGTTTCTCCTCCTCTCTGTATATCTGCCTTTCCAATAAAAATAAACAAATCTTTAAAAACAAACAAATAAATAAATCTCTTTTTGTAAAAGTCAACCATTGTTCAGACAAGATAAAAGATTATTTGTCTCATGAAAACTTTACATGCAGAATGCTACCAAGAACTGGAGTCAAGATGTGTTGTACAGAACATACACGAAACTTTTGGTGCCCTGTGCAAAATTAAAAGGTGTGGCCTCTTGTTCAACAGTAGCGAATTTCAAGACAGTGGCAAATTGAACCAAATGTGAATCAAAGGTCCCTTGTGACCACAGGACCTCCTAAGGGTGAGGCCTTGTGGTGTCACACAGTTCACAAGCCCAGGAATTTGCCAAAGTCATTGAAATACTCACTGGTTTGGAATCTAAAACTACCCCATCCCACCCAGTGTCCTATTTTTCACCTGCCTTCAGTATCACTGCAATACCTAATAGTCACTATCATTTATTAGTAGCTTAGAGTGGGATTAAGTGCTCTCTATCTCTATTAACACTAATACCCAAAGTATTCCACAGATGGAAAACCAGAGTCCTTTGGTTTGCAAGTAGCCTCCTACCCTGGCTTCTAACCAAAACTCCAAGCTCCAAACTATATCTCTTCCAATATGGGAAGCAGGTATTGAGGCTGGCCCAGCAGCTCCACAGGCTAACCCTCCACTTGCTTGTATCAGTATCCTGTATAAGCACTGCTTCACATCTGTCTACTCCACTTCCAATCCAGCTTCCTTCCTACCTTTGGCCTGGAAAAAGTGGAGGATTGCCCAAGTCGTTGGGATCCTGCATCCACATGAGAGACCCAGAGGAGGCCCCTGGTACCTGGCTTCAGATCAGCTGAACTCTGGCCATTGCAGTCATCTGGGGAGTGAACTAGCAGATGGAAGACATTCTCTCTGTTTATTCTATCTCTGTAAAAATCTGCCTTTCAAATAAAAAATAAATCTTTAATATATACATATATTAAATTTTAGCCACTCAAGCTAAGACATTTTGGTCACGAACTCATAGAAACTAGTTATTATATACCCTTAGTATAGCCCAGCATCATGTTCTACAATTTACATAGAGCATCTCATTTGACATGTTGCTGGTATGAGTCTTGTCCATAGCTACAGTGCAAGAAGCTTCCCATAGCTTTATTTCTAGAAGTGATTTAAGGCTTCCCTATATCAACTTGCTCATACACAGCCCCACCCCCAACCATGAGTCTTTGTGATGCCAGAAAAGAGGCAGCTTCTCTAGTGGTCCCTACACAGAGGCTGCTCCATCTGTCCTCCACAGCCAGCAGTTCTTTTCCTGCTTGTACCTGGGAACACACTAGCCACTTACCTGTCCCTCGACTGACCTCCAGTCTGCACTTGGACTCACCCTTCTCTAGCTGTAAGAACAATCAAGATCCATGTCTCCTGCACATTTTAATATGCCCCCCCCAATCTGTCCCACTCTTACTTCAAACCTTCCTGTGGCCCCGAGATGCCAGACACCAATATCACAGCGATGCGGCTTGAGGAAGCAGCAACACCCTCTTTTGCTGGGCTTGGCTCTGAATAGGGACTGTGAATACCAGAGTCTCGTCTCTTTTAACAGCTTTCCAGGTTACAACGGATGAAGAAACTGGGGGATGTAAAGGTAGAAAATGACAGGACCTGGATTAGGAGCTGTCTGCCCTCATTCTATATTCCTCAAACAGGGGTCACCAGATGACATCCTTGGAATCAGTTTCGGAGAACTTACTTAAACCTTGGCAGTCCCCCGACACTGGCCTACTGAGGGCAAAAACCTAGGCAACCTCTCCTGTTATCTCAAAGTTTCTTTCTGGAATTACAGCCAACCCCTCAGCTGCATTAAGTGTGGAAGTCAGACTGTAAGGTCTTCTTCCTCTACCCCTCTCCAGTGAGCCATGCCTCCTGGTGTTCACAGCTGTGCAAGCTGCCATGACAAAATATCCCAGACAAGATAACTTAAACAACAGGAGTGAAGATGACATCACATGAGGATCACCTCTCTTTGCTTCTGGTGAGGCACCTCTAGACGGCTATCTTCTCAATAGGTCCCCACTTGATCTTGTCTCAGAAAATGCATATGAAAAATCCAGACCAAGTCAGGGGCCCAATCCTATGGCTTCATTTGACTTCTTCCCTAAGAATGATCTCCCAGGGCCTAGCGCGATAGCATAGTGGTTAAAGTCCTCACTTTGCACATGCTAGAACCCCATATGGTCACCGGTTCTAATCCCGGCAGCCCTACTTCCCATCCAGCGCTCTGCTTGTGGCCTGAGGAAGCACTCAAGGACCACCCAATGCCTTGGGACCCTGCACCTGCGTGGGAGTCCCTGAAGAGCTCCTGGCTCCTGATTTCAGATTGGCTCAGCTCCAGCTATTGTGGTCACTTGGGGAGTGAAACATCAGACGGAAGATCTTCCTCTCTGTCTCTCCTCACTGTATATCTGCCTTTCCAATAAAATAAATAAATAAATAAATAAATAAATCTTTTTTTTTTTTTAAAGAATGATTTCCCAGTAGAGTCACCCTGGGGCTAAGACTTCAGCATGAATTTCATGAGAACCCAATATGTTCAATCTGTAACAGCAACATTTGTGTAATGCTGCCTCCTCAAGCCGGAACTCCACTTGGGGGTAAGACATGATTTGCTTCTAACTAACAGTATGCAGCAGAGGTAGTGAGAGGTCACCCTGTGGTCAATGCCACACTGCCTAAGATTCCATCTGGCCAGCACACTTGCTGCAGAGGCTCTCCTTGTTGGTATGTTGAAGAAATTAGCCAGGTTGGGAAATCTCACCATAGGAAGAAATAAAGAGTGGCCCCTAAAAGATGAAAGTGGTTGCCCACCACAGGACAAGAAGCTAGAGCACACCATCCTGTAGCCACAATGAACTGAATTCTGCCAACCACCTGGCTCAGCTGGGAACTTGGTTCTTCCCTGTCCTTTTTTTTTAAAAAAAAAAAAATAAGACTTACCTACTTTTATTGGAAAGTCAGATATACAGAGAGAAGGAGAGACAGATCTTCCATCCACTAGTTCGCTCCCCAAATGGCCACAACAAGCAGAACTGAGCTGATCAGAGCCAGGAGTCTGATGCAGGTGCAGGGTCCCAAAGCTATGGGTCATTCTCTACTGCTTTCCCAGGCCACAAGCAGGGAGCTGGATGGGAAGTGGAACAGCCAGGACACGAACTGGCGCCCATATGGGATCCTGACACTTGCAAAATCACAATTAGCCATTGAGCCATCATGCCAGACCCTTCCCTGACTGTCTTAGTTCACTGCTGTAATTAAATATCTGAGACTAGGTTATTAATAAGGAACAGAAATCAATGTCTTATCATTCTAGCTGGGAAGTCCAAGAGCACGGCTCCATAAGTGATGACAGCTGTCCTTCCTGCATCATTATTAGCATGGCAAAAGACTCTTAGAGAATATCATTAATGCTATCCTAGCATGAGGGGGACCTCACTTTCCTGACCTCATCTACTCCTTGTCATATCCCAAAGGTCCTACCTCTAAACGCCATTAATATTGGGGGGATTAAGTTCAACCTGTGAGCCTTTGGAAGCCAGTTTCAAACCATGATGTCACTCAAAGTAGCTTGAAGTTCACGGCAGGGGTGGAAACTGAGGCACAAAAAAGTTAAGGCAACACTTAGGATGCCTGCAACATGGAAGTCAGTTTTGAGCTGGCTGCCGATACAGATTCATGCTGATGTGCCTACAAAGGCAAAGGGTGATGGTACAAGTGCTTGGGGTTCTTTTACACAAATGGAGACCCAGATGGAGTTTCTGGCTCCTGGCTTTAGCCTGGCCCAGACTTGGCTGTTGAGGACTTTTGAGAAGTGAATCAGTAAATGAAAGATCTTCTCCACTATTCCTTCCCACACACACCCCTCCAAAAATAACACATAGTTTTTTAATTTTTGGAAAATGGAATCAAAGTATATTTATTTTGGTGCAAAAAGAAATTGAAAATCTGTGCATAGTTTTGTTTCCATAATCTACATTTTCCATGATCCTTCTGAAGACTCTTTATGCATCTAGATGAGAATATAGTCTGGCCAACACCATGACTATAGTCTTCTTGGGCCCTAACCAGAGGACTCAGCCATACCTTGCCTGTTTTCCCATACCACTTCCACCCCCAGAACGTCTGCAATAATAAATGAGTGCATGGGTGCAGATGTGTGGCACAGCTATTAAGATGTCAGTTGAGGGCCCGGCGCAGTGGCACAGTGGTTAAGGTCCTCGCCTTGCATGCCCGGGATCCCATATGGGCGCCGGTTCTATCCCGGCAGCCCCGCTTCCCTTCCAGCTCCCTGCCTGTGGTCCGGGAAAGCAGTTGAGGACGGCCCAAAGCTTTGGGACCCTGTACCCGTGTGGGAGACCTGGAAGAGGCTCCTGGCTTTGGACCGGCATAGTATTGGCCGTTGCGCTCACTTGGGGAGTGAATCATCAGACGGAAGATCTTCCTCTCTGTCTCTCCTCTCTGTATATCTGCCTTTCCAATGAAAAAATAATAATAAAAAATAAATCTTTAAAAAAAAAGATGTCAGTTGAGATGCTTACAGCCCCTATCAGAGTGTTTGGGTTCAAGTCCCAGCTTGGGTTCCCAATTCCAGCTCTCTGCTAATGCAGACTCTGGGAGACAGTACCTGATGGCTCAAATAATCGAGTCCTTACTATCAACATGAAAGGCCTGGGTTAAGTTCTCTATTTTGTTCCTTGGTCCAGCCCAAGCTATTGTGAGTACCTGGGATCTGAACCAGCAAATGGTAGTTCTCTCTTGTGTGTTTTCCTCTGCCTCTCAAATAACAAAAATAAAATAAATAGGTGCTGTCTTAAGCCAATGAGCTTATGGGAATTTGTTCCCCAGCAATGGAAAATTAATAAATTTGAAGACCTCACCATGTCCACCACCCGCAAGGATGCCTAGATAATTCCCCCCATTTCCCCCCATTTAACTTCTAATAGAAGCAACTTGTGTGAGCAACACAAAGAGAGTGTGTGCCAAAATGCCTGCTTTTTTACTTTTTAAAATACTTCTTGATTATGAAAAGTAATAGATGTTCATTGTAGAAAACTTGGAAGCACACCAGAAAAGCAAGTCAAAATTACTCAGTAGAATTTTCTTCCTGCCCCCTCAGATAACCACAGATAACACACTGGCAGACAGCCTTCCCCAATTCCATTCTATGCAGCGAGCCTGGATGAAGGAACAGACTGGGAACGCTCTGTACCGACCATTTTGCAACTTGCTGGTTCCTCAATGTCAACCCACATTTTTTAAAGAATGTAATACAACAGAAGGAGGTATGTGTTCCTGATATTTTGAGGAACTCTTAATGGCCTCAGGTTTTTTCCCCCCACGTTGTGCTTTGGCAAAGGAGACTCACAAAGAGTAGACTGAGGCCACAGATGGGAGGACATGCCCGAGGCCAGATTGGCTGTAGACACCTCAGAGATTTCTCCCCCTCCAAATTCCTCATCATGTAGCTTGGCTGCTATATTCCCAAAGCCCACACAGTACCCTGAAGCTATTACCCTTGGAATGACTGTCCGGGTGCCATTCACGTAACTCACACCTTGCCTCCAATCAAGAGTGATGTTTAAGATGCTGGTTCAGATGCTTACAGTCCTTACCAGGGTGCTTGGGTTCAAGTCCCAGCTTAGGCTTCCAATCCCAGCTTGCCTGAGACTGGCCCAGCCCACCACCCAGAAGGTTCAACTCTCTCCTGAGGCAACAGCACCTGGATGCTCCAGCTTCATCTCAGGATTGTTAGGCTTTGGCCTTCTTGTAAATAGGAACAAGAAGTTGATAAGGAAAGAAGAGGAACAAAGGAGACAGAAATCATTCATCTGTAAACTTCCACCAAGCCTGTTACCTGTGAGTGGGACACCACCAGCTGTTAGGTTTTACAATGAAGAAACAATGCTTAGTAAAGATTTCTTTAAAGAATGTCTCTGTCTCGCCTTTATAAATGGCAAGATTGTTCTAGTTGTTTATGGATGCATAGCATACCACCACAAAACTCAATGTCATGAAACGGCAACTATTTTGTACACTCATAATTCTGTGTCTCAAGCATTGGGCAGGACAGAGTATGCATGGTTCATCTCTATGTTTGAATGTCAGACATCAGCTGGAAAGCCTAGGATGGTTACAGGTGGCTCGAACAACTCCAGCTGAGATTATATATCTGGGATCCAAATGTCTCTCCACCATGTGTCCGAGATAGATGTTTGACTTTCAAGTCTGATGTGTTCTCTGGGAACAATTGCTGAACAAACAGCAGGTGGGGTGGTTTTTCCACATGGCTAGCTTGGGCCTTCTCTCAGCATAGAAGTCTCAGAGTGTCAGACTTTCACGGGACATCTGGATTCCCCTAAAGCAAATATTCTAAGAAAGAGGAAGTACAAGCTGTTAGGCCTCTTAGGACACCAAGGAAGAAGCCCCTGATGTGCAGATATGACCTCCAAAATTATACACCATCACGTCTGCTTTATTCTGCTCATTACAAGTGGGCCACTAAGTCTAACCCACACTCAAGGGAACGGGAATCAAGCTTCATTTCTTGAAGAGGGGAAGAGTCAAGAATGCATGGGACACGAGTTCTCCAAAAACAGCACCATCATCACACACTCCACTTCCCACTGAGTATCGCACACTCCCTCCTCTGCTACAGTTTGAATGTCCCCACCAAAATCACATTGAAATGTAGTGTACATTGTGAGATAGTAAGAAGATGTAAGATAGTAAGAAGATAGTAAGAACTTAATCCATCTGCTTAATTGTTTAACTTAACTGCTGCAATTGGAGGTGAGCATTTGGGAGCCAATGAAGGTAATAGGATGGAACCTTGTTCCAAAAGAACTGGCTACAACAAAAGACAGGGGCAGCATTGTGGCAGAGCACATTGTCTCTGATGCCATCATCCCATGCGGCCACCGGAGTCCTAGCTGCTCCACTTCTGATCCAGCTCTCTGTTAATGTGCTTGGAAAAGCAGCAGAAAATGGCCCAAGCACTTGGACCCATGTACCCATGTGGCAGATCCAAAAGAAACTCCAGGCTCCTGGCTTTGGCCTGGTTCAGCCCCAGCTGTTGGAACCATTTGGAAAGTGAACCAATGAGTAGAAGATACATTTATTCTATCTCTCTCTTTCTTTCTCTGCCTTTCCCTCTCTTTGTGTAACTCTGCGTTTCAAATATTAAAATAATAACAATAATAAGTATTTAAAAAGAAAAGAGGAGGGGCTGGGGTGATGGCTCAACTGGCTAATCCTGCACTTTGCAAGCACCGGCATCCTATATGGGTACCAGTATATGTCCTGGCTGCTTCTGTTCCATTCCAGCTCCCTGCTTGGGGCCTGGGAAAGCAATAAGAGGGCAGCCAAAAGCCTTGGGATCCTGCACCTGCATGGGAGACCCAGAAGAAGCTCTGGTTTCTGGCTTTGGATCATTGGATTGTGGCCATTTGAGGAGTGAACCAGTGAAAGGAAGATCTTTCTGCTTCTCCTTCCCTCTGTAACTCTGCCTTTCAAATAACATTTTTAAAATAAGTATTGAAGAAGAAGGAGGAGGAGGAGGAGTAGGAGGAGAGACCTGAAGTAGAAATTCTATCTTGCCACATGGTACTAGAACCACTGTGGGTCTCTGCAGAGCCTATACCTCACCAAATATAGTTGCCTGACTTTGACTTTCTCAGCCTTCAGAAACATGAGGTGAATACACCTTTATTCCTTAACAATTACATCAGAAACCTGACTAAGGCACGCACAGGGCCTCCTCTCGGAATCAGCACGAGTGCCTCCCTTTGTCTCATAAATAATCAGTGTAGCTGACTTCCTTTTTTTCAGCCATCTCTCTCAAACACTCCTGCCTTTGGCTTCTATCCATGACAGCTTATCAATGACTGTTTTTCCCCAACCACTAGATCAGGGATGTGGAATGTCTGGCCCATGGGCCATATAAAGCCCACAAAATTATTTTTGTCTGGCCCTGCCAAGATAACCACAGGTAGGACTTGAAATTTAATAAATCTAGAGCAGGTTCATAAATTGATAATCTTCCATGGCCCATGAATGGTGTTTAGAAGTAGCCAAATGGCC
This sequence comes from Ochotona curzoniae, assembly GCF_017591425.1. Taxonomy (NCBI): domain Eukaryota; kingdom Metazoa; phylum Chordata; class Mammalia; order Lagomorpha; family Ochotonidae; genus Ochotona; species Ochotona curzoniae. Next base: position 7,301,582 of record NW_024467101.1, on the reverse strand, counting down.
CTTGGCAGAAACACAGTTCCCACTCCTATTCTAGACAGACCCCTCTCTTAGGGGTCTGGTGCCAGTTGTTAAAATGATGACATTCAAATTTTTTTACACTAACTTTTGTATAAAGAAAATGATTTTGAATGAAAATTCCATATCGAACCATACTGCCAAGCACATGTGTGGGCAAAAGAAGAGACCTAAAGACAGACACTAAAACTTTCCCTTGCATGCTCTTTCTGAAAAAGAAAAAAAAAATTAATTGAAGATTTGCTCCAAAAAATGACAAATGGGGCTAGCACCATGGCATGCTAGGATAAGCCTCTTCTTTCAATATAGGTATCCCATATGGGCACCATTTCATGTCCCAGCTACTACACACCCATACAGCTCCCTGCTAATGGTTTGGCTTCAGTTTGGCTAAGCTCAAGCCTTTATAGTCAGTTGGGGATTGAGCCAGTGGGTGGTGGGGGGGAGAATTCTCTCTCTCTCTTTCTCTCGCTTTTATTTCCTTCTCTCTGTGTACTACTGCCTGTCAAATATTATTACAAAATGTAGAAGTACATAGAGAAGGAGAATAGCTGGACATGAGCCAATCCCAAGCCAGCAAGCAGGAGCCTCCTCTGGGTCTCCCATGTGCATGCAGGGTCCCAAGGCTTTGGGCCATCGGCTACCACTTTCCCATGCCAAAAACAGGGAGCTTGATGGGAAGTATAGCAACAGGGACACGAATTGATGTCCTTATAGCATTCCAGCACTGCAAGGTGAAGGATCAGCCAATTGAGCCATTGCATTGGCCCAGAATAAATCTTTTATAAAAACAAAACAACACAAAACAAAACCCTGATAGGGGCCAGCACAGTGGCATATAAGATTAATCCTCTGCATGTGGCACTGACATCCTATAAGGGTGATGATTCAAGTCCTGGTTGCTCAACTTCCCATCCAGTTCCCTGCTAATGGACCTGGAAAAACAGCAAAGGATGGTTCAAGTGCTTGGGCCCCTGCACCCACGTAGGCGACCCAGAAGAAGCTCCCGACCTCAGCATTGGTTTAGCCCAGTTTTGGTCGTTGCAACCATTTTGGGAATCAGCAGATGGAACAGTTCTCTCTCGCCCTCACTCTCTCTCTCTCTCTCCAACTCTGACTTTCAAGTCTAATAAATAAAATTTTTCGGTGTCTCTCTCTCTCTCCTTCCTCTTTTGAGAGGCACCCCACCTCCTGGCTTTCTCTCTGGAGGTGCTTCCCCTTCCCTCTCCCTTCCCTGTTCATCTGGTCCCTTCGCAAATAAACTTTTATGTCTGAAAAAAAAATCTTTCAAAAAAAAAAACATAAAAGTATCCAGGAAACATTTGGTGGAAAAATTACAATTAAAGCAATAGAGCACTAAAAAAAACCCTAACCTACTAGTTAGACAATGGTCCCTAAACGGAATCTGTCAACAGGAGACTTGCAAGTTTGGGGTCTATGAGACAGAAACTTCAGAAAATAGATGTAACTGCACAAGTTGGATAAGTATTTTTCTGAGATTCTTCCAGATGAAGATTTCCAAAAAAGAGAGCATGGTTAGAACGTGGAGTGGGGAGCCGAGGTGGGGAAGATTAACCTAGAAAGTCATGCTCAAGTTAGGTGGCACATCCTTTGAGACATGAGTAAGAAACAAAAACCACCAAATAGCAAATGAAACAAGAATGCTCAAGAGATGGCCTCCTTGAAAAGTAAGTGGATACAGAGAACAGGGAGGGGCGGCGGGAGAAGGAGGTACTCCGAACGCAGCACCTTGTCATCTTCAGGCTCTGAGTCATGGAGAAGAGCTCCGTGCCGAAGTCCGAGGGGTCACAAAGAATTCCTCCAGGCATCAGCTCCTTCAACAGAGCTGCTTACACGTGCAGGTTGAAAACTCAGCGAGGGGGTTCCCTCCTGTTTATAAGTATTAAAAAAGTGCCAAGAGCCTATCAGCAAGGAACGTATTACACTTCAACCTGATAGCTACATGCAAATTGAAAAATAAAATTACCTGTTTCATGGCATAGAAAACCTGGTTGGATTTACTAAGAAAAGTAAAGTGTTTTGCAGATCTTCAATAAATTCATGAAAAAAATGTTTTGAAAAAAAATTGCATGGATTTTTTTGGGGGGGTGGGGGGAGAACTAAGGTAAATTTATCTTTCAGTTGCATTTTCCAGAACTTTTTGAAACATACTCATCTTGGTCTCTATAATACAGAGAATATTTTTAAGGATAATTAGGGTCTGGTGCAAGAGCTTAGTGGCTAAAGTCCTCACCTTGCAAGCATTGCGATCCCATATTGGTGCCAATTTGTATCCTGGCCGCTCGACTTCCCTTCCAACTCCCTGCTTTTGGCCTGGGAAAGCAGTAGAGGATGTTTCAAAGACTTAGAACCATGCACCCACACGGGAAACCTGGAAGAAACTCCCGGATCCTGGCTTCAGATCAGTTCAACCCCAGATGTTGCGGTCGCTTGGGGAATGAACCAGCAGATGGAAGATATTCTTTTCTGTCTCTCCGTCTTTTCTGTACATTTAACTTTCCAATAAAAATAAATAAATCTAAAAAAAAAAAGAATAATTAGACAATAGAACACTTTTACATAAAGAACTGATTTTAGAAGCCTCCAACTCATCACCCGTGAGATTTGACTCTCCTCCTTATACAGGGATCAGAAATTCTCCAAGGACACTCTTCACTGAACAAATGCTAGAAGATACGCTGCTACTTTATTTTCTCAAGATACATTCATTTATTTGAAAGGCGGATGACGTAGAAGCAAAGAAAGAGAACTTCCATCCACTGGTTCGGTTCCCTAAAAGGCCATAATCGCCAGGACTAGTCCAGGCTGAAGTCCAGAGCCTAGAACTCCATTTGGATCTCCCACATGATTGGTTGAGGCCCAAGTATTTGGACTATCCTCTACTGTGTTCGCAGGCATACTAACAGGAAGCTGGATTGGAAGTAGAGCACCCAGGACTCAAATGTATGCTCCCATATGGGATGCTGGCATTCCAAGTGCAGGCTTACCTTTTATTTTATTTTATTTTATTTTATTTTATTTTATTTTATTGTTATTAACATTGTATTATGTGATACAGTTTTATAGGCACTGGGGATTCCCCCCGCCCCTCCCATACCCCTCCCCCCATGGAGGATTCCTCCACCTTGCTGCATAACCACAGTTCAAGTTCAGTTGAGATTCCTTCATTGCAAGCATATACCTAGCATAAAGTCCAGCGTCTTATTGTCCAGATAAGTTCAGTGGCCTCTTGGGCAGGCTTACCTTAATACACCCCAACACCCACTCCCAGATTGCTACTGTGTCAGCCTGGGAAATTAAAAATGGAGACAATCAGGCTCGATTCCCTAAAATATTCTGACATGTCTATAACTTGACCCTTGCCACAAACTCAAGTTCTAGGGGAGTCCCTTGCAAGGGTGAGAGTTGCATAGCTCAAGAAAGCATCCCATTCCAGGGATCTTACTTTTCTTTGTCTAACAATCTCTGAAAGTTACATCCTGTTTAATACAGGCCCCTCAGAGAACCAGAGAGATTATAGAGAAACAGTAACAGTCTATACAGTCTTATCTTTTCTCCTAATGGTGCCTAGCAGTGGAGTTGCAGGTGGTAGACCTTCCCCTTATCCTCAGATCAGCTACAAAGTTTCCCCAGATGGCCTTAGCCAAAACACAAGCCTTTTGTGCATTTCTCCCCACCTTTACCACCCAGTTAGTCAATTCAGAGCTTGGGCGGTGCTATGCATCTGAAAAGATGCCAAGAGTAACCCTGGGGGGAAGAGTGCTCAATCTTCACAAGACAAGACAGTTCTCCCAAAGCCAAAGCCTTGGGATCCTGCCCCCATGCGGGAAACCCAGAAGAAGCTCTTGGCTTCACATCAGATCAGCTCTGGTCGATTTATTTATTTGCTTATTTTTAAAAAGATTTATTTTTATTGGAAAGTCAAATTTACAGAGAAAAGGAGGAGACACAGAGAGAAAGATCCTCCATCCATGACTCACTGCCCAAGTGGCTGCAATGGTCAGAGTTGAGCTGAGCTGATCTGAAGCCAGGAGCCAGGAACTTCCAGTCTCTCATGGGGGTGCAGGGTCCCAAGGCTTTAGGCTGTTTCTTACTCATGTCTCAAATGATGTGCCACCTAACTTGAGCATGACTTTCTAGGTTAATCTTCCCCACCTCGACTCCCCACTCCACGTTCTAACCATAGTCTCTTTTTTGGAAATCTTCATCTTGAAGAATCTCAGAAAAGTACTTATCCAACTTGTGCAGTTACATCTATTTTTCTTTTGCCTTACATTTGCCTGGGCTACTCTCTTTTTCAGAGTTGTACTTTGATCAATTTACAATCTTTTAAATTATAATTCCTTGTATGGTTTGCTTAGTAATTGTTCTAGTTATTACCATATAATTCAGTAATTCATTACAACTATGAGTGTCAATGTTTTACCATTTTGAAACTCTTTAGGTCTCTTTACCCTGCAATTTTTGAAATATAATTAAGTATTTTCTCTATACAGATTGTACATTAACTTTAGATGATATTATAATGCTTGCTTCAATTATAAAATGCAATTTAAAATCACAAAAAATAATTTACTTCTATGGTCACCCATTCTATTGCTCTTCTTTCGTTCTTCAAGTCCAGCTTCCTTCTTTCATTATTTTCTTTCTGATTAGAGGACGTATTTTGGCCATCACTTAGTGGTAAGTTAGCAAGCAATAAATTCTCTTACATTTCATTCATGTAAGGGTGGCTTTATTTTCCCATCCCTGAAGGATAGTTTCACTGAATATAGGAGCTGAGATTGACAGTTCTTTCTTTCAACACTTGAACAATGTATCATTCCCCTCCTATGTCAATGGTTTCAGATAATAAATCCATTGTCATTCAACTTAAGTTTGCTTATAGGTAGTGTCATTTTTCTCTAACTATTCTTAATGCTTGTTTTAAAAATTTATTTAGTTTTTAAAATATATTTTATCTTTAAGTTTTATTGGAAAGTCAGATACACAGAGAGGAGAAACAGAGAGCAAAATCTTTCAGCTGTTGATTCACTCCCCAAGTGACCACAATGGCTGTTGCTGAGTCAAGCCAGGAGCCTCTTCTGGGTTTCCCACGTGGGTGCAGAGTTCCAAGGCTTTGGGCCGTCCTCGACTGTTTTCTAAGGCCACAAGCAGGGAGCTAGATGAGAAGTGCAGCTGCCGGGATTAGAACTGGTGCCCATATGGGATCTTGGCACATGCAAGGTGAAGAAGACTTTAGCCTCTAGGCTACTGTACTGGGTCCTTTAGTGTTTCTTTATCCTTTACTTTTAGAAGCTTGTGATGTATTTGATGTGGATTTCTTATATCTGTATGTTCATATCTTTTTTTTTTTTTCACCAAATTGGAGACATTTTAGCATTATTGCCTGAAATATTTCTTTTATTCCCACAATTCCATTTCTGGAAATTCAATGCTATGAATGTTATGTCATTTGTTACTGTTTTACTGATCTATGAGGCTGTGTTCATTCTTTTTTTTTTTTTTTGAAGTATTTCAGTATTTCTCCCTTTTGCTGTTGAGTACATTTCTGTTGATCTGCTCTCAAATATATTAATTCGATTCTTTGCCATCTCCACTCCAATACTGAGTCCATCACTGAGGTATTTACTTTGGTTGTGTTCTTTCAGCTCTGTAAATTCTATTTTATTTCATTTTGAAAGATTTATTTATTTGAAAGTCAATGTTGGAGAAAAAGGAGAAGCCAAGATCTTACACCCTCCAAACTGACACAAGGCCCCAGCCTGAACTAGGTTTTGAAACCAGCAGCCAGGAGCTTCGTCCAGGTCTCCCCGGGCCATCCTCCAATGCTTTTCTTAGGCCACTTCAAAGGAGCTAGATCAGAAAGAAAGTAGCCAGGACATAAACCAGCTCCCGTATGAGATACCAGCATCACAGTCAGAGGTTTCACTCACTATGCCACAACACCAACCCCTTGGTTCCATTTTAAAATTCTATTTCGTTGTTGAGAATTTCTATTATAACCTTTATTTCAGGACCATCTATGATTACTCAAGCATATTGTGATGGCTATTTTGAAATCCTCAACAGATAATTTCAATATCTAAATCATTGTGATGTTGGCATCTGCTAATTATATCTCTCATTTAAAAATTTTAAATTGCATTTATTTTTACTTGAAAGTCAGAGTTATAGAGAAGGAGGGAGGGAAAGAGAACAAGATCTTCCATCCTCTGGTTCACTCTCCAAATGGCCAAAGCTAGAAAGATACAAAGCTGGGAGCCAAAAGCTTCTTCGGGGTCTCCCATATGGGTGCAGGAGCCTAAAGGCTTTGGGCCAGCTTCTACTGCTTTCCCAGGCCACAAGCAGGGAGCTGGAAGGGAAACTGAGCAGCCAAGACATGTACCAGTGTTCATATGGGATCCCAATAGTTACAAGGCAGATTAGCAACTCGGTTATCGTGTTAGGCTCTAAGAAATTCCTGATGCTATTAAAGTCCTGTATTTTAGCAGGCAGTCACCCTGTCCAGGCAAAGTCCTGGCCAACCACTGAAGTCTTGTCTCTAACCATAGTTCAAGTTTCCAAACACCTGCAATGCTCTTCCGATTTTCTTCATTTGCCCCATGAGACAGAGGCTCCTCCTCAGTCCCCTCTGGCAGCAGATACCATGGAAGAGGGTGGCAGGTTGGTACCAGCCCCTGAAGATCTCTGGCCAGGAGTGTCGGGTAGCAGAACACATTAGCTCTGAGCTCATTAAGCTAGCGGGGCAGAGAACAGTGAAAACACTGGGATCTGCTTCTGCTACCACTGTGCCTGGCTGTGGAAAGAGGCTGTGATGACCCAGGCTTCGTGGCTGCTACAACTGTCAGCAAACCAAACCGCCCATTAGGGGCCGCAGTTAGGAAATGGCATCAACTCACTTTCTGAAAACTCAAACAAATGTGTGCATTACCAACCTCCACTCCTCCCCACGCAACAAGGCATTGAAACCAGCAGCTGGCAGGCTGCTCCAGTTTGGTTATGATGTGTCTCCCTAAACTCCTACTGACACATAATCCCCACTGTGAGGCACTCGGGGGCCAAGAAACAACTCTGACTACCGCGTTTTGGTTAGAGGGAGCATCTTGGAGCTCCTAATAAGGTATTTGTGATAGCTGAATACCGGTTGGCTTTATAAAAACAGTAAGGGGCTAGTGTGAGCTACACTGGGCTAAGCCACTGCTTAACAAAGCTGGCCTTCCGATAAGGTTCAAGTCCTGGCTGCTTTGCTTCCGATCCAGCCCCCTGCTGCTGAACCTGGGAAAGCAATGGAGGATGGTCCCCGGCTTGGACTCCTGCTACCTAAGAAGGAGTCCCAGGAGGCATTTCCTGGCTCCTGGCTTTGGTCTGACACAAACCCTGCTATTGCAGCCATTTGCAGCTTTAGGGTGTGTGTTGGGGGGAATGTGATGGAAAACAGATCTCTCTATGTCCCTCTATGTCTGTCTCTTGCCCTGTTTCTGTGTGTCACTATGCCTTTCAAATAAATCTTAAAAACACAAAAACGGGTGGGCTTGGCATGGTAGCCTAGCAGCTAAAGTCTTCACCTTGAATACACCAGGAGCCCATATTGGTGCCGGTTCTAATCCCTGCAGCTCCACTTCCCATCCAGCTCCCTGCTTGTGGCCTTAGGAAACAGTCGAGGACCACCCAAAGCCTTGGGACCCTGCCTTCCCGTGGGAGATCCGGAAGAGGCTCCTGGCTTCGTATTGGTTCAGCTCCAGCCATTGTGGTCACTTGGGGGGTGAATCAACGGCTGAAAGATTTTGCTCTGTCTCTTCTCTCTGTATATCTGACTTTGCAATAAAAACAAACAAAAAAAAAACTTTTCAAAAAAATAGATAAATAGAAAATGGATAAGGGGGAGAAAGACTAGTATATTCCTATACTCCCTGCTTATTATATGTGGTTCGGCATCACTGCAGGACTCGTCCAACATAAAGACAACACCTTGTACCTCCCCAGCTAAGAATCAAATCCCTGTTTTTTAGAAAGCAGCCTGCCTCTGGTATTTATTGATAGGAAAGAAACACAGAGGCCACTACAGAAGGCCAATTTTAAATTTTCCTCCAAGACACATAGAATAACTGAGAGGGGAAAGCCATTCTGTCTTCAGGCCACCCCAACCCCTCAGGCAGCTCTGGGCCACTTTGGAGAAGCAGCTACACAGCACGCTCACATAAGGAAATTTTGTGCATCCTGCCTGACAAGGTGCTGGGTAGAAATAAATGCCCTGATCATCTGAGGGTCATGCTTCGCTGAGAACATTCTAGAATGAGTCTCCAGTGTTGTCACCTCACCATCCTGTAAGCCAAAATGGAGATTCTGAAAGTACCCATAGGTACACACCAGAAGAGAATGTGAGAGTTGTGTATCTCCCTCAAGGTGCTCACATGCCGACCTCCCAGATGCTTGTCCTGCTCTATGTGGTCATCTGTTTACAGCTATACTGACCGGCAGATGTGCCACCCACACAGTTCTACATCTGACACGGTTACTCAGTCGTGTGCCAGCTCACTTACCTGTGGACTGGCTCCCTGCTTAACCGCTGGCCTATGCAGTTCAGATCCCCACGTCCTGCTTGCTGTGCTTGGGTTTGAATCCAGCTTCCTGCCAGGGCAGATTCTGGGAAGTAGAAGGATGCACAAGGAATTGGCTTTCTGACCCCTATGTGACAGCCCTCAGTTGCTTTCCCATTTTCTGACTTCAAGTGCAGTCCAGTTTCGGCACATCCCAGCCATTTCAGGAAACTGAAGTGTGAACTACTGAATGGAATCTCTCTGTCTCTCTCTCTCTCTGTCTCTGTCTCTCTCTCTCTCTGCTTTTGAACTTTTAAAGCACTTAATGTGTAGTTTTGTGGGTTTTTTTTAAAAGATTTATTTATTTTCATTGGAAAGGCAGATTTACAGAGAAGGAGAGACAGTGAGAATGGTCTTCCATCCACTGGTTCACTCATCAAGTAGCCATAATGGCTGCAGCTGAGCTGATCCAAAGCCAGGAGCTTCTTCCAGTTCTCCCATGTGGGTGCAAGGTCCCAAGGCTTTGGGCTTCCTCCACATCCAGGGAGCTGAATGGGAAGTGGAACAGCCGGGACACGAACCAGTGCCCAGAGGGGATCTTGGGTGTTCAAGGCAAGGATTTAAACACTAGGCTATGGCACTGGGCCTAAAACATTTAATGTTAACATCCTTACTCTTTACATGTGTTTCTTAAATGCTTCCACTAACCCAGGCAAACATAATTACACAGATACTTGTTTATCTGCCTTTCCTGTTACACAGGTTCACTCCTATAACTGCTTAGTTCCTTACACAATTATACACTTAGCAAGTGGCAACGTAGGAGCACAGGTTTATGTAAGGATAGGTTCACATACTCACACAGTGCCAGCTCCAGAGCGGGGAGTGGAGTAAGAGAAGCTCTTCTCAGCAGAACACCCACTGGAGAGAGAAAGGAGTTGGGGCTTCCCAAAAGGCAGGCTCTTTCTTGGTCACTGCCCAGCAGTCAGCCCCATGTGCATCCTTGGCACCTGCCTCATGCCAGCCTGCTCTTAGAAGAACCCCTGTTCAGGGGTCAGCATGTGGCACAGTGGTGGGTTAAACCATCAGCTATAACACTGGCATCACATAGGGCATCCCATAGGGGCATCTGTTTGAGTTCCAGCTGCTCTACTTCCTATCCAGCTTTCTGTTAACGCACCTTGGAAAGCAGTAGAAGATGGCCCGAGTGCTTGTGCCCCTACAAGTCCCATGAGAGACCTGGATTGAATCCCAAACTCCTGCCTTTGGCCTGGCGCAGTCCTGGCTGTTGCAGTCATTTGGAAAGTTAGCCAGTGGATGAAACATATTCATTCATATTCTCTCTCTCTCTCTCTCATCCTTTGTTACACTATATTTCAAATAAACCCATCAAATCTTTACAAGTGAAACCCAAGAGCCAGCACATGACCTTGTAGTTAATACAGCCACACATCCTCACACTGGTCCCAGCCATGGTGGGCATTTGAGGAAGTGAACCAAGGGATGATAATTCTCTAGTTTGTTTTCTCAAAAATAACAAACTAGAACCCCAAAATCCAAGCAGCATCCCCCCTGCCTGAGGCCCTGTGGGATCTGACCCACCCACTTGCAGCCACTTTCCGCCCTCCTCCTTATCTCCTTCCTCCCTATCTCCCTCCTTGGTCCTTCCTCCCAGCTTCCTGCGCCTCTGTTGCTAAGCAACCAAAGCTTCACTTCGCCTCACAGCAACCGGAAGGTGCCCCCTCCACAAGAGTACCCTACTGGACATCCATTTTATCATCCATGTATGATAAACTACAATCGTTGTGTGTTTTTCGCCCCAGGAACCTAAACTCATAAACTTTCTGGGTGCAAGTCAGCAACTCCTGATTTATTTTTTTAACCCCATGAGACACTTAGCATTATCTGGAGACATTTTGAACTGGAGATGTTGCTGGCGTCAAAGAAGGGAAGGAATGCCGTTAAACAGCTTGCACAGCGACGTGAGCCACCACACACAAAAACGACCCAGCCCCGAGCAGCGGTCACAGCGACACCGCGGGAGTGCAGCCTTGTCCGCACAGCCGAGTGCACGCAGCCCAAGCGCAAACGTTTTTTTGCCAACGTGGACACATGAAACGTTGGCGCCAAACGCTGGACTTCACGCTAACAACGCCCCACAGACCCTTGGCGAGCCTGAAACCCACACTTTGCTTCTGGAAGCTTCTCAGGGCCTTGGGAGCCACGTTTTGGCAATTGCCTGGGAGGAGGAATCACACTGGCGCCGGAAGAGATGATCAGCTGAAAGTTGCACGTGTAAACTTTGTGCCTGGGGTCTATTTTAGAGATTGTTTCTACAGTGAGGTCCCAGAGGACAGCTTCTGTGAGAGGGGCGGAGGGAGGAAGCAAGGAATGGAGAGTGAGAGAGGGGAGGGAGGGAAGGAAGGAAAGAAAAGTTAAAATAAATTAATTTTAAAAACCTGGAAAACTACAGGGTCAGACTGGCGAGCTCCCTCTTTCTGGAGCAGACGCCAAGTGTTCAATAAAGGTGGAGGTGCCTCAGTACCCCCAAAGAGGCAGGCTCAGGGTTCCCTTGTGCCTGGCTGGCCTTGGCCCAAACCCACCACAAGCGTTGTCTTGGGTTGTGAGGGTGAATCCTAGTGAGCTCCTCCCAGCTCTGCCTGCTAGCAGCCATGTGGTCTCAGGAGGTCACTGCACCTCTCTGAGCCTGGGGTCCCCCTAAGAATGTACAAAATGGGGATAATAACAGCTGCCACTTCATCAGACTGTGATGCAGATTGAAAGAACTGATATGTGAAGACTGCCTGTACGTGGGTCATGTGCCTGCTATGCGCAGGGAGACCCTGCCATCCCAGTATTCCTGGGACTTTTCTGGCTTTAGCAGTCAAAGTCTTGCATCCCATGAGACTTCCCAAGGTCAGCAAGACAGGAAAGAAGGTCATCCTAGCTTTAACTGCTTGTGCCCCAATGGCTTTCCACGCTTATTGATTTATTTGCATTTATTTAAAAGGCAACAAGAGCAATGAAACGCTCCCTAAATGTCCACCACAGCCAGGGCTGGGCCAGACTGGCTCAAACCAGGAGTCCAGAACTCAGTTCAGGTCTTCCCAAGTGGGTAGTCAGGTTGTGAGTCCTTGAGCCTGCCTCATCACTGCCTCCCAGAGTGTGTCAGCAGGGAATTCAGTGGGAAACAGAGGTGGGACCTGAACCCAGTGGGTAAAGGAACTCTCTCTTCAGCTTTTCTTCTCTGTGTAAAATCTGCCTTTCCATTCAAAATAAAAGAATCAGTGCAGTAGCTCAGCAAACTAATCTTCAGCCTGCTGAGACAGTATCCTATATGAGTATTGGTTCATGTTCTGGCTGCTGCACTTCCCATCCAGTTTCCTGCCTATGGCCTAGGAAAGTCTTTGGGGTCCTGAGGAAGGTTCCGGCCCCTGGCGTCAGATTGGCTCAGCTGCAGTCATTGTGGCCATTATAGGAGTGAACCAGCAGGTAGAATACTTTCTCTGTTTCTCCTCTCTGTAAAGTTGCCTTTCAAATAAAACTCAATAAAATTTTTAAAGAAAAAAAAATCCTTTTTTTTTATCTGTATTACTGGTAATTGTCTATTAATGTCCAGTTTGACTTTTCGCTAATTAGTACTTTTCACGGAAGAAGGATAACTGAAAAGTTCATCACAAACATGAGCTAGCAGGAGTTATCTTTAATCTGCTTTTTGTTGTTGTTGTTGTTAGTTGATTTGGGAGACAGATAGATGAAGAGATAGACAGACAGATGGTGAGGGTTAGGGCAAGTGAGCTGCCATCTGCTGGTTCACCCCGCCAAATGTCCACAATGGCAGGGGCTGGGCCAAGGGCCATGTACTAGGAACTCAACACAGGTCTGTCATATGGGTGGGCAGGGACCCAGTGCTTGAATCTTTAGCTCTGCCCCGCAGGGTGAGCATTTGCAGGAATGACTGCAGACACTCCCTTACGGAACACAGACATCTTGCCAGCTGGGCTCCATGCTGGCTCGCAGCCTCCTACCTAAGAATGAAGCCCAATGCTGGCCGTCTTCCACGCATTCATGCAAGGAGACACAGCACCGCTGTTTAGAAAATGCTTTTAGAGCAGTTGTTTGGTACTTGATTGCCTCAAACCAGAGAATTTTCTTTCTGGTTTTTCAAAAACATCTTTCAAACAGTTCCCCACTTCAGAATAATTTCCCCTAGGAAGACAGAATCTTAGTCCAAGGAAATACAGGAAGTATGAAACTAAATCAAATTTCCTTTTTTTTTTTTTTTTTTTTGCTCCAACCTTATCATTTTTTATTGAAGATTTTAAAAATTTGATTGATTTATTTGAATGCTAGAGTTAACAGAAAGAGAAAGGGGAAGAGGGGAGGGTACTATTCCATCTGCTGATTTACTCCCAAAGGCAGCAACAACCAAGGCTGAGTGAGGTCGAAGACAGAGTCCCAAGCACCTGGGCCATGCTCTGCAGCTTTCCTAGGTGCTTTACCAGGCGTTGAATTGCAGCTGGAGCAGCAGAGATGCAAACCAGCACCCACAAGGGATGCTAGTGCCACAGGTAGAGGCTAAACAACTGCACTACGACATGCACCTCAAAACTTACCTCTTTTTAAAGATTTGAAAATTGAAGTTAGAGAGAGAGAGATCTTCCATCCCCTCATACACTTCCCAAATGGCTTCAATGGCCAGGGCTGGGTCATGCTAAAGCCAAGAGTTTCATCCAAGTCTCCCATGTGGGTGACAGGAGCCCAAACACTTGGGTCATCCTCCGCTGTTTTTTCCAGGTGCATTAGCAGGGGGCTGGATCAGAAGTGAAGCAACCGGAACAAGAACCAGCATCCATATGGAATGGCAATGTTGCATATAGCAGCTTAACTCACTATACCACAACACTGGTTCCTAAATGTATCCACTTTTTAGGATTTTTTTTTTAATTGTAATGGCAGATTTATAGAGAAAAGACAGAGAGAAAGATTTTCCATCCACTGGTTCACTCCCTAAATGGTCACAACAGCTAGAGCTGAGCCAGTCTGAAGCCAGGAGCTTCTTCCAGGTCTCCCACATGGGTGCAGGGTCCCAAGGCCTTGGGCCATTCTCCACTGCTTTCCCAGGCCACAGGCAGGGAGCTGGATGTTGTTAGTTGTTGTTAGTTGATTTGGGAGACAGATAGGATAGGAGAGATAGGATAGGATAGGATAGGATAGGAAGTGGAGTAGCTGGGACACAAACCGGCACGCACCCATGTGAGATGCCAGATACAAGATTAGCCTGTTGAACTACAGCGCCAGCCCCTAAAATTATCCTGAACTTCCATTTCTCCACAAAATGTAGACATATCCTCATATTTTGTTCCAGCATGACATTTCCCAGATGGGATATCTGAGGCCCAGAGAAGGCTATCTTTTTGAAGTGATAAACTCTAAGTAAAAGAACGGTTCTGGGACTCAGACCCAGGGTTTGCAAGTAGAGGACCATGCTCAGAATTCTGTTAGGGTTCCTCTCACTGGACCCCAGACCTGTGGCAGGTTTCAGAGACCCGGACAGATGGTTAGGGGATGCGAGAGAAGCTGTGACACGGGGGTTGTGGGGGCACCCCTCCTCCTTCCGGCCCACAAGCTCTGCAGTTGACCATTTTCTGCCTTGAACTTCAACTGAAGTAACTGCCTCTGGTGAAAGACTCCTTCTGTTGAAAACTATTTTTTGAAAGCCACTCAGTTATATCATAGAATTTACATACTTGCTTCCCTGGAAAGATTTTTTTTCTTCCAAGGAACAAACTTCACTTTTTCTTTGAACCACATTTCCCCCCCCCCCCCTTCTTGGATAGACGCTGACAAGTTTGGAAAAACCAAGACATGGGCCCTTTAAAACCAGCAATTAGACTGAAAGACCCATTCACTCGCAAAGTGACTCAGGACGGCCCTAACCGCTGGCCCAGATGTGTCATCTCAGGCTGACTGCTGAGACATAATTCACTGTATAAAACACACTGCCACTTAGGGTCACGGGAGAGAAACTCCATGGAAGCGGGGGTCCAGGAGGGCACCCCCAGGATGGATGTTCCCCAGGGAGTGAGGGCCAAGGGAGATGAGACTCTGCAGAGCCCAGGAGGTCAGGCTGCACATGGCCAAAGGCAGCTGGTAATTTTTCAGCTGTTTTCCCCACGAGTCTGATTTTCAGCTGACACAAAATGGGGAAAAAAAAAAAAAAAGCACAGCAAAGCCAAGTGGCCAAGTGTACATTCTTTGGTCTGTGAACATCCTGGGGGCAGTCAAGGTGTCAAGGAAGGACCAGGAGGTATGAGCTTGTTCTTGGGAGCACAGGTGGGAAAACCCAGAATCCCACAACTTTCCCAAGCTGTGCAGCCTCAGGCAATCTGTCTTACCTCTCTGAGCATCCTTCCTGTCGACTCAAATGGAGATTCAAATGGTCCCTGCCTTCCAGGCCCAGGAAATAGTTGCAGCCACTCCTCCCTGAGCACACCAGAGCCCCAGCTCCAGAAACACAGCCTCTCCCAGTATTCTACCCGATGCCGTGGACTATTCCAAGTGGAGCTCTCCTCCCGGTCATTTTTTGGAGATGACAGAGATTTGGTCAGAGGACATCTTCGAAGAGACTCAGTCTTGGACATGGGTGGTTGTGTTCTGCCGGCTCCCAGCATACGGCAAGGACTCAGGTCATACAAGTGACTCAGGGATGTAAGAAATGAATGTAAAGGCCAAACATGGATGTGTCCCCTGGTGATCGAGGTCTCCTTCTATCTAGATTGGTGAGAGATAAAAAAAAATAATAATGGTTAAGTAGGGGCAGGTATTTGATGCCCAAGAAGATACCCGTGTATTGGACTGCCTCGGCTTGAGTCTCATCTCCCAGTGCCAACTTCCCATCATTGTAGATCCTGGAGGTCAGGAAGGATGGTGGCTCAAGTACCTGGGGGGTTCCTGCCACCCATATGGGAGAACCGAATGGGGTCCCATCTCCCAGCTTCAGCCGAGCCCCATCTTGGCTGTCTTTTGTCCTCTTGAACTAATCTTAGGATGATGATGATGATGATGGAGGAAAGAAGCCAGATACAAGAGAATGTTCTGTGTGATGGCATTTGCATCAAGTTCTAGAACTGGGAAGATACATCTATGGTGACAGGAGTCGCGTGAGCGGTCAACCGAGGGGTCAGAAAGGTTCGCCAACGTTGTGTTTCTTCCTTCCTTCCTTCACAGTGAACTCACCTCTTCATGGAATTCAAGCCAATGAGATAGAAGGGGCACTGGTCAGTGGTGGCTGGGGGAAACCCTCCAGTAATGCCTGGTTCCTACTCTTTGCTTCCTTATCTCCTCTGCCTTCGTACTCTTCTTTAGATATAGATGTGATGGCTGGGTCTCTGACTGCTACACTGGATCAGCAGGGAGCTGGAGGCAAGACCCAAAGCCAGCTGCTCTGAGGGTAAACATAGATGTCCTTAACCACTAGGCTGAATGACCAGCCTGGTACTATCTCTGGTGTATGGAAGAGGTGCCTGAAATAGAGACAGCCTAGACATGAATTCCAGATCACGAGGGGTACAGAAGGCATTCTTGCCATGCAGGGTTACAGAGCAAACTCCCCAGGCCCACTTCCCTGGAGTCCTCAAACAGCACATCCCAGGACCCCAGAATGAAGGGAGTCATGGTGACAGACCCAGGGCATTTGAGCCCCTCCTGCCTCCTCGGTCCTAATGACATCATTGCTGACATCCAGAGAGAAGGAACCAAGTTAGGAAATCGTGGAGCTGGGATTAGCCCCAGAAGCCCCCACCGACTGAGCTCCCATCCCAATCACAGTCCTGTCTCAGAAGCCACGGGCACAGTCTCCCCTCAGTCTCAAGTCCCTGCTAAAAATAGCTAGCCAAATAGCTTGCATACCTTTAGCAATGGAGAGCTCGTTACCTGACAGGCCTGCCAAGGAGGAGATCAGGAAACATGCTAGTCCCTTTGCCTTGCCTCCTTCTTCTTTTCCCTGACTTTGGCCAGCCTGTGACTGCCCTCCACCCCGGGGACTGTTCCCAGAAGTAGCATTTCCTCTGGTGCAGTCCCTCCAACTCTCTGCAAAAGTGACATCTTTTTTAAAAAATTATTTAAAATACAGAGAGCAAAATCTGAGTTGTGACAGACCTTTTGAGAGAGGCATCAACACAACGTACCAAAACTTAGTAGGAAAAAAAGAAATAAAATAAAGGATGGAATAAACAAAATACAGACCAAAAGAACTGTACATAAGATCAATGAATCAAAGAGCTGGTTCTTTGAGAAAATCAATAAAAAGACTCCCCATTAGCCCAACTAATCAAAAAAAGGAGGGAGAAGATACACATCAATAGCATCAGAGATGAGAAAGGAAATATAACAATAGATACCTCGGACACACAGAGAATTATTAAGGAACTATTACAAGCAACTGTATGTGAACAAATCAGAAGACCTAGAAGAGATGGACAGATTTTTGGACACATACAATCCACCAAAACTGAATCAAGAAACAATTATCTAATTAGATCTATTAGGCCCAGCGGCGTGGCCTAGCAGCTAAAGTCCTTGCCTTGAACGCGCCAGGATCCCATATGGGCACCGGTTCTAATCCCGGCAGTTCCACTTCCCATCCAGCTCCCTGCTTGTAGCCTGGGAAAGCAGTGGAGGACAGCCCAAAGCTTTGGGACCGTGCACCCACGTGGGATACCCGGAAGAAGTTCCTGGATCCTGGCTTCGGATCGGCATAGCATCGGCCGTTGCTGTCACTTGGGGAGTGAATCATCGGACGGAAGATCTTCCTCTCTGTCTCTCCTCCTCTCTGTATATATGATTTTCCAATAAATAAATAAATCTTTAAAAAAAAAAGATCTATAACATGAACTGAGATTGAATGGGTCATTAAAGCTCTCCCAACCAAGAAAAGTCCTAAACCAGACAGCTTCACTGCTGAATTCTACCAAACATTTCAAGAGGAACTTACCCCAATCCTACATAGGCTTTTCCAAACAATAGAAAGAGAGGCAATTCTTCCAAACTCTTTCTATGAAACCAATATCTCCTGATGCCAAAGCAAACAACAGAAAAAGAGAACTACAGACTGATATTCTTGATGAATATAGATGCAAAGATCCTTAACAAAATATTAGTAGACAGAATCCAACAGTACATCGGGCAGATCATTTATCCAGACCAGGTGGGGTTCATCCCAGGCATGAAGGGATGGTTCAACATTCGCAAATCAACAAATGTAACACATCACATCAACAAAATGAAAAATAAAAACCATATGATCCATCTCAATAGATGCAGAGAAGGCATTTGACACCACTTCATACTGAAAACCGTAAGCAAGATAGGCTACAAGGAACGGTCTACAACATAAAGCAATTTACAAAAAAACAAATTCCAGCATGATACTAAATGGGGAAATATTAGAAGCTTTTCCACTAAAATCTGGAACTACACAGGGATATCCACTGTCACCACTACTCTTCAATATAAGTATTGGCTGTCCTTGCCAGAGCTATTAGGTAAGAAAAGGGAATTAAACGAATCCAAATTGGAAATGAGGAACTGAAATTATCTATATTTACAGATGACACTATTCTCTACATAGGAGAACCAAAAAAAACTCAGTCAAGACATTACTAGAACTCATAAGAGACTTTGGCAAGGTAACAGGACACAAAATTAATGAACACAAATCGATGGCACTAGTGTACACAAATAATTCCATGGATGAGAAAGAAATTTAAAGTACAGTCCCTTTTAAAATAGTGGAGAAATCTTAAATATCTAGGAATTAAGCTAACTAAATATGTAGAAGACCTCTATGATGAAAACTATAAAACAGTAAAAAAGGAAATAGAAGAAGATATTGAAAAATGGAGAAACGTACCATTTTCCTGGATTGGCAGGATCAACATCATCAAAATGTCCATATTCTCAAAAGTAATATATAGATTCAATGCAATCCCAATCAAAATTCCAACAACATTCTTCTCAGAAATATAAAAGATGATACAAAAGTTCCTCTGGGAACACAAGAGACCAAGAATAGCCAAAGCTATCTTAAAGAATAAAAACCAAGCTGGTGGAATCACAATTCCAGACGTCAAGACATACTACAGAGCAGTGGTCATCAAAACAGTCAGGTACTGGTACAGAAACACAGAAGAAGATCAATGGAACAGAATAGAAATACCAGAAGGGAGCCCACACATGTATAGACAACTAATCTTTGACAAGA
The DNA here is from genome assembly GCF_017591425.1 of Ochotona curzoniae. NCBI lineage: Eukaryota > Metazoa > Chordata > Mammalia > Lagomorpha > Ochotonidae > Ochotona > Ochotona curzoniae. The sequence goes on along the minus strand of NW_024467101.1, from coordinate 7,282,742 downwards.
AAATTGAAAACAATCCAAGGGAAAGCCTGATCTAGTCAACAAATGCTGTTGGAACAACTGGATAGTAGCCTGCAGAATTAAGAAGCAAGACCCACCACACCTGTCACATTATACAAAAATCAGCTCTAAATGGTTCAAAGACCCAAATCAACACCCAGAAACCATCAAACTATTAAAGAAAAACATAGGAAATACTGAAATAGGAACGGGGAAAAACTTCTTAGAAAAGATGCCAAAAGCATAGGCAGTCAAAGATAAAATAAAGAAATGGTACTACATAAAACTAAAAAGCTTTTGTACAGCAAAGGAAATTATTAACAAAAAGTGAAGAAACAACCAACAGAATGGGAGAAGATTTTTGCATACTACACAAGTGATAGGGGATTAATGTCCAAGATTTACAAAGAGCTTCAGAAGCCCAGGGACAGTTTGAAAAAAAAAAAAAAAAAGCACTATGAAAAAAGGAACAGACATTTTTCCAAAGAACAGAATCAAATGACTACCAGACATATAAAAAGATGGTCAGGCTCCCTAGCCATCAGAGACGTACAAATGAAAACCACATTGAGATACCATCTAATTCCAGTGAGACTGGCCTACATTCAGAACTCTACTAACAACACCTGCTGAGGAGAAAGGTACCCTCCTTCACTGCTCATGGAAGTGCAGGCTAATACAACCACTATGGAAATCAGTATGGAGAGTGCTTGGAGAATTGCAAATAAGCCTGTCATATGACCCAGTTATCCTGCTGCTAGGAATATACCCAAAGGAAATGAAAACTACGTATGAGAAGGAGATCTGTAATCCTATATTTGCAGCACAATCTACAATAGCAAAGACATGGAAACAAGTCAGATGCCCATCCAAAGAGGAGTGATCAAAGAAACTGTGGCACATCTACTCCATGGAATATTACTCAGCCAATAAAAATAATGAAATTATACCATTTACAACTAGATGGACCCAACTAGAGACCATTATGCTCAGTGAAATAAGTCAATCCCAAAAAGACAAATAACTTATGTTCTGTCTGATATAAGGAAACCATCATGCAAATTAGAATGCATAGTGATGGAGTAATGGAGACTACCATATCCAGATATGAAGACACAATGCAAGATGCATCCCTACTTCCAAATCAAAGACGGACTCGCAATGAAACTGTTGGACATATCTAGACAACGGGATGATGGACTATCTGACATTGTCTGTACCAGCAATGTCAGGGAACACTTAAATAGCAGACTGATGGAATTCTACCTCCTTATGGAAGAATGTACTGTGCGACAATATGGAGAAAATTTGTTGAGAGGCAGGAATTCAGGGGAGGGGAATTCCAAACTATACAGAATTATATTATAAAATTCAAAATTTTAAATAAAGATTTTAAAAAACTTATAATGAGGTTGATAGGGGGATGGAAGGATAAAGTATTACATTTAAAAAGATGCCAGGGGCTGGTGCAATGGCTCTACAGACTAATCCTCCATCCTATGGAACCATCATCCTATATGGGTGCCAGTTTGTGTCCCTGCTGTTCTACTTCCCCTGCTGTGGCCTAGGAAAGCAGCAGAAGATGGCTCAAGTCTTTGGGACCTTGCACCCACATAGAAGACCCAGAAGAGGCTCAAGGCTCCTGGCTTCAGGCTCCTGGTTCTGGATCAGCTCAGCTCCGTTCACCACAACCGTGTGGGGAGTGAACCAACAGACAGAAGTCCTTCTTTGTCTATCACTCCTTCTCTCTGCTCTCTGTAAATCTGCCTTTTAAATAAAAATGTATTTTTAAAAAGATGCCACATACAATACACTGTAATTGTCTTTTATATAAAAAATAAATGAGGAGTTGGTGCGATAGCATAGTAGGGTAAGTTTCTGCCTTTGGCACTGGCATCCCTCATGGGCGCCAGTTCAGGGCCCAGCTGCCCAACTTCTGATCCAGGCCCAGCTGCTCCGTTTCTCATCCAGCTCCCTGCTTACTGACCTAGGAAGGCAGCCGATAATAACTCAAGTCCTTAACACCCTGCACCCATGCAGGAGACCTGGAGGAGGCCCCTGGCACCTACCTTCAGACTGGTTCAGTTCCAGCTGTTGTGGTCATTTGGGGTGTGGACCCCAGAGAGAGGATCTCTCTCTATCACCTTCTCTCTATTACTCTGCCCTTCAAATAAAAAATAAAACAAATCTTTAAACATAAAATAAATGAAATACAAACCCCTATAGGCATACAAATATATACACAATTCAATGCAAGATGCATGTTTTGAAAACTCCACTCCGGGGTTGGCATTATGGCAAAGTGGGTTAAGCCTCTACAGGCCACATCAGACTCCCATATGCATACCAGCTCAACATCCACTCCAGCTTCCTGCTAATGCTTCTGGGAAAGGTGGTAGAGGATAGCCCACTTTTTGGATCCCTGCCACCCACAAGGGAGGCGCTGATGGAGCTCCAGGCTCCTAGCTGCAGCCTGACACAGCTCCAGCTATTGCAGCCATTCGAGGAGAGAAACAACAGATGAAAGATCTCTCTCTCAAACTTTGCCTTTCAAATAAATGTATAAACTTTTACAGAAAAAGAAAAATCTCCACGTACACTTCGACAGCACCTTTGTAAAGGGGAGGAATGACTGGTTAGGGAGAGAACTTTCACTTGGCAAGGCAAGTTAATTTCCTGAGTAAATTTTTCTTTTAACTAAAAAGAAGGATGGAGCCAGCGATGCCAGCATCCCACATGGGCATTAGTTCCAGGCCCAGTTGCTCCACTTCCAATCCAGCTTCTTGCTGATGTACCATCCGAGAAAGCAGGGAAAGATGGCCTAAGTGCTTGGGCTCTAGCACCCATGCAGGAGACTCAGAGGAAACTCCTGGCTCCTGGCCTAGTTACTGTGGCCATGTGGGGAATAAACCAGTAGATGAAGATCTCTCTCACTCCACCTTTCAAATAAATGAAAATAAATTTGAAAAAACAGAGAGAGAGAAGGGCATTGTGGTGCAACATATTAAACCACTGCTAAGACACCTCCATCTCATCAGAGCGCCTCATTTGAGGCTTGGCTATTCTGCCTCAGCCCAGCTCCTGCTCTTGTGCCAGCCAAAGATGGCCCATGTGCTTGGGCTCCTGTCACACATGTGGCAGACACAGATGCAGTTCCTGGTTCTTACTTTCGACCTGCCCAACCTCAGCTGTTGCAGGCACTCGTGGAGTGAAGCAGCAGCAGTCTCGTTGTCTCTGTCTCTCTTCATCACTCTGCTTTCAAACAAATAAATCTTTTCAAAAACAAGAACGAAACTCAAGCCAGGAAAGAAAAAGAAGCATAAGATCGTGACTGAAGACTGCAAGCCGCTATCCATTCCAGCACCTTCTTTTATAAATTATTGGCCCCAGGAATTCAGGGCTTGGCATGTGCAAGCAGTAAACTTGATTCTATGTCTAGAATCAAGCAGAACTTCAGGAATGATTTCATGTCCAGTTCCTTAGAATTGTGCGGAGGGAAACTGAGATTGGGATGGGAGGGGGCAGGGAAGGCTGTTCCCCACTTTCACCCCACCCCACCTCCACCACTGCCAGCGCTCGTGCCAAAGCTCCTTGGGACACAGGGCCCCGGGCTGAGGTCCAGGCAGCCTCAGCTCCCAGCTCTGCCCCCACACTGCACGCTGTACAAACTGCTCTCCGTCTCCAGGAAAGGGGAGTTTATAAATTTGGCCACATTTTGGAACAACAGAGCCATAAATGGACATGACTGAGAGAGGCTGGGACGTACCTGACCTTTGAGGCTGGGGAGGGGAAGGGAGAAGAGAGCGGGCAGGCTCGAGACATGGCCCAGATTCCTACATCCCAACAACACAAATAAATAAATAAATAAAGTAAAACCAGAGAGACCAGCAAGCCCAGGGGTGGGGAGATGTGGAAGCTCAGACCAACGAGGATACAGGGACCCCTCTAAAACCAAAAGACTCTGAGGCTCAGCAGCCATCCAGTCTAGCCAGTGATGAGAACATGTGGGAAGCTTGTGGAAATGCAGAGCTCCAGGCCCACTTCTGATGTGCAGTGAACCAGACACTTCTAGAATTTTCTGGAAGCATCCAGGATTGATTCCATGCAACCAGAGAGAAACTAAAGTTTGAGAGCCAGTAGCATCCATGCCCTTCAAACAGGCTTTCCTCCTTGATTGTTATTGCTACCAGACTATCGTCTGCAGGTGGGATTCCCTGCAGTGTGTGCACGGCCTCCACAGCAATCTCTTGGGCAACTTGCTCCTCATCCCCAGCCCGTCACCCCCACCCACATACACATGCACACACACAGCGTTTTGGACAACACAGGTGAGAGGAGGACTCTGGGAGTCCCAGACAGAATCAGGTCTCTGCCCTTCCTCCGAGTGGCAATCAGCTCAATTCTAGACCCCAAGTAGCTTTTTCCCGGTCCAGACACAATGCATCCACACATGCACGTTTGGCTTTCCTAGGCCTGGAATCAGCACCCAGCTCCTCCTCCACAAAGCTCTCCTAGATCTCTGCACTCCCAGACGTCATCATGATTTTTGTTTTTGTTTTGTTTTAAGATTTATTTATTTTTATTGCAAAGTTAGATATACAGAGAAGAGGAAAGACAGAGAAGATGATCCTCTGTCCGCTGATTGACTCCTTAAGTAACCGCAACGGCCGGAGCTGAACCACCGAAGCCAGGAGTCTGGAGCTTCCCCCGGATCTCCTACGCAGGTGCAGGGTCACAAGGCTTTGGGCCGTCCTCAATTATTTCCCCAGGCCACAAGCAGAGAGCTGGATGGGAAGCAGGGCTGCCAAGATTAGAACCGGCGCCCATATGGGATCCTGGCACGTTCAAGGCAACAACTTTAGCCACTAGGCCACCGATTCCGGCCTGTCATCGTGTTTTTTACTCCAAGCTCTAGTCTCTGAATGAATGAATGAAAGGATGGATGGATGGATGAATGTGAATTAATGACCTCCTGGCTCTGGCACTCCTGTGTGTTTGTCAAAAATATCTGCTCAACTACAATAAAATCAGGATTTTCTGAGTCAATTTACATCTGAATCCACTGGCAGTATTTCTTTGTTTAACAGTCAGAGGAACACAAGGTGGACAGACACAGATCTTCCTGCTGTTGATTCACTCCCCAGATGGCCACAACAGCTAAGGCTGGGTCAGGCTGAAGCCAGGATCCAGGAACTCCACCTGGGTCTCCCACATGGGTGTCAGGGGCCCCAAGCACCTGAGCCATTTTCCACTGCCATCCCAGGTGCATTAGTAGGGAGCTGGTTAGGAAGCAGAGAAACCAGGACCCATGAACCGGCACTCCCATAGATGATGTGGTGTGACAAACAGCTGTTTAACCTGCGATGCCACTAACTACAAGTACCCACTTCGGACTTGCCATGTGGAAAGAAATCAGATTGTTCCAGGGGCATAGAGGACTGCAGAAGCAGGCTACATCCAAACACACACCTAAAACCATAGGACACAGCCCGTCCACGGTGGCCCTGCAAGAGATGATGACTTGACTGGCATTTCAGAAGAGCCCCCCTGGGCAGTGAGTGTGCTAGGGGCAACGCCCGGGGGCCAAAGTCACATGTGACCGACAACCCACCCCACGAGACCCAGCTGGGAAGTGCACAAGAGACACCACAGCCAGGCCTGCTGCTTGGGTGGGACTCCTGACCTGCTCAGCCCTCAGCTCTTTGATCCTCTGCACCTTATCTATGTTTTAAGCACACACACACAGAAAGAAAATAAAGCCCCTTGGAGCCTCACAAGTTTGGCTAAAGCCCACAGGATTGTTTACTTTAAAAAAAAAAAAACTGTTTTCCCACTGAATCTTCACTTTTGTGGCTCCAGCAGTTGGCGTACACCCAAGGGAGCTGGGGACAGCGAGCTTCCGTCCCTCTGTCATTGTCCTCTGGCTCGCAATAGCTCGTGGCTGCTGGGCGGGGGGTGGGGGGAGCATTTCCTGTGGCCCTGCAGGGCCGGGAGGGGGAGGCTGGAGGGGGTGTAGAGTAGGACAGGACTTCCCACGGATGCAGCTGGCTAGGCTGCATTTCCCTAGAAGACACAGCCACTCTTAGGAGAGGAAGGAGCGGCAGGAGAGATGCAGCTCTCCAACCCTCCCCAGCTCACAGTTCAGTTACTCCAAGTTTTAACACCACAGAGGGGCAGGGTTCACGGGCTAGCCCATGAAAGCCTACTGTGCTCAATATAGGATAACCCTAGTCCAGGACAGAGGCTCCTGCAGGCCCACCAGAGGGTTTGCACCAAACGGTTTCGAAATTCGTCCTGGGTCCAGCACTGTAGCCTAGTGGCTAAAGTCCTTGCCTTGCATATACTGGAATCCTATATGGTCTCCGGTTCTAATCCCAGCATCCCTGCTTCCCATCCAGTTCCCTGCTTGTGGCCTGAGAAAGCAGTCAAGGATGGCCCAAAGCCTTGGGACCCTGCATGGGAGACCTGGAAGAGGCTCTGGGCTCTTAGCTTCAGATTGGCACAGCTCCGGCTATTGAGGCCACTTAGGGAGTGAATCAACAACGGACGGAAGATCTTCCTCTCTGTATATCTGACTTTCCAATAAAAAATAAAATAAATCTTTTTAAAAAAAAAAGCAACCCAATTCAAAATATATGAGCTAAGAATGAGGTACAGATGTGCCAACCACAGACCAGAGCTAAGAAAGAAGGCACCAGGGCACTGATGAGCCCACTCCCACCAAACTCTTCACATGAACCCACCACTCTGGACTCAGGTCACAGGGGCCCCTTCCTCTCACATCAGCCCCCCTTCTGAACCCCCTCCACTCTCATGGCTTGTTCTCGGGTCTCTCTGTCATCATTATCATTTTGCCTGGATCGGCCCTATTCCTTCCGGCACTCACTCAACCCGTGATTTATGGGGTGACCCATGTCATCTCCCTGCACAGTACCTACCCCTGACAACTGGTGAAAATGTGGCTTCCAGGGTACTGCTTAGAAAGGGGAAGGAAGGAAAGAATGGGTGTGGCCAGGTCTCATGGGAAGCAGCTTATATAGCTGCACTCTGCTTGCGCCTTATTTGTTGGAGGCAGTCACATGCCCCTTCCAAATGCAAGGGAGCCTGGGAAATGGACTCCAGGGTTGAAGTGGGAAGAAACAGATGGTAAGACAAGAGTAATGAGGGCCTGGAGAGGCCAAAGAAAAGCAAAAACAAAAGCGTGTGTATCGCATCTGGCTGCCTCAACCCCACCCAGGGTGGAGGAGGGTATGTCTTGATCCATGTCTGCCTTTTCCTGTGCTGTAGAATCAATTAGTGGTCAGCCCCTGAAATAGGCAGCACCCTCATCCCCCCTAACAATCACCTCTCCTTCTCCCCCCCAAAGGCTGCCTGCTACAAACCATGATGTTCTGTCCTCAGGAGCACCCGTGGGCATGTCCTCGGATAAGCAGGAAATACAGAGAAGTTTCAGAAGGAATTGGGAACTACATACCCCCAACTCCCTAGCTCTGTTGTTGAAATGACTGAGATGTGCTCTGCTCTGTAAGGCTTTTCTAGGACTGGTGCTGCAGTGTAGTAGGCTAAGCCTCTGCCTGTGGCACTAGCATCCTATATGAGTGCCACCAGTTCAAGTCCTAGCTGTTCTGCTTCGAGTCTGACTGCCTGCGAATGCACCAGGGAGAGCAACAGAAGATGGCTCAAGTCCGTAGGCCCCTGCCACCCACATGGGAGACCCAGATGAAGCTCCTGGCTCCTGGTTCCAAGCCTGAGCCTGGCCCAGCCCCAACCATTAAAGTGAAACTGTGGACAGACCCTATTTCTTCCCCATCTCCCTCTCTGTAACTGTCTTTCAGATAACTAAATGAATCTTTGAGGGGAGGGAAGGCTTTCCTGGTGGGAGTGGTCTCTGACGTCACCCACCAGGGTAACCAGCGAGACAACCCTTACTCTATTGCCTTGTTTTCCCTCCCCATCTCACCTTCTCACCCCCCAGCAGGGATTCCCTGAGTATAACCTCCCAGATAGATTATTTGCATTTAAATATTTGTCTTGGGCTTTATTCCTGGGAACACTCAAGTTGAGATAGCACCCCAGGGACAGAGACACTGACCCGGTTCTTGGTGTACTGTGTGTGTGTCAAGAGATAACTGGAAACCCACAAGACACATGTCCCGAGGTTGCTCATCTTGGCCATGACAGCTACAGGCTTCCGAAGGAGAGGGCCTCTTCCACTTGGGAAAGGGAAAAAAAAAAAAAACAACCTATGGAGGATTTATCTGTTCATCCGGTTTCTTTCCCACACACAGGAAATCCTGGGCAGGCGGCAAAACTTCCTAGGGTGGAAGAGGAGGCGGGGGTCACAGCAGCTCTGGGTCAGAAATCACCCCCTCCTGCAAGCAAGTGTGAGGATGTTGGGGGCGGGGGACTGTGCCTTCCTCACACGCAGCAGAAAGAGAAAGTCTAGAATCCAGTCTCAGCTCGGCCTGCTGACTGACTGCTTGACTGCATCATACAGGGCTATCCCTTCTACCCTCTGGCTTCTGACTCCCACATCAAACAAGTGGAGTGACTCGGGCAGCGGGGGAGGGAAATGTGGGTTCTTGTCTGGACCCACATCCATGCCTGGCCCACCTTGTCACGTGTGAACACTTTGAAAAGGTCCAGGAAGCCAAAACAAACACAACTATATTAACAACTAGTAAGAAGTCAGAGAGGGGCCGGCATTGTTGTGCAGTGCCGATGATGCTAGCTAGCAGCCCAATGTGGAGCACACTGGTTCGAGTCCCGGCTGCTCCACTTCAGCGGGAGATGACCCAAGTTTCTGGACTCCTATTGCCCACAAGGGAGACCTGAAAAGTCTCAAATCTCCTTCGAGATCCCGAGCCAAGGCTCCCTGACTAAACCTTCTTGGATATCTGAAAGAACGAAACTTTGAGAGATTGGCACCATGGCGCATTCGGCTAAGCCTCCACCTGCAGGCCAGCATCCTCTAAGGTCGCTGGTTTGAGTCCTAGCTATTCCTCTTCAGGTCCAGCTTCGCTGTATGGGAAGGTAGTGAAGTGTGGCCCAAGTCCTTGAGACACTGCACCCACCTGGGAGACCCAGAAGCAGCTCCTGGCTCCTGGCCTTGGATCAGCTCAATTTTGGTTAGTGTGGCATGTGGGGAATGAATCAGCAGATAGACAATTCTGTCTCTCCTCTCTGTAAAGCTGTCTTTCACATAAAAACAAATCATTGAATGACAGTTTGAGAGAGTGTAAATGATCCTCACTGCCATCGCCATTTGATTTGGGGGAATGTGTTTTGTAGCCATAGGTAACTAGGATGGACAGTCAGGTGACTTAGTTTTGGCTAATAAGATATAAGGAAAAATGAGCTATATACCTTTAGGAAATTTTTCTGAAAAGAGGATCAGAAAAGAGAGAAGAAATACTCAGGGGTTCTCCTCTGTAAATCTGCCTTTCCAATAAAATGAATTTGAGAAGCAGAGATAGAATGAGAGAGATAGAAAGGGAAAGAGATCTTCCATCTGCTGATTCACTCCCCAGGTGGCTGCAAAAGCCAAAGCTGGGCCACCCTGAAGCAAGGAGGAGGGAGCTTCTTCCAGGTCTTCCAGTTGAGTGCAGGGTGCAAGGACTTGAGCCACCCACTGCTGCTTTCCCAAGGTGCCTCAGCAGGGAGCTGAATCAAAAGCAGAGCAGCCGGGACTTGAAGCAGCACCCGTATCAGAGAGCCTTGGTCCAGGCTCGGCTCCACTGGTTGCTAATGTGCATCCTAGGAGGCAGCAGGTGACAGCCCAAGCACATGGCCTGTCCACAGGGCGCTCCCAGACCCTGGGCTTCTGGCTAGCTCAGTGCTAGCTTCGTGGGCTGAGAATGAGCCAGCAAATGAGCAATCTCTCTGCGCTGTTTCTCTGGGTTTTTTGTTTGTTTGTTTGTATGGGGGGGTTGCCTCCCAAATACATAAATTAATTAACAATTCTTTTAAGATAAATGAGGTAGACCAAGAGGGGCAATCTCTCCCTAGCTAATAAGCCTCCTCTTCCCTCCAAAAAAATGTCAAAAACATCCAAAACTATGGAATACTTATAATATATACATAATAACTATAAGCATATGGCTGTCTTGTATTGTATGGCCCATTTCAGGCACACACAGGCTTGGCCTGGGGCCAGGACCGCCTCCAAGGAGCCCATACACAGCCAAGTAAGCTGGAGCTGGCTGTGAGTGGGTGGATTTAGTCACTCTCCACCTGGACCTACCCACAGGGCGATTGGGCACCCTTAGAACACAGCTTTCCTGAATGAGGAATTTAAGAGAGTAAGGCACAGGCCCGGTGCAGTAGCCTAGCGGTTAATGTCCTCAACTCACATGTGCCAGGATCCCATATAGGTGCCAGTTCTTATCCCGATGGTCCCACTTCCTATTCAGCTCCCTGCTTGTGGCCTGGGAAGACAGTCGAGCATGGTCCAAAGCTTTAGGACCCTGCTACCCATATGGGAGACCTGGAAAGAGGCTCTGGGCTCCTGGTTTTGGATTGGCTCAGTTTCAGCCATTGCGGCCACTTGGGGAGTGAATCAGCAGATGGAAGATATTTCTCTCTGAAATAATGTATCTTTTTCCCAGTGGAGCTGGATTAGAAGTGGAGCATCCAAGACTTGAACCGGTGCCCAGATGGGATGGTGGCATTGCAGGCTGTGGCTTAACCCACTACACCACAGTGTTGGCCCATGCAACAGTGGATTTTATGACCTAAGCTTGGAAGTCGTTCTTGGAAGAAAAGATGTCACAGAACTTGCAGATACATTTTGAAACCACCAAGCTCATCTCTGGTTCCAGGGCGTCTGGGAAAGCAAATGAGAACAAGACTGTGAAGATGAACTTTTTTTTTTTTTAAAGAATATATATGTTTTTATTTCTGTAAGAGAGGGAAGAAAAAGCCAACATTGTGACATAGCATGTTAAGCCACCACCTGTGATTCCGGCATCCCATACAAGCATCAGTTCGAGTCTCAGCTGCTGTATTTCCAATCCGTCCCCCTGTTAACGTGGCCCAGGAAAGCAGCAGAGAATGATTCAAATGCTTGGACCCCTGCCACCCACATGGCAGACCTGGATTCCCAGGCTCCTGACTGCAGCCTAGCCCAATCCCAAACTATGACAGCCATTTGAGACGTGGAAGGTCTCTTGCTCTGTAACTCTGCCTTTTAAATGAATCAATCTTTCTTTTAAAATAAATAAATACAAAAGAGTTAGAGCACCCTTAGGCAAGTTCACTCCCCTAAATGCCCACGATAGGAGCAGTGAACTCACTTCAGGTCTCCCCTGTGCTGGCAGACACACCATTACCCGCTGTCTGCCCGGGTGTGCATCTGCAGGAAGCTAGCATCAGAAGCAGGGATGGGAATTGAACCCAGGCCCTCTAGTAGGGGATGATGCCATCCAACTGGTGTCGCTCTATCATGGATTAGACACACCTGTCCCAAGCAGCTTGCAGCGACAAGAACTCATCCCCTGGAACGCAGTGCCAACCAAGACAAAAATCAGGACTTTGCAAGGAAGGAAGGAGAGGTGAAGAAGATGGTGAGGAGGCAAAGGCAAAAGGGAACAGGGCTGCCAGCTGGCCATGCTCCAACATCCTGTGGGATGTGCCCATGCAAAATTTGTTGCTTACCTCAAGTCAGATTTCTTTGGCTGAGGGGAGTGGGAGACCAGCCTGCAATGACCATAGTTGGAAGTCAGGGACCGGATGGGGAAGCAAATGGCAGCCTGGGCAAAGCTTGTGTTTTGAAGCAAGGGGATGAACCTTGGATCAGAGGGCAGCAAAGTGTGTACGTGTGCGTGTGAAGCGGGGAGAGGGTTATTCCCCTAGGGTCCCTGCTGCCAGCCTGACTCCACACCCACTGCCACCACCGCCATCAGCATCCCTGCACTGTCATGGCCACCTGAATCTCAAAACGCAATCAGGGGTGAGAGAAAAGGGGAGTGCAATGACTCAATTGTTTAATCCTCCACCTGCCAGTGTCAGCATCCCATATGGGTGCTGATTCGTGTCTTGGCTGCTCCACTTCCCATCCAGCTCCCTGCTTTATGGCCTGGGAAAGCAGTCAAGGACGTCCCAAAGCCTGAGCATCCTACACCCTGCCTAGGAGACCTGGAGGAGGCTCCTAGCTCCTGGCTTGCGATTGACTCAGTCCAGCCATTGAGGCCTTTTGGGGAGTAAACCAGAACATGGGACATTTTTCTCTCTGTGTCTCTCTTTCTCTTTCTAAGTCTGTCTTTCCAATAAAAATAAGTAATTAAATTTTAAAACACACATACACACACAGAGCCAGGAAGTTCTTCACCAGAGCCCCCTGAAAGCAAACTCACCAAGCTGAAGCAGGAATTGGGGGTGGGGAGACCTGCTGAGGGTAGCGCTGCACAAGGCCTGGCACAGGGTGTGGGGAATCGCTGTATGACCTCAGGCAAGCCCCCCACCCCCCGAGCCTGCCTTCCCTGGATCTAGGGAGATCTTGTTCTAAACTGTCTCAGAGGGCTCCTGCAGCCCAGGTCGTTGGTTTACATGTTTTCCTCCCAAAGAGAAAGAAAGAAAGCCTGGAGGGAACCACAGACGTGGCTGATTTCACTCATCCCATCTCCAAACCTAACAGCCAAAAATGTCCTCTGTGACATAGGTTTTATATAAACAGTGGTGCATTAATACTCACAAAGACCCCAAAAGGAGTCTCAGATGTGCTATTTTTATCCCTTAAAGCACGCACACACGCACGCTCCTTTGCCCTCATGGCGTAAGTTTCTCCACTGGGTTTTTACAAGAAGCCAGAGTTCCAGTGAAGGGCCCCCTAATTAAACGAGTTGGACTTGGGGCCAGGAGGGAGCCGGCGAGAGCCTCCTGGCTGGGCATGATGTCACCACGATTGTGCATTTCTCATGACCCAAGAATGTGAGTGTGTTTTCACTGCGCGCAACGGAGCCCGGTGATGCAAGCACAGCCTGGTAAACAGGCCGGAGACAGGCAGGCCCTGTGGAGGAGCCGGGCTAGCTCAGTGCAGAGGCCTGGCCAGGGGCCCAGCTCCCGCTTAACTCCTTCCTGGCCAGACTGCCTGAAGGACCTCGGAGAATTGCTGGAGAGGAGTCTCTACTCCATGCCTGGTTCTCTCTGCCAGGCAAGCTCCCTGGTAGTGACAAGCCCTGCATTGGAAGTCTCCCAAGAAGTACATTTCCCACTCCACACTGCAACTTGACTTCTGGCCCAGGGCCTCTGTTTTCTCATCTGTACAATGGGCAGAATGCAGTGCTTGTTTCTTTACCTGTAGCTGCACAATCATGAAAATCTAGACAGTGGCCTAGTAACTAAAATCCTTAGCTTGCATGCACTGGGATCCCATATGGGCGCCGGTTCATGTCCCAGCAGCCTGCTTCCCATCCAGCTCCCTGCTTGTGGAAAGCAGTCGAGGACGGCCCAAACCCTTGGAACCCTGCACCTGCGTGGGATACCCGGAAGAAGGTCCTGACTCCTGGCTTTGGATCAGCTCAGCTCCAGTCATTGTGGCCACCTGGGGAGTGAATCAATAGATCCTCCTCTCTGTCCCTCCTATTCTCTGTACATCTGACTTTCCAGTAAAAACAAACAAATCTTTTTTAAAAAGAAAATCTAGACACCCACGGAGAAAAATTATTTGGGTCAAAATTTGTCCAACCTGGGCTTAAGCTTGTCACAAGCTTAAGTCTTTATTTTATCTCATGTAGGGACAAGACTCCTAGTTCCAGCTACAAAAATGTCTGATCAGAAATACCTCATCTAATCATTTTCAAAAATCTCCCTCAGCCTACCCCAAGGGGCCAGTGTCACGGCATAGCAAGTAAAGCCACCACTTGCAACACCTGCATCCCATATGGGTATGAGTTCAAGTCCCAGCTCCTCCACTTCCAACCAGCACCCTGCTAATGTGCCTGGGAAGGCAGCAGGGTATAGTCTAAGTGCTCAGGTCTTTGCCAACCATGTGGAAAGACCCAGAGCAAACTCTGGGCCCCTGACTTTGATGTGGCCCTGTCCCTGTTGTTGCAGCCATCTGGGGAGTGAACAGCAGGTGGAAGATCTCTTCCTCTCCCTCTCTCTCTCCTTGTAACCGCCTTTTGAGTATACAAGCATATCTTTAACCCCTCCATATAAGAGGGATAGGGTCATGGCCAATAGGCTAAGCAGCCAACTATGATGTCAGCAATCCCATATGGCAACTGGTTTGAGTCCCAGCTGTTCCACTTCCAATCCAGCTCCCTGATAACACACCTGGAAAAGCAGCAGAAGGTGAAGTGCATGGGCTCCTGCCACCACATAGGAGACCCTAGATGGAATTTTGAGCTCCTAGCTTCAGCCTGGCCCAGTCCCAGCCTTCACATGCATTTGGGGATTGTGTCAGTGGATACAAGATCTCCCTCCCTCTCTCTTTCTCTCTATAACTCTGCCTTGCAAATAAATATATCTGAAAAGAAGGAAAAGAAAAGAGAGAAAGAAAGAGAGAAAGAAAGAAAGAAAGAGAAAGAAAGAAAGAAAGAAAGAAAGAAAGAAAGAAAGAAAGAAAGAAAGAAAGAAAGAAAGGAAGGAAGGAAGGAAGGAAGAAAGAAAGAAAGAAAGAAAGAAAGAAAGAAAGAAAGAAAGAAAGAAAGAAAGAAAGAAAGAAAGAAAGAAAGAAAGAAAGAAAGAAAGAAAGAAAGACTATGAAACCCATCCAGCCCTAACACTGCTGGCCAAGGCTTGGGAACCTGGAAGCACCTGCCTCTATCCTGTGGGGCTAAGCCTTCTTCTAGAACATGGGCCCCGAGGGACAGGGCTTCAGTACATCCCTGCTGTGTCCCCAGCAGCCAGCTGAGTGCCATGGGGGCAGCTAAAGCTACACCTGCCCCATAAATACCATATGCTGGTGATTATGGGAAACTGAGGTCTAATCACTGACAGCAATTCTGATTTTTCCCCAAAAAAGGTGGCCACTCACATTTCTCTGCTGGCTGCTCGCACACAGCATGGTGACCCCCCTGCAACATTCCAGGGAGGCCTCCTCCCTGGCTGGCTGGTTTGCGGGCACCGATGAGTTTTCTTTGGCAGCAGATTAAGTTGATGTATTAAAAAAAGAGGGGGAGAAGAGAGGGGGGCCCAGGACTTGAAGCTGGGGGTAGGGAAGTGATCATGCTGAGTAGGGTAGGGGCTAGGGGTGTATGGAGAAGACAGGACCTGCTGGCCAGCCTGAGCAGGAGACCCAGACACTTCTATGAACTTGAATGTGTCCATTAAGGCCTGTCTTCAGTCTAAAGCAAGAGAATTATCCAGAGCCATGTGGAGCTTAGGAAAGAAAAGGCCTTCCTGATGTGCTCTGACCTACCCCTTACTGCTGTGGGGTCTCCAAAAAACTCTCTTTTCCACTCTAGGCCTCAGCGTGCGTGATGATGTTGGAGAACCCAGCCCAGAGGAGCAGAGCTGAGCTCACGGGTACTGGCTCAACTTTAAGTCCCAAGTTCTTGCCCTTGCTGAGCAGGGAAACTAGGGTAAATCCCTTTCTCTCTCTGAGCCATCAATGACCACAGCTGTAAAATGGGACGAAGGTATAGAGCTGTCCATGAATGCATGTGCCTGGGACTCAGTGGGGATAAAGACATGTTACGGCACAGTGCCCCAGACCTGGCGGGTGGGAGGCTGCCCCAGAGCTCATGTTCTTTGCCCGACACTGAGGGGTAATCACAGGGCCTTCTGTTTCCAGCTTTATGACCTCCCCTGCCCCCTGCTTCTCCTAAGTACACATCGGTGTTGGCCCTGTTTGTCAGAGGTGGAATTGGAGTGGTGAAGTGACTTCCCCAAGGCTACACAGCCAGTCAGAGGCAGAGCTGAGATGGGCCACACTCTGAGCACGTTAAGAAAGCTTTAATGGCCGAGTCCTTGTTCAATTCCTGGAAACAAGAGATTCCAGGCCTAGCTGGGTGTCCTTAGGCAAGACCAAGGTCTCAATTCCCCCTCTGTCCTGAACTGTGGGAAAAGGACTTCCATACACTCTGAGCTGGGACAGGCAACTTCAAAGTCTTGATCAAGGGAGAATAAGAGAACTGATCCTCCCCATACTCTGGGTCAATATAGGATCAGATCTGGTGACAAAGTGACAAGTGAGTGGCGGGGGAAGAGGATGGCCACTTGGCACAGTGGCTAGGATACCACTTAGGGCCCCCGCATCTCATATTGGAATGCCAGTTCCACTTCCAACACCCTTCTCATGGGCATACTAGGAAACCGCAGTGATAACTAAAATACTTGAATCCAGGGCCAGCATCATGGAATGCCTCCTGGAATGCTAGCATCCCAAATGGGCACCAGTTCGAATCATGGCTACTCCACTTCTGATCCAGCTCCCTGCTAATGTGCCTGGGAAATATAGTGAAAGATAGTTCAAGTGCTTGGGTTCCTGCCAACAACATAGGGGACCCAGATGAAGCTCCTGGTTGTTAGCTCTGGCCTAGTCCAGTGCTGGCCATTTTGGCCATCTGGGGAGTGAACCAATAGATGGAAAATCTGTCTCTCCCCACTCTCTCTCTCTAAACTCTGCTCTCAAATTAAAACAAAAAAAAATTAATTAATTAAAAGTTAAAAAAAATAAAGGATTTGAGTCCTTGCCACCCATGCAGGAGACCTGGTTGGAAATTTGGGCTCCTGGCTTCAGCCTGGCCCAGTCCAGTCCTAGCTGTTGGGATCATTTGGAAGAGTAAACCAGTGGGTTTGGAAGGTCCATCTCAGTCTTTCAAATAACAGAAAAAAAAAAAACAATTTTTCAAAGAAACCTGGAAAGGTTCTGGGTTCAGGATACTAGTCAGAAACCTTCCCTGACCTGCCCACAAGGTCTAGCCCTGAGCGTGGTGCCTCCCTCCTCTGGACATTAAGAACTTGGCCTCAGTTCTCAGCTCCATTCATCTCTGACTGTGTCTTGCAGAGTTCCCTACCTTAATATCAGGCTTTCCAACAGTAGAATGGGGAGAGGGTGAGATCACAGAATGCGTTAGCCTGAAGAATTCCTGAACAACCAAAATGAATCGCTCCTGGTTCCAGAGGCTGGAAACCCCAAGACCAAGGCGCCCGCAGATGTGGTGTCTGACAAGGGCCTGGTGCCTAGTGATGGTGCCCTCCAGGTGCCTTCCCCTGGTGGAAGGGTAAAATCCATTGATCCAACTCCTGAGGGTGCAGTGCTCAAGGCTTCTTCCCACCCAAAAGCTCCACCTCTTAGTTTTGTCACAACACAGAAATCTGAGGGGAATGCATACAGATTAGAGCACCCATGGATATTGGTTGAGTAATTTCTTTTGCCACCTGGACATCAGTCCTCAAAGAGTCTGTATGTAAAATGCCTGGTCCAGATATGGGTTCCCACTAAATGGATGGATGGATAGATGGATGAGCGGATGGATGGATGGATGGATGGATGGATGGATACATGGATGGGTAGTTGGATGGGATGAATGGGATGAATGACTTATCCCTCATCACATAGTCATAAAGAATCTCCTCCTGACACCTCTCACTGGGCGTTGAAGGTTGTGTAAGTAAGGGTAGGGATTGGGGAGGACTCCAGGTAGATGGGACAGCATAGGTAAAGGCTTGGCCTTATAATTACCACAGCACAGATGGAGACACTGGTCTTGTGTTCTCTTTCAGTGACTCACTCTGCAAGATCCTGAGGAGAGCAACTTGAAGAAAATTCTCCTAGAGTCCGCTGGAGCAGTGCCAGGAGGCCGCGTGTGGACCAAGGCCTCCTGGTCCAGAGGAACAGGCAGGAGCAGGCCCAGCCCAAGGGTCGGGCCTCCGAGGGCCAGGCCTGACCTGGCCATATTTGGTCTGCAAGGAACTGGGAAGCCTCCTGCCTGCTGTGCTGCCCACACACACATCCAGAACCAAGGCCACCCACAGTCGCTGAGTCAGGGAGGCAGCTAGGGTCAGGAGCAGAGGCCCCAGAATGGAGTGATGAGAACACAGAACCGCAGAGCCTGGCCTTTAGGGTCAAGTTCAAATCTTGCCAACTCCTATGACAGCATATCACCCCTTAGAAGCTCTGTTTTAGGGAGCCCAGTGCTCTGGTTCGTGTTCCTGCTGCTCTACTTTCCACTCAGCTCCCTGCTATGCTTGTGGCCTGGGAAATCAGTAGAGGACAGCTCAAAGCCTTAGGACCCTGCACTTGCATGGGAGACCCGGAAGTGGGTCCTGACTCCTGGCTTCAAATCAGCTCAGCTCCAGCCATTGAAGCCACTTGGGGAGTGAACCAATGGATAGATGACCTTTCTCTCTGTCTCTCCTTCTCTCCATAAATCATGTCTGCCTTTCCAGTAAAAATAAATAAATCTTTTTTTAAAAGTTCTTCTTTTGTTTATGAAACAAAACAAGAGCAGCAAAGACAGACTATCAGGGACTGCCAAATGCCAACTAGTGCTAGGCACCCTACTTGAATTCCCTGGCTAGTTTCACACCATCAAGAGGAAGTACTATTGTCTACATGAAAGAAGATGTAGACAATAGTATCTCAGCATTTCTCATCTATGCCACAGTGATTCCCAGTTCTCATGTCCACCAGGAGTGCCTCAGTATCACCCAGCATGAAGTGCCCAGAGAGTTACTTCTACATGAGAAAATGGAGGAACTGAATGTTGAAGTCATAAGCAAATAAGAGACAGAGCTGGAAAGGCTGGGGCTCGCATTACCATACAGCAAGTTAAGCCACTACCTGTAACCCTGGTATCCCACATGGGCACTGGATCAAGTCCCAGCTGCTCCACTTCCAACTCAGCACCCTGCTAATGTACCTAGGAGAGCAGCAGAAGTGCTTGGGCTCCTGCTATCCATGTGAGAGACTCAGATGGAGTTTCAGGCTGCTGCCTATGATCTGCTCCAGCCCTGGTCATTTGAGGAATGAACAAGCAGATGGAAGATCTCTCTTCCTTGTAACTAACTCTACATTTCTAATAAATAAATACATGTATTTTTTAAAGTTTCTAAAGCTGAGGCCAGCACGGTGGCTCAACAGGCTAATCCTCCAACTTGATGCACCAGCATCCCATATGGATGCCGATTTGTGATCGCACTTCTCCACTTCCCATCCAGTTCTTTGATTATGGCCTGAAAGCCTTAGGCACCTGCACCCACACAGTAGCACAGGAGACACTCCTGGCTTCAGATGGGCACAGCTCTGACTGTTACAGTCAGTTGAATAATGAACCAGTGATTAGAAGATCTCTCTGTGTCTCCCCTTCTCTCTGTAAATACTGCCTCTTAAACAAAAATAAATAAATCTTTAAACAAAAAAAAAAATTAAGCTGAAAACAGCCAGTAGTAGTTACGTCTTGCTTTCTTTCACTTACATTCCCACTTCTGTTGTTAAGTACCACCATCCCCAACTCTACCACCCTCGGCCTCAGCTTATATTTTCCTTATCTGTTTCTGGAAAACAACACCCGGCACTTGTTACCTCCCCTTGCAGGTTCCAAACTGGGATCATTCCCAATTCACAGGTGGGAAAACTGAGACTTGGAGCAATGCTGTGGATGGCGTGAGACCTTGGAGAAACCACAGATGGAGCTGCGATGCTGTCTGGCTCCCATCCTGCCACCATCAGCTGATCCCCATAATCTCAGAGGCAAGCTCCCACCCCTCCTCCTCTTCCCTGCTCCCCAGCAGATGAAAAGAATCTAAAACATTCTTCTGGGACCTCGTGGTTTTTTAAAAAGGTTTATTTATTTTTATTGGAAAGGTAAATTTACAGAGAGAAGGAGAGACAGAGAGAAAGATCTTCCATGTGCTGGTTCACTTCCCAGGTAGCCACAATGGCTGGAGCTCAGCCAATCTGAAGCCAGGAGCCAGGAGTCAGGAGCTTCTGCCGGGTCTCCCTCACAGGAGCAGGGCTGAGACTTCCTTGAAAGGGAAGGGCAGGCCAGCCTGGGAAGTCACTTTTGTTGACAAGCAAAGGAATTGGGCCTCCTCCAAAAACCATAACAGTGTCAGGTGAACGAGCGAGCACATCATTCCACTCTGATCAACTCTGCATGCCAGGCAGGAGCCCAGGCAGTTCTCATGCCCTATTAGCTCATCTTGCCCCTGGCAAAGGCACCTCCTGTCCACCGTGTGCCAGGCAGCCCGCGCCCTGGGTGCCTGCAGGAGCCCTGCCCCAGGGGAATCAACAGCCTGGCCAGCACAGCCCAGACTGAGATCTCCAGGCCCAGAAGTTTCCTCCTTAAATGGGACGCAGGAAAGAGAAGGGAAAACAACCCATTGCTTTCCAGAGCTACCACCAGTTTCATAAAACTCAATAACCAGGACTCATGGCAAGATTTAGCAATTAAAAAAAAAAAATACAACAGCTACTCGTCTTACTCGTCTTAGAAAATTACTACATTGTTCTAATTATCTCAATAGCCTCTGGGGGCTGGGGAGAATTAGGCCTGAGATGGGTGCTTGGCAAGTCTTAGACATTTTATAAGACATTTTACGTAAACAATTCCAGGTAGTGCTATTCATTAAATGTCTCAGGATTGAGAGCCATATAAAACTCTTTGGGCTACTTTAACAAGATAAAAAAATTTTTTTAAAGATTTATTGGAAGGAAGCTTTCTTTCCCCTAAGATTTATTTTTATCTAAGAGGCAAATTTATAGAGAGAAGGAGAGATGGAGACAGAAGTTTTTCATTCACTGGTTCACTCCCCAAATGGTCACAACAGCTAAAGCTGTGCCGATCCAAACCAGGAGCTTCTTCCAGATCTCTCATGTGGGCACAGGAGCCCAAGACTCTGGCCATCCTCCACTGGATCAGAAGTGGAGAAGCAGGGACTCAAACCCACCTCTAAATGGGATGCTGGGTGATGTGTTAGACACAAGATTCAACCAACCAGCTATTCTGGCAAGGATAGGAAACATCAAGGACAAAAGGAATCATGTGTGTATGTGTGTGTGTGTGTGTGTGTCTGTGTGTGCCCTGTCTCTGCTTTGCATTCTGTATAAGCTGCCTTCTCACTTGAGCTGCAGCCAGGCTTACTCCATGTGGCAGAGAACACGGTGTCATATCTGAGTCAGATATCTCAGACACCCGAGATGGCTCAAGCCATTCAGCCATTCTCTGTTACAGTGTGAGGAGAAAAAGCAAACAATAATAAAAGTTTTAAGTTAACGGGACCGGCATGGTAGTCTAGTGGCTAAAGTCCTCGCCTTGAATGCATTGGAATCCCATATGGGCACCGGTTCATGTCCCAGTGACCCTGCTTCCCATTCAGCTCCCTGCCTGTGGCCTGGGAAAGCAGTCGAGGACAGCCCAAAGCCTTGGGACCCTGCACCACATGGGAGACCTGGAGGAGGCTCCCAGCTTCAGATTGGCTCAGTACCAGCGGTTGCAGCCACTTGGGGAATGAATCATCTGACAGAAGATCTTCCTCTCTGTCTCTCCGCCTCTCTGTATATCTGACTTTTCAATTAAAAAAAAATACTTCAGAAGAAGACATTTTTAAAAATCATTATTTTTATTATTAAGATTTATTTATTTAGAAGGCAGAGTTACCGAGAAAGAATCACACACAGTGAAATCTTCCATCTGCTAGTTCACTCCCCCAAATAACTGCTATGTCAGGACTGAGCCAGGCCAAAACGCCAGGATCCTGAAACTCCATTTGGGTCTCCCACATGGGTAGCAAGAACCCAAGCACCATCTTCCACCACTTCCCCCAGCCACATTACCAAAGTGCTGGATGGGAAATGGGGCACCCAGGCCTCAACCTCCACTCACAGCATTGCAGGCTGTGGCACCACAACTCTGAAATAATTTTAATCTAACAGAAAAGTTGTCCAAAAAAAAAAAAAAGTTCAGAGAATTCACTTAAACTCTTCACTCTTTATCCTTTGACCTAGCCTCCTCTAATAGTAACATGTTATCTAACTTTAGTACAGTGATGGGAACTAGGAAATGAACACGAGCATGACTACAAACCAATGTTAGTTGACTTTTTGCTCCCTTCCCCTTGTGATCCAAGCCTGAATCCCACATTGCATTTAGTTCTCAAGTCCTCTCAGCCTTCTTCCCCAGGCTGGGCCAGTGCCTCTGCCCCCCTCCTTATGACCTTGATTCTGAAGAGAACTGCTCGGGTGCTTTACAGAACATCTCTCCACTTGAACATCTGAAGCCTTCTCTCATGATTAAGCTGAGGTTATGTGCTTTTCTGGCATGAACATCGCACAAGTGATGCTAGGCCCTTCCAAGTGCCTCATATCACGGGCTGTGTTCTGTCAACATGATTTAGCGCTGCCATGCTAACATTGATCACGTGCTTAATCAGGAGTCTGCTGGGTCCTTTCTTGGTAGCTCATAAGTATCTCACTGGGAAAGATTTAAGACCATGTGACGTGTACATTTCTTAGCATTTACAGGTTCTTTTAATTTTGTTTTCGTGTTATTAGCAGTGGGTATTCAGTGCAGTAGTTAAGATGCTACTTGAGACACCTAACACCTATGTTAAAGTACCTGCCTGGTACAGGTCTTGGCTCCACTTCCAAACCAGCTTCCTGCCAGTGTGCATCTTGGGATGACAGCAGCTGATGGCTCAAGTACTTGTGTCCCTGCCACCCTTTTAGGAGTCTTGGATAGAGGTCAACCCTGAGTATATATTTTTTTAAAGATTTATTTATTTCTATTGGAAAGGCAGATATGCAGAGAGGAAGATCTTCCGTCCATTGATTCAGTCCCCAAGTAGCTAAAACAACAGAAGCTGAGCCGATCTGAAGCCATGACCCTGGAGCCTCTTCCGGGTCTCCCATGCAGGTGCAGGGTCCCAAGGCTTTGGGCTGTCCTTGACTGCTTCCCCAGGCCACAAACAGGGAGCTGGATGGGAAGTAGGGACCTCCAGGCTCCCATATGGGATCCCAGTGTGTGTCAGGCAAGGACTTTAGCCGCTAGGCTACTGTGCCGGGCCCAGCCCTGAGTATTTTTTAAATATTTATTTTATTTTTTATGTGAAAGGTAGAGTTACAGAGAGAATGAGAGAAAGAAAAAGATATCTTCCATCTGCTGGTTGATTCACGAAATGGCCACAACAACCAGAGCTGAGCTGAGCTGAAGCCAGAAGCTTGGAGCTTCTTCTGGATCTCCCACATGGGTGGTAGGACCCCAAGGACTTGAGTGAGCCTCCACTGCTGTCCCAGGCTATAAGCAAGGAGGTGGATCAGAAGTTGAGCAGCTGGGACCTGAACTGGTGCTCACAGGGCATGCTGGTACCATAGGCTTAACCCACTATACCATGGTGCTGACCCTGGAAATTAATATTTTTTCAAGGACTATCAAATGCATACCTTCTACTTTCACTCAATTACTGTCAACAATTCATCCAGACTGCTCCAAGCCCTGAGGGATACAGCAGAAAGAACACTGGTTTCTGATGTGTGACTCAGTTCCATGATTCTTGTCAGGCCTTGGGATCCTTGCCTATAAAATGGGCATAATGATAGCTTACCACTCAGAGCTGCTGAGGACAAAGGGCACTCGAGCTCAGGACCATGTTCTGAGTTCCTCCTCTCTCCTTCTGCAGCCCTCATCTCTGGCCTAGCTCGGACCTCTCTGTGGTCTCCATTTCCATCCTCTCTGTCCTCCCTGACTTCACTCCACCTTGGCCCCACATGCCATGAGGTCACTTAAGAGGTTTCAGAGACCAATAATCTCCCAGCTTCTCCTCCAGCTGCAAAGATGGGATCTGTGGTGAGATGCTACAGGACGCCTGTGAGGTGGACAGGAAGCTCCTCCTCCTCTGGCAGAAACGAGTGGGAGAAGCAGGAAGTATCATCCTCCAATAAAAACTTTGGTCCTCAAAAAGAAGTTCTTGAACCCTGTGAGTGCTGAAGAAGCCCAAGGAAGGAATCCACCCGTGCCCTCCTAGGAGATCTCCCACAGACACCCTCGAAAGGATAAACTCACTTCCCACCCTCAACCAGCCTCCTAACACTGCAGCACTTTACTTTTTTTTTTTAATTTATTTATTTTATTTGAAAGGCAGATTTACAGAGAGGATGAACAAAGATCTTCCACCTGCAAATTCACTCCCCAAATGGCTGCAATGGCCGGAGCTGAGCCAATTGGAAGCCAAGATTCAGGAGCTTCTTCAGGGCCTCCCAAATGGAGGCAGGTACCCAACACTCTGCTACTTTCCCAGTCCCATTAGTAAGGAGTTGAAAGTGGAACAGGAATCGGCACCTACATGGGATGTGGGTGCTTGAAGGTGTCCCAGCATTTTGCACTGGAGACACTGTTTTAAAGACACAGAAGACAAGAGACCCAAGTCAATGGAGTGATTTCGGTGGTAACTCCTGACTCCCCAAAATTGCCAGCTCACTCCCCAAATAACTGATCCAAAGCTATAAACCAATAGCCTTTTCCTGGTCTCCCACATGGGTGCAAGGGTCCCAAGCACTTGGGCCAACTTTCCCTATTTCCCCAGTCCATAAACAGATAGCTGGGTCAGAAGTGGAGCAGCTGGGACACAAATATCCCATATGGGATGCTGGAGTCACAGGAATTATCCTGCTACACCACCACAACAGCTCCTGGGAAATCTCATTAGAATAAATAAATTCCCCTTAACAGCAGGGGATACATCCCAAGACCACACTGTGTGTGCCTGAAACCTCAGACTACCAAATCCTACAAATGATAGAGAAATAGATGCTATTTTCTATGTACACCGTTGATACAATTTCAATTATAAATCAGTCACAGTGAGACATTAGCAACGAATAGTAAATGAGAATGTTTATAACAAGACACCAGTACCATCTTCACATGTGCTTTGGGACAGTTACTAAGTAAAATCAGGGTTACTTAACACAAGCACTGCTATGCCCACACAGTAGCTCTGCCAGCTACCAAGTGACTCACGGGCTGTTATCTATGACACCATGGACTCACTGGACTAAGGCACAATTCAAATCTTGGGCAGGGGAGACATCCATCTGAGACTGTCCCCTGTGGGAAGAGGGTTCTTTTCTGTCTGCCATCTTTTTTTATATGGGAGGAGGTGTTATCCCAATTGGATACACCTGCTGGTGTAATTTGTACTTTGTTCCCAGAAGTGACAGTTGTACCCTGGGAAGGTGGGACTCAACAGTTAAAGAGACAGGGTTATATTGCAAAAATTCTTACCTACCTTAACTCTGAGTCATTACATCACATCAATTTCTATCATATATCTGCATAGAAGAAAAGGATGACGTCAGCATAGATTGAAGGAGTTAGGAAGCACACACTCTACCTCAGGGAAAACTGCAGAAGATGTCAGCATGTTTTTGATGGATTACATGTAACTGGAAGTTTCATTAAATATTATTGACAATAGAGGTGTTAGTATCTGAGGCCTAAAATTCTTGTTATTCAAAATCATGTTAATCACATTAAATCTCACTAGAAATTGAGATAATTCTTTTTTTCATTTTTAAATTTTTTTCTTTGTAAAATTGACAGATATTTCTTTATGAGAGGCCATCAGGTTAGTCCATTTTTAGACCCACAGATTGGATGGACTTCTTGCTTACAGTTTGGCATTTATATTCAAGACTGAATTTTACTGGCACTCAGTTATAGTTCTTTTTGTAAAAAGTTTTATTTATCTGATAGAATTATAGAGCAGGAAAGACAAAGAAAGATCTTCCATCTGTTGGTTTACTCCACAAACGGCTGCATTAGCCAAGGCTGGGCCAGTCTGAAACCAAGAGCCAGAATCTTAGTCTCATCTTCCACATGTGTACAGGTGGCCCAGCACTTAGGCTGACCACTGCTGCTTTCCAAGGAACTTTGGCAGGAAACTGAAAGTGAAATAGCTGAAACTTCAACTGGCAGCTATACAGGATGCCAGAGCTACGAATAGCAGCTTAATATGTTACGCCACAACACCAGCCTCTTAATTGTAATTTTACAAACTTTTGATATATATTTTTAAAAATTCTCGGGCAGGACAAGACAGGACAGACAGTATATGATTTCCTCCCCTTACTCAACATGGCACGCATTTGAAAACATACAAACTGTTGGGCCCGGTGCAATAGTGTACTGGTTAAAGTCCTTGCCTTGCACATGCTGGGATCCCATATGGCAGCCAGTTCTAACCCCAGCAGCCCTGCTTCCCATCCAGCTCCCTGCCTGTGGCCTGGGAAAGCAGTCGAGGACGGCCCAAAGCCTTGGGACACTGCACCCGCTTGGGAGACCTGGAGGAGCTTCTGGCTTCGGACTGGCTCAGCTCCAGCCATTGCAGTCACTTGGGAAGTAAGCCATCAGACGGAAGATCTTCCTCTCTGTTTCTCCTCCTCTCTGTATATCTGACTTTCCAATAGAAATAAATAAATCTTTATTAAAAAAATACAAACTGTTTCTCTGTTTTCCAGTGACTCTTTTCAAACCCTGGTTTAGCTACAGCTACGTGGCATGGTTTAGCTAAATCCGCAGGAAGCAGAAGCACAAATTGGGGGTGGGAGGTGCAACCTTTAAAAATTCTGATTTGATGGTGGGGTTGGAGGGTAAGGCCTGACCCTGCATTTCAAGCAAGCTCTTAGGCATCCACTTCAAACCCAAAGCTCGAAAGGGGCTGCTCACCCAGCAAACAACTTTGAATGAAACAGTAAAATTAAGATTTGAAGGATTCTCACTTTTTCTTTAGAAAGTGTTATATTAAAAGCCCTTCTGATGATGGCTTTCCATTAGTATTTGCCTGCACTGGGCAATTCTAGGAGGATTCTGGTATTTACATTAATGACACACATTTAAAAATACATTTATTTAATACCTAAAAGCATTTTTTGAAAGAATGAATCTATTTGGCTTATTTGAAAGACAGACTAAAAGAGAGCCCCTGCATTGCCAGATTTAGCCTCCAAATACTCACCGAGGCCAGGAAACCGGAGTGCTCCCCATGTCTATTATGTTAGGGGTTGTGGAGACATGCCCCCTACTTTGTACCTGCTACCTCCCTGATTGTCCATTAGCAAGAAGCTGGAATTGGAGCAGAACCAGGAGTTCCCTACCAGCATCTCCCATGCCCCCCTAAAAGCATTTTTATCCTTCCAAATAGGGATGAGGGACCCATCCTCCACCATACCTCTTAGCTTTGGGTCCCATTCCTCCAACTCCATCCATCACAAGCCAGGTCAGATGCACCTGCTTCTTAAAGGGACCACGTCTCTTGGTGGGGTAGGGCAGAGGGTGGGATTTCTCATCAACTAAATGGGGATTCCTCAATACCCACTCTCAATTATTTCCCCCAGAAGAGACCCAAGGCTCCTTTCTGAGGTGCCTCGATCTTCTCACCCCTTAGCTGTCTTGGCATCACAATTAGCCAGTGACTAATTGCTCCCTAATTGCAAATAAGCTGCCCTATTACTGGCTCCCGCCCACACCTTTTCTAACTCTGGGTCAGGTGGATCCTCCAGGGGAAAGTTGGTTTTGTTTTGTTTTGTTTTAAGATAATAGGGGGAGAGTAAGAGAGAGAACTTTCACCCACTTTTTCACCCTCCAAATGACCACCATGGCTAGAGCTGAACCAAGCCAAAGCCAGGAACCTAGGACCATCAGAGTCTCCCAAGTGGGTGACAGGGGCACACATCCTTGAGGCCATCTTCCTCCCAGGTGCTTTAGCAGGGAGCTGGGTAGGAAGCAGAGCAGCAGGGTCTGAAGCTGGGCCCCCCCCACGCCACACACCCCCCCCCAGGGCAGGCCAACCCCCTTGAGGAAACTCTTTTTATGAATCCAATGGTTCCTTTGTTTCACAAATGTGTGTTGAGTCCCTTTTTGAAGCCAGGTCCTGTCCTAGACCCTGGGGACACTGTGCTGACCTGGCTGCTATGATAATGACCCCTATCAAGTGAGAAAGACTCTTGGGGTCCTTAGAGTATTGTTTCCAGAAACCCCTGCAGGTATCAAAATCTACAGACTTTGAAATGCAGTAAAGAAACAGTATATAACATTTGCATGTTAATCTACCTGTACCTTCCATAATACTTTAAATTGCCTCTGTTACTTACAATACCAAATCCAATGCAAATACTATATATCTAGTTGTGATACTATTATTATTTAGGGAATAATGACAAGAAAAAAAGTCTGTGTATATCCACCACAGTTGCATTTTTTTTTCCTCCTGAAAATAGCGCTGTTAATTGGATCCACAGATGTAGAATCTGAATATACGGAGGAACCACCGGAAAATCTGAAAACCTGGAGTCAGCCAGAGTGAAGATGGGGAGGAAAAGGGGCCACCAAAATAAATAAATAAATAAAATAATAATAATAATAATAATATGGAAGGAAGCAGCTCAGTCAGGCTATAAAACCCCTAAAGGGACTCAGCCGATAGGTGGGGATTGGTTCTAAAACCAAAGACTAGCAGGGGCAGAGGCTAGAGGTGGGCTTACTCCGGGCCCCGCCCAGAAGGAGGAGTTATAATCCGATTAGTCAGCTTCCAAGATTCTGATTGGTTCTCGGTGGTAACCAGGGCGCTGTTATTCTTCATGCCAAATTCAATCGCCAGGCTGGGGACTAGGGCGGAGCCAGTGATGGAAGGACCTAACTGCTGCCCTGGGGGAAGGAGGGGGCAGGAATTGCTGCCCTGGGAGAAAACTTCCTCTGGCTTGCTATTGCAGGAAGACAAAAATGCAGATTGCTATGTGAAATATCCGGACTTGTAAATGTTAACGAAGGGCTTCAGCCAACTTGGAGGCATGGCCCAGGCCAAACACAACATGTCTAAGAGCAGGACCTGGCCCGTCGGCCTGGGTGCGGTGGGGCCTTGTGGATGCCTACAGGTGGGGGTGAAGAAGAGGAGTCAGGAAGGATGCTAATTGCATCATAGATTCTGCCTTGGCAGAGAATGGGCACCCCTTGGAGGCAGGGATGTGGCAGGAGGATCTTACCGGCACATATTGAACACCTACTGGATGCACAACTCCGGGCTGGTTTGGAGCATGCAAAAGCACACTGTGGGACAATACCTTGGCTCCTTCAGGACTGGGTGGGTCAGCCTCGGGAGGCATGGGTTCTAGCCCTGACTTGCCCTGCTGGAATTGCTTTGTGTCCTGGATTAGTTATCATCTCGCTGGGATTCAGCCTATGTTGACATTGGGTTAACTGGCTGTAGTGAGAGACAATGAAAAAGGACTTGGGAATATCAGGCTTTGGAGTGTGGGATGGGTCTGATG
Source organism: Ochotona curzoniae (assembly GCF_017591425.1). Classification (NCBI taxonomy): domain Eukaryota; kingdom Metazoa; phylum Chordata; class Mammalia; order Lagomorpha; family Ochotonidae; genus Ochotona; species Ochotona curzoniae. The sequence continues at coordinate 7,253,536 of NW_024467101.1, read as the reverse complement.
GGTTCCAGGAGCCATTGTAGATGCAACAGCAGAGGAGTGACAGCTGACTTGGAAAGTAAAACAGACCACCTGTGTGGAGAGGCACACTCCATCAAGCCATGTGGCCACATGCCATCCTGATGTGAGCCAGTAGGCAGAGCAACCAGGGCTACTGCAGACCAGATCTAGCTATTTCTACCTCCAAAACCTTCCACGGGAGCAAGCATTTTGGCATAGTCACATCTCGTATCACAAGGCTGGTTGGAGTTCTCACTACTTCCGACCCTGTTAATGCATCCTGGGAGGTAGCAAGTGATGGCTCACAAATTTGGGTCCCTGACACCCTCACGGGAAACGCAGATGAAGTTCTAGGGCTCCTGGTTACAGCTTGACCCAGCCCTACCCACCTGTTGAAGGTATCCTTCTTTGCATTTCATTTGTTTAGGTTTTATTTCTATTTTCATTGGAAAGCAGATTTACAGAGAGAAGAGACAAAGATCCTCCATCCACTGGTTCACTCCCCAAATGGCCGTAATGACTGCAGCTGAGTCAACCTGAAACCAGGAACTTCCTCTGTCTTCCACGTGGATGCACAGTCCCGAAGACTAGGGCCATGCTCTGCTGCTTTCCCAGGCAACAGCCCAGTGCCCATAGGGGATCCTGGCACTTGCAAGGGGAAGATTAGCTCATTGAGCCATCCTTCCTCTTACAGCATGTGGGCAAAGCCGGCTCCACAGGCACAGGTGTTGGACCTGTGTCAATGCAGTGGACTCCATCCAGGTTTTAGTTTCATCAAGCCCTACAAATCCCGTCACCAGTCCCGCCCACAGGGACCATTTGACTGGCCCCTGCTTCCCTCTCCCTTCGCAGTCAAGTCCCACTCCTCCCTCAGTCTGGACTCTGGTCATACTGGATGAGAGTTCCTGCCTTTGGCCAGTTGCAGGCACTTGGGGAGCGAATCAACAGAGGGAAGATTCGACCCTACCCTTGACTTTCAAATAAAATATTTTTTAAGCCCAACATGGTTGGAAATATTCCTCTCCCAATTCCATGACAGATGAAGACCAAGGCCCAAGTATACTGAGTAACTTGCCATGTGGCACACAACAAGGAGGGGCCAGCGTTGAATTTTTCAGTCAAAGGTTTCCAACTCCAGATCCATTGAAGCCCTTCACTACTTCCAAAGAACAGCCTGATTGCTTTACCATGTAGGAAAAGGTCCCCAACCTCTCTGAACTTTGTATTTCCTTTGTAAAATGGCTCTTCTACAATCGACTTCATGCTGGATGCTGCAGTTGAGTCCACAGAGAAGACACCTGCTTACAAAACGGCCCCCGGGAGGAGGGCAACCTGGCAGAAGCCCAGGTTTGTGTTCATCAACCTCCAGGGGACAAAGCAAGGACAGGTTTCCCTGCTCCCTGCAGCTAATAGCCTTGCGACAATAGTAGCCTTCCTGACAATGCACTTGACACCTCTAAGCCAACACTGTTAAGGAATGAGTGTGCCTCCTTTGCTTTTCAGACTCTGTCCACATGCAAACGATGCAGAGAGGGAGTCTAGGTGCCCGTGTTGTGACATAGCTGTGTTGGAGTCTTTTGCTACCTGCTAGAGATGTAGCTGCCCTGGATTTGAATCAGGCATGTGACACGGCAGGTAAAGCCACCACCTGCAACACCGGCGTCCCATAGGGGCACTGGCTTAAGTCCCAGATGCTCCCTGTTAAGGTGCCTAGGAAAGCAGCAGGAAACGGCTTAAAGGGTTTGGGTCCCTGTACCCATGTGGGAGATCCAGAAGAAGCTCTTGGCTCCTGGCTCTGGTCTGGCACAACCCTAACCATTGTGGCCATTCCCCCCATTGCCCTCCGTAACTCCGCCATTCAAATACATTAACTAGACATTTAAAAACAAAAGATAAAGTAAAAAAGAAAGGGATCTAGGGGAGTGACTCCTGAGAGTGTCCCAACCTATATAAGACTTTGCAGGAGTGAGAAAGGAGCACTGAAAGGTCAGTCCTGTTGCAGCCATTTACATTAATCACATGGAATCACATTAAAGGGCCCAGTGCAGTAGGCTAGCAGCTAAAGTTCTTGCCTTGCATGCACAGGGATCCCATAGGAGCGCCAGTTCTAACCCCAGCAGCCCCACTTCTCATCCAGCTTCCTGCTTGTGGCCTGGGAAAGCAGTTGAGGAGATCCAAAGCCTTGGGACCCTGCACCCGCATGGAAGACCAGGAAAAGGCTCCAGGCTTCTGGCTTCAGATCGGCGCAGCTCCAGCCATTGTGGCCGCTTGGGGAGTGAATCATCGGATGGAAGATATTCCTTTCTATCTCTCCTCCTCTCTATATATATCTGACTTTGAAATAAAAATAAATAATAAATAAATCTTTTTAAAAAGTCACGTTTAAAAAGTGTGTATCTGGGCCCGGTGCGATGGTGCAGTGGTTAAGGTCCTCGCCTTGCACACCCGGGATCTCATATGGGCGCCGGTTCTATCCCGGCAGCCCCACTTCCCTTCCAGCTCCCTGTCTGTGGCCTGGGAAAGCAGTCGAGGAAGGCCCAAAGCTTTGGGACCCGTGTGGGAGACCCAGAAAAAGTTCCTGCCTTCGGACTGGCTCAGCTCCAGCTACTGCGGCCGCCTGAGGAGTGAATCATCAGACGGAAAATCTTCCTCTCTGTCTCTCCTCTCTGTATATCCACCTTTCCAATAAAAAAATAAATAAATAATAATAAAATAAAATAAAAAGTGTGTATCAATTCTCCACAGCCACACTAACACTGTCTACCAAACCACCCCTAAACCATTTTATTTTTATTTTTCAATGTATTTATTTTTATTGGAAAGGCAGATTTACAGAGAGAAGGAGATGCAGAAAGATCTTTCATCTACTGGCTCACTCCCCAAGTGGCCGCCACGGCTGAGCTGATCTGAAGCCAGGATCCAGAGGCCTCTTCCGGGTCTCCCAAGCAGGCACAAGCAGAGTCCTAAGGCTTTGGACAGTTCTCAACTGCCTTCCCAGACCACAAGCAGGGAGCTGGATAGGAAGTGGAGCAGCTGGCGCACAAACTGACGCCTATATGGGATCCTGGTGCATGCGAGGCAAGGATTTAGCCACTGAGCTATTGCACCAATCCCCTCCCTCTGCCCCCCCCCAAACCATTTTAAATAATCTTGCAGATTTGATAGATTGTGCTGGGCTCAGCTTAAGGTTCTTCTGGTATCACTTGGGCTTACTCATTCATTTGTGAGGCCAGGGAAGGCCTTGACATGACCAAAGCGACCTGGGGCGTGGTGGCGTGGGTGGGCAGGGGGAGGCCCAGCCCTCCTTCCCTTCTGGTCTCTGTATGGCTGAAGGCTACCGAGACTGTATCAAACAGCTTTGTGTCACCACCCCTGAAATTACCCGCAAGAAGGAAGAAGGACTTATTCCAGCCCTTGGTTTTAGATGTTCTCTGTCCAGGACCCAGTGGTGGCATGTATCTGGGGACTGAGGATCTTGGAGTCCAGCAACAGTGGAACACATGCCAAGTGGCACTCTCACTGCCAACCAGGAAGAAGGGAGAGACAGGGTAGTGCTCATCTGTGTGCTGTGCCCTGGCCAAGCCATGGGGACACATTCCTGGGGCTCCATCTCAGCAGCCTAACCCAACTGAAGCACCTCCCCCAAGGTCCCATCTTTGGGATGCATCCTTCATCTCATTAACAAGAGATCTTGGGATCAAACCATGAGCAAGTGAGCCTTTAGGGAACATCTGTTCTCCCCAGGGACCTATCCCTCAAATCCCCTCTGGGCTACAGTATCAGATGCAAAATACACAGAGATAAGAACTTATCCTGACTCCTAGGCTGACCCTTCTAGGCAATTCCTTTTCTTTCTCTAAGCCTCACATTTTCAAAATTGTATGTATGTATGTGTTTGAAAGGCAGAGATGGAGAGATTTAGGGAGCAAGCTTCCAACCACTGGTTCACTCCTCAAACAGCCACAACATTCAGAGCTAGGCTGATGCAAGGTTGATTGCCAGGAGCTTCTGGGTCTCCCGCATGGATGCAGGGGCCCAAGCACTTGGGCCGTCCTCAACTGCTTTCCCAGGCCATAAAGCAGGGAACTGGATGGGAAGTGGAGCAGCCAGGACTTGAATCAGCACCCATATGGGATGCTAGCACTGCATGTACTGACTTGACCCACTACACCACAGTGCCTCCCTCTCACATTTTTACAAAGAAGTGAGGAGTCCTCTCTCGTCTTGGGAATGGTTATGACAAATGAACAAGGGAATGCACCATCAAAATTACCTACTACACTCAAGTGGGCTTCATACCTGGCAAGTGGTATTCATATAATCTCAACCAAAGCCCCATTATCTATAGCAAACAGGCTCGAGCAAATAGCATGAGTTGCCAAGGACACGATGTTCTAAGGAGCAGTGATACCATCACTCTAGTTTGTCTGATTTCAGGAGCTAAAGGTGTTTTTGTTGCTATTGTTGTTGCTGCTGTTGTTTATTTTAAAGACAGAGACAGCTGAAGAGTAATCTTCTATCCCACTGTTACATCCTCCAAATTTCCACAACAGCCAGAGCTGAGCCACGCCCAAAACTCCAACAAGGAGGTCTCCCCCATGGGTGGCAAGGACCCAAGTAGTTAAGCTATGAAACTGCTGCCTCTTAGGATCCACAGCAGAGGAACTCAAATCTGGCACCCCAATAAGAGAAGTGGGTGCACCAAGCCTTGACTTCACCACTGTACCTTCCAAACACTAAAATCTTAATCCCGCTAAAGTTACAGAGTCCTATGTTTGAGCCTCAATTCTGTCCTTTATGCCCGTGTGGCCCTGGGTTAGTCCCTGCTGTCTCAAGCCTCATTGTTTCCCTTATTTAAATCAATTAGGATCTGCCTCATAATCATGCTGGAAAATCAACGGGAAAAGAAACAAAACATGGAAAGTGCTTTGCCCAGAGCTGAGTCAGGACAAATGTGCCTGCTCAGGGTTGGAGGCTGACAAATTCCCATTATCGAGGGAAATTTAACTTCCTTTGCCTCCGTTCACCCAAGGAGCTAATGATCGTTTTCTCCCACGGGACTGGCGCTGAGGAATAAATGACTTACTGTGGCAAACCTCTGGCAAAGTGCCTGCTGCGGCGCATGAACTTGAGCAAGCACCCGCTATTATTATTTTTTAATCCCAAAGGCTGCTTTAGGCCATTGTGAGAAGCTGGGGGTGCCTGACAGGTGCCCCCCCTTCTCTCCGCCCCACCACTGCCTGGAGCTCCAAGCACAGCCTCTGCTACCATTTAGCTATTGTTAGGCACCTCATCCTCATCTCAAATCCCATATGGGGAGCAAGAAGGACCGGCGAGGCAGCCTGATGGCTGGGAACTCGGCTGGGAGGCTGGCTTTAGGTTTGGGCTCCGGCTCCACCCCGCCTGTCCTCCCTCCCTCGCCGGCAGCGGGTCCAGCAGCCACGTCTACACTTGGCTCTGCGCTTGGGGCTGCGCCCTCCCTCCCGCCGTGGCCGCCTCCTCTGAGAAGGTTCAAAAGGATCCTGCAGCCTCAGCACTTCTCTGCCCGCCCAACCAGAGGAGCCAAGCGTGCAGGGACACTGAACGGGATTGCCAAGGGACGGACCACCTGCCCTGCCATCCGTGAGGTCATCATGCCTCCGGGGAAGGACCCCTCCTGAAGAATTCACATTCCCAGGTTTCTGTCCCAGCCCTGCCACCCCTGCGCTGTGTCAGCTTGCACAAGTAACTTCCCCTCTCTGAGCCTCAGTTGCTTTCTCTGGGAAATGGACAAAAGCATGGCACCTGCTTTGCAGGTGGTGACATCAGTGGACGGTGCATAGTAGGTCCTCGGGTGTGTGCCAGTTGCGCGGGTGCAGCAGGCCTTAAGAAACAAGTGGGGTTTGCTGAGGGTGTGAGATGCTGGGCAGCAATGTCTCCCTGACTTGTTCTGTGACCTATGATCTTTGCCTTGTCCCCCTGGGACTCAGAGAATTTTTACCCCTTGGACCATGAAGCGGGCTCTAGGTCTCTATGATGTTTGGATTCAACTGCTGGACTCAAAAGGAGAGAAAAGGTTCATTTAAAAACTCTGGGGGCCCGGCAGTGTGGCTTAGCGGCTAAAGTCCTCGCCTTGCACGCGCTGGGATCTCATATGGGCGCCAGTTCTAATCCCGGCGGCCCCACTTCCCATCCAGCTCCCTGCTTGTGGCCTGGGAAAGCAGTTGAGGACAGCCCAAAGCCTTGGGACCCTGCACCCGTGTGGGAGACCCAGAAGAAGTTCTTGGCTCCTGGCTTTGGATTGGCTCAGCTCCAGCCATTGCAGTTGCTTGGGGAGTGAATCAGCAGATGGAAGATCTTCCTCTCTGTCTCTCCTCCTCTTTGCATATCTGACTTTTTAATTAAAATAGATCTTTAACTAACTAATGCCACTCATTTGAGAGACCCCGATCAAGTTCCTGATTTCCTGTTTTTGCCTGGGTCCAGCCCTAACTGGTGTGGGTGTGTACACACACACACACACACACACACACACACACACACACACACACACACACACACACACACACACACACACACACACACACACACACACACACACACACACACACACACACACACAGCCTGTGTTTGAATTAGGTGGGTGGGCGAGTGCTGTTGGGATTTTTCCTCATGGACACTGTCTCATCCAGATAATGGTATTCCCACATCACAGGACTCAAGCTGTAAGCAGTGACTCAAAACAGAGACTCCAAGACTGACACAGCCATCCTGGACCCAGTGGCCACCTTGAATACCCGCTTACCCAGGACTACCGTAAATCCCCTAGGTCTCGGGCCCCCTGAATACCCGCTTACCCAGCACTGCCGTAAATCTCCTAGGTCTCGGCCACCTTAAGGCCCACTTGCCTAAATAAGCTCAGTGACCCTCAGGTTCAAACCGTGCGCTCACCAATCCCGAGGCGCCTATCCCTGGTGTGTCCACCTACAGCTTCATCTGCCAGTCCCTCACCACGCTCCACATACGCACCTCGGGGCTGCAAAAATGCCTCTGCCCTTTGTTCTCTTCTCATGCTCTCTGTCTCTCTTCTGTCTTCTCTGCCTCTCTCAGCTCCCGCTTACTCCCTGACCCACGGCTACCTCCCCCCGCCGAAATAAAGACCTCTCATGTGGCTCGCTTATTGTGTCTGGAATCTTGAGTTTGTGGCCACAAGCTAACACAAACTGTGAGGGTCACAGTGATGACAAAGTTGCCACAGGTGTTATCAGGAACCAGGGTCCTGCCCATCAGATGACCATTACTCACCACCCACCACCCTTAGTCTAGAGCACCCCCAGGCTCCAGGGGGAAGTCATCACTGACCCATCTTGAACCTTCCCCCTTGTCTCCTGCTAGAAGGCATCACCGCCCAGAAGGAGATGTCTCAGGCGCCAGGCTCCTCCTGCTTCAAGCCCGGAAGTTGTCCTGGCATGGCTGCCCACAAGAGCACACAGCCATTGGATGACATCACAGAGGTGATGACCTTGCCAAACTGGTTTGCCAAGCAGTTTCTGGGGAGTCCCACTCCCGGGGCTGCTGGCTGTGACCTTGGGGGCCCTCTAATTCTGCCCACAGAGGAAAAGAGTCACAGGGTCTGGATCAGGAACTGGTTCTTCTCCTCCCAGTACCCTGAACTCTGCCTTCACCCATCTGGCTCTCCCAGGAAGAGATCTTTCCTCACAGCAATACTTCCAGCCCCTGGCTGGCGTGGTCCTCTCCCACGTCACCGCCCCCTCGGCCCACCCTCCTCCAAGTCCCTCTAGCTCCCCCATCCCGCCATGGTCCAGCAGCCCCTGAGTTCCTCGCATGACCCCAAGACCCTAACTTCATGACTACAGTGGGCACAGCTCCAAAAAAATGGGGGCGTTGGATGAGGTAGGGGGTGTCTCAGTATAGAATTTTTGGAATTTTGTTGTCCTTGCTGGGGAGTGAGGGGGCACTTAGAGAGCTCCATACACAATGCCTTCCATAGCACAGGTAAGAAAACAAAGGTTGCCAGAGCTAGTGGTCTTCCCTGGGGTGGGCAGGGGGCCCAGGGCTACCCCATCACCCTTCTCACTTCTGAATACTGGGACCTGGACTCGCAGGGACATGCAGGGAGGATGGGCAGGTAATTCAGGGACAAAGCCACCAGTTTGGTCAAATATGTATTCTGGGACTTGGGTTTCAAAGTAAACCATTAGCCTTGCTCCCAGATAGCTACTCCGGGCCCTCTCCACCCTGCCAATCCAGAGATGGTTCTGGAAGAATCTAGACCCTTCCTAGTCCAGTTCTTATGAGCCAAACTATCTCCCACAAGATACATTCACTCCACTCTTCTTCACAGATGGAACCACTCTCATTTCTTGCTCTACTCATACCTCCAGCTCCTTCTTTCCCCAATCACAAGCCTTCCAGCTTTTTCTCACACTCTTGTGCCACAAGGGGCTCTTCCATCCGTCCTCCTCTTCTCTGGGGTGGGGTGTGTGGGGGGGGTCATTTTCTTAGCATTCACCTTCAAGGAGCAGTTGATCCAACACCTGCCCAGAGGAGCCTTCCTCTGTCTCAAGCAGCCGGGGGGAGGACAGAGGCACCCGCCAGCGGGATGCTCAGCCCCGGCGGGGTGCCCTAGCCTTACAGAGTTTCAATCTACCTTGCCTACTCATCAACGGGCAACAGGCCGGCAATGCAGCAGGCGCACTTAGTCAACACTCACCCAGCACTCATCTCTGTGGCTGTAAAAGTCCCCCCAGCAGGGTTCTGAGTTGCCCTTTGATTCCCATCAATCACCTCCCCTAAGGAGGAAGAGAAAAAGGCAGACAGTTAAGCCCAGAGCCTTGTCCGAGGGAAGAGTCAGGGGGATATGCTACAGAGGTGTGTCAGCACGGAGCAGAGCATTCATTGGTAGCTGTAGCTGTCACTCAGGCAGGCTCTGAGAATCCCAGAAGGCCTCCCTGCCTTCCTGCTCAAAGGGGGCGTGCCCAAAAAAAGCCCGCGGGAAATGGGGAGCCGGACATACTGGGGCACTACTGGAGGGCATTCATGCGCCCACAGAACAAGGTTGTACTGGGGCCAAGTAGAGGGGAATCATATCCTCCAAACTGCTTGCTTCCTCCCATGTGACTTTGGCAACCTGCTGGGTTTTTCCTGGTGCAAACATGGGAAATGGGCATGAAAAGAGATGATGTAAGGGAAAAAGTCTCAGAGGAGACCCCAGGTTTCTCCCTAGGTTGGGGGGGGGGAGGTGAAGGGTACACAGAGAGTCTGGCCAACAGGGGTTTTGGGGCAGGGGTGAAGGGCAACGAGCTCACAGCACCTACCCATAATCCCACATGACAGTGGCCAAAATGGGAATGACGAGCCAACTAGTTAATAAGGATGCTATGGGACTATGGAGAGGGCTTCAACAAGATCTTGGAAAATGAAACTTAAAAATAAATGCCTTGGGGGCCCCATGCGGTGGCCTAGCAGCTAAAGCCCTCACCTTGAACAAGTCCGGGATCCCATACGGTCACCAGTTCTAATCCCAACAGCTCCACTTCCCATCCAGCTCCCTGCTTGTGGCCTGGGAAAACAGTTGAGAATGGCCCAAGGCCTTGGGACCTTGTACCCACGTGGGAGATCCAGAAGAGCTCCTGGCTTTGAATCAACACAGCTCTGGCCATTGTGGTCACTTGTGGAGTGAATCGTCAGACGGCAGATCTTCCACTCTGTCTCTCCTCCTCTATATATATCTGACTCTCCAATAAAAATAAATAAATCTTTTTTAAAAAATAAGTGCATTGGGATCCACACATTTTTTTAAATTCATAGGCAAGGTTTTTTTTTTTTTTTAATCATACACATATTCCACGACGTATTTATTTATAGGAAAGGCAGAGTTAGAGAGAGGTCTTTCATGTGCTGGTTTACTCTCCAGATGGCCACAACAGCCAGAACTCGGCTATTCCGAAGCTACGAGCTTCTTTCCAGGTCTCCCACAGGGTCCAAGGACTTGGGTCATACTCTGCTGCTTTCCCAGCAGGGAAAGGAACAGCCAGGGTTCTAACTGGTAGGAACTCCAGCACTGTACCTGCAGCGCTGGCCCCGGATTTCAAGGGTCTTTTTTATTTATTATTATTTTTTAAAAGATTTATATATTTTTATTGGAAAGGCAGGTTTTACAAAGAGAAGGAGAGACAGAAACCAGAGACCTCCGTCTGCTGGTTCACTCCCAAAGTGACCACAACGGCCAGAGCTCAGCCGATCCGGAGCTTCTTCAGGGTCTCTCATGTGTGGTGCAGGGTCCCAAGGCTTTGGGCCATCCTTGACTGCTTTCCCAGGCCACAAGCAGGGAGCTGGATGCGAAGCGGGGCTGCCGGGATTAGAACCTGTGCCCCTATGGGATCCCAACGCGTGCAAGGCAAGGACTTTAGCAGCTTGACTACCGTGCTGGGCGCTCAGGGGTCTTTTTTATAGCAAAATAAACTTCTAATTCCAGTTCCCACAAACCTTTTTGTTCCAGGACCACCAGTATGGGAGATGGAGGCGGGCGGAGGGTGGCTTTCCCCAAGGGGTCCCCTAGTGGACTCTTAATTTAGTCTGAGGGCACATGGACCGTCTTGAGGTCTCCGTGTCCACCCCTCGCGCCGCTCCACCTGAGACTGTCCGGCGCCGACGCAGGTGCCGCGGCTCACTCAGCTCCGACCTCTGAGGTGACTCAGCCCAGGTACCCCGAAAGCAGCCTGGAGGCGGCGACTGACGGGAGGAGGTGGAGCCGAGGGAGGGGACGTGGTCTGAGGAACAAAGAGGAGGGCGGGGAGGGGCCGTCCCGAGGCTCCGGGTCTCGTGCGACCCCAGGCCACTTACCTCGGCGCGGGGCGCCCCCTCGGACTTTACCTCAGGGTCCGCGTCCACACGACCCTCCCCAGACCGCCGCAGCGCCCCCGACAGACTCCCAAGCCCCTACACGGTCCCTGGGTCCTAGGAGGGGCGGGCCCTTCCCCCTCTTGCGTGGGAGTGGTCAGGCCCTTCCCCCTCTTGCGTGGGAGTGGCCATTAAATTGAATTTCCCCAATGAGGACCGAGGATGGGCGGGACTCGGGCGAGAATTGGCGGCGGCTGCGGAGCGGGGCGGAGCTCACGGGCCTGGCTGGCGAGACTGGCCGGGCAGTCCTCGCACAGCGCGAGGGGACGGTTGCTGAGCGGGGCCGGGCTCCGGGTCGTGGCGCCCGCCTCCCGCCCGACCGGGTCTCATTAACCCGCATCTGGCTTGTCCGGAGGGAACTCACCCGAAGCCGCGCGGGACGGGCGGGACGGACGGAGAGGTGAGTGTGCGGACCCCGGGGCGCGGGTCCCGTGGGTAGAACCCCGATATCTCTATCCCGGGTTCTAGAACGCTTACCGCTGGAAGCTCCCGCCCTTGTCGGCAGCTCATAGCCGAGAAGGGCCGTGTGCGAGAACGCCTACCGGCCTCCTCGGAAGCCGCCGGTGTAGGGGGTGATGGAGGACAAATATCCCAAGAGGAGACTCCTGAGACCACCCGTAACCTCCAGCGACGTCAGACCCAGTTGACAGGGAGCCTTGGGGCTGGAGGGGGGTGTGGTGGAATCTCCGAGAAGAGAATGGGCACACAGATGCCCTGCTTCCCAGGAGAGACCCTAGCTCAGAGAGAACAGGATGGGGGTGCCCACTGAGTGACACTCCTGGAGAGAAGGGGGCCATTCCAGGCAGGTTAGGTAGGAATGGGAACAAGGACCCAAACCACACGGGGTCATAGGGGAGGTGGGCACCTGACTGATCCTACCAGGATGGGACAAGCAAGTAATGACTTGACCTGGCTAGGTCAGACAAACCCCAATTATGTGGCTAGGAACCCACCTCCGACTCCAGGGATCCATTCTCTGGATGGGGTAACCCTCCAGCCAGGTGACTGTAAGGGGTAAGGGATGCCTGAGGAATGAATCAACGGGATAGGAGGAAGACAGAAGAGGGGAAACCCTGGAGCTACCTCAGTCACCGCACATCCAGGAGACGCTTAGCATGTGCCCTCAACGGCCAGCGGAGAGAGGAAGAAGGAAGGAAGGAGACAGCAGTGCTGGGCGGCTCGGTCAACAGTTAGGGCTCCAGTTGGAGGGGAGCGAGGGAAGTGTCCCAGGCTCTCCTGGAACTTGGGAGGTGAGGACAGCTTCAGAAATTGGAGGTAACCAAGATTTAGGCTTTAAGGCAGTTCCCGCCCTCTGAGTCTCTGGGAGCACCACCTGGGAACAAATCCCTGATCCTCTCAGTTGGCTTCAAGTCCAGGGTCGACTTCCACTGCGCCTTCCGGCTATGGAGTCACTGAATGGCTGTTGGGATGACAGGAGACCCTGGGTGTCTGGGACACCTGGCTTCTTGGGGTCAGGACAGTTGGTATCCGGGAGCAGGCAAGGAAGGGAAGTTTGGGGGGGGGGGCAGGTGGGGGAGGAAGGAAACAAGGGCTGACTCTAAGACCTGGAAGATGCCATGTCCCTCCAATAGCTGAGTGGTAAAAGTGGCAGTAAGGACTTTGGTAGGAGCTCAGCTGGCAGCCAGAGGCTTTTCGCTTTGCGCAGTGGGTGGGGGCAGGGCAGGCCCTGGGATGGATGGGTGGGTGGGGCAGGAAACTCTGGAGACTGGTGTGCACCCCCTGGTGGTGAGCACGGTGGGTGGCCCTGGCTGGACCCCTCCCTGGAGGTTGTCAATCCAGGTCCCAGCCCTTGAACAGGATTGAAGGGCTAGACCACATAGCAAACTCCAGCTGGCAAGCTAGGCATCAGGAACTCAATTCGGTTTTGCATCCAACCATCCCGAGCTAGTGGCCACCTCCCAGCCAGGCTAGGAGAGCAAATTTGAGACAACGATACATGCTGATGGGTCAGAGAAGGAAGTCCGGGTGCCTGGCTTCATGCCTGTCTCCTGCAGGGTCCCGTCCCCCGGAGCTGGGATCAGGTGCCACAGGATCTTCTCAGGAGGAGACGGACAGAGCAAAGGGGCCAGTGAGATGGCGGACGAAGCCTTAGCCGGATTGGATGAGGGAGCCCTCCGGAAGCTGGTAAGCACCCCCGTTGGCAGGTTTGCGGGTAAGGGCTATCCCAATACAGGGGCCGGCCCATCCAGGCTAACTCTGCACTGGCAGAGGGAACCGGGAACAGGGCCAGGCCTGTTCCGTGTGGCCGATGCCCAGGCCCCCATGGCATGTGCTGTCCAGGTCAGGTGCCGATGCCCAGTGGCTCCCCCCATCCCCCTGACACTGGCACCACCTGTTTAAACAGTAACTGCGGTGGGGATACGCCCATGTGCAGCCACAGGTGTGGGGTGGCTGGCTCTGTTTCTCCCAAGCAGCAGATTGGGCAGCGCGCTCAGGCCTGGCAGCTGGCCAGGCGGTAATGGTGGCGGGATGATTAATCACGCCAGTGGGTGACAAAGGTAGGCTGGACACACCAGCTCGTGCTCCACGGCTCTGAGAGCTGTGAAACCACAACCCAGAGAGGTGGGATCAGCTGCCCCAGGGCTCTATGGAGAACCAAGTGGGGAGGGCCAGTGCAGGGAGGGGCTGGAGGGGGAACCAAGAATCCTGACAAGGCCAGGCTGGGAGTAGGCACGAGAGACAGACTTCATAAGGTCCTTGTGGGTTCTGTGATTCGGAGTCATGTCTGTTGTCTCACCCTGGGTGTTGGTGTCTTTATCATCTGTGACATAGGGATACGGGGGATGCAAAAACAGTCACCAGGTCCTGGAGTTGGTGGGTAGGCCCTGAACTCGATCCTTTCCCATCAGCTTCTTCCACACTCATGACACCCACACACACATCCATGCATACAGAGAGAGGTACCCTGCTGACTTGGGGGAAGAGCTCCAGGCTGCCTCCCAGCCCCTGATCCTTGCTCCTTGGAAAGGCAGAAAGGAGGGATTGAATTAAAGATTTACTTTTCCTTAGCAGAGGGCAAGTAACCTCCCTCTCCGCCCTGCACCCTATTTCCAGTCCAGCCTAACCACTTGCAAAGGGCTCGCTGCAAGTTAGAAACGCGGGAGAGAGCCACAACCCTCAAAGCCAGGCTGGCTGTCCCTCCGCGATGTGTATAAGGGCTGTCCACACTTAGGCTCGGGGTTCTCCAGCCTCTGCTTCCTTCCCTCTCATGCCCGTCTGGGCACCGAGGTGGGGATTTCAGCGAAGAAGTTGCAGAGGTGGCTACAAGTGTTCCCCCCCCCCCCCCGCACCCCAACTCTCCAGTATCTCTAACTCTTCCCTGGGAAAGGACGCACGCGAGAGCACGCCTCCCCTCTGCCTCGGGACTGCGGGGCCACCCCAGGCGCTTCCCACCCTGCGGTCCTTCCCACCCCGCGGCCCCGCAGCTCCCACCGCCCGCAGCCCGCCGTGACTGCGCCTGAGCGCAGCTGAGGGTCCCGCCCCGCCGGCCTCGTGGCAGGAACGGGGAACGTCGCAAACCGGGCTCCTCCCCGCGGGGACGGGCCTTATAAGGCAAAGCTGGACCCGCGGCGGCCGTCCTGCATCCCAGCGTCGGGCTGGTTCTCGGGGACCCCCGGCCACGGCCCCCGAGGGCATCGGGGGACGTGCGCGCCCCGGCAAGGCCTCTGCGCCAGGTGCAAACAGGCCCCCTCCGCCTGGGTCCGGGTGCAAAATCGGGCTCCGACCCTTGCTGGCCGGAGAAAGAAGCTGCAGCCCTGTGGACCGCGGCTTCCTCTCGGCACACCGAGCAGGCGGAGGCGGGGTGTGTGTGTGTGTGTGTGTGTGTGTGTCGGGGGTGCTTCCTGTCGCCTCCCTCCTCGGCGCCTAGAGCCGGGCCGACCGGGTGCGGGCGGTTCCGGAGCCTGCGGACCTTCAGTGCCCCCTAGCGAGTCTTCGTTGCACTGCCGGGGGCTCCCCCAGAGGAGATTTGGGGATGGGGACTTGGAAACTGGGACCTAGGGACCCTCTGATGTGCTGCTGATGGGGCAGAAACGCCCTGAGACCCAGCCCCCTAGGGATGAGGAAGCACCCTCTTTCCTCCCGGGAGAGTTTCCCTGGGCCGTTTCGGAAACGGGCCCCATCCCCTTCCCCTTCCACCCTGGTGGACAATGGCCCTTTGTACTTCCTTCCCTCCCTCCACAGCATTCCCCTCCACCTACACACACACACACACACACGCACACGCACACACACGTGCGCACACGCACATACAGATTGGCAGCGCCTGAGCGAGTGGGGAACAGCAGGACACAGGGAGTGCCCAAAAGGGGAGGGTCTTGGCAGGGGAGGGATGAGTGGAATGACGTGGGTGGTGTCCCCAGCCCGCTTTCTGACCGCGCCCCCCAACTTTGGGAGGGGGGCAGACATCAGAGGGAGGCTCCCATTTTCTAAACAGGGTGGTCAGGAGCCCAGAGCATTGGCATTGAGGACCCTCAGGGCCTCTGCCCTCTGCATGGGCTGGACCAGCCGTCCCACACACCCATACACACAGAACCCAGTGCAGATCTGTCTTCAGTCTAGGGCGCGGTTCTTAGAGAGACCCGGTTCAAATTCTAACTCAAGGAGTTTGGGGCAGGAGCAACTGCATCCTCCCGGGTCAGATGGGCCCTGATCCAGGTCTGACACACACAGTCTCCATACACCTGACCGATGCCCTCTCCTGGGTTAGCAGCAAGCAGGAAATAGGGGCTTGTTTGGGGGCAGGGGTAAACTGATGATGTCAGTGCAGGATGATGTCACTGCAGGACCCCCCCCCCAAAGTCCCTACTGCTGTCCCTATTCACTGCCCTGAAGCAGACGCCATTGTCACACCTGCCTTGAGAAAACCAAGACCCAGACAGGCTCAGGTTCAGCCACCAGCTGGGGGTTCTAGCCTGAGCTGTAGGGGTGGGAGGGTCCTCCCCTAGGTCCTGAGGAATGTGGAGCTTGGGAGAGGACTCTGTTCTCCCCACCCAGGTCTAACCCCCTCCTCTCACCGCCACGCAAATCTCCCACGCCAGGACAGGGTGGGGTCCAGTTTCTGTGAAAGCTCTGTCTCTGACTCCCCCCACCCCTGCCACCTGGCTGTCCTGCTAAGCAGGAAGGAATGTTGGGGGGGAGGGGAGGCCAACCAGAAAGGAATAGAAGGTTCCTCAGCCCTTCCACCTGGCTGCTTTTGGAGGGAGTAACCCAACCTTTAATGGTAGCCACCCCACACTACAGGGTTATGTCTGCCCCCAACCTCAGGGTCCCTGGGCCCATCCATCTTCTAGAGGACAGAGGCTCCAGGAGGGGTGGGGAGCAGGGCTGTATCAGGGAGAGGTGTGCACAGCACCAGGATGGGCTGACTCATCCCAGGGAAAGTGGTACCCGGAGCTGTGTGTGGTTGGACCAACAGCCACTGGGAACCTCCCTGCTGGGGACACCCTCTCTAGTACTTTGGATAAGCCCCTGGTACCAGTTATCCAAGGGATTGGTCTCCCAGTCTGAGCCCTGGCTCCTTTCCTGGTGCCCAGAGAGGAAGACAATAGCTCCAGCCAAACAGGGAGCTAGAATTCCTAGGCTCCTGCCTCAGTTTCCCCACATGTGGCTTCCTGGGAATTAAGGACAGGCTGTGAGTCCATTTGCTGGCTGCCTGCGGAAAGCAAGTGCTCTGTGAACTCCCATGCACAGTGGACACCGCAGAAACCCTGCTACATTGAGTTGTATCCCCCCTCCCACACCTCGGAGACCCCAGAGTAGGCGAGCAGGCACGTGAAGGGCTTGTGGGGGCAGAAGGGAATTGAGACAGGCCATTCATTGTGCCCCAGGGAGAGCCGTGGGTGGCCGGTGCCAGCCCTCTGCCCCTGGCAGCCAAAAATGACCTGCCCCTCGCCCCCGCCTGCCCACCGCCCTTCAGCTGGAGGTCACAGCAGATCTGGCCGAGCGGCGGCGGATTCGATCAGCTATCCGAGAGCTGCAGCGGCAGGAGCTGGAGCGCGAGGAGGAAGCCCTGGCATCCAAGCGTTTCCGGGCTGAGCGGCAGGACAACAAGGAGAACTGGTTGCAGTGAGTGGTGGAGAGTTGGGCGTGCAGAGGAGGGAAGGGGGAACACTCAGCAGGTGTGGGTACCTGTGCTGGCTGGAAGAGCAGATACGCACTCTGGGAGGCAGAGCAGATGATGGCTCAAGTCCTTGAGTCCCTTCCTCCTGCATGAGACACCCAGCCCGAATTCCTGGCTCTTCACCATTCACAGCCCTGTGGAGAGTGAACCAGCAGATTGCCCTCTCTATTTCTGTGTCAAATTAAATGGGAAAAAAAAAGTATTTTTTTAAGAGCTCATGGAAACATGGACTTCAAATTTACTTTGGTGCAAAAAAAAAAAAAATCTCTGCATAGTTTTTTTATTTTTCCATGAGAGATATCTTTCTCTGAATTTTTTAAAGAACCTAAGATCTGTGGATTTCCAAAATTTTGGCACCTAAACTTCTCTTTCAATTCCATTTCCCACAAATCTGAAAAATTACCCTCCTGTGCGCATACTTTTGGAGTATTTCTGGGTAAAGACTTTGGGCCGATCATAATTACCCTGGCCATGCCAGTGCAGGCGGCATCCGTGCCCACGTTCATTGGCATATGCGCACTGCTCTGCGCCCTGCCCCCCACCCCGGCTGTGGGGCCTGGGTACTGCATCTTGGCCCTTACCCTGAGCCCACATCTCCTGCGCCCTGGTCCCAGGGTGGGGGTCATAGTCGTGATGTCTCTGCAGCTCTCAACAGCGGGAAGCTGAGCAGCGGGCTACCCTGGCACGGCTGGCAGGACAGCTGGAGTCCATGAATGACGTGGAGGAGCTGACCACGCTGGTGAGGCTGCGGGCAGGGGCAGCAGCCGGGGAGGGAGGGATGTGTGTGAGAGTAGGGGAGAGGTCTGGGATGCCACAGCCCCACATCTCACCTTGTCTCCCCCGACAGCTGCGCAGTGCTGCCGAATACGAAGAACGCAAGCTGATCCGAGCCGCCATCCGCCGCGTCCGGGCTCAGGAGATAGAGGGTGTGTGTGGCCTGGCCTTTCCCCTTTGCCCACCCCCTGCTACCTCCTGGAGGCCACTCACCTGCTATTTTCTCCTTGACTTCCAGCTGCCACCGTGGCTGGGAGGTTGTGCAGCGGGCGTCTCAACAAGGGCGCACGAGAAGACAGTGAGGGCCGGGCGGCACGCAGGCTGGAGCGGCGGGAGGTAGGGAGCATGGTTGGGCCGCTGGACCAGGTTCTCTCTTGGATACCACCAGCACAGAGCATGTCTGTGGTGTCCTTGCCAAGCTGGCCTCTGACTGGTCCCTTTAGCCATGTAGATACCTCCCACGTGCCTTCCTGTTCCCATCCCCCAGGAGCTCCCACCTTAACCCCTTGCCCCTCACCCTCCAGACACCACCCTCTCCATCCTTACCTTGACTTACGAAGGCCTGTACATCAGGGCCCAAGCTGCTTCGTGGGGCACCCTTCCCTGGGTCCTCTCTGAGGAGATCGGGAGTGCTGTCAGGCCATGCAGGTTCCCTACGTGGCCAGCAGAGGCCGCTGCCTCCCTAGTCTTAGCAGGCCCTCACCCTTGACTCCTTGACTAATGGGGCTGAAGCAGGACATCCAGGGATCCGTTAAATCCCTGGGAAAGGTCTCCTGCTACCTCCCTCACCACAACCCCCAGCACTGGGTCCCATGTAAACCACCTTGGACTGGGGAGCAGCTTAGAGGCTGTCCCTAGGGTGCTGGTGCCCGTGCAGGTGTGTCCCCAGGAAGCCGTGCCCAGCCCTTGTGTTTTGCATGCCCTGCCCTGGGCACCTGCCTGCCTGCTCCACAAAAGGTAAGGGCAGCCTTGGCAGTCTGGGCAGACTTGATCAGATCCTTCATGGGTCCCCCGCAGGTGCCAGAGCAAGAGGAACAGCAGACAGCAGAGGTCCTCGAGCCAACCCCAACCCCAGAGGTCAGCAACCAGGATGTGACCACAGTAACACTCCTGCTGAGGGCCCCTGGTGGGGGCAGCCCCAGCTCACCTGCCTCACCGGATAGCTCCCCCACCCCTGTCTCTCCCGAGCCTCCACCAGAGCCTGCTGGAGCCCAGGGTTCCCCTGCTGAGGCTCCCAGCAGCCCCAAGCCACCTGCCAGTCCCCCCAGGACCACCGCCAGCCCTGAACCCCGGAAGTCACCAGTCCCTCCCGGCACAGAGAGACAGGTGGTCAACCAGGTGAGTCTGGCTGAGGGGCAGGGATGCCCCATAAATGAGGTCCTGGGTGTAGGTGTCAGGCTCCAATCATGCTGTGTCTTTCCCTCCTCTTTCCTGCAGCTCCTGCCAGGCCTTGCAGAACCCCCTGCAGCCCAGGACTCCCCCAGAGGCCCCTCCAACACCAAGAGAGCAGGTGAGGGTCCCAGCAGAGACAGCACAGGTGCCTGCCCCCAGCCTCCCCTCCCCTGCCTGCACAGTGGGCTCTTATACTTGGCAGGTCCAGCCTGCCAGGGGCAGTCCCTAATGCCCCCCCCCACACACACCCACCCCCCATATACACACATACACACTGCCTCTGGGGTGTCCCCGCCCCTGACCAAGCCTACCCCCCGCTGCCACTGTGGCCAGAGGCCTCCCCGCAGCCTTTCAAGGCAACAGGCCGCAGACACATTCTTCTGCCCAATAAGGGAGTGCATCCATCTCCATGCTGGAGCTGTGGGCAGCACTGGCCAGGGTTGGGGGGGTTGGGGAGAGTTGGCCCCCATCCTCAATCGGCAGGAAGCATCCTGCACCCCTTCTCTAGTTCAAACCTAGCCCTCGCCCCCGGGAGTGTCCAAGTCATGTTGGGGTCAGTGCCGGAGAGGTAGGTGGGGCTGCGAGCACAGATGCAGCCGAATAAAAGGCCAGAACCATGGGAGCTACAGAAGTAGGAAGGTCTCCCTCTCCCACCCATACCCACTCTCCTTCTTCTCTTCCCTCCCCTGCACTAGACCTGGCTGCACCCCGACCCTGCCAACGCTCCCTGTCCGTACTCAGCCCCCGCCAGCCAACCCAGAACCGAGGTAACCGCCTGTCCTCACCCGCCCCTCCCCCATCACCCTCCAGGCTTGGGGCAGTCCTTGTCCCACCTACCCAGCCACTGACAGTGCTCCTGTCCCTTCCAGAGCCCACCCTCCTCACCCCCGGAACTTCTCCGTTCCAGCGGGCTGGCTCAGTGCGGGACCGCGTCCGCAAGTTCACCTCCGATTCTCCCACAGCTGCCAGACTCCAGGACGGCCCACCCCGGGCTGCCCTTGGGCCCCAGACCCCTGCAAAACTCCTGGGCCCCTCCCTCATCAGCACCACCCCTGCCTCCTCCTCCAACCGCTCCTCCTCCTCCTCCTCTTCCACCTCCCGATTCAGCAAGGAGCAAGGAGGAATAGCCCGGCCCCTGGCCCAGCTTCAAAGCTGCCCCCGAGAGGAGGGCCCGCAGGGGCGGGGCTTGGCCGCCAGGTCCCTTGAAAACAGAGCAGGGGGGCCCGTGGCCTCCCCAGAAGAGCCCAGTGCCCCGCTGCCTGTGGCTGTCGGCACCACTGAGCCGGGGGGCAGCATGAAGACCACGTTTACCATCGAGATCAAGGATGGCCGTGGCCAGGCTTCCACGGGCCGGGTCCTGCTGCCCACGGGCAACCAGAGGGCAGGTAGGCCTTCCCCTGTTGCTTTTCACTGATCGCAACCATCCAGGTGGGCATGTAGGACAAGGTACTGCAAGGCTGTCTCTCCCAAGGATGTGTTGGGAGCAGAAGGCAGGAAGAGGTGCCCTTGATTAACCGACCTTGCCTGGCACCACTCTGGCCCTGCCCGATCCTCACAGCAGTTCTTCTGCCCACCCAGAACTGACACTGGGGCTGCGGGCGCCCCCCACCCTGCTCAGCACCAGCAGTGGAGGCAAGAACACCATCACCCACATCAGCGGCCCTGCGGCCACCCTGACCCGGCTGGGCAGTGTCACTCATGTCACCAGCCTCAGCCATGCCTCCCCTGGTAACCGAGGAGGCTGCAGCATCAAGGTGAGAGCCCCTGTCCCACGCTACAACCCTCCATCCTTGTGCCCCCCAACATCAGCCTCACCATCTGACAATCTCACAGAGACCACTTAGCAGCTCAGGGTGTGGGGGAAGGGACCAGGAGTTTTTCTGCCGTACCTGCAGAGAAATGGAGGCTCAGAGAGGAGAGGAAGGGGGCTGCCCCTGGCCCACAGCTGGGGGGTGGGGTGGGCTCTAATGTGTCAGCCAACCAGGCATGCCAGAACCTTGACCTTCCTGTGAGAAGCTGATCCTATTTGATGCATCCCGAATGAGCAGATGGGGAAAACTGAGGTGCCCAGGGGGGTGGTAGGCATTTGGCCCCAGGCGGGTTTGGCCCCAGAACACCAGCCCCGAGGTATATCAGAGGTAATCCCCTCAATCCCTGATCAGCCCCCATCAGAGGATTGTGGATTAGCAGTATAGCATCTGCGTCAACCTCCGAATGGGGGGCAGGGGCTGGGCCACAGCTCTGATGAGGTGGGGGTGCCGATCAGAAGAGGCTGCAGGCTAGCAGGTGCCAGGCGGGGAATTGAATACCTTGCATCCTTCCATTATTCATTCCCAAGCCTGGGATCGACTGGCTGGGAGCTTGGCTAGGGAGAGAGAAGCCCCCTATTGGCTGGCCTGTCCCTGGCTGCTCCGATAATGATGTCTGTGCGGTGCTCCTGGGGAATGGAGGGAACTGTGGCAGAGGTGAGATGGCTGGAGCCAACTTTGGGCCTTCTCAGGGTGTCTAGCAAAAGGTGGTGTTGGGGGTTCAGAAAGCACCATAGCTGGCACAGAGTAGGGCCCTGCTGTTCTCTGCTGGGTGGGTGTGGGGCTCAGGAAGGGTATGGGGTGAGAGAGCAGCAGAGACCCTAGGGGTGGTAAGTGAGACCTGGGTCTGACACTACCCCTTGGCTTTAAACAAGGTGAGTTGCCTGTACTGCACTCACTCCGAGTCTCTGCTTAGATCCGAGCCCCTGGGGAGTGGTGGTGATGGGGGAATGGCAGGCTAGAGCACGTTTCTCTTGGGACCAAGATGCTGGTTACGGCAGCATCACAGCCACTGGCTCCGAGCCGCCAAGTCCCCTATCTGTGGATAGCATGAAGCCAGGGGGAGCCTGGCACACTGCATCCTCACAGCTAGTCTCCTTGGGGGAGCCCAGACTAGGCTCGTTCCCTGCTCCCTGCCTCAGCCTGCCTGCCTGTGGGGCGTGGAATCCTGCAGAACCCAAGCAGCTTTGCTCTGCAGCAGGTCTGTGATCCATGCAGGGCCAGGGCCAGGCTTTTGGCGATCCGCCTGCCTCCTGGACGGGCCACCCCTCCCCACTGCTGCTGCTCCCTCCACAGAGGAGCCCAGAATAGATTTCTATTTGGGCTGCAGTTCCAGCTGGCTGGGTGGTGGGCTGGGCGGCCTGCAGGGGCGGGGCGGGGCAGGCCTGCTGCCCTTGCCTTCGCCCTCGGACCAGCTGCAGAGGAGGCTACTGTCACTGCCAGCTAGAGGCACAGTAGCCCCTGCCACTTTCCCGCCCCAGTTAGAACCCCCTACTAGCACCATGCCAGGGGTCCCAGGGCCTGGGCCTGAGCTGGCCACAGCCCTGGAAGAGCGGTTGAGCCGGGCGTTGGAGGAGCTGCAGGCAGTGGCCGAGGCTGGGCGGGCAGCAGTGACCCAGGCCGCTCAGGTGGCTGTGACCACCGTGGAGCCAGTGGCCCGGGCTGCCGAAGAGCTGCGGGCAGAGACGGCGGCGCTGAGCCGGCGGCTGGACGCGCTGGGCAGGCAGGTGGAGGTGCTGAGCCTGCACCTGGGGGTCCCGCTGGTGGCTGATCTGGAACCGGACCTGGAGCCCAGCGAGCTGTTCCTGGCTGCAGCCGACCCGGAGGCCCTCTTCGAGGCGGCTGAGGATGCCGGGACCCCCGTGGCCCACCCACCTGCCTTCAGCACCCGCCGCCGCTCCTCCAGCGGCCCCTCCCGCAGCAGCAGCCTCGTAAGTCACTCGGAGAGCCAGTGGAAGAGTGTGGGGGGGGCGGTGTTTGGGGGTTTTCTTTTTTGCCTTTGCTGTGTGACCTTAGATGTTCCGTTACCTTCTCTGGGCCTCAGTTTAGCCTCTTTGTACACAGTACTGCAGCACTAATGCTCCAAGGCTGGGATGAGAGAGTACCAGGTCCCAGCCCCAAGGCACGCGTGGCAGCTGTCCCTGGCAGCCCCTGGCGTGACCCAGCCCCCAGCCACACCTCCTCACCCCTGTCCCACCCCAGCCCCGGAAGTGCCTCCTAAGACAGCTGCAGCTTCGACTCTAGCTTACCCTCCGGGCCAACACGGAGGCCCTGCTGGGAGGGGAGGGGCTGTGCTAGCTGTCTTGAGCTCTAGTCTGCGATGATGAGGGGATTTTGTGGGGTGGATGCTAGCTTCGGGCTAGAGCCCCAACCCCATCCTCAGGCTGGTTCCCAGCTGGGCAGAGACTGAGCTTGGGAGAGGTCTTGGCTTAGGGTTGTCCTAGGCAGACACCTAGTCAGGAGCCTACAGGCTCTGGTCCAGCCTGCTTGGCAAGAGAGGGTGGCATGTATCCTTCTGGACCGGGCACTGGTCCAAAGGAACCCAGGTCTAGTGAACTGGCAGGACTGAGTTGCTGGCAAACCTCCCGCCCACCCACCCACCAAAGGTTACATCACGCTTACAGAGGGGAAACTGAGCTGTCATGAGCCTCCATTGGTCCTTCTGTTCCATGGGGATAGCTGGAAACCAGCCCTAGTATGCACGCGGTGCCTCCTGTGGAACGCAGGTCCGACTTCCTGCTCCTGACAATTGTGCTCATGCGATGCTGGGCGCTTGACAACCTGACCGCATGCCAACACCACCATCCTTGGTCCCCCGGGATCTGTCCCACCACCCCTGCTTTAAAGTGTGGGCCCTCTCCTGTCCCATCCCCCAGATGGAGCCAGCGCCAGCTGAGCCTCCCTCGGTGGCCGTGGAAGCAGCCAATGGTGCAGAGCAGACCCGCGTGGATAAAGCAGCGGAGGGGCGGACCCCCCTGAGTGCCAAGGAGCTGGCGGCTATCGAGGATGAAGCTGTCCTGGACAAGATGGTGTGGCCCCAGGGGTGGGGGAGGGCCAGTGGGCGGGGACCAGCAGCCCACTCCCACTCTCCCTCAGCCCCCCGGGGTGGACAAGTGACCGTGGCTCTGTCTGCAGCTGGATCAGACCATGGACTATGAAGAACGGAAGCTCATCCGGGCGGCGCTGCGGGAACTCCGACAGAGAAAAAGAGGTAGAGAGCCATGGGCCCTACCCAGAGCCGGCCCCTGCTGTCCCCCCTGCTGCCTCCCTCACTCCAGGGACCCTGTGTGGACATCCCAGCTCAGTGGCTGCCCCATCCAGCTTTTCCCCTACCCGCAGCTGCTCCCCGGCCTCCTTCCCCTCTTGCATTCAGTGATTCCCTACCTTATTGCTTCTCCCCATGCTGACCACCTGAGGTGACTGCCCCAGCCAGCTTCTCGTTTGCTTCCTGGACCCCCTTCCTCCTTCCCCAGTTACTTCTGCCTGGATCCAGATACTGCTTTTCCCTGCTGCTTCTCTCTCTCTCTCTCCCCGCCCCACCCCAAGGCCAGCAATGGTCTCCCCACCAAGTTGCCCTGCCCTGCACACGGAGATTCTTTTCTCTTAGACTGTAGTTTCATTTGCTTTTCTAGATATTCTTCTTTGCTCCCTCTCTGAATGTAGCTGCCGCCTCCGGCACGCCGCTGATGGCCACACCTCTTCCTGTCCCTACCCACCCACTTCTGCTTTACTTAATCCTGCTCCCAGCTTCTCTCCCAACCACTTTCTCTGGATCAAATTCCCTCCACTTGCTTCTGCCCTGGATCTAGATTTTTTCCTTTCTTTTGCCCAAGGCCCACTGGATGGCCCACCTGACCCAGCTTCTCCCCTACACATAGCTACTCCTGCCTTAGTCCTAGATACTCCCTCATGACCCAGCTGCCCATTCCAATAGATGCTGCCTTCTTAGATCCCAATTAGCCCCATCATGTCAGCCATTCATGTTCCCAAGTTTTTGCCCAAGACCCTCACGTCCTTGCCATGCCTCGCCAAGTTCTCAGGGTTGGAGTGGGGCAGATCCTCCGGCCCCCTAACAGTTCCTAGAAAAAGGAGGCCTTGTCACTGGATGTCGTTTCTAACAAGCTGTCCCACCCTGTCCTGTGTGCCCGTGTGTCTGTGTGTGTATGCTGTGTGGGGCATTGGGTGGCCCTCCTGGGCATGCACGGGGCATCTCCCTACCACCACCACCCTGGCCCAGACCAGAGGGACAAGGAACGGGAACAGCGGCTGCAGGAGGCCCGGGCCCGGCCAGGGGAAGGCCGAGGCAACACAGCCACTGAGACCACCATGCGGCACAGCCAGCAGGCAGCCGATGGCTCAGCCGTAAGCACCGTGACCAAGACCGAGCGGCTCGTCCACTCCAGTAAGGCATGGGGCATAGGGTGGGGCTGTGTGCTCCCCACCCCAGAGCTCTGTGCCTCTCACACCCTCCTTCCTATCCCCTTCTTTCCCCCACCACCCTGACTCCTGCAGACGACGGCACCCGGACGGCCCGCACCACCACGGTGGAGTCAAGTTTTGTACGGCGCTCGGAGAGTAAGGCTGCCTGGCATGGCCCTGTCTGTGCCTACTCACTCACCTCCTCGGGTCTTCTTCAAGCTCTCTCTCTGGGTGTCTGCAGCTGCACCAGTGTCACTTTCTCTTCTCTCCCTGTGGCTGTCACCATACCACCATCTTCTGATGCCCAGGTGGGACCCTCACCCTATTACCTTTCCCCTCTCACGCAGATGGCAGTGGCAGCACTATGGTGCAAACCAAGACCTTCTCTTCCTCCTCCTCCTCCTCCAAGAAGATGGGCAGGTGAGCACGCAGACAGTTGCAGCCAGATGTCACACCTGTGTCTGTGCCACAGGGGACCCTCACTGCATGCATACCCATTCTGCAGAGGGGTTGACTGAGGGCCAGGGAGGGGTGCGGGGCAACTCAGGCTGCTGTGCTGGCTCCGTGACTTCACCCAATTCTCAGCCAAACCACAGGGAAGTGGATGCACAGGGAGGCTGGAGACTCACCCGCTCAGGGTCTCGTGGCTCTCAGAGGTGGCTGTGACTGCTGGTGGCATTACTGCCACGTCAGTGTCAGCAAACCATGGGTCCAGTCGCACAGCATCTTCACACCCATGAGGGACAGGTTCATGTTACAAAGGATGCCAGGAGTGGCAGAGGGTCGGGGTGAAATCGGGATGCAGGATGGGAAGCAGAGAGTCCTGGGCCCCCGAGCCAGAGGCCTGCCTCTTCTCTCCACGGTCCTCGAGAGCTTAGACAAGTCATTGCCCAGGCGGGCTTCTGTTTGCTCAGTTTTACTGGATAGGATAATGGTCTCTGTCTGCCTCCTCTTACGGAGTTTAAAATAAGACCCAGGCTCAACAGACAGGAGCTGTCATTATTATTATTCGCCTTAGTTGTTATGTTGGTTGTCATTTTCTTGGTGATAATGCATTAAATGAGCTCAGCTGTGACTTAACAATACAAAGAAACAACTCTGGGGGCAGGGGAAGCCAAGTTTGGCTCAGCGTCCTAGCGTTTGAGCCTCCATGTACCCTTGTATAAAATGGGCATAATGAAGACTGCCTCCTTCGATGTCTTGAGTGACTGGGTCATGGAGACCCGGAAGGGTAAGGGAGGAGGGGTCTGGCACACTACGAGGCCCCTTCCCTATTGAGCAGTGGCCCAGGCCAGAGAGCAGCCCCTTCCCCATCACCACCACCAGCCTCACAAATCGCCCCCGTCCTTGCAGCATCTTCGATCGCGAGGACCAAGCCAGCCCGCGGCCTGGCAGCCTTGCAGCGCTGGAGAAACGCCAGGCAGAGAAGAAAAAAGAGCTGATGAAGGCTCAGAGTCTGCCCAAGACCTCGGCATCCCAGGCGCGCAAGGCCATGATTGAGAAGCTGGAGAAGGAGGGCGGCACCGGGTGAGCGGCGCGTGGAGGCGGAGCCAAAGGCGGAGGGAGCGGGGCCAGAGGTGGGGTAGGGTGGGGAGGAGCGCCCTCCGGAGCCCTGGCAAAAACAGGGGTCCCACAGGCTTCGGCTGGGTGGACACCCACTGCTGCGGTCCTGTGACCAGTCCCGTCCCCCGTGCCCCACACAGCAGCCCTGGCACACCCCGTGCAGCCGTGCAGCGCTCCACCAGCTTCGGAGTCCCCAACGCCAACAGCATCAAGCAGATGCTGCTGGACTGGTGCAGAGCCAAAACCCGCGGCTACGAGGTGAGTCCTGAGCCCCAGCCCGGTGCCTCCCTTTCGGCTGAGCTCCTGGCTGGGATTGTGGAAAGCTTGTATCTGGAATGCTCCAGGGGACACGTGGCATTGGGTGGTGGGTACAGCCCCAGGCCAGTTGCTATGTGGGGGTAGGGGAGGAGGAGGAGGTGATGTATATATTTCTAGATCTCGGGCTTGGGTAGTGCTGGGCTTGGATCTCTGCAGTGGAGTTGCAGGCGGCACGTTCCCACTGTGCACCTGCACTGTGCCGCACTGCCCCCACCCCTGCGCCAAGGCCTCCTTCGGAGCCCTGCTGCCCTCCAGGGCCCCTACCAGCCCTTCTCCTGCCTCCTCCGCAGCACGTGGACATCCAGAATTTCTCTTCGAGCTGGAGCGACGGCATGGCCTTCTGTGCCTTGGTGCACAACTTCTTTCCCGAAGCCTTCGACTATGCTCAGCTCAGCCCCCAGAACCGACGCCAGAACTTCGAGGTGGCCTTTTCGTCCGCTGAGTAAGTGCCGTCCACCCCAGGCCTGCTGCCGGCAGGGGAGTGGGATGGTGCTGGTGATGGGGTGGGTGTTGGCTGGGCGCGTGGGCCAGGCACCTCTCGCTGCCCCAAGACCCAACCCTGGAGCTGGCCAGCCGCACTGTCAGTCAGCAGCTGAGAGGCCCCCCTACCCCCCAGTGAGCCCCTGAGTCCTCTTCCGCCCCTACCCACTCGCCGCGGAGTGTGCCAGGTGCCCGCCGGAACCAAGGAGCCGCGGGCCTGCCTACCAGCCGAGGCCCACCAGGTGGCCCTGTCCATATCCCCACCATCTTCCTAGCCCCACCCCCATCTCTCTCTCTCTCTCTCTCTCTCTCTCCTTCTACTCTTCTCCCACCACCATGATCACCACCAGAGCTTCCTGCTCCCACGGGATCCCGGCTGGAGATTCCAAAAGGAGGCTCCTGGCCCGGGCTCCGGGCCCGCCCAGCCTATATAGGCACCACTAGAGGCTTATATAGGACATCCGCAAGCCCTCCACTTTGGAATCGTTGCCCCGTCTGCTCACCTCACCCTCAGCACCCTTCTCCATCTGTCCCTACTGCCTTTCTCTGGTTTTTCTCCCCGACTTTACCAGCTCTCTTCCTCCTCCTCTTCCTCCTTCCCTTCCTCCCCCACCTCCTCTCACGCCTCCCTCACCCATCCCTACCCCCTCCTCCCCGGGGCACAGCCCTTCCCTCCAACCTTGGCGCCAACGCCATGGCCGCCCCCACCCCGCGACCCCGCTTGCCCCAAGAGTTCTCTGCACCTGCGACTGGTTTGGCCCCCACCCCTGTCTGCATTGCACACCATTAGTGATGGGTAGTGAGCGGCACGTCTGTGGGAGGGTGGGTGGGGGCGGGGCGGGGCATGCGGGGGACTGGCAGACTGCAGCACTGGAATGTAACTGAACTTATGTCTGTGTGTGTGTGTGTGCGTGTGTGTGTGTGTGTCTCTCTCTCTCCTCCTCCTCCTTTTCCCCACTCTCTTCTCTGCCTTTTTTCCCCTCTTCCCCCTACCCCAACTGGGCCCTGCCCCCCTCTTGCCCCTTCCCTCCCGGTCCCCCCACCCCTCCCCAGGACCCATGCGGACTGCCCGCAGCTCCTGGACACGGAGGACATGGTGCGGCTGCGAGAGCCCGACTGGAAGTGCGTGTACACGTACATCCAGGAGTTCTACCGCTGTCTGGTCCAGAAAGGGCTGGTAAAAACCAAAAAGTCCTAACCCCCTGCTGGGACCCCACGGTGAGGAATGCCCCCGCTTGCCTTCCCCCACCCCCATTTCACCCAGAATCTGCTGAGCAGGGTTTAGACAGCGGACCTGGGCAGCAGTTGGGAGTAGAAGGTGGAGAGCCTTAGAGAAGCCAGTGGTGCCAGGGAGGTGAGGTCTCCCTCCCCCAAACAGGCAGGGATGACCCAGGTGAGCAGGACCACCACGGAGGGACATGTCAGAAGCTGTGGGAACCAGGCTACTTTAAAAAAAAAAAGTGCAAGACCAAATTAAGCACACAAGATGGAGTCTGTGGCCAACCAGGCAGGAAAAGACTGCAGCCTGAATGTTGAGTATACAAGAAGGGGTCCCTGTCAGGAATTTCAGTTCCTCCTTCTGTTTTCCTAATGGGAGGGATAGGTCAGGTGAACATTCTAGAATATTCCTTGGATGAGACCTAGGACAACATGGGCAGTTGCAGCAGTTTAAGAGGTTCAAGGACAGGCTTCCTGACAAACATGATTTTGGACAAAGAGAGGGGGAGGCTGGAGATGCCACCCCAAATTTCCAGCTCAGGTACTGGGAGTTGTTGATGCCCACTGTCCCAAATGGGGAGCTCAGGAGCGGAGTCACTGCAACTGGAAGACATTTCTTCTGGCTGGGGGGAAGATGGAGTGGTCCTGGATCCCCAGGCTGCCTATGGCATCTCCTCTGTGATCCACTCATCTCAGGACCAGGGTGGAGCATGTAGACCCTGAGCTGCTTCTGGACACACAGCAACGTGGGCGGGTTGGGTCAGAGCTGGAGCCAGACCCTAGGACTACACGTGCCCCCATGACTACATGAGCCCCATGGCTCTTTTCCTTGCTTCATCTCTTTCCCCCTCCCTTATCACCAAAGGCATTAAAAATGAAGGTCCAGAGGGGAGCACAGAGAGTCAAGACAGTGGGGTGACAGAACTAGTAAGGAGGGGTATAACGTAGATGTCCCTCGGGGCCTGGAGCCATTGCAAGGCAGATAACACCCGTCATGTATACCCATAGACCCAGAAAAGTGGTGCAGGTGAGAGTAGAATGGGCTGGGTACTCTCTGCAGGTCATATATGGACTTAGGAGCTGCTTGCCTGAGCAGGCTGGCCTGTGGGAAGAGGGGGCCCAAGCTCCCATCTCTCTGGAAAGTGTGACTCAACCCCTGAGTTGCCCGGTGTTTGGCCTGTCACTGGGGCAGCCTGAGCCCTAAGCCCTGAGCCGTGAGCCCCAGTGTAAACAATGGCTTTATAAGGTCTCCAGGGAAGGTACGCAGCTGGGATGGGGAGGGAGTACCAGGTCCGGGGGAGGGGAGGGAGGCCGGGATTCCCGGGAAGATAGCCACAGTGGGAAGAGGCTTCAGAAAGAGATGCCTCTGCTCTGTGGTCAGCCGGGGCAACGGGCCCATTCCAGGGCAGGGGTGACCCCGAGGGGACCCAGCACACAGCAGCAACAGAGCCAGGAACCTCTCACTCATCCTGAGTGGCTCCAGGGTCATAAAGCACAGGATGATACCGCTGTTGTAAAGAGAAACAAACTGACTCACATAGCACAGGCTGCGGGCTTCCCATCCACAGCTGTTCAGGGTTTACAGCCCGAACTACAACAGCTTCACGGAGGCCCAGGCTTCTTCCTTAAAGGCAAGAAGATCCTCCCACCCCCCGGATCTGGGAGCGGTCCTGGCCTCTGGCACAGTGCAAGATGGGATGTGATCTCCAGGGTGGGGGTTGGGGCAGCGGGGGAGGTTGGGACAGGAGCAGTTTCCTGTCAAAGAAAACATTTGGCAATGCTGAGGAGGGGAAGGTGTGCACCCTCTGTGCCTGGCACAGCAGGTGGGAGAGAACCCCAAGAGAGATTTGGTTCCATGGGAGAAGGGGAGATGGAGCCAGCACTGGGGCTGGCAACAGTTTGTTAGCCACTTCCCACTTATCCCAACATGCAGAGGGGGGTTCCAAAGCTGGGCTTTTTAGGCCCCAGCCCTACACCTCCTGAAACAATTGACTATTCTGCTCTTTGACTCAGTTTCCCTATCTGGAAACTGAGCGTGGCACAGGGGAGCTAGTCTGGTACACTGGGACCCTCATCTGGCTCCCACTATGCTCTCTGCCCCAGCCAGGTACTGGTAAGGGTTAAAAGATCCATTCCCCCCCCCCAACACACACACACACACACACACCCCCTGGCTTCCATCCCCAGCAGTAGGGGGTGTTCTCTGGGGCCCGGAACTGGCAGATAGCATCAGGGGAGAAAAGATTTGGCAATGATGAAGCCCCCAGCTGAGCTGCCCTGCCCTGCAGCATGCCCGGGTGTCACTAGGCAGGAGGAGGCCCTCTAGGGAAACCGTGGGTTTGGAGCCAAGGTCTCCGCAAAGGAGAGACAGATTTGGAAGCTGCCCGCCTGTCAGCCTGCCAGGCATAGGGCATAGCTGGCTGCAAGGCCACCCTGCCTAGCCTGGCTCCCTACAAAGCTGCCTCCCCACCACCGGGCGGGCTCGGTGGGGGTGGGGTGAGGACTAGAGTTTCTGGCCTCCCCCCCCCCCCTCCGCCTCCAAGGCTTTTCCCCCATTGACTGAAGAGAGAGGCTGCGACATCTTAAAAAAAAAGATCCCGGGGCAGAGGGGCGCTGCGAGCGACCGCGCGGGCGCTGATAGCCGCGTGCCCGCGCCCCTCCCGCAGGATGCTGGTGGACTGCGTGCCCCTGGTGGAGGTGGAGGACATGATGATCATGGGCAAGAAGCCCGACCCCAAGTGCGTCTTCACCTACGTGCAGTCGCTCTACAACCACCTGCGGCGCCACGAGCTGCGCATGCGCGGCAAGAATGTCTAGACCGGCCCGGTTCGGTTCCCCCACACCCCCTGACGCGTGTTCGGGGCCAGCTGCCGCCCCCACCCTCCTGGCACCGTCCCCGCCCTCCGCCAGCTTCGCCCACCGCTGCCCTGTCTGTCGCGACACCCTCCCCCGCAAACACACGCAGCAGCGTTTTGATAAATTATTGGTTTTCAACGAGCCCGACGTTTCTCTCGACTCTCTTGGGGGGAGGAGTCGGGCAGGGTTTGAACATCGGGCAGCTCGGTGAGCCCCAGCTCACCACCTCACCGGCCGCTGCAAGGAAAGAGTCTTGAAACGCGGTCAAAAACAAAGGTTTAGTGGAACAGAGGGGACGAATCCCCTAACTCCATTCCTGCCGGTCCGGGGACAGGGTGTCGGCCCTCAGCAAGGGAGGGGGGCTCCCGGGATGCTGAGCGCTTCATTGTGTCACCGGGGTCCAGGCAGGGCGGCCCTCTAGAGGTCAGCGCGGTCTCTTGGAGCCCTTGGCGGTGCCTCGGGGGCCTTAGCAGGTGCCCACAGGTACTCGTCGGGCACCTGTGCGTCGGGCTCTTCCTTGCGGTAGAAGCCGAGCTCCTGCAGCAGCGCGTTGATCTCCTCGCGGGTCATCTCACTGAGCGGGATGCGCTGGGAGGGGGCGGCCGACGGGGCGAGGTCAGCGCGCCTGGTCACGCCTCCCGTCCCCCAGCCCCCTCCCTCCCCGCCGAGGCCTCACCTCCAGTTCTCGGTAGCGATGGCTCAGCAGCACGAGCTCGGGGTCGGCCCCGGGGAGGTGCTTCATCACCAGGTTGTGACTGCACAGCGTGTTCAGGCAGGAGAACGGGGGACATAGCAGTGGGGAGGGGGCGCCAGGGTCTGGCTGCCTCTTTTGCTGGGCGCTTGCCCAGCAGGAGGTGGGGCCCGGCTTGGGGCGTGGAAATTAGGGTTTGCAAGGTGTATGCCTTTCCTCCAGCCAGTGTCACTCTTCCCTCAGTCTCTGCTACCAACCCAGGTTGGAAACCTCAGAATCCTACCCATCAGCCTCCCTGTGATACAGAGGGGAAGGGGGGGTCTCCCAGGAGCCCCCCCCCCCACTTGCCCATCCCTGAAAATGGACAAGGATACTAGTATGGGATGTCCTGGTAGACGAAGGCCTTCACCTGGAGGAGGAAGCCAGAGCGTCAGGGGACAAGCCCCTCACCTCCAGGGACAGGTGGGAAAGCTGAAGCCCAGGGCTTCTCCCTCCCACCAACCCCCAAGTGCTTGCAGGAGTGGTGCCTGCTCCCCCAAGGGGCTAGGAGGGACAAAGGGGGTAGGGGCAAGGGGCGCCCTCCTTCCAACTCACCTCCTTGAGGCGGTTCAGCTGTCATCCTCCACAGGTCTGCAGAGTGCAACATGAGAAAGGCTGTATGTCTCCCTCCCCCCGCCCAGGCACAATAGAGGCCAGCCGTGTGCATGGTCTCAAAGTGGGGGCGGGGGGGGGATGGATGAAGGGTCCTCGTGTGCAGAAGGGTGAACTCAGGGCAGGTTGGGAGGATTCAGGCCAGAGGGAAGTGGCTGGGGTCTTGCCTGCAACCCCCCCCCCATCCCCGCCCCATGCACAGGAGATGGGGTCACCCAACTTCTGCTGTGCAGTCCAGTCCTGGGCCTGACCTTTGGCCTGTAGAACTTCTAGCTGAAGACAGACAGAAGTAGCTCTGAACAGCCGTGGGGCCTCCACCCGAGGCCATCTGGTCCCCGCGCCGCCCCACCCCGCCCCACCCTACCCCACCCCACTCCATGCATTGTTGGCCCTGCCAGCCACCTGCAGCCCAGCTCCACTGACCAGATGGTTACTTCCTTGACGTGGGAGAATGGAAGGCCCCACCCCTTCCATGCATATTCCCTTCGAGAAGGCCAGACCGCGGAAATACCCAGTCCAGACTTCCTTGGCTGACCAACCCACTTTAGTCGCGCCCCCCCCCCCCAAATAACACCTCAGGCTCTCAGGAAGGCAGTGATGGCTCAAAGCCAAGGGACCCTCAAGGCACTCTGTAAGTGAATTTCCTGAAATGCGACGGTTTGGGGGGTGGAGCGTTGGTACCCCTAGTTCTCAGCTTTCTTCCATGGCTCCTGTGTGGGGTGCTGGTAGGGGGCTCCCAGAAATTCTTTTCTCTCTTAGGGTAAAGAGAGAGCCTGTCGGGATCCCCAAGTCCTGGAGTGGGCCTGGGGCTGGGGTGAGGGCAAGGGTAGAAATTCCCTGGTGAAAGTGGGAGCGATAGCGGAGCGTCCTAGTCCCGGAAAAGGGGCTGACGTGTCTGGGCTGGATAGGGAGCTAGAGCAGGCTAGAGTTCCAGGCCGCAAGGCTGGGTATCCAGGCTTTGCACTAGGGGCTCCTGGGGCTGGGGACGTGGAAAGCCACAGGGAGAGGAGGGAGGGGGCCGGGCCTGGGGGGAGAAGGGCTGGGTGCGTGATCTTGGGGCGGCAGCAGGCGGGCGGCTCTCCCGGAGGCCACGCCGCCGTGATGCTTGGAGCTGGCGTCGGCGCACTCACCTCTACCCGCGCCCGGGCCAGGCCACGCAAACGGTCCCAATTCGGCCAGTAGGTCCTGGTGGTGGTGGCCGGGGCCACCAGCGCTGCAAGCAGCAGCAGCAGCAGCAGCGGCAGCGGCGGCGGCGGCGGGGGCAGAGAAGGCCGGGGGTGCATCGGGGACCCGGCGGAAGCTGCTCCACAAGCTGGAAGCGCACCACCACCCAGCCGCTGCGCCACGTCTGGACCCGCAGGCTGGCCCCGCCTCCGCTGGGGACCCCGCCCGGCCGGAGACCACGCCTCCGATCGCCCCCCTCAACCGGGCACCGGGTCACAGCCTCGGGCCTGGCGCGATCACCCTTGGAGGGGGTCCTCCTGGCTGCTGTGTGGTCCTCGGGCCTTGGATGCCCTCTGGGCACAGAGTGTCCACACTTTCTTCTGCCCAGCGAGAAAGCGGGGACGCTCCCGCAGGATGCAGCCGGATGTCAGGCCGCCAGAGGGTGCTGGCGGGACGCGCGCCTTCTCGGGGATGGACGCTTTACGCACACCGTGAGGACTGGGTTCACGCTCTGGAGAACAGTACCTGGTGCCGGGTCGGCCCTCCTCGGCAGCCACTTGCTCATCAAGGCCCCGGTGGACTCCACTGTGCAGACTCAGACATGCAAAAGGGAGGACTCGGACCCTGAGCCATCCCATTTCTCCAGACCAGAGATGACCGCAGCAGGATGTCACTTCATCAGCAGACCCCATCTGTCAATTCCACCAACCTTGGATGCAAAACATTCAGAAAGGCGCAGGCCTTGTGATGCGCCGGGTGAAGCCGCCAGAGATCGTTTAAAGTGTACAAGAGGATGGGCACATGTTCTGTGCAAATATGATGTCGCTTTATATGAAGGGACTCGAGCATGGTGGGGGTGGAGTATCCTGGAGTCCATTCCTCACCTGCACCCAAAAAAGATGCAACCAATGAGCTCTTCCTCACAAAATTGAGAAGTTTTTTTTATTTTATTTTATTTTTATTGGACAGTCAGATATTCACAGAGGAGGAGAGACAGAGAGGAAGATCTTCCGTCCGATGATTCACTCCCCAAGTGGCTGCAACGGCTGGAGCTGAGCTGATCCAAAGCCAGGAGCCAGGAGCTTATCCGGGTCTCCCATGCGGGTACAGGGTTCCAAGGCTGTCCTCCACTGCTTTCCCAGGCCACAAGCAGGATGGGAAGTGGAGCAACTGGGACCCAAACTGGTACCCATATGAGATTCCAGCATATTCAAGGCAAGGATTTAGCCATCACACCAGCCCAGAAGAGAACGGTGGTCCTTTTGTGGGAAACACCCTCTGGAGCCAAACCCTCTGCAAAGTGTCTCCTTTTATTTCATTGGTCCATCCACCCTCCAGTCATGTGCCAATCATGTGCAAAGGGTGGGGCTTAACCAATTGGTTTAACCAATGGGTAGATTCCTCTGACTCCTTCCAACTCCAGCTCAAAATGCCATGGGCTCCCCTGGATGAAGCGATGGCAACAGTCGGCCAACTGTATAAAATACAAGCTTATACCAAACCATCATCATCATCCAGAAGGAAGCAATCCAAAAAGTCAAAATGCTCACCTTTTTTGGTAGATTCAATTACAGATGGATTTTTTTTTTCTTTCTCCTTGACACTTTCTTTCTGTATTTTCTATAAGAAGCATGTTTTGCTTAAATATAAATAGTGATGCTTGCTTCTGAAAAAAAAAAAAAGGGTGGAACATATCCCAGTGGTTCCTTGTGCCCCTTCCTCATCCCAGCAAGGATCCTGGAATGACTGCAGCCAAAAGTAGCAAAACATCTGTGGTTTTCTTACCAACAAGAGCCAAACCCAGTGCTCCCGTGGGCCAGTAGGGTTGGTTGGACAAATGCCACCAAAGCACTCTCATTGCATTAACCTGGGCACTGTGGCCTGGTAGGGCCCACAGCTTGGGCTGTACTGGATTGACCAGCCAGCCGGGGCAACCAGGAGTGGAGACAGCAGTCACAATGGTGCCGGGAACATTCTGGCCTGTCCCAGGACAGGTCTGTGCTCGTAAAGCATGCCCCTTATCTGGCAGCAGGTAATCTAGGCCAACAGACTTTTTGGGGTGAGGATGGGAGTGTGGGTTTAGTCTGTGATAGCTGGGGGTGTGGGTCAGGCTAAGAACAGGGTCAAGATCAGCTCTTAGATGAAGGGCAGGTTTGGAACTGAGTCTACAGCCAAATTAGGGCTCAG
This sequence comes from Ochotona curzoniae, assembly GCF_017591425.1. Lineage (NCBI taxonomy): Eukaryota > Metazoa > Chordata > Mammalia > Lagomorpha > Ochotonidae > Ochotona > Ochotona curzoniae. The sequence goes on along the minus strand of NW_024467101.1, from coordinate 7,216,974 downwards.
TCAGTGACCAGGATCAAGGCTCAGTAAGTGACCAGGATCAAGGTTCTATAGGTGACTAAGGCATCAACTCAATGACTAAGCTCAAGACTCAGCTTTGATGAGACTGGGGGCACAATACATGGTCAGGGGTCAGTGTGTGGCCAGAGTTTGCACAACCCAGGCTCAGAATTTAATCTGAGGGGAGGTCCAGCATTGTGAGGTAGTGAGTTAAGTCACTGCCTGTAATGCCAGCATCCTACATGGATGCTGGTTCAAGTCCCAGCTAGCTGCTCCAGTTCTGACTCAGCTCCTTGTTAATGCATCTGGGAAAGCAGGGGTGGATGGGCCTTAGGGAGACCCAGGTGAAGCTCCTGGCTGTTGACTCAGGCCTGGCCTCTGCACATGATTGATCTGGCCAAACAAAAGATCTTTCTCTCTATCACTTTACTTTTCTAGGAAATAAATGCAGCTTTTTAAACAAACATTTGTTGCTGTTTTTTTTTTTTTTTGAAAGGCAGATTTGCAGAGAGGAGGAGAGACAGAAAGATCTTCTGTCCACTGGTTCACTCTCCAAATGGCCATAACATCTGAAGTTGAGTTGATCTGAAGCCAGGAGCTCCTTCTGTGTCTCCCATATGGGTGCAGGGTGTCAAGGCTTTGGACCCATCCTCCTCTGCTTTCCACAAACAGGGAGCTGGAAGGGAAGCCAAGCGGCTGGGACACAAACTAGCACCCCATATGAGTTCCCGGTGCATACAAGGCAAGGATTTAACCACTGAACCAATGCACCGGGCCCAATAAGCACATCTTTAAAATGGAAAATTCAATCTGTAGTCAAGGTTCAATTTATGACCAAGCTCAGGACTCAAAGTAAGAATTCGCCTGCACTGGGGTCAGAGTTGAGTCTGTGACTAGGACCCAAGCTGAGGCTAGGATCCAGGCTCAGTCTAGGTCTGACAGGGAGATTCCACTCAGCCCGATTTGAATGAGAACTCATTCACGGGCAGTGGTTGGCACTCAGTTCAGGGCTGGCGTGAGATTAGGAATCTGTCAACACCAAGGCTGGGGCTCAAGCTGGGAATCTGGGATCAGAGACATGACCGGGGCTGTGCTTCAAAAACCAGGCATCAGAAAAATGGCTACTGAGGGCTGCAGTGGCCTGGGTACTGAAGCAGAACAAACCAGGACCAGACAGAAACTGGGTCACACGCAACCACAATGGCTCCTGTGCCACCAGGCAGGAGAAAAAGGGGTTTGTACCTGGACTTGGTCAATGAATGTTAACAGTACAGGCATTCCCTAAGGAACATTCCAGAATCTGACCCCTCAGGCAGTTCTTTAGTGGCAACTTTTATCCCATCAGGTTGAAGATGACCATCACCACTACCTAAAGGACAATAAAGTGGTCACACCCAGAGCGGTCCTGTCAACAAACTGAATTCTCTGGGAGGGTTCCTTCTGCCTCTGTGCTCCTGCTCTGAGAAGTTTCTGGAGACGTGGGCGCTCGGGGCAGGTCAGTCTGCAAGAAAAGAGATATCCCCCCTCCCCCCACCTCCATTCTCACCCTCATCCACACCCCTGCTGAAATTCCCACCCCCCTAGCCCCAGTGCAAGCTTACTTAGCAGGGTGTGGTCTCTGCAGGACGCTTCCCCATGCTGGCTGAACACGGGTGTCCTAGAGCCTTCTAACCTACATGCTTCCGCTGCCCAAGATCCCCTCGCACCAGAATAAAAATAGCCACTCACTTCAGAGCAGCTGACAGCGGGTGCCGGGCTGCCTGGGAGGAGGGGGAGGCGAGGAGAGGCAGGACAGATGCTTGAGCTCAGACCCAGCTAGGTGACCTTGGCAGAGTCCCTCCCCCTCAAGACGGTTTCCTAATAGGCAGAATTGGGGCTGAGGGTGACACCTGACCCTAGCAGGTGGGAACTAGGTCCTTCCCACTCCACTCTATTCCACCCTATCAGGAAACTTGAAGCCAAGTCTGGGAGAGAAGAAATGATCTTTCGTGACCTCCCCAGGGGAGCCCTGTCTGGTGCTTGCCTCTTTCGCTTTCCCACAGGGTCCCCTGGGTCCCTCTACAACTTTTCCAGGCAGAGCTCCCAGATCCTTCTGCACTCTACTGCCGGCCTCAGGTGTCCCTGGAAGGAGGGAGGCAAGAAAAGAGGCAAGAAGAAGAAGGAAGAGGCAGTGTGTGTGTTCTCAAGGGCACACGTCTCAGTGCCGCATCTTCTCACAGCCAGGGCCTTCCACACCCCCAGCGTTTGCACCTGCTCTTCCTTCTGCTGTTGGGAGACTGTGTCCTCTTTGGGCCCTCAAGTCCCTTCTTCTGTGGAATTGGGGAGCCTTATAAACTGCCTCACAGGACTGCAAGAGCAAGAAGCTGGAACATGAAGCTGTTGACACACTAGCATCGTATCTTCTCACCCTTGGCCCAAACAGCTGGTGGCACCAAGAATTTCCACCAAAGGGCTGGATGAGCTCCCCAAAAAACCTCCCTCCCAACACACACACACACACACCCTGCAAAGTGGGGGAAGTGAGGGAAGGTACTGTTCTCCCTGCCAGCTATCCCCACCCTCCTGCCATGCTCCCCCACCCCATCCTCCCGCCTGCCTGCCTGTCTACCACTCTGAACCCCAGAGCCTGTTATCAACACAGTTAGTCATCACACCAGGAACCCAAATATAGCTCCCACTGTTCCCCTCTCTGCCAGCCAGGGTCCGCCCCCCACCCCCTGCCCCCTTCCCTTTTTTTCCCTTTCCTCCCAGGAGTTCAATCACGCTGGGCCTCAGTTGTAGCATCTGCCAAATGGGCAGGCTGGAGATGATGAAGAGGAGGACAAAGTAACTAAGAACTTACTTATGCTTGGCTCTGTCTGGGTTGATCTTCCCAGCAAATGTAGCAGGTAGCTACCGGGTTGTTTGTTTTCTCTTCCATGCAAAGCAGGAGCCTTAAGTGACTTCCCCCAACCCAGTAAGGGGAATGGGAATGATGGGAAAGGGGCAAGAGGAATGATGGGAAATCCCGGGCTGCTCTCCTGGGCCCAGGCACTCATTTGCGTGACATTTGCCTGGCTTCCAAAAGAGCATTTGCTGTCCCTGCCCCAGCCACCTGGGCCACTGAGCCCAGGACTGCTCCCAGGGGCCTGGCTCTGTCTCTCATTCATCCTAGGATTGCATCAGAAGCAGGTTGTTTTCTCATTCGTAAAATAGGAGCCAGAGGGCTGGGCAGGGTGAGTTTCAACATCCCTCTCTGCGTCCAGCGCTATGACCTAGCGGCTAAAGTCTTCGCCTTGAATGCGCCAGGATCACATATGGGCACCAGTTCTTATCCCAGCATCCCTGCTTCCCATCCAGCTCCGTGCTTGTGGTCTGGGAAAGCAGTTGAGGACGGTCCAAAGCCTTGGAACCCTGTACCCGCGTGGGAGACCCAGAAAAGCTCCTGGTTCCTGGCTTCAGATCAGCGCAGCACCAACCATTGCACTCACTTGGGGAGAAAGTCATCAGATGGAAGATATTTCTCTGTGTCTCTCCTTCTCACTATATATATACATATATCTGCCTTTCCAATAAAAATACATAAATCTTTTTTAAAAAAATCCCTCTCTGGTGATGTGGGCAAGGGTACCTGTTTACTCTCATGTCTTCTCTTAGTGTCACCTCCAACTCCACCACCACAATATCCCCACCATCACTTGGGCCTCCCACCCTCCTCCCCCCACGACTTCCATCACCTGTACCATCCATCACCACGCTCACCTTTATCATCGTGACCCCTTCCACCCAGCACACTCAGTACACTCTTTCCATTGTCATAATCCAGGGCCTTGTCATATCCGATACCTCCCCAATACCACTGTCTGAAACCCTTGCTACTCTAGCACCCTAACACAACCCCAGCCTCACCAAGGCACGGGCTAGACCCACATATTGTGGAGGAAGGTAGGACTTCCTTCAGGAGAGAGTAACGCATCTGTGCACATGACCTTGACCTAGGGGACCAGTAGCAGCAGGTGCCGGGCTGTGGACCAACAGGGAGCTCTGGGCAACAGAACCCAGACCCTCTCTTGTTTACACAGGGTGGAATCACCCTGGAAAAGCAGGATTGCAGGAGAGAACGTTCTGGCAGATAGGAATGGGATGAAAAGGAGGCAGGAACAGAGAGCTCAGAATCATTTCCAGCCAAATCATCACTCAGTTCTTCTTCCAATGCATTCAGTCTTTCATTCATTCAACCACCATTCTCCTCAACCTGGTGGGAACCAGGGTTTGATGATGGATGTTCCCTGATTTTCTTTTCATTGTAAGATTTATGTAGTTGTACATCTGGAAGGCAGAGGGAGAAAGGGAAGCAAGTATTAATCCTTCCTCTTCTCCTGCTTCATTCTCTAAATGGCCACAACAGCCAGGGCTGGCTGAAGCCAGGAGCCAGGAATCCCATCCAGGTCTCCCACATGGGTGGCAGGAGCCCAAGTCCCTGGGCCATCCTCTGCTGCTTGCCTAAGCACATTAGCAGGGAGCTGGATCGGATGTGGAGCAGCCAGCACTGGCACTCGGATATGGGATGCAGCAGCTTAACCAGCGATGTTCAGACACCTGCTTCCAGCCCCATTCTCTCCTGTCCTGCCACTTTTGTGTCATTTTCTACCCTACCCCACCCTCAGTCCACAGCCTGTTCCCTTCACCCAGCTGCTTCAGTGTGCTCCCACTGGTTTCTGCTCACTGCCACTCAGGAGACCTGGCCAGTTCCCTGGGTGACCTTGAACAAGGCCCCTCCCAAGCCACAGCCCTTGAAGACTGGCGAGAGGAACTGAGCCTGCTGACTGGCTGCAGGAGACATTTAAGAGCACTGGGGGTGTCTGCAGAGGAGGCAGTGCGGGGGGGCAGGCAAGGGGGTCCACAGAGGTTGGGCTGGATCCTGAGTGTCAGGTTCTGGGAAGGGAAAGATAAGAGCCAGGGAAGGAAAGGGAGGGGGTGTCCAAGGCTTGAAAATGGAGCAAAGCAAGGGAGGAGGGGTGGCAAGGCACACCCTGAGCGGGCAGGAAGTCAGCAGGGTCATAGGATCCCATGGGGGACTCTGGTGTCTTTGAGGCTCCAAAGAGGGTGCTGTTCTCTGAACCACCTGTTTCCACCTTACCTGCAGGTGTGTCCAGGCCCTTCCCTGGAGCCACAACTGCCCAGGCCTACTAGCAGGAAGGAGCGGGACAATCAGACAGCTACCCTTATGCTCCCAGTCAGAACCTGGCTGCAACCAGTGGGCATAGTCTCCCTCCCATGCCCATACCAGCCACAGCAGTCATCTAAAGTTTCCAGAGGGTGGCCGCCTTCCCCTGGCCACCTACAGACTGGGAAGTGGGTGCCTGTGCCTTTAAATTCTCAGCAGGTTGAAATGGTTGATGACATCACTGGTTCCCGGGAGCGGAGGAGCTGGGGCCAGAGCCCAAGGGAGTCGGGCTGCCTGCCGGGGGCTGCAGACATGGAGGGCCAGGGCGTTGGAGGGAGGCCGGGCACTCGGGCTGGCTTGGGCTCCCTGCCTGTGCCCCATGAGATTCCCCAAACTGGGGCACCCTCCAAGGTAAGATTCCTAAAACCCAGCCCCCCCTCAATCCTGATCCCTGGTCCCACACCCCCACGCACACTGCAGGTCCTCAGGTGTCCCTGGGGCTAAGGGGCTGGCTCTCTGAATCCTGCCCAGCAGGCAGAGGCTAGTCCAGAATACTTGTGGGGGCTGAGGGGGTAAGTACCAGGATGCATAGGAGAGGGGGAGCTCCCCATTTCCAGGAGCGCCCCCCGCAGGACAGCCCTAGACCTGGGTGTCACAGGACCCAGTTGTGCTCCAGCCTTGCTGTGTGACCTTGGGCAAGTTGCTTATCATCTCTGAGCATTTGGGGGAAGAAAAAAAAAAAAAAGAAAAAACCAAGGTTGGCTTGTCTCTGCAGACTAGCACTGTGACATCTGGGATGTAGAAGTTGTTGGTGCTGGGGGCGGTGTGGTGGTGGTGGGAGGAGGGGAGGGGGCAGACAGCGGGACACTTGGAGACTAGAAAAAGCAAAGAGAGAGAGGCTGAATTTCAGGGGCAGGCAGGTCCTCTGAAGCGAGAAGGACATGGAACAGAGTCCGTTCTGCGTCTCTGGAGGCAGGGCTGGGGCCACCCTGGGGTGAGGCTAGCCCTTCCTCTATCCTCACGTTTCAGCCTGCCTTTGGAGACTGAGGCGGGGGCAACATTTGAAACAGGATGAATGGGGAAGGGAGAAGGGAGAAGAGATGGCCCCCTGCAGGGGCTCCCACCTGCTTATAAGTCCTGCGCTGCTGACATTTCCTCACAGTTGGTGGGCAAGGGGTGGGGGGGGGACAGAGAGGGAGGTGCAACCGCAGGATCAACTTTGAATCTTGAACTTGGCACCCATATTAGACTCACACTTGGAGTCTGATGGAGTGCCATGAGCTAGAGATGCCCCTGTGTGTGGTGTGGCTGGGGACCCTCCCCCTAGACCCTTTGTTTTAGAGAGAGAGTATGTGTATGAATGCTGGCTAGGAGTACCCACAGCCCCCTTCTCAGCCCCCACTCAGCTCCCTCTGGGACATTCCTAGAGGACAGAGTAGGGGGAGCTATGAGTCCAGGAGGCTTAGAGGGAGGGTGGGTACTGTGTGGTGTTTTTTGCAGGCTGAGTGTCCCCAGTGTGGGCAGACCTGGGATGGCAGCAGGACTATACCCGGCTGGAGCTAGGAATGGGGGAACAGGAGAAGGTGCAGGGACTGGAGCTGGAGGATTGCACAGCAAAGCTGTCCGGGGTGGCTAGGAGTGGCTTCCGCCAGGAAGACAAAGAGAACTTTCAGGGCAGACTTGAACTCTGCCGCTTCCTCAGTTGGGGTCTCAGTTTGCCCATCTGAGAAAGAGGTGTTAGGTTTGGAGGAGACGGGCAGGGCTTTGTGTCCTAACTCCTCAACAGACTGGGGTGAGATTATGGGAAGAAATTTCCTTGGAAAGTCTCTCAGCTAGATGGAAATCTACATAGATGTTGGGGTGTCAGGTCCCCCTGAGACTTTTACTTCTCCCTCTGCAAGGTGGACTCGAATTTCCAACTCTCAGCCAAGCAGACAGCAGCCCTAGCATCCTCAGAACCCAGGCCGGCCCTGGCACCTGTGGGACCACGAGCAGCCATGTCACCTTCCTCAGAGACACCACGGCTGGCTCTGGAGTCTCCCCGACCCCCCCTTGCCCCACCGTCTACCCCAGGAGGACAGAAAATGGCTCCTGCTCCCCACAGCTCCAGTTTAGCCCCAACATCTGTTGCTCAGCTGGTGATGCCTGCCTCCACCTCAGGGCCAAAGCTTCCCCCTGTGACCTTGGGAGAAGTGACATCCCTGGGGCAGCTAGTGATGTCTGCCTCGGGTGGGTCCAGGCCTCCCCCAGCCACCCTGGGGCCCAGCCCGGCTCCAACTTCCAGAGAACGGAAGCAGGTGTCACCCACCTCCGTGGCACCCAAGCCAGCGCTGGCAGCCTCAGGCCTGAGCCTGGCCGTGGCCTCTCGAGAGCAGCCCCGACAAGTCCCTTCCAAACCTCCTGCAGTGGCCAGCCCAGTGCTGTCCCCTCCCCAGGAGCAGGTCCCAGTTGCAGCTCCTGCTTCCATGGGGTGGACCGCCACCAGGCCGAGAGATGCCTCAGCCCCGAGGTCAGCTCCGTCTTTGGAGGGGCGTCTCCAGCCTCCAGCTCAAGCCTCTCCAGACCCCCGCTTCTCGTCCTCCTTCCGAGCCCGGCCTGAAGCCTTCCACAGCAGCCCCGAGGAGCCTACCCTGCCGCGGCCACCCCAGACTTTGCCCTTGGAGATGGGCCAGGGCCCTCCGGAGCCTACAAGCCGCTCTCCTGGACTTCTGTCCCCCACCTTCCGCCCAGGGAGCCTGTTGGGCCAGAATGTGCCCCCACCTCTACCTAAGCCACCCCGGTCTCCCAGCCGCTCCCCTAGCCGTTCCCCTAACCGCTCTACATGTGTCCCCCCAGCCCCTGACACAGCCCTCCCCAGGCCTAGCACCCAGGGGGCAGCATCTGCCAGGTGCCTGAACCCCAACCTTCAGACCCAAGAGCAGACCTCAGCTCCAGTCACCACCTCCTCTTCTACAGCCATCCCATCGTCATCGCCCTCCTCCTGGTCAGCTCAGCCAACCTGCAAGAGTGACCCTGGATTCCGGTAAAGGCCCGCACTCTCCCCCCTGTCACACACCAGCTTCCTGAGAAAAGGGATCAGGTCTTGAGTTCTGAGCCTAGTCCTTATTCTGGGACAGGAAGGCAGTGGGCTGACCTCTTATGACTCAATTTACCTCCCTGAGGGAGGGTTACTTTGGGACACCCCACCCCTGCCCCTGTCGCAGTGTGACACCTACTTCATTTTCCCCAGAGAGAACTGGGAGGAGGGAGGCTGAGGGGGTAAGGAATGGTGCCCACAAAGTAAGTTGGCCATGTCCCTGCCTCCAGGATCACTGTGGTCACGTGGAACGTGGGCACCGCCATGCCCCCCGATGATGTCACGTCCCTCCTTCACCTGGGCGGTGGTGATGACAGTGATGGTGCGGACATGATCGCCATAGGGTGAGGGTTCAGGGCGCATGAAAACCTCCCCTGCTTCTGAGCCTCCCTGGAGCCTTTCAGATTCTCCTCCAAGCCCTGCCAGGGTCCCTGCAGTCCTGTCCGATGGCAGGCCTCCCCTCTTACCCCTTCACCTCGGCAGGTTGCAGGAGGTGAACTCCATGATCAACAAGAGGCTCAAGGACGCTCTCTTCACTGACCAGTGGAGCGAGCTCTTCATGGACGCACTGGCACCCTTCAACTTCGTGCTGGTATGGCCGCCCTCACCTCTTTGGGAAATGGAGACTCCATCCACACTCCGCTGGATCCCGCCCATCCCTGCGCCCCCTTGACTAGTGGAAAACTGTGGCAGGAGGGAGCAGACCCAGACGCTGCCAGGGTTGGCCAGGGCAGGGGGTGGGAGGGATGGGAGTGGTACCCCATCCCAGCAGGATGTGTCTCCCAGTGCTCCCCTCCCACCCGCCACAGGTGAGCACCGTGAGGATGCAGGGCGTCATCCTGCTGCTGTTCGCTAAGTACTACCACCTGCCCTTCCTGCGGGATGTGCAGACCGACTGCACGCGCACCGGGCTGGGGGGCTACTGGGTGAGCCTGAGGATGGGCCCCGGTCCAGGGAGGCAGCCTTCAATGGGAACCCCCAGCTCCCCCTAATCCTGCAAGGTCTGCTCCCTCTACTCCACATGTGACCCTGAGACCTGCTCCTCCCCAAGCTGCATCCTTTTTTTGCTGGGGACTTCATTGGTTTTCAACCCCTAACCATCTTCATCCCTCCCAGCATCTCACCTGCCCCCCTGACTCACCCACCCCTCCTCACCTCGCCTTACCTCACCTCACCTCACCTCACCTCACCTCATCTCATCTCACCTCATTTTACCTCACCTCACCTCCGCAGGGTAACAAGGGCGGTGTGAGTGTGCGCCTGGCAGCCTTCGGCCACATGCTCTGCTTCCTCAACTGCCACCTGCCTGCTCACATGGACAAGGCTGAGCAGCGCAAGGACAACTTCCAAACCATCCTCAGCCTCCAGCAGTTTCAGGGCCCCGGAGCCCACGGCATTTTGGACCATGAGTACGGGCTTGGTGGGGCCCCATTAGAGGGGGTGGGCAGAGAAGTGAGGCCTGTGGGGGTGAATGACAGCACCTCCCCACACCCTGGCTACAGGTGGTAGGCAGCACCAATGCAGGAGCAGGTTGATGAAGAGGGGCGGAACCTAAAGGGTAGAGCTTTGTGGAGGTTAAACACGCCTCCCTCACACTCCTCCATTGCCCTGTCTACCCACTGGCATTTTAAAGGGTACCAGGGCTGTGGGATGGATGGCTCTGGGTTGGAGCCCTTCCACACCAGAACCCACTTATTAACCCTTTACTCCCGGCCCCAACCAGCCTTGTTTTCTGGTTCGGGGACCTGAACTTCCGCATCGAGAGCTACGACCTGCATTTTGTCAAGTTTGCCATTGACAGTGATCAACTCCATCAGCTCTGGGAAAAGGACCAGGTGGAGAACCCCCAGCCTGCACCCCAGCACACCCTCAGGCACCCACGGCATCCCCCAGGACTCACCCACAACCCTTGTATTATGGTCTTTGCCCTCACCCGGGAACTTGGAGACCCAGACCATTGCCCAATTCCACCCTTCCTGACTCTACTCTCTCCTATCCCCCCCTACCCTTCCACGGCCTACAGCTCAACATGGCCAAGAACACCTGGCCCATCCTGAAGGGCTTCCAGGAGGGACCCCTCAACTTCGCCCCCACCTTCAAGTTCGATGTGGGCACGAATAAGTATGATACTAGGTGAGCAGGGCAGGGATGACGTTGCTACAAGATGGTTCCTTGACCTTCCATCCCTGAAACCTAAGCTACCACACCTTCTGCAGTGCCAAGAAGCGGAAGCCGGCCTGGACGGATCGAATCTTGTGGAAGGTGAAAGCTCCAGGTGGGGGTCCAAGCCCCTCGGGACGGGAGAGCCACCGGCTGCAGGTAACCCAGCACAGCTACCGCAGCCACATGGAGTACACGGTTAGCGACCACAAGCCCGTGGCAGCCCAGTTCGTCCTGCACGTGAGTCTTGGCCTCGTTTTCTTGCAGCATCCCCAACAGTCCAGCATCCCGTGACACCTGCCCTGAGTGTTGCCTGTCGTGACAGATTGAGGCTCAGGGTGTTGAGCTCAGAGACACAGCAGCTCTTGCCCAGGGTCACACAGCTGCTGAGAGGAAAGTTAGGATTTGAATCCAAATCAGTCTGATCTCAAAGCCCATGCCTTTTTCACTGAGCACTAAGTTCTATCTCTTTACCCATTTTGTTTTTATTAGAAAAAAATTTTTTTTAATTTGAAAGGCAGAGCTACAAAGAAAAGAGAGTGAGAGGTGTCATCCATCTGGGCTCACTTCCCAAATGGCCACAATAGCTGGAGCTGAGCCAGGCAAAAGCCAGGAGCCAGGCTTCTGGGTCTCCCATATAGGTGCAGGGGCCCAAGGACTTGAGCCTTCCTCCACTGCTTTCCCAGGCCACAAGCAGAGAGCTGCATCAGAAGTGGAGTAGTTAGGACTCAAACCAGCACCCATACAGATGCCAGTGCTGCAGATAGAAGCTTAGTCTGTTGAGCTTCCGTGCCAGCTCCTTGGAGGGCATTCCTAAGCATCCTTGGGCAGTCCAGACCCTGCTGGTAGAAACCAACAGAGAGAGACCTAGTTTCTTTTGGAGCAGCTGAGCTTAGAAGCTTAGGGAGAGAAACCCGAAGCCAGATAAACAGGGGAACAAAGGCCTGAAGCTGCCAACCCCTGAGTGCTCTCCTGAGGGACACAGGTGAAGCCAGTACCCTGGCCCTTTGTTGCTGGTGACCTGTAGTTCTCCACCCATGCAGGTGAGCTCTGGGCTACCCAGGCCGATCCCTGGAGGAACAACATGGTTTCTACGGTCTGAGAACCAGGCTTGTCCAGGGAGGAAAACTGAGACTTGAGTCAGCCAGGGCCTAGTCTGAGGTCACACAGCCCAGAAATGCATTGAAGCCTCCTGTCTCTCCCACTCAGGAGGGTGCCCAGCCGATCCCCCAAAATGCCGAGGACATCTTAGGCTCTGTCCTGACTCCCTGGCATCTAAGGGAGGCAGTGTTCTGAGCTACGACTGTTACAGGAGGACATTTGTCACACAAATGGCACCTCTCTGAACCTGCAGAGCAGCCTGGAAAGTTCAGCCAGAGTTTCTGAGTAGGCAGGCAAGAGCCTCTGGGCTGGTGTTCTGAAGCCCCAGGATTTGGAATCTCGAGGTTGCAGAACTAGGGCCAAATCCCAGGGATGTGAGCTCCGAAGCCTCCTCCGAAGGAGGCCTCAGTGTCTCCCCCTTGCCTCATCCCGCGGCAGTTTGCCTACAGGGACGATATGCCACTGGTGCGGCTGGAGGTGGCAGACGAGTGGCTGCGGCCAGAACAGGCTGTGGTGCGCTATCGCATGGAGACAGTGTTCGCCCGTAGCTCCTGGGACTGGATCGGCTTGTACCGGGTGAGCAGGGTGGTAGTGAGGGGATCTGGGACTTCTAGGGGAGACGTGGGCCTGGAGGAGCAGGTGGCATCTAAGGCAGCAGAGGTCACTGGCTGGTCCAGGGTTGGTTAGATGCCACACTGGGAAATTGCTTAGGTGGGGCAATGGGCAGGGGTTGAGGGTCATGCCTTGCCCGTTTATGCCTCATCTTCTAGGTGGGTTTCCGTCACTGCAAGGACTATGTGGCTTATGTATGGGCCAAGCATGAAGACGTGAATGGCAGTGTCTACCAGGTACTTAGAAGGAGTGGGAGAGCAGGGTAAGGGTGTGGCATGTCCCTTTGCTCTAAGGACTTCAGAAGAGGTCCCTAGAAGAGGTCCTGAGGCTGCCCACCTAACTCCAACTGGGCTCTGTCCTCCCTGGGCACCTGCCAGGTGACATTCAGCGAGGAATCGCTGCCCAAGGGCCATGGGGACTTCATCCTGGGCTATTACAGCCACAACCATAGCATCCTGATTGGTGTCACCGAACCCTTCCAGGTAAAAAAAGAAAAAAAAAAAAACTCAGAGATGCCAGGGTCCAGGGGGAGGGGGAAGGGGCCAAAAGACGCTGTCTGTTTAATGCCACAACCTCTGCGACCTCAGGTAGCCCAGCCTGCCACAGCTGGGGAGGGTGGGAGTGGTGGCCCGCAGCCAAGGTACCCTGATCCAGCGTGCCCCTACCCCAAACCCCACTCCCTCAGATCTCGCTGCCTACCTCGGAGTTGGCCAGCAGTAGCAGCAGCAGTAGCAACAGTTCAGGCACCAGCTCAGAAGGCGAGGATGACAGCACCCTGGAACTGCTTGGCCCCAAATCCCGCAGCCCCAGTCCCGGCAAATCCAAGCGACATCGGAGCCGCAGCCCCGGCCTGGCACGCTTCCCTGGCCTTGCTCTCCGGCCCTCTTCCCGTGAGCGCCGTGGTGCCAGCCGGAGCCCCTCACCCCAGAACCGCCGGCTGCCTTGGGGAGCCCCTGACAGGGGCAATAGTGGTAGTAGCCGGGGCAGCAGTGAGGAGGGGCCTCCTGGGTTGCCTGGTCCCTGGGCTTTCCCACCAGCTGTGCCTCGCAGCCTGGGCCTGCTTCCAGCCTTGCGCCTGGAGACTGCAGACCCTGGTGGCGGCCGTGGCAGCAGCAGCAGCGGCTCCTGGGAAAATGAGCGGGATGCTCCAACTCCTGCCAGCCTGTCTCCCAGCCCCCATGGCCAACAGAGGCTAGAGGAAGGAGGCCTGGCACCCTGAAGATGGACTGGGCAGGTGGGGCTCAGGTAGCCCCCTACTCTGCCGCAATCCTCTGCATTCCCACCTATTTCTCTTGCTGTTGCTCCGGCTGCACCTGCAGTTGTTTGTCAGCTCTGGCCAGGGGTACTAGCCCTCACCGGGATCCCCTAAAACTCAGTGCTGGCCCTCTCAACTGTGACAATCAGAAAAGCCTCGCCTGGGCCCCCATCTGGGGTGATAGGACATTTCTGGTAGATGTCCCCCACCCTTGGAGGTCAACTCATTTAGGAATTAAATTCTTCCATTCCCTCCTGTCTCCTGCCTAACTTGTTACAAGTCCAGGCAAGGGGGGCAGGCAGAGGCAAGGGAATGACAAAAAAGGAGTGGCTGACTAGGCTATCCGTACCGTTTCATCTGTGCCATGGCCTTGTGGGTTCGTTGCCCTTCTTAGACCCATTTCACAGGTGAGCAAACTGAGGCCTCCCAAAAATTCTCCAGATCAGACAGCAAAAGCACAGACTGACTCTGTGTGGAAGAGGAGAAATATTTACTTGGTGCTCAACATTGCTTGTGTGTTGCTCAACACCTCTGAGGTAGCTCCTGTTTTGTGTCACATCCTTTTCCGACAAATGGTAGAGGACCCTTGTCCAAGGGCATAGCAGGAAGCAGTGAAGGAGGGGGTGAGATTTTGAATTTAGGTTTAAAGCAAAGAGAATAGGGCAGGATTGGGTGCCCCCTAGAGCTGGGACTTCATTCTTGGATTTCAAATGTGTTCTGCTACACCCCTAATTCCTCACATGTGGCTCCAGGTCTCAGCAGTCACGTGCTGGGAGCCCCTCAGGCAGCTACTTGCTCCATGAGTATGCATGGACCCCTGGTACTTTGTGGGGTGATTGTTGTAAGTTATTCCCTCTCCCAATGTATGTGAAATTCCTTGGCCAGATCTAAGCCTAGGGCATCGTGCCCTGCAGGCAACAGAGGGGTTGTGTGACCAGTTCAATGTCACTCAGAGGAGTCAGCATTTGGTCCCCAGCATCCACCGCATCTGGCCATCCATTTGTCCCTCAGTTGTGCTTTGGTCTAACTCATACAGAGTTGGCCAGGACTGCCAAGGCCCATCAAAGCCAAGGGCAACATCCACTCCAATGCCGTGGAGAGCTGAGGTCAAGGCGATCCTGGCTTGGAACTTCTTCTGCCTGTTGGGGCTGCTAGGTTAGCTGCCTGGGTTAGCTGGAGGCACTGGTCATAGAAGGGCATGGGAGGCCCTGGGTGCTGCCCCTCATCCGTGTCCTTATCCTGGAGCTCCCGTCGCCTCTGCCGAAAAAGTCGCCACAGATGCCAAGCTGACACCTCGATGGCCCTGGGGTCCTTAGAACAGCTGTGGGACAGAGTAGGGAAGGGACTGGGGGTCATGCTACAGGGATCAGACAAGTGAGAGAGCTGGCCCGGCGAGCAGCAGGGCTGGGGCCAGAACCACCTGCAAGGTACAAGGCGGGGGGTGCCTAAGGAGCAAAACAATGAACCTGGGCTGGCACCCAGAGCCCAGCGCTGTGCCATGAGCCCTGTCTGGGCCTCCAGCAATGTCCCATGGGAAACAGGAGAGGTCAAGGTGACAGGACACTGTGGCTCAGCAAACCAGAACTGGGATGGCAGAGAGGGATTAAGTGAGTGTGAAATGAACGCGTCAGCTGTGCGTCAGGCAGCACCTTGGGAGATGCCTCACGGGGGTGGGGATTCGGGCTGGCAGTAAGGCACTGCCTCGGCCGCTTCCCAGACCCATTCTATAGAGAAGGAAATAAAGGCTCCCAGAGGCGAATCAACTTGTCAAGAATACCCAGCCAGGAATGATAGGACAGAACCAGCATGTAATCCTCACATAGGCCAACTGCCCAGCTGGGCCTGGGGCAGCAGCAGGAGAGAACAGGAGAAAGAAGAAGGCTAAGAAGCTCAGAGGTCCACCCCCCCATCCCTCCTCCCATCCCCTTGGCTCCAGGTACTCGCCAACCCCAGAGCCTCCATCTAGTCCCATCCATCCTATGGGTAAGTTCTATAGTCACCTACCCTTCGCTCACGATACAGTCCAGAGGAAGTGCCAGCTTGAAGCAGGTCATGCCCAGCTGCTCCCACAGTATGTCGGTGCCCGCAGGGGAGCCGTGGAGCCTCAGGAAGCGTGCTAGACTGAGGGCAGAGGCAGGCTCAGCCAGGTGGGCCTCGCAGCAGCAGGACAGGCTGCCCACCCCCACCAGGGTCCTGGTCAGCCTCACCGGCGCGTGCAGTCACAGTGGAAGAGGGGCCTACGAGCAGTGTTGAGCAGCCGGAACTTGGTCTCTTGTGACCCAATCTGGAACTCACACTGGTCCAAGTGGCGGAAGCCGCGGCAGGCCTGGCGGGCACCTGGGGTGCAGGTGGTAGTGTGGTGGTGGTGGTGTCAGGAGCATGCCTGCCTTCCCGGGGAGCCCCGCTGGTGCCCACCACCACCCAGAAGAAATACCGGCACCCAGGCTTTACCGATGGGCACAGTCTCCCTGTGTCTCAAGCCGTTTGTATTCCCCAAGAGCTCCCTGTTCAGGAGTGCACCCTGACATACACACAAAGGAAATGCCACTGGCAGGGGGAAGGCATGGGGGGTGAGGGGTGGTCAGGGAAGGCTTCCTGGAGGCAGAGGCTGAGAGAAGAAGAGGAGGAGGAAAGAGATGACCACAGGCAGCAGGGACAGCCTGTGCAAAGACCCAGAGGTAGAAGACCTTCAAGAGGAACCACACAAAGCATATGAAACCGGGGTTGTACCTAAGAGGGTTGGGGCTGCTGGCTCAGGACTCAAAGGTCTAGAACACTGGGACATCATCAGCCAAGGCAAAGAAGGGCCCTGGGCGGCAGAGAGTGGAGGAGGGCTCAGCAGCCACGTGTGGGGGTGATTGGGGTCTCACATGGCCATGTGATTGGATGGGACAAGCTTGGGAGACCCTGGGAGGCACTCATTTTTTGTGTTTAGCCCTTTATTTTTTATTTTAGTTGAAGGACAGAGAGCTCAAGAACAAGAGAGAGAAACAGAGATCGTCTATCCACAGGTCCAAACACTTGCAACAGCGCTCAGTCAGGCCAAAGCTGGGAGATAGAAATTCAAGCTCAGGCTCCCAGGCCAGCAGCAGACACTCAGCACCTGGAGCCACTCCCACTTGCTGTCTCTCTCAGCGTGCACTTTAGCAGGAAGCTAGAATCGGAAGCGCAGCTGGGATCAAAACCCAGGCATTAGGATACAGGAAGTAGGCATCCTTAGTGTAGGATTGTTATTGCTGTGCCAGACGAGAGGACTTTGGAGCCGGAAAACATGCAGCACAGGCCTGCCTGCCCCTCCCCTGCCCAAGCACACACCCCTTCCCCTCAAGAAACTCCCTCTCCGCACCAAGGTCAGGGTCTGAGCTCACCCTGACGTTTGAGTTCACCCCGTGAGCTCTGAGGGCCTGGTTGAGGAGGCATCCCAGACTGGTCTGCTGTGGGATCCAGCCCTGGTACGGGGGAGGCCATGGGGGTCTGGAAGGCTGTGGCATTGGCTGTGCTCAGCCGCCTGGATGCTTTGTGCCGCCACCACCACTTCCGACGGTGCTGCTGCTTGAGTGCGGGTTTGGTCGGGGCTGGGCTCTGGGGGCTGGGAGGCAGGGAGGTGGCTGTGGAGCTCCAGGAGGCATTGTAGTGGGTCCTGGGCTGGAGACGGGCGTGGGGCACCAGGCCATACGTCCTACACCTAGAGCGGGGGGCAGGTTGGAACCCATTAGTGACTCAGAATCCCTGCTCTCAGGTGGCACTAGGGAGACCAAGACTTTGCCAGTCCTGTGCCCCATCCCATTGGACTGCCCAGGTTGGTGGTGGGGTTGGGGGGAGCACCCTAAAAGAGGATACATGCTGGGTCCTGCCTTTTCCTGCCACGCAGACAGCCCTAGAAGACAGACAGCATCCATCAACAGGCCTGTAGCCCAGGCTCCCACACTGGTTGGGAAAGGAGTGGGGTGGGGGTGGGCAGCCATGTACGTACCCGCCCCACCAGTACCACTCCACACACGCCTCCTGCTCCTCCAGCACGAAGCAGGGGATCTCCAGCACGTTGAAGAAGGCAATGCCCACGAGGTCGGAGATGGAGTCGCCCTGGTTCCTCAGGCATTGCTGGAACCTGCCCCACAGCAAGCTATTCAGGCTCCTGGACCACACGGCAGGCCCACCTGGCTCTGCCCAAACCCCCCACTTTCCTTCTGTCTGCAAGCTGTTAGGTTTTTTTTTTTTTTTTTTTTTTTTTTTTTGGTATCTAAATTCCTGTCCCTCTCAGCCTCCGCTTTCCCACCTGTACCATAAGGGTTCCAGTTGGCAGATCTGATCTTGAAGGTTCTCTGGAAGTGGATGGAGCCCCTCCCTGCCGGCGAAAAACCTAACCTGGTGTCACAGTCGCAGTGGGAGATGGTGTGGAACCGGAAGTTGCGGATACCATACTGGTACTGCAGAGGAGAGATGTTCAGTGGGCAGCGGTCGTGTTCTTGACAGCAGAGATCGGGGCCCTGGAAGATGCCTGTTACAGAACAGGGAAGGCACCTGCTCAGCCGCTCTGTGCACCTGATACCTCACGTCCCCTTTGTGTTACCACTCTCCCCCTCAAAGCTTGCACGGAAGGGGCACCTGTTGGTCTCACTTCTGGGCAGCTGAACCATGGGCACTTTTTCTCCAGGGGATTCAGAGTGAACGAGTGAGTGTGTCTCTTGGCCTGGCCAACAGCAAGCATGACCTTTCTCTCCAGCACAAACCAGTTGGTTTCCAGAATGCCAGTCTGCCCAGAGGCAGGTGCCAAGTTCTCTACCTGCCCCTGCCGCCCTCTCCCCCTCCATGTTCTCACAGAAAGTGTTGCACCCAGCAAGCAAGCATGCAAGCAAAAATGTAACCCAGGTCGCTTACCGTAGGAGCACTTTTACCCTTTACCCCAGCATTTCTTCCTGGCCCAGCCCTTCCCACACCCAAGTTCTCGGCCACCTGGTGAGGGAGGGAAGAACCACCTTATTTTTACAGGTGTGGAAACCACGGGTCAAAGCTTGGGTGCGTTGGGTGGAGCCTCTGCTTCCTGGCGTGTGCTCCACCAAAACCTAGGCTCAGGCAGAAGCTTTACTGGCTCAGTTAACAATTCTCTCCACCCAGTCTCCTCACTTCCTCAGAGTGGTGATGACCTTGTGGAAGCGTCCCAGCCAAGAGACCCATGGTCACACCTCTCTTTTGGCCAATGTGGAAATGGGGTTTCAGAGTGGGTAAGACACTCCACCGAGGACACCCAGCAGAGGGGAAGTGAAGCCGAGGCACTTAACACTAGCACACAGACCTTCAGCCCACGTGTCGGCCCATCCCTGGGTCCCCACGACTTACCCAGCTTCGAAGAGTTGCCGGCGGAGTCCCCGACCCCACACCACAGCGTGCCAGGCACGGTCCAGCCTCTTTTCACTCGCGGGTACCCGCCCGCCTGAGCTCCAGCCTGCGCGGTTGCTCGCCTCTCCCTGGCTTTGGCCAGGGACGTGTCTTCGGGTCCCGCACAAGCCTCCCGTTGAAGCGTGGCCAGCGCTCTCTGCAGCTCGGGTCCGGGGGTGTGGGTGAAGGAGTCCCGCGTGGCCTCATGTGTGCAGAGGGTGCGGTAGGCTGCGGTGAGCTCCGGCTCATCCTGCCGGCTGCACGCCTGCAGTCTCCTGCGCGCGTCCCAGCGGGCTTGGAACAGCGCCAAGCCCTGGGCATCTTTGCCCAGGAAGCTCAGAGAGCTCAAGGGGCTGCCAGGGACGAGCCCCGCCAAGTGGCAAGAGGTGCTGTCCCAGCGGAGAGCGGGGCAGCCCCCAGGAACCACCCCTAGGAAGCTCAGTATTCCCAGCAGCACTGCCGGAGCCCTCATGCTGCCCTCAGCCCAGCCGGGCTAAGGGCTAGACAAAGCTCCTGGGATGCCTGCCTGCACACGCGGTGGCAGTGGAGCGGCCCCAAGCGGAAGCAAGGCCGGGCAGGCTCCATGCAGCGGGGCCAATGAATGGAGCTGCTACAGGAGGAGGAGGATGGAGGATGGGGTGATCTTGGGCTTGTAACCGAATCCACCGGCCAAGTGGGCCTCCGATTGGCTGAGGAGCGCATTTGCGGGGCCCACGCCCCCACTCACCCAGCCCTTCTCCCGCGCCATCCAGTCACCTGCTGCCAGCCCTGCCTGGATAGGGACTGCAGGGAGCCAAGATTTTCTGGCCGGGCAGTAGGAAGAGAAGAACAGGTGCTGGGCGGGGTTCTGCATCTCCTTAGGAAGGCAAGAGGGTTCAGAGCTTGGAGGAGGCTCCCAAAACCGGGTCTCCTGCCTTCCCACTCTGAGACCGACTGCCACGCCCACATTCAGGCTGGCAGGAAGCCACGCGACCTGTTTGGGGGACTGGGTGAAGGTGGTAGTAAAAGCAGGGGGTGCTGGGGCAGGGATGGAGCAGGGAAATGACCACCCTGGGAGTTCTCAAGGGCTCTGGGACTGGAAATGCCTAGTCCCCTGCCCATGCCCTCCTGCTCTACTACCTCCCACCCTTAAGTCCTGATTCTTAGAAATGCTCTCCGCAGGGGTGGGGGAGTTGGCACAGCAGTTGACAAGGACACTTGGGTTGCCTGTAGCCCTTAACAAGAGCCCCAGTTCCACTGCTAATTCCACCCACCTGCCAAATGAGCACCCTGGGAGGCAGCAGGTGAGGCCTTCAAGTATTTGGGTCCCTGCCCAGAGATCTGGATTAAGGACCTGGCTCTTGCAGGCGTTTGGGAAATGAACCAGCAAATAGGAGTATACACACACTCTCTCTCCGTGCCTCTTAAAAAAATAAAATAGAAGCTGGCATGGCATGATTGGCATAGCAGGCTAATTATCTACCTGCGGTACAGGCACCCCATATGGGTGTTGCTTCTAGTCTCAACTGCCCCACTTCTGATCCAACTCCTTGCGGGAAGACTGCAGCTAACAACCCAAGGTCTAGGGGCCCCTACAGCACCCTGGAAGAGGCTCCCACCTTCCAGCTTTGGGCCAGCCCAGTTCTGCCCATTGCAGCCATTTGGGTTTCTCTGTGTGTGTGTGTGTCAGGAAGCTGGATGAGACCTTTGGCAGACAGGATCTGGTGTCTAAGACGTGGTCTCTAAGGCCTCAGGGTGTACCTGGCTAGGACGGAGCTTTCTCAGGACAAAACCATGGTTTTCAGGCCACAGGGTCAGTGCTGTGTGCTGTTGCCGGAGGTACCATGGGATTGTTGGTGAAGCCATGGCCTGACCATGCATCTCTGGGCTTGGTTCCTCCTCTTTCCCAAAACAGAGGGAGGTCTTTCCACATCTGGGCTCCAAAGGGAGATAGGCCTGCTCGGTCTCCAGGCAGGGTGTCAGCATACACCCCCACCCCAAGCCTGTCACTCAGGTCCTGCTTTCCTGATGGGGTGACCCCAGGAGGCGTCCCATCAGAGGACAGGAGGGGGCCGATCCAGCAGGACTCAGGCCCTGACCCACACAAAGTGGGGTGGGTGCCCATGGGGTTCAGGAACTGACCACCCACCCCCGGCTATCTCCCTCAGCCCCGATCCCTCCACTTCCTTTTGGCTCTGTGCTCCTCTCCTCCACCCGCCACCCCCACCCCCAACACACACACTGTTTCTTGGTCACTTTCTTTGCCTCATGCTAATCCTCCCTTCCTTTCTGATTCCTCCATTTCCCCCATTTCCAATTTCCCTCTCCCCACCCCCCTTTTTATTGGAAAGGTAAAGTTACAGAGAGAGAGAAGAGACAGAGAGAAAGATCTTCCATCTGCTGGTCTCAATGGCCAGAGCTGAGCCAATCCGAAGCCAGGAGCCAAGAGCTTCCTCTGGGTCTCCCACACGGGTGCAGGGGCACAAGCAGTTGAAACATCCTCCTCTGCTTTCTCAGGCACATTAGCAGGAAGCTGAATCGGGATTGGAAGAGAAACAGTGGGGACATGAACCGGTGCCCATACAGGATGCTGGCGCCCCAGGTGGAAGATTAGCATGCAATGCCACCACACCAGTCCCACGAAGGGTAAATTCTTAGGGGGGCACTAACCTTTCTCTTTTCTACCCTCCTGTTTCCACGATATCATCTCTTCACTTCTCCACCTTCCCCCGTTCTCTTTCTTTCTTGCTGACACTTCTTTCTCTGTCCCACACCCTTATTATCCAACCCTGAATTTATCTGCGATTCCACTTCTTCTCCTTCCTCTCCTTGGCATCCCCTCACTGTCCCTCAGTTAGAGATACGCCCTTTGCTTCGGGGTGCAGGTGTGCCTCTCCTCCTTCTCCCCTAATTCTCCTCTCTTCCTCTGGCTGCTCCCTCTTTTCCTCCGATACAACAGCTCCCATTCTCAGCCCCAGACCCCGCCCCAGAATTCCCTGCATGCTTTTCACTCTTTCCCAGTCAACCCCTTCTTCCCAGCCATGACCTCAACCCCTGCCGCTCCATGGACAGACGGGCTAGATGGGGCTTCTCATTTACTGGGGCGGGGGGCTCAGGAAGAGGGGTGACTTATGGATCGCTCTAGCAAAGTGGACAGACAGCATCCCCCAGGACATGCAGGAGTCTTTCCAGGGTGCCCCTGCAGCACCCCCTCCCCTCTTTCCCAAAGGGGGTGCCTGCTCTCCACCACTGGGAGCTGGTATTCCTGGGCTTAGGCAGAGGGCTGCCTGCAGCTCCCTGTGCCAGCAGAATGGGGCCAGGCAGTGCTTAGCTCCAGAATTCTGTGCGTTCATTCAAAAAAAAAAAAAAGTGATTGAGTCTACTGGGTACCAGGCACAGGTCAAGACCCTGGACAAAGCCTGCTCCTGAGAGAGTAGGGGAGGGGGCAAACCAGGGTGTGCTCAGAGCAGGGATGGGGGAGGGACGCTGGTGGTGCAGAGAGGGAGGACTGGGACCTCGTCCTCTGGGGGCGCAGGGTCTGGCAGTGCAGAGATGGTCCAGTGTCGGTTGGGTCCTCCAGCAAGCCGCTGTCAAGACAAGAGTCAGAGTCCAGGGCATTTATTGGAAGAAATGCCTGGGGTGGAGCACCACCGGGGTTCGGAGCGAGCGAGGGAGGCCAGAGCTCTCTCTGCTTCCGGGCTGCTGCAGACAGATCTAGCAGGTTCTGCGGCAGGGCGGGGGGCGGGGGGGGGGAGGCTGTCCATTAAACACTCTCTCACAGCCAAGAGTTGTCTTGGCTGGTGCAGGGCTTCTGGTAGACCTGGAGGTGCGAGAGGGGGAGGCTGGCACAGGGAGAGCCCTGGAGATAAATCCCCGCTCTGGGCTGCAGGGCTGTGCTTGTTGTGGCACTTCTGGGCGGTTACTCATTTCCTCCTCCGTGAGGTTGGCTTCATTAAGCGACTTGCTTCTAGCAAATAAAATCTGCTGTAAATGATGTTACAACTGAGACTCCAGACTGGAAAAGCCCCATGCTCTCTTGTTCCAAGGGGGTTGGTCACCGTGTCCCAAAGATGAGACCCTGTGGGGAGAAGGGGCTGAGTCCCTGAGAAGCAAATTTTTAGGCCTCAGTCAAGCCTTTGGATGAGTCCTGTCCCATTTGAGTTTTAAAAAAGATTTATTTATTTTTATCACAAAGTCAGATATACAGAGAGGAGGAGAGACAGAGAGGAAGACCTTCTGTCAGATGATTCATTCCCCAAGTGACCACAATAGCCAGAGCTATGCCGATCTGAAGCCAGGAGCCAGGAGCTTCATCCAGGTCTCCCACGCGGGTGCAGGATCCCAAGGTACTGGGTCCTTGATTTTTTTCTTAAGATTTATTTTTACGGGCCTGGAGTGGTGAACTAGCAGCTAAAGTCCTCACCTTGCATGCCTGAGATCCCTTATGGGCACCGATTCATGTCCCAACTGCTCCACTTCCCTTCCAACTCCCTGCTTGTAGTCAAGGACCCTGCACCTGCATGGGAGGCCCAGAAGAAGCTCCTGCTTCCTGGCTTCATATCAGCTCAGCTCCAGCCAATGTGGCCACTTGGGGAGTGAGTCAGCAGATGCAAGATCTTTCTTTCTGTCTCCTCTCTGTATATCTGCCTTTCTTGGAAGGGATCCTGGGCATGCAAGGCAAGGATTTTAGACACTAAGCTACTGTGCCAGGCCTGGATTCTCTTTTTTCTTTTCTTCTTTTTTTTTTTTTTTAAATAAAATATGTATTTACTTAAAAGGCAGAGTCACAGAGAGGCGGAGAAAAAATGAGAAAGCTAACTTCCACTGATTGGTTCTCTCACCAAAGTGACGTCAACAGCCCTGGCAGGGACCAGGCTGGAACCATGAGCCAGGGACTGCATCCTGGTCTCCCGCATGGGTGGCAGGGGCCCAAGCACTTGGACCATGTTTCGCTGCTGAGTCACAAGTGGGGTAGCTAAGGACTCCAACCTGGTGCTCATATGGCATGCTGGAGTTTCAAGCTGCTGTTTAACCCACTGTGCTAGGATGTCAGATGTTGCTCCCTGCGTGTCTTTTTTCTTTTTGTAATAGCTTTTCAAGAGATAATCCACTCGCTTTGCCAGCTACTCAAAGTATACAATTCAGTGGTTTTTAGGATGCACGGGTGTGCAATATCGCAGAAACATGTCAAAGAAAACTTTTACCCAATAAATAGCCCTTGTTGCCTTCCTTCAGTCCCTAGCAATCACTAATCTACGTCATGTCCCACAGGCTTTCCTGTTCTATACTTGCATACATAAAGACGCCTGGAACAGATGGTCTTTTGTGATTGGCTGCTTCCACTTAGCATAAGGTTTCCAAGGTCCATTAAGATGTTAGTGTGCATCCCTCCCTCCTCCATGCCTTCTCATGACCGGACATAACACAGTATGAAAGGCCTGGGTGGGGAGCCAGAGCGATAGCCTAATGGCTAAAGTCCTCACTTTGCACACACTGGGATCTCATATGGGCGCCAGTTCATGTCCCGGTTGCTCCACTTCCTATCCAGCTGCCTGCTTGTGTCCTGGGAAAGCAGTTGAGGACGGCCCAAAGCCTTGGGACTCTGCACCCACATGGGAGATCCAGAAGAAGCTCTGAGCTCGTGGCTTTGGATCAGCTCAGCTCTGGCCATTGCAGCCACTTGGGAAGTGAACCAGCGGATGGAAGATCTTCCTCTCTGTAAATCTGACTTTCCAATAAAAATAAATAAATAAATCTTAAAAAAAAAAAAAAAAGACCTGGGGGACTGGTGGGATGGCTCAACTGACTATTCTTCCACTTACCAGCACTGGCATCTCATATGGGCACCAGTTCGTGTCCCAGCTGCTCCACTTCCTATCCAGCTCCCTGCTTGTGGCCTGGGAAAGCATTTGAGGATTGCCCAAAGCTTTGGGACTCTGCCCCCCTGTGGGAGACCCAGAGGAAGCGCCTAGTTCCGGGCTTCGGACTGGCTCAGCTCTGGTCCTTGTGGCCATTTCGGGAGCGAACCAGGAGATGTTTTCTTCCATCTCTCTTTCTCTCTGTAAACGTGCCTTTCCAATAAAAACAAACACCCACTCCTGGTTTATCCATTCAGCAACTGGTGGGCCCTGGTAGCTGGCTGTTACAAGGAACTCTGCTACAAACATCTCCGCGCACAGTTGTGTGTGGATGAAGGATGTTTTCTTTTCTTCTTCTTCTTTTTTTCCTCTTCAGTCTAGGCCAGGAAATAAAATCGCAGGATTCTATGATGACTCTCTGTGTGCAACATACTGAAAAACCGCCAGTCCGACATTTCAGAGAAGCCACAGCCTTTCACGTGTTCCCCAGCAGCGTGAGACAGCTCTGGTCTCCCCATATCCGTGCCAGCATTAGTCACTGTCTGTTTTTGCGACTGTCCTCAAGGAACATTTCTTGGTGCAGGTTTGATTTCCCTGGCCCTCTCGGCGGATGGTGTTGAGCAACGCTTCGAGCGCCTCTTGGCCATTTATCTGTCTTCTTCGGAGCAACGTGCCTGAGTCATTCCTGTGACGTCAGCAGTCATGACCAGAACCGCTCCATCAAGCTGCTCTTGAATTCCCAAACTTCACAAATGGTGTGAGATTTTGTATATTATATTATAGCTTTATTTATTTGTGTTTTTTTGGGGGGGAGGAAGGGAGAGTTATAGAGAGAGGAGGAAGGGAGAGAGAGGAGAGACTTCCCATCTTGGTGACTCCCCAGATGGCAGCAACAGTATTAGACTGACTCAGGAGCCAGCAGCTTCATCTGGGTCTCCCACGTGGGTGGCAAGCACCCATATTTGAGCCGTCTTCCTCTGCTTTCTCAGGTACATCAGCAGGGAGCTGGATCGGAAACAGGGGAGCTGGGATTCAAACTGGCACCTCATCCCCACCCATCCCCCATAACCAAAGGAAACTGGCATTGCATGTAGCAGTTTAACCCACAACCATGCCACAGCTTTGGCCTCTGCGGATTGGTTTCCTAGCTGGACTCACAGGAGTATGCAACAGCTTGAGGGCAGGGGAAACAAGACGGTAGGAGACAAGTCAAGGACAGATCTGCAGTGGAGTACTGGACTTTGTCCTTCTCTTGTATGTGAAAGGGACCTCGTTGGAGGGGCCTGGGTCTCCTGGCCCAGGTCACCATGCCCACCTGCACAGTGAGGGCCAGGTCCGTGAGCCCCAGGGGTGTGGGGTCTAGCATATCCTAAGTCATATAGCCCAGGGCCTTGGGCCCACCTACATAGTGGGTGTTGGGTCTATGATCCCCCAGGATAGGGGGTCCAGCTTAGGAGACCCAGGTCCTTGGGCTTCTTACACAGTGGGTGCTGGATCCGTAAGCCCCAGAGGTGGGGGTCCCGGCTTAGGTCAGGTCACCTGGCTCAGGT
The DNA here is from genome assembly GCF_017591425.1 of Ochotona curzoniae. Taxonomy (NCBI): domain Eukaryota; kingdom Metazoa; phylum Chordata; class Mammalia; order Lagomorpha; family Ochotonidae; genus Ochotona; species Ochotona curzoniae. The sequence goes on along the minus strand of NW_024467101.1, from coordinate 7,190,864 downwards.
CCATGAACCCACATAGCAGAATTGGTCCTGCTCAGTATAGAGGATGGAGTGGATATATAGATGGATGGCAGACCACAGTATACATGGAGGACATGGTAGCTCACTGGGGCCTACAGAGGACATCTGGTACCATAGCAGAGAATGGAGAACAGAACATATGGGCAACTACCCCAGTCAAACCATGACAGCAAATATCTGGGTGAATGGAGACTATAAGGTCAACCGTATCAGCCAGTGGACATTGGAAGATATTTCTCATCCATAGATCGGCGAAATTGACAGCATTTCGGAACTATCGCACCCACCTGAAGAACCTTCGGAGCATGCTCCACATTGCGACCCTGTGTTAATATCGGGTGGCCTTTCCCCATTCTTAGGTACTGGGATGGGTGGGAGGCTAGGTATGGCCTATCATCTCTCCCCTCCCCTCAGAAATCTAAAATATTAAAAAGAAAGAAAACTAAAAGAAAAAAGAAAGGGGCCTTGTTGGTAAAGCAGAGATAATGTCATGAGAACTGGCCTGAGTGCAAGTAAAACACTTCAGTGACAAATGGGATGTTCGTGGGACAAAGAGGCTTCGGGGCAGGGGTCAGCGTGACGTATTTGATGCCGTTTCCCCGGTGGCAGAGGGGGAGGCTTCTTTCATTTCCCCCAGGAGACCCCAGCCTGTGAGCGGCAAGCAGGAGATCTGTACCCACAGCCTGGGTTCAGCATGTGCCTCCACACCCCCTGTTGGGGCCACGCTTGGGCAAGTCGAGTACTATGGCTGAATCCGCAGGGTGTGTTCCATCCAATGCAAAGATAGATTGGGATGATTATGCCTCATTTTCTTCCTTTTAAAAGATGTGTTGACTTCTTTGAAAACCAGAGTTACAGAGAGAGAGAGAGAGAGAGATCTTCCATTTGCTGGTTCAGTCCCCACATGGCCGCAATGGCTGCAGCAGGGCCAGTCCAAAGTCAGGAGCCAGGAGCCTTATCCAGGTCTCCCACGTGGTATTTGGGGGGAGGGGTCTAAGCACTTGGGCCATCTTCCACTATGTTTCCAGCTGCATTAGCAAAGGAGTTGGATTGGAAGCAGAGCAGCAGGGACTTGAAGCAGTCCCCATATTGAATGTCAGCACTGCAGGCAGTAGCTTTACCCGCTATGTTACAGCGCCAGCCCCAATGCCAACTTTCCTTACTTGCCGGGCTGCGGTGAAGACCAGGGAAGGAGAAAGGAGTTCACCTGAGAGGTCTGAATCTCCCAGGAAACAAGGGATTGTAGGGAGACCCAGAGAGCGCAAGGGGCAGAGTAAACTCTGTCCAGCGAGACAGTGGGGCTGTTAAGAGCTTTGCGGGCACGGGACAGCATGATACTGAAAACACTCCTTTCATTCCAATGGCATGGGGCAGTGACAGTACTGCCATGTCCGGTGGTCAGGTTCCGTATCCCCTAGAGGTGTCTGAGGATGGGTACCCGGCTCAGGGCTGAGGTTGCCTCGTGGGACACCTGCTTCTCACATGAGAATACGACATGGTTATCCCACAGGTGCGTGTTATTTTGCTCTCTGCTCATCTACATTTCAGGAGGTGGCAAAAGATGGCTCGTGTCCCTTGGGACCCTGCCACCCACACGGGAAACCCAGATGAAACTCCTGCCTCCTGACGTGGGCCCAGTCCAGGGCTGGCACTGTGTGTGTGTGTATGTTTTGCAGGAGTGAACCAGCAGGTGGAAGATATCTCTCTGACTGCCAAGTAAAATGAAAACATAGGTGCCACCTTCAACTCGAACGCCCATAAAACAATGAGTCACCGGAAGCTAAGCAAGGTCTCAACGAAGTTATTATTCTCTGGTTCTTTGAGATGCAAATGCCTGCCCCCCACCTTCCTCTTGTTTTCTTTTGCTCCATCCAGCACCTGTGTCCAACAGGGGTGCACGAGGAGGGCAGGGACTGACAGGGCCGTTTCTACAATGGAGACCTGGGGAGTAGCTGGAGCTGCCATTTATCTACCCATCAAGCTACACAGCACACTCTGGGTTGTATGTGTTGGCTCCGACTCAAGAGATCTGAGCCCACATCTCCTCCTTCTCCCTTGTGGCTGACCTGATTTGGCTTCAGAATCTGGCCCCTGGTGGACTAGATCATAAATCTCCCGTTTCTCAAGTACTTTAAGCAGTTTTATCTGTGTACTGACCCAAGGTCAACAGCAGCCAAAGCTCGGGCCGGTTCTCCTGCCACGCAAGGCTCTTCTTGCTGCCCTGGAGTCTGGAGGACCAACTGCGAGTGCAGCTCTGGCCAGCCCCGACCAGAGATGGGAAGGGAAGCTTGGTGGACGCCACCCGCAACCTTACACCCCCAGGCAGCCCCTCACACCCCCAGGCAGCCCCTCATGTTTGCGCCGGCCTCTGCTGCCATCTAGAGGAAGCCTGGTGCCAGTGCCTCTCCGAGACGCTTGTCTTGAAGCAACTTCTGGGTCACAGGTGCCTTCTCCGACCTGCTTGTCCTGGGCTGTACCCTCTGTCGTTGCAAAATGGATCTGGACAGGCGCCCCAACTCCTCATTCTTCTCTAGCTCCCAGTCTTTTCTCTTACAGCAAGGATTTTCCAAATAGCAGCAGACCAGCCCCACCCTCCCCACCCCCGCCCAAATCTGTCCCCTGCCTGTTGAAGCCTGGTGGGCACCTGCAGGATCTAAACCCAGCTGACGTCACCCACTCCCCATTTCCCCGTGCCAGCCACATGAAACCACATGCGTATCCCCATCCCCGCCAGGCTCTCCCAAAGACTTTGCACATGCTGTTGCTTTTGCCCTCCCTTGCCTGGCTTCTGCCTGCTCGTCCCACAGGTGTTGGTTCAGCCGTCCACTCCCTGGAAACCTCCCTCTGTGTACCCAAAGTGTACTTTAGGTCTCCGCTGGGGATTGGGTGAGGTTTCAGAGAAGGATATGACCTTGACAGAGGTCAAATGTTAGGTCAGGAGGCTGAGGGGAGTACTGTGCGGAATCACTCATTCAGAGCCAGGGGCCAGCATTGTGGCACAGTGGATTAAACTGCCCCTTTCAATGCCCATCTCTGTATTGGAGCTCCAGTTCAATTTCCTGTTCCTCTGCTTCTGATCCAGCTCCCTACTCACACGCCTGGAAAAGCAACCAGGGTTGGCCCAAGTGTTTGGGCCCCTGTTGCCACAGGGAGACAGGGATGGAGCTCCTGGCTCCTGGCTTTGGTCTGGCCCAGCCCCTACAGTGGTGGCCATTTGAGGAGTGAACCAGTGGATGGAAGATCTATTTCTCTCTATCTCTCCCTTTTCCCCTGCCTTTCAAATAAATAAAGCAATTTTTTAAAAAAAGATTTATTTTTTATTGGAAAGTCAGATATACAGAGAGGAGGAGAGACAGAAACAAAAACATTTTCTGTCCAATGATTCACTCCCCAAGCTGCTGCAACAGCCGGAGCTGAACTGATCCAAAGCCAGGAACCTGGAACTTCTTCCGGGTCTCCCATGCAGGTGCAGGGTCCCAAGGCTTTGGGCCATCCTCGACTGCTTGGTGCCTTGTTGACCATGTGGGAGAAATTCCTAGTCCAGCTCTGGGCTTTGCACCCATTGGATAGAATCTCTTTCTCTGTCTTTCCTGCTGTCTTTATGGCTCTGTCCTTCAAATAAAATAAATATTTTTCCCAACATTTATTTACTTATTTATTTGAAAGGCAGAGTTACAACAGAGAAACGCCAGGAGCTTCTTCCTGGTCTCCTCAAGTACTTAGGCCATCTGCTGATTCCCCAGGCCATTAGCAGGAAGCTGGATTGGAAGTGGAGCAGCTAGGACTTCAACCGGGATGCAAGTACAGCAGGCAGAAAAGCTTTGCTTCACCAGCCAGCCAGCCTGTCAAGTTATCTAAATGAGCGCTGCGTAGCCCTTGGCTGCCCCCTGGTGGCTTGGTGCTGGTGCTTCAGCCATTTCTTTTTTTTTTTTTTTAATCAGTTTTAATGTTTTCTTTTCTTTTTTTTTTTAAGATTTATTTTTATTATTTTTTTATTGGAAAGGCGGATATACAGAGAGGAGAGACAGAGAGGAAGATCTTCCGTCCCATGATTCACTCCCCAAGTGAGCACAATGGCCGATGCTATGCCGATCTGAAGCCAGGAGCCTCTTCCGGGTCTCCCACGCAGGTGCAGGGTCCCAAGGCTTTGGGCCGTCCTCGACTGCTTTCCCAGGCCACAGGCAGGGAGCTGGAAGGGAAGCGGGGCTGCCAGGATTAGAACCGGTGCCCATATGGGATCCCGGGCGTGCAAGGCGAGGACCTTAACCACTGCGCCACCGCGCTGGGCCCCAGCCATTTCTTTAAGGCCCAAGACAGAGGGACCCAAACAAAAACGTATACTTTCCGTTGTTCTTTTCAGGGGTGGGAGGTGGGAGGGGGGAGTTGTTTAAATATCAAGTTCCCTAATGTTAAAGTTCAGGTGGCTATTGTAAGAATTCCTTCAAGAAGTGTCACTGCCTCCTATATTCTGCCTTAGGGACACAGCAAAAAAGGGCAAGCGGAAAAGTAGAAAGTGAGATTATCTTAGCTGAAGCAGATCCTTGGCAGGTCTTATAAGATGTCCCGGGGCAGGTTGTTTGGCCACATGCTCCATCCAGGAATGCCTGGGCTCAATTCCCAGCTTCGGGTTCCGACTTCATCTTCTCACCCTTGCAGACTCTGGGAGGCAGCCGGGGATGATGACTCGAGAACTTGGGTCTCTTGTCACTCACATGTCACAAACACAGCTGAAGCAGCTGGGTCCATACCTCCTGCAGGAGAGGTCTTGACAGAGTTCCGGGCAGCTGATGCCAACTGGCCCAATTCCAGCTGCTGCAGCTCTGAATACCTGGAGAATGAGCCAACAACTGCTGTATCTCTCTCTCACTCTGTATCTAGCTTTAGTTCTTTCTCTCTCTATACATCTCTATCTGTTTGCCTTTCCGATCAGGAATGAGTAAATGTTTTTAAAAGAAAATGGAAAAAAAATCTACTGAAAGCTCACTGCCTCCGTAGCCTGCTCTAAGGAGCCTCACAGCCTTCGGGGCTGGGAAGACATCAGAACGCAGCTGCGGTTAAACAAGTTGGGTTTGTCATTTGATCAGAGGAGACAGGGAGGTGGTGGCAGGCCGTGAGCGGTGAGGAACAATAGGGCATTTAAGCAGGACGGGTGGAAAGGACAGGTAGAACTTGAGCTTGTGACAAAGGGTTTCCAGGAAGGTGCAAAGAAGCGAGGCTTTGACCTGGATTGGACACACGGTGAATGGAGAGCTTAACGAATCTTATCGAGAACGAGACAGGAGACAGCTAAGGCTGAACTTGTGATCTCTGTACGTGCCAGCACACGGAGGCGTTTTGTCTGGGATCGGCCATTTTTTTTAAATGAAAGATTGATTTACTATTTCTTTGAAATAAGTTAGAGAGTGAAAGAGAAAGAGATTTGGCGACAGTTGGTTCACGCCCCAAATGGTTACAACAGAAACCAGGAATTCCAGGTTCCTGGTTTCCATACAGGTGTCCTAGTATATTACCAGGGAACTGGATCAGAAGTCGGGCAGTCGGGACCCCAGCCAGCCCCCACACAGGACGCTGACTTGCAGGTGGCAGTCTAACCCGTGAGCCGCGACGCTGGTCCCAGTTCAGACTCTCACAGAGGAGTCTTGTCACCACCTTCATCCACGAGGGTTGTGAAGTTGAATCCATGGAGGTTGACGTTCTGTGAAATCTTTTTTTTTTCCAGTTTTTTTTTTTTATTGTATAGATTTTGTTTTTGATACTTTTTACATGTTTGATTAGGGTGTCAGGGCTAGAGGGGAGTGGGTGGGACCATTGTTTGACATTCTTTAAAAAAAATTATTTGTTTTTATTGCAAAGTCAGATATACAAAAGAGGAGAGACAGAGAGGAAGATCCTCCATCCAAAGATTCACTCCCCCAACTGGCTGCAATGGCTGGAGCTGAACCAATCCGAAGCCCGGAGTCTCTTCTGAGTCTCCCACATGAGTGCAGGGTCACAAGGCTTTGGACTGTCTCCAACTGCTTTCCCAGGCCACAAGCAGGGAGCTGGATGGGAAGCAGGGCTGCCGGGATTAGAATCTGTGCTCATATGGGATCCTGGCACATTCAAGGTGAGGACTTTAGCCGCTAGTCTACCGCACCAGGCTCTTGACATTCTGTTTTTTTCCCTTCCTGTATCCGGGAGGATGGGAGCCCCAGACACCCGTGGCGTGCCACTGCTCAGCCTTACCTGGCCTCCATCTGTGAAATCTTTACGTTCAACAAGAGAACACTGGGATCTACCCCAATGAGAAAGTCTAAGTTTTTCTTTTTTTTTTTTTTTAAAGATTATTTTATTTTTATTGGAAAGTCAGATATACAGAGAGAAGGAGACAGAGAGGAAGATCTTCCATATGCTGGTTCACTCCCCAAGTGGCCTCGACAACTGGAAATAAGCTGATCCAAAACCAGGCACCAGGAGTTTTTCCAGGTCTCCCATGCGGGTGCAGGACTCCAAGGCTTTTGGGTCATCCTTGACTGCTTTCCCAGGCCACAAGCAGGAAGCTGGATGAGAAGCAGGTCCACTGGGATTAGAACTGGCACCCATATGGGATCCTGGCACATTCAAGGTGAGGACTTTAGCCACGAGGCTATTGCACTGGGCCCGTAGATTCATTTTCTTTGAAGAATTCCCATTTCCTGGGCCAGTATGGTGGCACACAGACTATTTCTCCAACCTGTGGCACCAGCATTCTATATGGGCACAGTTTCATGTCCTGGTTACTCCATTTCCCATCCAGCTCCCTGCTTGTGGCTTAGGAAAGCAGTAGAGAATGGCCCAAAGCCTTGGGACCCTGTAGCTATATGAGACATCCGAAAGAAGCTCCTGGCTTCAGATTGACTCAGTTCTGGCTGTTGTGACCATCTGGGATATGAAACAGTGGATGGAAGATCTCTTTCTCTCTCATCTAGTCTTTTCTCTCTCTGCTAAATCTATCTTTCAAAAAAAAAAAAAACTTTAAATTTTTTCCCTATTTCCTTCAGCTCCTCTTGCATAGATTAAGTCTACCTAACCATTTTAACAATACTCAGAAGGACAGCAAATGCTCTGTGAAAGGTGTATATTTTAAAACTTAGCTGTGATAATTCAGAAACGAGGTACAGGCTTTTAGCCTGAATCTCCCACTTGGGTAATAGGGACCCAACCATTTTTTCCTCCTGCTGCCTCCTGGTCGACATTAATAGGAACTGGATTTGGGAGAAGAGTTGGGACTCAAACCTAGGTTCTCTGAATCGGAAGGCAGGTGTTCCAAGAGCCGTCATACCTACAGAGCCAAGCATCCACAGGGTTGACCCACATATACTGGTTAGATAATCCTGCTTTTCTAGTTCATTCATCATTGATATTATAAATCCACTATGGTTATTAATTATCATTCTATTAATGAACAGCTTTTCTCCAACTATTTATTCCTTCCTTGATGTTGGTAAAGACTCCTGGATTACTATTCAATTAGACTCTACTAAAGTCACCGTGTATTTTGATGCTGAAATTGTCCGCGTTTTGCTTCAAATAGTTCTGTGTCCTCTGATGCATTCCCATCGTTCTTACCTGCTGGGACCATAAGAAATTCCAGACTCATCTGTTACTTTCCATAAATCAGCTTTTCCTTCAAACAGCCCTCGACCTCCACCCTTCCTGAAAAAAACCTATAATTCAACCTGCAGGTTCCTTCGCCTCCTGCTGGCAAAGCGGAACCTTCATGCCCCACCCCGCGACCTGGGCGGGAGAACAATGGCCGCGGACAAACCTGTTCCGGTCAGGGCGGAAGTCCTGGCGAGCAGGGGGCGGTTCCGTGTCAGATGATCCGAGCTGGTGTGGGAGGGTCGGAGGTCCGCTCGGACGGACGGACGGACGGACGGACAGGCCAAGTGGCCGGCTGACCGGAAGACCGAGGGGACGACAGCCCTGGAAGCGTTCGCTGCGCGGAGGCAGGTGCGAGAGCGGCTCGGGGAAGCGGCCGGGGCCGTCAGGACTGGGGGCGAGAGTGGAGGACGGACACGGCGGACCCCCGGGCTGCCCGACCCCCCCCCCCAGGACCCCAAGGCAAGCCCGGGGTGGGAGTGGGGTGCTGCTCTAGGCTCCAGAAGGAACGTGGGCTTCTCGTCTCGTGAGGGAAACAGGCTGAGAGAGAGAGAGGTGGCGGGGAAAGGGGGACTGTTCTGGCGAGTTCCTTCCGGACAGGGGGTGGTGGTGGGGAGTCTCGTCTGACCCCTTGTCCCCCTTTCTGCGCCCCCTGGGTTGTCCCCGTCTCTGTCATGTCGGAGGAGGGGCGCATTAACGAGCTTAGCCCGAGAAGCACTGGGCTGAGACTGGTGTTGAAGGCTTCACCTGCCGAAACAAGTATGCATTCTGGAAGGAGGTGTCAGGTCCCTGGCCACCCCGAGCTGGATTGTGGGGGGCTCAGTTCCTTCATTTGTGAAATGGGGCCATGTTTTTGACCCCCAACCCCCAAATTGGGTTCTTGGGGCCCTTTGGAACCCCCTGGGAGGCCGGCTTTGCAGATCTGCTTTGAAATCTGGGCAGGAACTTGGACTCTGTGCTTTGAATCCGCCTCTTTACTCATAGCTTGTTTGAACGCGGTGGAGTTTAAGCTCACCCGTTCTGGTCATTCCTGGCTTTGAGGCAGCTAGAGCCAGTGGGGTGCTGCTGGTGGTGGGAAACTTTGAAAGGACTAGAGTGTTTAAAGAAAGCCCTGGAAGAGAACTGGTGACTTTAAACACTTGGCTGGGGGGACAAACACCTGTTAACAACCGAGTGGGCTTCTGCCCTGAGAAGGAGGCGGATGCAGGAGAATCTTTCCAGAAGATTACTGGAGAACTCTGGAGGCGTGCTTAGAGATGGCCAGCTCTAGTAGGGCTGGCAAGGAATTGAAGGAGACACACAGGTGTCAGGCAGAAATCCTTCCCAAAGGAAAAGTCTCCAAGTCGTTTGAGTCTTTCTGGGGTCGACCCAGCCCTCAAGTCAACTTGAGTTTGTTTTCTTGATACTTCTGCCCTCCAGCCCACCTCTGCTGACAGTAACGCCAGCTGGCCTTACATAATCGCCTCCAGGTTGTCCGATGCGCCATTCTCCGCCTTCGAGGACTTTGGAACGAGCTGACATCTGATAGAAGGGCTTTATGAGTGTTTGTTATGAAGTGTTAGGTTTGTTATAAACAAGGTTGTTTATAATAGTTTATGTGCTAAGAACATTTTGGAATGGGAAGACTTTGGGGGTTGAGCGGGAGAAGCTGCTGAGTGTTTTGGCGCAAAGAACTGAATTGGAAGGGCCTGTAGAGGTTGTTTAGGCCAGCCTTTTTGTTTTGTTTTTAAGATTTCTTTATTTTTATCTGAGAGGCAGATTTATGGAGAGAGAAAGATCTTCCATCTTCTGGTTTACTCCCCAGGGGCTGCAGCAGCCAGAACTGAGCCAATCCAAAGCCAGGAGCTTTTTCTGGATTTCCCACATGGATGCAGGAACCCAAGGCTTTGGGCCAGACTCCACTGGTTTCCCAGGCCCTAAGCAGGGAGTTGGATTGGAAATGGAGCAGCTGGGACTCGAACCAGTAGCCATTTGGGTTACACACAATGCAGGCATAAGATTAACATTTTAAGTCACCATGCTGACCCCTAGGCCAGCCTTCTCCATGGAACATAAATCCTCCTTTGTATCTCTCTTCAGCATTGTCTGTGTAAATGTGAGACAATGCTTGTGGTCTTATAGATGAGTTTGTTTGTTTTTAAGATTTATTTATTTATTTATTCAAAAGGTAGAGTCACAGAGATCTTCCGTCTGCTGGTTTCTTTCCCCAAATTGTCACAGATGCCAGGGCTCAGCCAGGAGGAAGCAGAAGCTAGGAACTGCATGTGGGTGGCAGAGGCCCCGGGCACATAGGCTGGCACTTATGGCCTTTCCAGGTGCACTAGCAGGAGTTTGATGGGCAGTGGCATAGCCGGAACATGAGCGTTCTGATTTGGGATTGTGACGTCTTAGGCAGCAACGTAGCCTGCACGTCGAAGCTGACCTTTATTATAGACTGGCTTTGTACACAGTGTCTAAAACCGCCCTGTTAAGGATTTGCCAGCCCATGTTGATTTACATGTAATGTGCAGGTGATGGTTCTCGTTTACCTTTAATTTTCTAACCAAATATGGAATTTCCTTTTCTGGTGCTGTACAAGTAAATTTCTTTTTCACTACCTGTTGGAATGTTTCAAAATGCTCCCCTTGTCTTACACAACAGAGATTTCCCAGTTGTGACCGAATTCTGGGGTTGCTCCCTTTGCCCCCCAACAAACAAGGCTGAAATTAAACCTGTGTTTATGTTTGTGTTTCTCAAGACTGAAAAAGATGTTTCCTCTTTAAGAAGCCCATGGATTGGTGTTTATTGTTAAGTGTGCTCTTCCAGTCTGTGGTCTGAAGAGATACATCTAGAAAAGGGGGTTCACTGGCAAAAAATACGTTTGGGGAAGGCTCTGTAACATTTGTATTAATTAGTTGCTACTGTAAAATCCTTGAGATCAAACTCCTTCAGCAGGGGAGGAGTTTGTTTTGGCTCGCAGTGCTGCAAGCTCACAGGCCAAGACTGGGAGGCCTTGTTGGTTTGGCCTCTGATCTGGGCACCTGGCCGTGGCAGGGCGCTCGTGGAGAGGATCTGTGCTAGCCAGGAAGGGGGGAGGGAAGAAGGAGAGAGAGACTCTGCCCCACCCAGGCCTTAGAACCAGCCCTCTTAGCAGTTAGCTTCCAAGGGCCAGCATTGTAGTGCAGTGAGTTAAGCTGCTGACCGCAACACCAGCGTCCAAATAGGAGCACTGGTTCAAGTCCTGACTGCTTCACTTCCGATCCAGCTCCCTGCTAATGTGCCTGGAATGGGAGAAGAAGATGGTTCAAGTACTTGGGTCCCTGCCACCCATTTGAGAGACCCGGATGGAGTTCCATGCTCCTGGCTCTGGCCAGTTGCTGTTATTTGGGGAGTGAAGATCTCTCTCTCTCTCTTTTTCAAGTTTATTTATTTATTTATTTATTTATTTGGAAGAGTTGCCTTCTAGGCTGCCTCCAGAGGTCTAAGACCTCCTACTAGTCCTCACCTCCAGTTACCAGAATTGGATTCTGTTTCTGTCTTCACCATACCATTGTCTTATGACTTAGGGTTTAAACAGTTGCAGGAGTTTTGAGAGCCTAATTCTGCTCATTTTTACCATTTAAAAAATATTTTTTAAAAGATTATTTATTTGTTTGAAATAGTTATAGAGAGAATAGACAGATCCTCTAGCCCCTGGCTCACCCCCACAAATGGTTGTAGTGGCTGAAGCTGGGCCAGGTTGAAGCCAAGGGTCAGCTTTTTCTGGGGCTCCCGTATGGGCGCAGAGGCCTAGGTACTTATGACATTCCACTGCTTTCCCAGGCACTAGATCAGAAGTGGAGCAGCTGGGACTTGAACCGCAGTATATGTGGGATAGCAGCATTGCAGACACCTGCTTTACCCACTGTGCTACAGTGGCTCTTCCTCTGTTTTAGTTTATTTGGCAAAGTTAAGAGAGAAAAAGAGAAGGAAAAATTTCCTGTATTTGGTTCACTCCTCAAATGAACACTAGGCCAGGCCAAAGCCAGGAGTCAGAAACTTCTTCAGGGTCTTCTGGAAGGTGCAGGAGGCCAAGCACTTGAGCCATCCTCTCCAGCCTTTCCAGACACATTCGCAGGGAGCTGGATCGGAAGTGAGATAGCTGGGACTCCAGCTTGTGCCCAAACCTGCTATTTCATGACTCTGCCCTCTTCCCACAATGTTGTTCAAATCATGGCATCATTGTCTCTGCTTGGAGTTCTACCGCTGCTTAAGAAGTCGTGCTGTTAAGAGATGGACTTTATAAGCCAAGATAATAACTTGTTTCAAGTGTTTAATGTAGTGTTGCCAAACTTGCCCAATGGAAACTGTTTTTTAAAAAATTGAGCTAAAATTGAGGTCTGCAAAACAGCCAATGGGCTAGCAAATGGTCTTTTCATTTTTTTTTTTTTAATTTTATGTACTTGAAAAGTAGAGTGGTAGATATTTTCTCCCTTAATGCCTGCAACAGCCAGATTTGGATCAGGCTGAAGGTAGGAGACTGAAACTCCATCTGGGTCTCCCACATAGGTGGCAGGGACCCAAGGACTTGAGCCATCATCTGCTTTCGCAGGTACATTAGGGAACCTGCTCAGTAGCTATGTAGCCAGGATATAAACCGGCACTCGGCCATGGGATGTGGGCATCACAAGCTGCAGCATAACCTGCACAACACCCACCCTTGGATTTTCCATTTTATTTATTTATTTATTTAAACTTATTTATTTTTTATTGAAAAGGTAGGTATACAGAGAGGAGGAGAGACAGAGAGGAAGATCTTCTGTCTGATGATTCACTCCCCAAGTGGCTGTAATGACCAGAGCTGAACCAGTCTGAAGCCAGGAGCCCAGAACCTCCTCCAGATCTCCCACACGGGTGCAGGAACCCAAGGCTTTGGGCTGTCCTCGACTGTTTTCTCAGGCCACAAGCAGGGAGCTGGATGGGAAGCGGGGCCACTGGGATTAGGACCAGCGGCTTATGGGATCCCAGCGCTCTCAAGGCAAGGACTTTATTTTCGCTTGAAGGAATTAGATCTTCCATCCACTGGTTTGCTGTCCAAATGGCTGCAACATCCAAAACTGGGCTGACCTGAAACCTGGAGCCAGGGGCTTCTTCCAGGTCTCCTACTGGAGATGCAGGGGCCCAAGGCGTTGTACCACCCTCTGCTGCTTTTTCCAGGCCATTCACAAGGAGCTGGATTGGAAGTAGAGCAGCTGGCACTTAAAGCGATGTCCATATGGGATGTGGGTGCCTAAGTGGAGGATTAGCTTGCTATGCCACCGTTCTGATCCCAGTAATTTTTTTTTGGTTAAATTGTGTATTTGAAATGATTGCAGAGAAAGAGAGCAAACGAGCTTCTATTTATGCGTTCACTTCCCATAATACCTTAACAGCTAACGCTGCGCAAGGTCAAAGCTCGGAGCTTCCTCAGGGTCTCAACATGGATGCAGGGTCCCAAGTACTCATACCAATCTTTGCTCTTTTCTCAGGCACATGAGCAGGGAGTCGAATCAGAAGTGGAGCAGGAGGGACTTGAACCGGTGCCCATATCGGAAGCTGACATGGGAAGTGGAGTCTTAACTCACTCCACAATGCCAGCTCCATCCCAGAAATTCTAATTATGAAAGTAATATATGCTCATTGTAGACATGTTGAAAAGTGTAGAAATGCCACCTGCTCTCTGGCCCCGATCTCTAATTCCATTATCTAAAGAGATCCTTTGGTGCAGTTGCCTTATGTCCTCCATGCTTCTCCTCACCAACTACATTTTTAATACCTGGAATCACTCACTATACACAACTATACACCTTGCTTTTTCCTGCTAACATTGTAACATGGATGTTCGCATGTTTCCCCAGCGTCTTCTGCAGGCATCACTTCCAGCACCTGCGGACTTCCCTTCTATAACCATTCTCTTTATTATTCAGTAAGTCAGTGAACCTGGCGGTATAGACACGATGTGTACAGTAAACACTCCGCATATTCTTAACAGGGCAGAAATGTAGTTTTGATACACTTTTTTAAGGAGCACAAATTTATTTAAAACTTTACTGTGTTAACATGTAACCTAAGATTTGCTATTTTGAGTGTTGTTGAATGTGGAATTCAGTGACATTAGGGGCCCTCACAGTGTTGTGTAACCATCACCACTGTTTTGAAAACTTTTTATGACTTCTGGACCTGGTACAGTGGCCTAGCGACTAAAGTCCTCTCCTTGAGCGTGCCGGGATCCCATATGGCTGCCGGTTCTAATTCCAGCAGCTCCCATCCAGCTCCCTGCTTGTGGCCTGGGAAAGCTGTCGAGGACGGCCCAAAATCTTGGGACCCTGCACCCACGTGAGAGAACCGGAAGAAGCTTCTGGCTCCTTGCTTTGGATCGACTCAGCACCGGCCCCATTGCGGCCACTTAGGAGTGAATCATCAGACAGATCTTCCTCTCTGTCTCTCCTCCTCTCTGTATATCTGACTTGTAATAAACATAAATCTTAAAAAAAAAAAGAGAAAACTTTTCATAACTTCAAACAGAAACTCTGTACTCATTAGGCAGCGATTCTCCATTTTCTCCCTTCAACGTTCAACAGTCTCCAGTCCAATTGCTGTCTCTCGGATTATGTCAGTTCTAGGTATTGGAATATATAAGGGAGTAACACAACGTATGACCCTTTGTAGAAATGCAGATTGTGTGTGTGTGTGTGTGTGTGTGTGTGTGTGTGTGTGTGTGTGTGTGAAAATACATATAACATTGGGCTGGAACAATGGCTCAGTTAGCTAATCTTTCACCTGCAAGTGCCAGCATCCCATATGAGTGCCAGTTTGTGTCCCTTCTGCTCCACTTCCAATCCAGCTCCCTGCTTGTAGCCTAGGAAGGCAGTGGAAGATGGCTCAGATCCTTGGGACCCTGCAACCACCTGACAGATCCCAAAGAGGCTCCTGGCTCTGGATCAGCTCAGCTCTGGGTGAGGTTGGGGAATGAGCCAGATTTTTCTGTCTGTCTGTCCTTCTCTCTGTAAACCTTCCTTTCTAACAAAAGATAATTTAAAAAAAAGATAGCAACTTAAATTGACCACTCAGCCATTTAGAGTTCAGAGATACCAAGTGCATTTGTATGTACTCCGCCGTGTGTCTCCAGAACTCTCTTCATCCTGCAGGACTGCATCTCCACACTCAGAAAGCTACAACTCCCTGTCCCATCTGCTGTTCAGCCCCGCAGTTACCATCCTGCTGCTTGATTTTGTGACTTGGCCACTCTCAGAAGCTCAAATAAGTGGAATTGTGTGTTTTGGGTGGCGGGGGGCGGACTTATCTGAGCCAACTGTTTCAGGGCTCCTCCAGGTCTAGCACACATCAGATTTCCGTCCTTGTTAAGTTTGAGTAGCATCCTATTGTATAAATAGGCCACATTTTGCACATCCGTTCTTCTGTTGATAATACTTGCATTGCTTCCGTGTTTAGCTATTTTGAATAATGCAGTTAGGAACATGTGCATGTCTGTCCTTGAGACCTTGCTTTCAATCCTTTGGGTACCTACTCCGAAGTAGAATGCTGGGTCATACGGCAGCCATGGCAACCCTCATTTTTAAATTTTTTTCCCCACTAAGGAAAGGCTATATTAACACAAACACACACAATCCACAAAGAGGTAAGAAATTTAAGACACCACGTCGTTAACACACAGGTGGCAGCTGGGCATCACAGGGCCAAACGCTTGAAGGAGATGGCAATGGATCAGCTTCCCATGGTGGAGAGAGCATCTTCATAGGCAAAGGGGGCCCCAGCTTAACATCTGGCCAGTTCTCTCTCCTCATCAGGGATCACGAGAGCACTCCATCCAAGGGAATCTCTATACCGTTTTCTCCAGCAGCTACCCCGTCTTACACTCCCCCCAAGAGAGCACCAGGGTCCCATTTCTCCAAATGCTCACTAACCTGTCTTTTCTACTTTTGTCATAGGAGCTATCCTAATGGGATGAGGTAGCATTTCATTATAATTTTCACTTGCATTTCCCTTATGATTAGTTACTTGAATGTCTTCTTTGGAGAAATAACTCAAATCCTTTGCCCATTTTTGGATTGAATTTTTTTTTTTGCAAGACAGGATTTTTATTACATTTTAGATATTAAGCTGGTATTGGGTACCTGATTTACAAATTTTTCCTTTTTTATGTTGCTGTTTTATTCTGCTAATAGTGTCTGTAACACTGTTAACACAGAACTTAAAAAGATTTCATGAAATCTGTTTTTCTAGTTACTTCTACATTTGGTGTCATATTCAAGAAACTATTGCTGGAAATATAGTCTTTTAAGGATTTATTTATTTGATTGAAACAATGACAGGGGAGAGATGGAATGAAATCTTCCATCTGCTGGTTCACTCTCCAAATAGCCACAGCAGCCAGGTCTGGGCCAGGCTCAAGCCAGGAGCCAGGAACTTCTTTTCGGTCTCCCACAGGGTACCTTCTTAGACATAATAACTGTTGAATTGGAAGTGGAGTAACTGGCACTTCAGCTGGCACTCCAGCATGAGATACCTAGCTTAATGTGCTGCACCACAACAGCAGCCCCAGAAATGTAGCTTTTGAAGTAGGAACCAGGTGACTTCTGGATTAAGATTCTGAGTAGTGGTCCTTTTTATGGAGTGGTTATCATTTCACTGGTCAGTGGGAGCACCTCAGTGGTGGGTCCTTGTCTCCAGCTAGGGACAAGGGAAGCAGAGATAAGAGGCAGCATTTGGATTGCCATTGAGGCAGACCACGCCTGCTTCTGTGGAAGTGGCCCAGGGGACTGGCCATTCCATCCTAGGGCCAGTCACCAGATGGATTCCCACGGTAGTCACTTACCGCACCTGACTATATACCAGGCTCTCCCCCAGTAACTCCCTAAAAATGCTGTGTGATACAGACAAGGCTGGGGTTGGCAAAGCAAATAGCTCTCTGAACAGTGAGTAGGTCCTGGGCAAAGTCCAAGGCATTTTCTTGTTTTTTTCTTTTTCTAATAAACATTGAAGAATTTCATTTTATTTGTTTCAGTGGCAGAGAAGAGGGGTGGAGAGAGAGAGGTCCCATCTTCTGGTTTACTTCCCACATGGCCACAGTGACTGGGCCAGGCAGACACTCACAGCTGGGAGTTCGTTCCATGTCTCATCTTAGGCAAGGACCCATCTGCCTGAGCCATCACCTGCTGCCTCCAGGGTACTTCAGCAGGAAGAAGCTGGAATTGGAAGAAGAGCCAGGACTTGAACACCAGGCACTCCAGCATAGAATGTGGGCATTCCCAAGTGGTGATTTACTTGCTACACTAAAGACCCACCTCTTGTGTGTGTGTGTGTGTGTTTGATTTTTAACCACAGTAAGTTCTTTGGATCTCTTTTAGAAAAACAAGTGAGACCTGGGCTTTGTCAAGTAAAGGCTGGGTGTTACCAGCTCTTAGAATGTTTTCTTCTTCATTGGTTGAAACTTGTCAACCTCTTTTTTTTCTTTCTTTCTTTCTTTCTTTCTTTTTTTTTTTAGCAGCTGCCTTTCAGAGTATTTTAGAGGTTTTTAGTTCATCCTCAGGTGCAGTTGGAATTAGTGAGATGTCCTAGAACTTGCATAGATTTTTCTGGACTGCATGAAAAATGAAAACAAAAACTGCCATGAACCAAGGGAGGGGCAGGGATCTCCACTTGCCAGTGAAGACACTTGGCCTCACAGAAGACAAAGTCCTCAGGCTCCGAGGTTCCTTCCACAGTGTTCTAGAAATCCACAGTGCTTAGCTGGGATCTGGCCATTCTGAAGAGCTTTTCTTTGATACAGTAGGTTCCCCAGCCATGCTGATGTGAATTGAAATTGGCATTTTCTCACCATTCAATCATGTACATGTATGTCAGGCATCTGGTGCCTGTCGGACACTGTGCTCTTGCCCCGGGAGATAACTGCCCGGTGTGGACAGTGGACTGTCCTCTGAGTGAGCAGGAGCGTCTCTGAGGAAGTGAGTATCAATTTAAGAGAGCCTTGAGCCACTTAATTTCTGGTTACTGATCCCTGATTCCCACCCTACTCCCATTTAAGGGCTTGGGACAGTGCTTGCTTTTTAAAAAGTAAGACAGTTAAGACTATAGAACAATTGTGTAACATTTCCAATTTTGGAAAAAGAAAAAAACGTAATCACTTGAGAATGTTTTGTTCTCATGAGATTACTGACTTGATGTAGCTTCAGTTACTTAGGTTGAATGGCTTTGGGTGATGAAGTTCTGAGTGTCCCTAAACATCAGACCTATGAATTGCTCTGGAGCGACCTGGCCTTGTGTTGAGTAAGGGGCCTGGAAGCTGGGTCTGAATGCACAAGGACAGATCACAGAGGTACCATCGGTTAAGCATGTAGGCTTGGGGTCAGGAGGCTTTGCCTCTGACTGGCTCTGTGACCATGGGCAAGTGACCTAACCACTCTGAACCTTGCCCTCGCTTCCCATTGGATGTTAACGATGGAATAATGACCTTTAAGTGGGCAGTACAGAAAATGGAGTCATTTATGTAGAAAGGGATAAGAATTGTGATAACATTTAAGCACTCCTAAGCAGTATCTGGGTTTTGTCTGGGTCACTAAGCGTGTCACACTTTAGGTCTCCTTTGGCACATCAGGGTAGTAGTTCTGATTCACTTGCTCTGCCCTCAAGGGATACTTGAAGGCATCCTTCATTAAGAAGAATTTATGACTCACGGAGCAAATTAACTAAGTATCTGCTGATTGTGTAGCCCTGAGGAGGGGAGCGGCATAGAAGGGCCACTGGGCCTCCTGTGCACGTGGTGGGAACACCTACAAGGGGGGGAGGACTCCCGTTGCTGGAGCACTGTGCCAGCGCCTTTCCATTTATCTCTTTAATTCTCACAGCTCCTTTTTCCCACGCTGATGAGTAAAGCAAAAGTGAGGAAAAGTCCCTAAGTGGTAGAGCTGAGATAGGAACTCAAGAACCTCTGCCAGGGTAGCTTCTAGAAACAAAACTTCTTAGAAAGTCAAGAAGCATTTTAAGACACTGATCAAAGGGATTGAAAAAGGGAGTCTGTTAGATATGCCTTAAGATTTTGTGCCATTACTAGGTAGTTCAAATCCCACTCCCTACCCCAACCCTCCAAAAGGCAAAAAAAGAGATTTCCCATCCTCTGGGTAACTCCCAAAATGCCTGTAGCAGCTGGGACTGGGCCAGGCTAAAGCCAGGAACTGAATTCTTTAAAAAAAAAAAAAAAACTGTTTATTTATTTATTTACAAAGATTTACAGGGAGAAGGAGATACGGAAAGATCTTCCATCCGCTGGTTCAATCGCCGGAGGTGAGCTAATCTGAAGCCAGGAGCTTCCTCCAGGTCTCCCGCGCAGGTGCAGGTTCCCAAGGCTTTGGGCCGTCCTCTGCCTTTCCAGGCCACAGGCAGGGAGCTGGATGGGAAGTGGAGCAGTAGGGACATGAACTGGCACCCAGATGTGTTCTCAACACTTGCAAGGCAAGGATTTATCCACTGGGCCATCACGCCAGGCTAAAGCCAGGAATTGAGATCTCAATCTGGGTCTTCCATGTGGGTGGCAGGCACCCAGCCACTTGCCTTCACTTACTGCCTTCCTGGGTGCACACTGACAAAAGGCTGGAGCCAAGGGTGGGGCTAGGACTTTAACCTAGACATTCCAATAAAGGATGTGGGCATTCCAAGTAGAATGTCAACTGTTACACTGAACACCAGCCCGAAAACTTGTCATGTTTTATTTGGTAATCTTTAAGAAAATCATTGCGGGTGCAGCAAGTTAATCCCGTTCCCTGTGGTGCCGGCATCCCGTATTTGCACTGGTTGGTGTCCCAGTTTATCCCATCGCACTGTCGATTGCAGCCTGGGATAAGCAAGGGAGGATCCCAGTGCTTGGAATCCCGCATCCACGTGGGAGACCTGGAAGAAGCTCCCTGCTTCGGAGCAGCTCAGCTCCAGCCTTGTAGCCATTTGAGAAATGAACCAGCAGATGTAAGACCTCCTTTTTTATCTCCCCTCTCTGTAAAAATCTGCCTTCTAAATAATGATAAAACTTTAAAAAAATCATTGACACTCAAAACTGAATGAATGGACAAAACACCCTGTGAGTTCAGAAACAGAAGAAAATGTAAGAAAGAACATGCTGCTCAGATGTGTTTTATTTGAAAGTTGTTGCATCTCCAGGGCTTAGCACAATGCGTGGACCGTAACGGGCCTTAAAGTAATCAGTGAATTTAAAATGTCTTTCCATGATTCCACACTTACGCTGTATTTCTCATTGACCTAGCATCCATCCTCTTGAAAACACGTGTCGCTGTCAAGGATCTGAGGAAACAGGCATGCTTAAGTGTTTCTCGTGGGAGTAAGAATCAGTATATCCTCCTGGGCAGGTTCTTGGCACTATCAGAGTTACAAACATAGATACTTTTTTTTTAAGATGCATTTTATTTTTATTGGAAAGTCAGATCTGCAGAGAGAAGGAGAGACAGATCTTTTGTCCACTGATTTATTCCACAAGTGGCTACAACAGCCAGAGCTGAGCTGATCTGAAGCCAGGCTTCTTCCGTGTCTCCCACGTGGGTGCAGGGTCCCAAGACTTTGGTCCATTCTCCTCTGCTTTCCAAGGTCACAGGCAGGGAGCTAGATGGGAAGTCAAGCAGCCAGGATACGAACCAGCACCTCTGTGGAATCCTGGCAGTTGCAAGGTGAGGATTTAGCCACTAGGCTATCGTGCTGGGCCCAGATAGGTACTTTAAAAAAAAAGAAGATTGGTTTATTTATTTGAAAGTCAGGGAGAGGGCCCAGTGCAGTAGCCTAGTGGCTAAATCCTAACCTTGCAACCACTGGGATCCCATTATGGGTGCCAGTCTGTGTGTCTCAGCTACTCCTCTTTCCACCCAGCATCCTGTGTGTGGCCTAGGAAAACAGTCGAGGACGGCTAAAGCCTTGGGATGCTGCAACCCACATGGGAGGCCCAGAGAAAGCTCCTGGCTTCAGATAGGCTTAGCCCCGGCCGTTGTGGTCACTTGGAGAGTGAGCCAGTGGACAGAGCTTTGTGTCTCTCCTTCTCTGTAGATGTAACTTTCCAATAAAAAAATAATAAAATAAATCTTTTTTTTAAAAAGGGAGAGATGGGAAAAAAGAAAAAAAAACCTAATAAATAGGTATGTAATTTCACCATCTAGAGACCACTCTAGCTCATATTTTTGGCTTCTTTTTCCTATGTGTTTGTCATACCTGCTGTATAATAGCAGCTGTTATTATATAACATGCCCAGTGTTATATACAATTTTGCATCCTGCCTTTTCCATTTACCATTCTGCCTTGGAATTAAAATTCCTTTGTAAGTAAAATACCTGTGAGGGCTTTATGTAATCTGTTTAGTAACCTGTGATAGAGTAAGAGACAGTGAGGATTACAACACATAACCTGTCCTGTGGATGCAGCAGTTTACTTAGCTGGGGAAAGGAGAGACAGACAAGACAGGGCCATGAAAATCCCGGAATCCTCTGGAAGGTTTGGTGGATCTGGGTTATGCCCTGCCGTCGGAGCCAGAGCTGAGGGCAGTGAGCGCCCAAGGCTTTTCTTCTTGCCTTCGTTCTGCCCTCGCTTCCTTTCCGCCCCTGTGTGTGCCCTGGGCTCCAGCTCCACTGACCTTGGCACAGCGGACTGTACACTGTCTTGTGAGCTGTGTGCACACCCTCGCCAGGAGGCCCTGTCCCCCCGCACTGGTGCCCACACACCTCTGCCAGGTGCCCAGTAACTGGGTAGCCTCGGTAGTTTACTTTTCTATTTCCTCCTTCTACTGAAACTTTTTAAATATCTGCAACCTTTTAAAGAGCATTTTATTTACTTGAGAGTCAAGGAGCTCCTAACCGCAATGCCTGCGGTGACCTGAGCCATGGGCCGTGCTGAAGCCGGAAGCTGGGAACCCAGCCCACACCTCTCACGTAGGTGGCCAGGATCCAAATAATTGGGCTGTCGCTGCCACCTCGCAGGGTCGGCCCTGGCAGGAAGCTGGCTGTCTCTATCCTGAATGCCTGAGTCTTGAATAAATCGAAGTAAGTGAATAGGGAGATGTGAGAGTGCTAGACAAGTGCACTTAGGCAACCCAGTAAGAAGCCAGTCCTCACAGACTTTCTTGTCATTTTGAGTCTGAAAGGTCATTTATAACCTTGGCCCTGGCTTTGAGGACCAAGTCTGTGTGGGCTGCCCTAGGGACCTAAACAATGGATTAAACTTTTAGAACTTGTTTTTGTGTGTTCCAAGTTCTACTCAACTTACTCAGATTTCTTCCCACTCTAGCCTTCCATGAGTATGATGCAGACATTCTTGGAATGTAAGTCTCTTCTCTGCCTACTGAGCCTCCCTGTGGCGCAGGAGGCAGATGGTGATCCACATAGATGGGCCCAGGCATGCCAAGACTCCTGGTGCCAAGGTCCCATAGGAACAAGCATGTGCCCGCAAGAACCAGACTTCTGCCAAGACTGCCCCAGTTATATATCACACAAATTTGTAACATTCATCACGAAGATAAACATTTCTAGGTACCTCTGTACCCTGGGGTCCAGGAATTAGCATCAAAGAGATGGAGAAGGCAGATTAGGAATAGCTCCATTTCTCCAGAAACAGACCAAACACAAGAATGTTATGAAGAGATTTCCTCATGCGGTCAAGTTCTTGCTTTGTGTTCTCTGACTCGCAGAGCTCCTGTGAACTAAGCCTGAGCAAGAGGAACAGAGGGCAGCTCTGGAAAGGTAACAAAAATGAGAACGTTGGGTTAGTCCCCCTCACCTGTCTGGCTCTGCATGTCTTGTCTTTTTGTTTTTAACATTTATTTTATTGGAAAGTCAGATATACAGAGAGGAAGATCTTCCACTCATTGATTCACTCCCCAAGCTGCCACAACAGCCCGAGCTGAACCAATCAGAAGCCAGGAACCAGGAGCCTCTTTCGGGCCTCCCACACAGGTGCAGGGTCCCAAGGCTTTGGGCCGTCCTTGCCTGCTTTCCCAGGCCACAAAGAGGGAGCTAGATGGGAAGTGGGGCTGCTGGGATTAGAACCGGCGCTCATATGGGATCCCAACATGAGAACTTTAGCCACTAGGCTATTGTGCCGGCCCAGCTCTGCATTTCTATGGGATCAATTAGATATGGCACATCTGCCTTGGTCCCAACACCACTTAGGTTGCCCTGAACATTGCTGAGAAGTGTTTTCCATTGAAAACATTTTTTTAAAAACTTATTATTATTTTTTTTATTTGAAAGAGTTACAGAGAGGAGAAACAAAGCTTTACTTTGGTTTGCTCCACAAATGGCCGCAGTGACTGGAGCTGGGCTGATCTGGAGCCAGGAGCTTCTGTTGGCTCGCCCACTTGGGTGCAGGGGTCTAAGTGCTTGAGCCATCGTTTGCTGCTTCCTAGGCCCTAAGCAGGGTGCTGGATCAGAAGTGGAACAGCCAGGACACAAGGCAGCGCTCATATGGAATCCTGGCGCTTGAAGTGGGGAGGATTAGCCAGTTGCCATCGCGCCAACCCCAGACTTGCTCCTATTTAGGACTTCTCTGCAGTTGGTCACATCAGACCTTAAATGGGATTGATGTTGCAGTCTTATTGGTTGAATGAGTAATTCAGTGAGTGCTGTTTGGTTTACACTCCAAAGAACACAGAAGTCACAACATTGCATGATGAATTGGGCAGGTTGGGGAAGAGGGAGGGATGGAAATACAGACCATGAATTGCTTTTGTAAAGCAGCCTGTGACCAGGTATCCAAGGAGAATGGAAAGAGTGCCGATACTGCGCTGAGAAGTTCAGATGTGGCGCTGCATGGTGACTTGGTGTTAGGCATGTCTTCTGATGTCCCTGGACTGATGTGCTCAGCTGTGACATGGGGCGAGAATCTAAAGCAGTGATAGATGCGAACCTGCTTTGAACACTGGAAACCGGATTCAGGTCAGGAATGAAGACTGGTCAGCGCGGGGACAGGAGCAGAGGTTGCTATGCAGGAGGACGATTGGCACAACATTTAAGATACCGCTTGGGACGCCCCCATCCCGTGTGCCTGGTTTGAGTCTTGATTCCTCTGCTTCCACACGAGCCTGCTGCTAATGCACACCCTGGGAGGCAGAAGAGGGTGGCCCAAGGGCTTTGGTCTCTGCCACCCGCTTGGGAGACCCAGATTGAGTTCCTAGTACCTGTCTGCAGAATGGCCCAGCCATGGTCATTGCAGGAATTTGGCAAGTGAACTAGTGAATGAAAGATCCATTGCTGTATCTCACTGCCTTTCAACTAATATGAAAATAAATTAAAAATTGAAATAACTATTTAAAAAAATGATCTGGTTAAAGCATGTAAGCCCTTGAAGGACCAGGAGAAATTTGAGCATAATTTGAGCTCAGGAAGGTTCAGGGTCTGCTTCCCTCAATCTAGTTTTCTGAGCCAGTCAGGACCCTCTGTCTTCTAGACTGCTGTCCCAAACCTGCTGGGCCCAGGAGACTGTGGGTGCATTCCTTTGTTCAGCAGGTGTTTGGTAGACAGTCCCTGGGGAAACTGCTCTTCTTTGCCATGCCCCTTGCTGTGGAGAGGTTCCTGTGTTTAGGTGTAAGGAGGAGGTGAGGAGAGGAGATGAGGCCCCAGGGATGGGTGTGTGTCTCTAGGGCCCAGGATATGTTTCAAAGAGGAGTGTGTGACCACAACCAGTCACACATGGCTACACCCACTCACTCAGCAAATATTTCAGTGCTTGCTCAGGTGAGACTCTAGGACCTCGGTAGGGATCCCAGCATGGTCAGTCTACCAGGAATCAGAATGAGAGTGTTGCCATCTCTGTAGAGTGGGGACATGCAGGCCTGTCCCAAAGCTGGCCTGCTTGAGGCTGCCATTTTCTGCAAACTTATGTGCTGAGCTGTTACTGCCCCAACCAGTCTCGCCACAGCACCTTTGTTGGCCCTGCTTGTCTGCTTATGTCTTTGTGTAGGAGTGTAGGCCGTGCAGAAGCTTGTGGGGTCTAGGCACAGGGAGAGTGGTAGACCTGGGCAGGTGGTCTTTGTGGTACCTCCCCGGGTACTAGAGCCTTGGTAGTCCTGCTAGGTCACTGTGTCACCTCATGGGGCCACCTCGGTAGCCCCAGAGAAGGCACGATGCTCCCATTTCTCAGGTGAGAAGAGATGCAAGCCATCACAGGATCTTCCCAAACCACAAGGCAGTCAGCGGTGGAGGTGGAGGCAGGACTTAAACTCAGAGCTTTCCAGGGTTGGAGGAGACTAGTATTGCTGGGGAAAAAAAAAAAAAACTTAAAAAAAAATACACTGTTGCTTTTCTGTCTGATTTCAAAAATAATGTGTGGAAAACGTGAGTTTATGAACTCCGAGGCCTCAAAGAACGTGAGCCATTCTCCATAAAGCCCGACCAGTAACCATCGTTAGCAGTTTGGTGTGTTCTTTCACATTTAAACACATATTTGAATATTTATTTAGATTCATTGCTATATGTGCTATGTTATTCATGTAACCTCAATATAAAATTGATAATTATAAAATTGAAATAGAATGAAAATATAGAAACCCCAGGTTTCCTAACCTGCGTTGTTCTAGAAGGAAGTGATGATAGTTCAGGATGTGCCTTCTAAACATCTACCACACGCTGTCCATTTACAACACTTGTTTCTCCCCAAATAAATTTGTATACCTACACTTCTGCAACTTGATCTTTTTAAAAAGTATCTTTTTTTTTTTTTATTGGAAAGGCAGATGTACAGAGAGGAGGACAGACAAAAAGATCTTCCGTCCGATGATTCTCTCCCCAAGTGAACGCAATGGCTGGTGCTGCGCCAATCTGAATCCAGGAGCCAGGAGCTTCTTCCTGGTCTCCCACGTGGGTGCAGGGTCCCAAGGCTTTGGGCCGTCCTTCACTGCTTTCCCAGGCCACAAGCAGGGAGCTGGATGGGAAGTGGAGCTGCCGGAATTAGAACCGACAGCCATATGGGATCCCGGCGTGTTCAAGGCAAGGACCTTAACCACTAGGCTACCACACCAGGCCCTAAGAAGTATCTTTCCTTATGGAAATTTTCAAGCACAAGGGTGGACCCATAGAATCAGCCCCCGCTCCTCATCCAATCCTGGCAACTACTCGTTTAATCTTTTCTTTCCACTGCATATACATATATATTATATTATATTATATTATATTATATTATATTATATTATATTATATTATATTATATTATATTATATTATATTATATTATATTATATTATATTATATTATATTATATTATATATCTAGCAGGGAGCTGGATGGGAAATAGGGTCATCAGGATTAGAACCATCGCCCATATGGGATCCCTGTGCATTCAAGGTGAGAACTTTAACCACTACACTGTCGTGCCAGGCCCTCCTACAGTGTTTTAAAGCAGATGCTCAATGTCTTATTATTCCTTCACAAATATGTTTATATCTCTAGCAAACGTGAATTTTTTTTTTTTGTTTTAACAAACTATAGTTCAGTGCCATTATCATACTCAACAAAGCTAGGCCCCGGTGTGATGTCCTAGTGACTAAATCCTCACCTTGCAAGTGCCGGGATCCCATATGGACACCAGTTCTGGCTGTTCCACTTCCTGCTTGTGGCCTGGGAAAGCAGTCGTGGATGACCCAAGGCCTTGGGACTCTGCATCTGCGTGTGAGACCCAGAAGAGGTTCCTGGCTTTGGATTGGCTCTACTCCGCCTGTTGCAGCTGCTTGGAGAGTAAAGCAATGGGTGGAAGATCTTTCTCTCTCTCTCTCTCTCTCTCTCTCTCTCTCTCTTCTCTGTAAATCTGCCTTTTCGATAAAAATAAATAAACCTTAAAAAGAAAAGCTAACAATCCTGTGTTACTAACACCTGGGCTGAATATCCTTCCTAGTTGATTTCTTTGAATCTGGTTCCGTCGAGAAATGAAAATGTCTTCGTTCTCAGCCTGTAGCTCTCAGCCCCACCCTTGCTAGTTTTTGGACAAATTTGGTCATTTGTGCCATAGAAAATCTTACATACTGGATTTGACTGATGGTGTCTTCATGGAATTTGTGTCTATATTCTGAGATTTATTCATTTATTTGAAAGGCAGGTGATTTGGAAAGAGAGGAAGAGGGAAAAAGAGGGACAGAAAGAGATCTGCCATCTGCTGGTTCACCTGGTTCAGTGTGCTGATGAGCACAGTGCCAGGACGAAGCTGGGACAAAGCCAGAAGCCAGGAACTCCATCTGGGTGCCCACCTGGGAGGCAGGAGCCCAAGCACTTGGGCTGTCATCTGCCTCCCTTGGAACATCAGCAGAGAGGGATCAGAAATGGAGCGTCTGGGACTCGAACCAGTGCTCTGATAAGGGATTCCTGCTTCACAAGCAGTGACTTCAGCTGCTGAGCCGCTACAGCCACCGCTGGAGTTAATACATGCATGTGTTTTCTGTAAACAGGTAATGCTGCCTCCACATTCTAAGGCAAAAATGTTTCAGTGGTGATGTTGGGTACTTATTACATCA
The DNA here is from genome assembly GCF_017591425.1 of Ochotona curzoniae. Classification (NCBI taxonomy): domain Eukaryota; kingdom Metazoa; phylum Chordata; class Mammalia; order Lagomorpha; family Ochotonidae; genus Ochotona; species Ochotona curzoniae. The sequence continues at coordinate 7,163,732 of NW_024467101.1, read as the reverse complement.
CATCAGGAGGCTAGTTAAGATTGATCAGTGAACCTGTACACATAGTTCTTAATTTTAGATGATCATCTTGAACAAAGACACGCAGATTAAATTCCCAGGACACTTGAGCGGGTACAGTGAAGAAAGACCATCAAGTACTTCCCCCCAAAAAATGCACTGTACCCCTAAGATGCAGAGAACAGATGTGTATGGAAAGGGGGTGCAGAGGGTCTGGCAGAAGTTCTCAGAGCCAAGGCCAGCAAGGCACTGGTGCCACCAGCAACCAGCTGCCCTCCTGGGACATCGTGAAAAATGATGTAACTGAGTGAAAACGTGGCGCTGAGCCGGCCGCCTCTGCCTGCCCCAGTCGCTGAGCTGCCGTGGTGGTGAGAGAAGCTCACTCCCGAGTCCAGAGCTCTGTGTCTGCCACGAGAAGGCGAGATAGCTGTGGGGTCTGCAGAGGCGGCAGCGCTTCGGTTCTCATCTCCTGGAACTTTGGGAGCTGACATCAAGGTGGTCCTCAGGGGCTCCGCGGTGAGTCCTGATCTTACAGAGGAGTTGCCTGGGGGTAAGCAGAAGTGGAACGACAGTCTGGAAGACTTGGAAGGGGGCACCCAGAGGCCACGTGGTCTAATACCTCATTTTACAGATTAGAAAAATGTCGCGAGGAGAGGGTTGAACTGGAGGCTGGGCCGAGGCCAGCATTCAGGGCTCCAGTTCTCAGACTGTGGTGGCCAACATTTCTTTCTTGGAATTTCTAAGATGTTGAAGGGACCCGATCACCCAGAATTTGTGAGCATCCCTTTGAGTTTTGGCCTTTGTCAGCCCTGGCTGCTTCCTTTGACTTGGAGGTGGCGGTGGACAGTGGTCTTTGTCTAGCGGCCACTTGGCCTGTGGTGGCACAGTGGTTTGAATACAAATGTGCCCAGGTATCTGCCAGCCAGGTAGCTCAGGCTCCAGGTTCCAAAAGAGATGGGATCAGAGCAGATTTCCCAAAACGGAGTATGAATGTGCCAGCTGCCTCAGGTCCTGTGAGGATAAACTTTTCTTCCTTTGCATTTACTGTATTTTTCACTTACGGTGGGCCATACTGGTTTTCCCTCTACGGCAGAGATATATGCCTCTAAATGTAATGAAGCTAAGAAACAACCTTGATTGAATCAGATGAAATAAGGTTTATGATAGTCTAATGTGGCAAAAGAGAATGAAAAAGATAATAGTGTGGAAACCACTGGGCCAAATGACTTTTGTGGTCCTTCCTGAAAACCTCCCCCACCCCGTAACAGTCACAGGAATGTTTATGTTCTGGCACATGCTGGTCACAGCCTTTGGCCTGAGCGGAGTCGCTTGCTAGATGGAGGCCGTCCGCAGGTGGAGGACAGCCTGAGCTCCGTTCGATGGAACACGTGCGTGTTGTGCGGGTTGGTTCTCACAGGAGAATGTGAAGATAATCGAGACAGGGTCCTGATTGCTCTAGAAAGCCAGTTGGAGGCTCTTCCTACAGGCTCGTCAAAAGGTCCCTGACAGCGCATACTATGAGTAGACTGCATGTATTTCAAAAAGTTCTTTAGCAACCAAAATAAACTTTTAATTTTTCCAGTAACTTTCTGAAGTACCTCCATAACTGTGCCATTGGTATGTTTGTGTGCAATATTCTGGGGGGCACGTTCACGGGCCCTGTCTGAGTCACTGCCCTTTGGGTTGTACCCCACAACTGTTGTCCTCTGCCAGCCTCTCTGGGAATCCGTCTTCTGTCATAACCAGAGTCGGTGGTTGGGAGAAGCCGAGGGGTTTGATGTGGAAGCTGGAGGGAGCAGGCTGCAGAAGTGAGCACTCAAGGGCTCTTTCTCTGCCTTTCAGGAATTCCCTGGGAGAATCTTCATTGACAGGCAAGAATGGCGAGCAAGGGGCCCTCGGCCTCCACGTCCCCCGAGAACTCCAGTGCAGGGGGGCCCAACGGAAGCAGCAACGGTGCTGGTGAAAGTGGAGGGCAGGACAGCACCTTCGAGTGTAACATCTGCCTGGACACAGCCAAGGATGCCGTCATCAGCCTGTGTGGCCACCTGTTCTGGTCAGTTCCCCGCCACTGCCCCAGCCAGCACGCTGCTGTGTTAGGGAAGTCTGTAGCCATGGGCAGCCTTGGAACAGAAGACCTCCCACCCACGTGGGGTCCTGAGGCTGGATGTCTCCACCCTTGGGTTCCTTCTCCTCCTCTCTAAGGTTATGACATGCCCCACTTTTTAGAAAGGATTTATTCACTGATTTGAAAGGCAGAGTCACAGAGCGAAAGGGAGAGACAGATCGCCCACCCATGTGCTGGTTTACTCCTTAAATAGCTCCAACATCCAGTGCTGGGATAGGTTGAAGCCACAAGTAGGAACTGCATTCATGTCTCCCACATGTCGCCCATCTTCTGCTGCCTTCCCAGACACATGAACACAGAGAGCTGGGTCAGAGGTGGAGCAGCTGGGATGTGAGCTGGCACCCATATGGGTGGCGGTGGCATTGCAAGCAGTGGCTTGAACCATTATGCCACAGTGCTAGCCATGACACTCAGGGTTTACTGAGCACCTGTTACCTGTGGCACCTTGTTGCTTGCTAAGCCTATAGGAACAAGGATGTGTAGCCATACTTCAGAAAATTCCTCCTTCTGAATTGGGCCTCTGCCACTTTCCTGTGGATGGACCTGTGCAAGGGGCTTTTTGCACATACTGTTCCTCATTTTACAGAACTGTTTTGAGTATTAAAAGGCTTGAACTACGTTAGAGATGCGGAAGAGCACGCAACATGGAGAAAACACTGTTTGTCTGCAGTGGCCAAGGGAGCTATTACTGTATCATACCTAAGAGTGTCTCGAAATGGAGTGGTAGAGACCATATCCCATTACAACCCCAGTGGTTATAGAAGTGCTTCTGGGCTTGGAGATCCTGGGTGAATATTGAGTGGTGCTTTTTCTGTTGAGATTTTGAGCTGAACTTTGAAGGGTCAACTTAAATACAGGTAGGGGTAAACATGGAAATAGAGCCACAAGGTCAATGCAGTGGCTTAGCAAAATATCTGCAAGTGTTGGCATCCCATATGAGGGCTAGTTCGTGTCCTGGCTGCTCCACTTCTGATCCAGTTCCATGCTTATTACCTAGGAAAGCTGTGGAGGATGGATTAAGTTTTTGGGCCCCTACACCCGCGTGGGAAACCTGGAGGAAGCTCCTAGCTTCTGGCTTCAGGTCAGCTAGGTTCCAGCTGTTATGGCCATTTGGGGAAGTGAAGCAGCAAATGGAAGACCTGTCTGTCTGTCTCTGTAAAATCGGTCTTTCAAGTAAAAATAAGTAAGTCTTTAAAAAAAAAGGTGGAGCTAACTAGGACTCAAATCGACACTTATGTGGATGTTGGCACCACAGGTGGAGGCTTATGTGCTACACCACAACACCAATCCCAAAACAAGCAGGTTTCAGGGACAGGCTTGTGAGCTATTGAGTTCATCTGAGACACTGAGCCTACTGTATACCTCTCACAGCACTCTGGGTAGGAGGTGAGGAATGGTTTTACTAGGGCTGGACACCAGATTACCAAATCTAGGTAAGTTTGATCAGGGAAATAGTCTAAAAAAAGGATTGTTTAAGCAATAGTTGATTTATTTGAAAGATACAGTCACACAGAGAGAGTCCTTCCATCTGCTGGTTTGTGGTGACCCTAATGGCTGGGGCTGGACCTGACTGAAGCCAGGAGTGTCTGCTGGGTGTCCTATTTGGGTGCCGGGGCCCAAGGACTTGGACCATCTGCTTTCCCAGGTGCATCAGTGGGGAGCTACATTGAAAGTGGAGTAGCCAAGAATCAAATCAGTACTCCTATGGGATGCTGGCATTGCAAGCACCAGCTTTAACCCACTGTGCCATAATGTCGATCCTTTTATAAAACAAATTTCACATATTTTATATACAGGATTAAAAAATACTTGTTTCATTTTTATTTGAAAGAGTTACAGAGCAAAGAAGAGATCTTCCATCTGCTGGTTTAGTCCCGAAAAGGTCAGAACTGGTCAGTGCCAGAACTGAATTGATCCAAAGCCAGGAACTCCTTCCTAGTCTCCCCCATGGGTGCAGGGTCCCAAGGCCCTGGGCCATCCTCTGCTGCTTTCCTAGGCCATAAGCAAATGGCTAGATCAGAGAATTGGGGCAGGCAGGTCATGAACCAGTGCCCAAATAGGATGCTGGCACTACAGGCAGAGGCTTAAACCCACTGCGCCCTGGTGCTGATCCTTATATATTGTTTTTACTTCAGAGGTAGAGAAACAGAATAAAGTTCTGTTGCCTGGAATACCAGACTAGAGGTTGAAGCCGGGTATACCAAGGAATTCAGTCCCATTTGTCCCAAGTGTGTGACCTCAAGGCTGAGGACAGCCTGAAGATTTTTGTTAACCTACCTAGGCCTCCACCCTCCCCTTGGAGCCCAACTGAGCCTGGCCATGTTTGTGCACTTGGCCTGCTCATGAGACAGCCCCCAAGAGTCTCTGTTCAGAGAGGGTCTTGAGCTTTTATTGGATTCTTTCAGAGGCTGTAATAGCCTCTGCAGGCTGGCTTGCAGGGAAGTTGGATCTGCTTGGTGCAGACCCTGGGTGTCTCCACTCACACTGGAGCCCCAAATGTGCAAAGTGGATTGTCTCACCAGCTTTTTCTAACCCCTGATAGCAGTAATCCCCAACAGAGTCTCCATGGGATTTCAGTAGCCCAGTTTTCTGGGGGTCTCCCCTCTGGTTCTGCTGCTCCCACCTGTCAAGTGTTTTTGCTAATGAAAGCATTTTTCTTCCTCTCCTCCTCTTCTCCCCCGCCACCTTAATGACTGCTCACCCTGGGGATCCGGCAGTTGGCCATGTTTACATCAGGTAAGATGCATTTCATTTTACTTTGTCTTTCATCAGCTGTGGTTGCACAAGGCGGCTCTCGTCCCTGGAGATTGCTGTCAGAAGCTGCAATCTCCCCCACTTGTGGGCTCATTACTTGCTCACCAGCACTGTCCCCCCACCCCTGCCAATCCTCTGTATACACCTGCCCACCGACAGGGACTTGAAGAAATAAAGGGTTAGCATGGTACCTAGGGCAGTTCCAACTCTGCCACTCTGTGGCTTTCAGAGGCAGCCACTTGTTTGGAACTCAGTCATGTGTAAATTGGGTTGAATTTTTCAGTGTGTTAACGTTCATTTTCACTTTTGAAAGTCTGCCTCTAGAAGAAGCCCTGCTCCTGTCAAATCAGCATCTCCCCACCCTGGTCCTTAACAGTTCTTAACATTAGGAAGGGGAACACTTTTTTTTTTTTTAGTATCAATAGAGCTTTGGTGAAAAAGAGAGACAGGGAGTCTGTTTTCCCAGCTTTAGACCTGACCTTCAGTAAGATTCAGACACCTGCTTGGTGAGCGAGGCTCGAGCCTGGTGCTCGCAATTGGCCGTGAAACATCACTGCTATCGCCAAGGCTGTCAGCCTCAGAGCACTGTGGGAAGGCGGCTTAGGAAGAGGTCAATTCCAGTCTGCTCAGAGAGGGCGCATGGCTGCGTGGACTCTGACTGCAGCAGCACTTGAGACAGTAAGATCAATAAAATGGACTATCAAATAAATGATGGACGGCTGCTGTCGGCAGCTCTGCAGTCCTGGGTTCCCCTTTCGTAACAAAGCTTACAGCACTGGATCTCAAGGTGTGATTTGTGCTGTGAAATAAACATTGACAAAATCTACATATAGAGTTACTGAATGTAAAGACGTTCCAGGTAACAGGTTCTTATGATTTGTACTTTTTAAACTTTTTTTTTCTTTTTATTTATTTATTGTTGGAAACTCAGATTTATAGAGTGAATGAGAGACAGAAAGATCTTCCATTCACTGGGTCACTCCCCAAGTAGCTGCAATGGCTAGAGCTGATCTGATCCGAAGCAAGGAGCCAGGAGTTTCTTCCCGGTCTCCCACACGGGTGCAGGGTCCCAAGGCTTTGGGCCATCCAGTGCTTTCCCAGTTCACAGGCAGGGAACTGGATGGGAAGTGGAGTAGTCGGGATTAGAACAGGTGCCCACATTGGGTCCTGGGTGAGGACTTTAGCCACTAGGTTACTGGGCCCATCATTTGCATTTTTAAGAAAGTTAAACAAAATATTTTTAATGTGACCAGTGAGAAGTATATATATCTCCTTAGCAGGATTTGTGGTCTTTTAAAATCCTTTAAATCTTTTTTTAAGTCTTTCTTTTTTTAAACATTTTTTATTTGAGAGGCAAATTTTCAGAGAGAAGATATAGAAGGTTTTTTTTTTTTAAAGATTTATTTTTATTATTGGAAAGGCAGATATACAGAGAGGAGAGACAGAGAGGAAGATCTTCCGTCCGATGATTCACTCCCCAAGTGAGCACAACGGCTGATGCCGATCCAGAGCCAGGAGCCTCTTCCGGGTCTCCCACGTGGGTGCAGGGTCCCAAAGCTTTGGGTCATCCTTGACTGCTTTCCCGGACCACAGGCAGGGAGCTGGAAGGGAAGCGGGGCTGCCGGGATTAGAACCGGCGCCCATATGGGATCCCGGGCGTGCAAGGCGAGGACCTTAACCACTGCGCCACCGTGCCGGGCCCGTTATAGAAGGTTTTGTATCAGCTAGTTCACTCCCCAGATGGCTACAATGGCCAGAGCTGAGCTCACTCAGGATCCTGGAGCTTCTTCTGAGTCTCTCATATGGGTGTAGGGACCCATGGCTTTGAGCCATTCTCCGCTGCTGTCTCAGACCATGAGCAGGAAACTGGATGACAAGTGAAACAGCTGGGGCAAGAAGTAGCGCCCATATGCGGTGCTGATGCCACAGGGTGGAGGATTAGCCCTTTAAGCTATGGTGCCAGCCAGATGGAAGTGCATTAAAAAACAAACAAACAAAAAAGCAAGTTTAGAGAATAAGCAAAAAAAAATCTGTCCTTTAGCACATGAGAAATCACCAGAAGAGGATCTGTTAATGTCCAGATGTTGGTATCCAGAACACACAGTTGTTGAGCAGTGCTGCCAAAATGAGAAACCACAGAAAGGATCAGACAGTTGATCCTCTGGAGTCGATGGAGATGTAAAGTTTGTTATGTCCACCCTGGCAGCCTCATCTGAAAGCCGGATCTGTCCACTGCCGACTGCCCCGGCTTCTCGTTCCTTCTGCTGTGTTGCTGGGAGTCCCCAGAAAGCAGCAAAGCATGAATCAGCCTGTTTCATTACAAGGGCATTTAAAGGCAATTTTGAGTTTACCACTAGTAATTATTTACAGAGTGCTAGGAGAAGGACTCTCAGGTTCCTCTAGGGATGCCTGGGTCGCAGCCTCTGGTGTTTCTCAGTGTCAGCCATGTTGTTTTCCTGCGGGTTGTGACCAGCCATTCTGCAGCGGCCCTCGGGCCACTCACTGCCTACTTCCCTCCCGCTTGCAGTGGTTGGAGACCAGACCTAACCGACAGGTGTGTCCTGTTTGCAAAGCTGGCATCAGCCGCGACAAAGTCATCCCGCTCTACGGCAGAGGCAGCACTGGACAGCAGGACCCCAGGTGAGGATTCGGGGTTCCTCTCGCACCCACTTCTCCCCACCCTTTCTTGGAGCTTGGTGATTCCCCAGTTCTGCAACAGTCCAATCCAGGAGGAAGCAGGTTGCCACTTGGCTGGACTATAATACAGATGCCTGCTGAGTGTTGTTGGCCAGCTACAAGTGTGACAGCGCCCCCTGCTGCCTGGGAAGCCTGGGGTATGGCAGTAGCAACAGAGTCCCCAGGGATTGGGGTTCCTGCAGCCCTGATGTATTCTGTGGAGGGAGACGGAACAGGGGGTCTGAATGACTTTTCTTTTTTTCGGTAGAAATAAAGGTGTGTGTGAATCCAGCATTGTACAAGCACAGGCCCTTCGTGGTCTGATACCCCTCAGCTCTCCAGCAGAGTCTCACTGTCTCCTTCTCTACCCCAGCATGTGCGCCAGACCTGCTAGACTCCCTTTGGAGGGCCTCTTCCTTTTTCCCTCCCTTAAGGCTTTGGATTTGCTCTCTCTGCCCTCCACAGTCCTGCTCAGACTGCGAATGACGTCAGTCTTAGTATTGAAAGCATCCTGCCTTCGTGGACTGAATGAGCAGAAAAACTGAAACCCCTGAGGCAGGACTTGCCTAAGAGTCGTGAGAGGTGTACTGGAGTTAACCGGAACAGCTTAGGCTGGAAACTGCTGGCAGACAAGCTACCCTTTCTTGGTCTGCCAGTCTAGGTCAGAGGCTCGGTGAGAGGTGTAGGCCACACTGCAAACTGTCCTGTGACAAACTGACGTGAGCCCTGGTTTTCTGAAGAGTTGGGAAGAACAATTGCAGGTGGAACTCAAGAGTTGATAGTTGATTTAATTCAGTATAAGATCGTTTCCTGGGGCAAGAAATGGTGCCCCGGCCCTGACCTTGTTGGTAAAGAGCTCCCAGTTGCCATAGGAACACAAAGCATTTGGTGATACTTTTCTTTTGCGATGCTTCTGTTTCAGAGAGAAGACTCCTCCTCGTCCTCAGGGGCAGAGACCAGAGCCAGAGAACAGAGGGGTAAGAAGCCTGCTAGCAGGAACTGCTAGAAATGAGCTCCTGGCTTCAGAAATCCCCCCTCCCAGCCTTATGATTTTTTTTTTTCTTCTTATTCACTAAAACAAAGTGAAATATGTAAGTAAAGGGGGGAAAAGGGGAGAGAAATTAAAATTGCACTATTCATAGATAACCACTAGGAACATTTTAGTTTATTTTCTTTTATATGTTTTTAATAATTATAAATACACATGTTACGGGTTTGTTAATGTTTGTGATTTTGTATTTGTATACATCTACCTTTTCTTCTTAACTTTGTAAAATATTACTTGTTTTCATCTACTGGGAAGGACGACAGAGAGAGGCAGAAAGTTCTATCTGCTGGTTTGTTCCCCAAATGCCCACAATAACCAGAGCCGGGTCACGAGGTAGCCAGGAACTGCACCTGAGTCTCCCACAGAGGTGGCAAGGACCCAGACACTTAAGCCAGATCTGCTGCCCACACAGAATGCATTATCAGGGAGCTGGCTGAAACGCAGAGGAACCAGGACTCGGAACAGGCACTCTGATATGGCATGTGGGTGTCTCAAGCTTCCAATTTAATTAAATTTTTTGAAAGATTTATTTTCATTTGAAAGGAAGATTTACAGAGAGGAGAAACATGAGTCTTCATCTCCTGAGTCACTTCCCCAAAAATGGCCAGAACAGTCAGAGCTGAGCCAATCCGAAGCCAGGAACTGGGAGCTTCTTCTGAGTCTCTCGTAAGGGTGCGGGGTCCCAAGGCTTTGAGCCATTCTTTACTGTTTTCCCAGGCCACAAGCAGGGAGCTGGATGGGAAGTGGAGCACCTAGAATGCAAACCAACAGCCTTATGGGATCCTGGTGTATGCAAGGCGAGGACTTTAGCCGCTACGCTACCATGCCAGGCCTCAAAATAAGTACTTTTAAAAAGCAGAATATTGGGCCTGGCGCGGTGGCGCAAGTGGTCAAAGGTCCTCGCCTTGCACGCCCGGGATCCCATATGGGCACCGGTTCTATCCCGGCAGCCCCGCTTCCCTTCCAGCTCCCTGCCTGTGGCCCGGGGGAGCAGTTGAGGACGGCCCAAAGCTTTGGGACCCTGCACCCACGTGGGAGACCCGGAAGAGGCTCCTGGCTTCGGATCAGCATAGCATCGGCTGTTGCGGCTCACTTGGGGAGTGAATCATCGGATGGAAGATCTTCCTCTCTGTCTCTCCTCTCTGTATATCTGCCTTTCCAATAAAAAAATAATAAAAATACATCTTAAAAAAAAAAACAGCAGAATATTTACTTGAATGGCCAGAGTCTCAGAGCAAGTATCTGCTCATTTCCCTGCTTCTCATTTGTATACAAGGACGTCTTCAGAAAGTTCTTGGGAAATGCATACTGTGAAAAAATTTTCACATGGATTGCCAAGGGTTTTTATTTTTGATACCAAAATAAACTTTTTCTTCCCACTTCTGAAAACTTTAAAAAAAACAAACTGTTTTAAGTCCCTGTGAGTATTTTACGAAGCCACATATCTGTTTCCTGCTTTAAAATTGAACTTTGGCAGTGTTTTCCATGATGTTCTGAAATATCTTCTTCACTGTTACTTTTCATATTTCAAAAGATTTTTGTTTGAAAGGCACCATGACAAACCAATTTTCTGTCTCCTTTTTCAGTCTCCAAATGCTTATGACATCTGGACCTGGCCCAGGCCAAAGCCAGGAGCAGGAAATCTGGATCTCCTGCAAGGGTGGCGTGGGCCAGGTCCTTGGGCTGTCATCTGCCACCACGCAGGCACATAGCAGGAAGCTGGATCAGGATACGTAGTAGCCAGGACTTGAAGCAGGAAATCCACTGTGGGGTGCAGGCGTCCTAAGCAGTAGATTAGTCTACTGCATTGCTCACCCTCTCTGTTACATTTAGAGGCGGCTTTTTATTGCATTGAATTCCTGCCTTATAATATCAAATTTTCCTTACTGAAGGACGTTTTAATTGCTCCCAGATTTTGCTGTTCAAATAATGGTATAAAAAAGGGCCACTGTTGGGCCCGGTGTGATAGCCTAGCAGCTAAAATTCTTGCTTTATGTGCACCAGGATCCCATATGGGCACTGGTTCTAATCCTGACCGCCCTGCTCCCATCCAGCTCCCTGTTTGTGGCCTGGGAAAGCATTTGAGGATTGCCCAAAGCTTTGGGGCCCTGCATCCATGTGGGAGACCTCGAAGAGGCCCTAGGCTTCTGGCTTTGAATCAGCACAGCTCTGGCCTTTGTGGCCACTTGGGGAGTGGGTCAGTGGATGGAAGATCTTTTTCTCTGTCTCTCTCCACTCTGTATATCTGACATTCCAATAAAAATGAAATAAATCTTGAAAGAGCCAGTGTGTGGCACAATGGGTTATGCTACCATCTGTGATGCCAAAATTCCATATAATCACCAATTCAGAGTCTTGGCAGCGCCACTTCTGATCCAAGTCCCCACTAACGCACCTAGGAAAGCAGTGGCAGATGGCATGGCCCATGTTGCCTACATGGGAGATCCAGATGGAGACTCAGCCATTGTGGGGAGTGAAGCATTGGATGAACAATACCTCTCTCTGTTTCTCTCTCTCTCTCCTCTGTAACCAATGCTAGTTGCCATCTTTGCACACTTTTTTTTTTTTCCTTTGAATTAGGGCATTTCTTTAAGGCTTCTTTTTTTTTTTTTCAGTATAAATTGAAGGCCTTTTAGTTCACTCTTATTACCAGTAAACAGTACTGAATGTTACATGCAAACCACCACATGACATGAGCTTGCTATGTATGGTCTCCTTTAAACTTCACATCAACCCATTTGACAGAAGAGGAAAGTGAGGCCCGGATAGGTGAAGTGACCTGCTGGGGTCTGCAGAGAGCTGAGGTTCCGCCTGGCCCCTGCATGGTCGCTGCTCTTGAACACCAGGTGGTATCTTTAACCTGACAGAGCAGCAGCAGCTCGCAGAGGGATCCAGAGACTGACCCTGATGGCTGCAGTGTTCCTAAGCGCCTGGGGCCGCCAGTGATGCTTTGTGCAGACTTGGCCCAAGGAGCATGAAGGGACCCACCCCACGGGAGGACTTAGGGGCTGCAGACAGGAAGTCGGCAGGTTGGAAACAGGATCACACGGCTCAAAAGCTGTAGTTCCTGATGAAACGATTGCACCTTCCTTGGTAAGGCAGCCCAATCCCAGGAGTCCTCAGACTCGCCCATGCCGGGCCTGAGTAGGAGGTATTTCTGATTGAGGGGATGGAAACCAGGGCTCTTCCTTCCCTAGAGGTTTGTCCTCTGATCTGATTACCTGGGAGGCTTGGTAGGCAGTGATGCCTGACACGAAGCTGGGAGTTTTTTGATCTTGGGAAAAACTTAGGAACAAAAACTCTTGTTAAGGATACTTGGCTCAGTAGTATCTTTTCCTGTTTTTAAAAACTAATTAATTTAATTGATTTATTTTTGTTGGAAAGTCAGATTTATACGGAGAAGAAGAGACAGAGAAAGAGCTTCCATCCACTGATTCATCCCCAAGTGGCCAAATGGCTGGAGCTGAGCTGATCCTTAGCCAGGATCCAGGAGCTTCTTTGAGCCTTCCACACAGGTGCAGGGTCCCAAGGCTTTGGGCCATCCTATACTGTTTTTCCAGGCCGCAAGCTGGATGGGAAGTTAAGCAGCCAAGATACGAACCAGTACCCCTGTGGGATTCCAGCACATGCAAGCCTAGGATTTAGCCACTAGACTATTGCACCAGGCCCAGTTCTCTCTATCTGCTTACTTCATTTCATCTGCTAGTTTACTCCCCAAATATGACAATTGAAGCTGGACCCCAGGGTGTGCACTAGCAGGAAGCTGAAATTGGAATCAGAGCTTGAATTCCAGCACTCTTAATAGGGATGCTAACATCACATGTAGTGTCTTAACTGCTGTACCAAACACCTATCCCACCTCTCTTTAAAAAAAAAAAGAGAGAGAGAGAGAGATTGATTTGTTTGGACGGCACAGTAACAAGAGAAAGGAGGGCCCAGCGCAATGGCCTGGCCACTAAAATCCTCATCTTGAGCTCACTGAGATCCCATATAGGTACCAGTTCTAATCCCAGTGACCCAGCTTCTCATCCAACTTCCTGTTTGTGACCTGCGAAAGCAGTCAAGAATGGCCCAAAACTTGGGACCCTGCATCCATGTGGGAGACCCAGAAGAGGCTCCTGGCTTCGGATTGGCGCAACTCCGGCCATTGCAGTTGCTTGGGCCATCCTCGACTACCCTCCCAGGCCACAAGCAGGGAGCTTGATGGAGAGCGGGGCCACCGGGATTAGAACCAGTGCCCATTTGGGATCCCGACATGAGCATCACAGTTTTGATTATGACTTCCCTTGTTGACTAATTAAAGCTCTAACTTCTTTTGCTGTAGCACATCATGGGCAGCTCCTTTTGCTGTCATGCTATAATTGGACATGGAGATGTTTGTCAATTTTGCAGTGTTGAAGGGTGCAGAACATTTTTCTGGCTGAAGTGGGACACTGGAAAGAAGAACCTCAAGCCTCAAAACTTGGGCTTGGAGTAACAGCATGTTTCATGTTGGGTCCGAGCCAGTGCCTTTGGCCTCATCACTGCTTAGTAGCTAGGAATGAAGGCTGAACAAGCCAAGTGGCCATCGGGGTGCCTCTGCCTCAGGGTCCAGATGGGAGGGAGTGCTATGGCAGAGGGGAGGGACACATGGAAGGTGACATGTAAGGGAGTATCATTTGGGGAGGTACCGCAGCAGCCTGCCTTTTTCTCCTCCACTCAACTGCATTTCTTCCACAGGGATTTCAAGGATTTGGTTTTGGAGATGGTGGCTTTCAGATGTCCTTCGGAATCGGAGCATTTCCCTTTGGGATATTTGCCACAGCGTTTAACATAAACGATGGGCGGCCCCCTCCAGGTAAGTCCCTGAAAATTTTCTCAAGAAATCAGGAACCTGTCCTTCTGATCCTACTCCAAGACTTCCTGCTGTTTGACAGTGTCTAGGGTACAGATAGAGAACTGTCACTACGTGGGTCATCAGCCTCCGGATCCTCAGTGCGGAGCCAGAGGAAGGGCCACAGCCAGCTGAGCTCTGCCTACTTCCTTCGGTGCCTTGTGTGCCCTGGGCACAGCAGAGGCTACAGAAGCGACTTCTCCAAAGACACTAAACCCACATCTGGGCCATCCCACGGGTTCCCTGCCCCATTCCCAGTCCTTGACGTGTAGAAGGTAATAGATCAGTCCTTCATGACTGCCTGTCTGCACAAATCCATCAGCGCACCCAACTGGTATTTGCAGACACCCTGCCTTCCCTTCTCTACCTGCAAAGCTTCTTACCTGTTCACATGTGATATTCTCTCCCTTCCCCTGACCCCGCGGCCAGACTGTGCTCGGCCTTGAAGGAAGGTCGCACTCTGCAGCAGAGTAGGGACCTGCCTGCACCCACAGCCGGGCCAGACTCCAGAGCTGGTTCTCTGCCGCCACTGCAGTTCTCCGTGTCATGTTTGGTGCAGTCTTTCCATTTGGGATGTAAATCCTCTAAACCCTCCTCCCAAGTCGGGACCGGGAGCTCTGAACCTTTCTCAAAGCTCAGAGGAGTGGAGGCTTAGGTCCTCTCTCCAGTTGTGCCCCGGCTTTGCCACGCTGTAGGGGAGATGAGGCGGCCCTCGTTCTCTTCTGGAAAGGGGAAGCACGTGTAGGGGCTGGATAGTTCTGCTTCCGCCTGAGAAGCCTCTCAGGCTCAGGCAAGCCAGTTTATACCTGTGTTTTAAGAGCTGCTTCCATGAAATGGGAGTGATAATACACAGCGCTTAGCAACCACACCATGCCCCGTACAGGAGTTGTTCTTGTACTGTTTCTGCCAAGAGTTTCCCTTCTAGTCAGCTGGTTTTTGCCACGTATAGGTCAAACCCTCAAAGGTTGAGTTGGAGACCTTTTTTTCATTATCCCACTCATTTTTGTCTTGTCTGCTGTTTTGGGGGGTTCAGAAGTCTCTGTGTAGAGTACAGGATGCTGTTGTAAAGAGATGCAGATGGAGGCTCTGGGTTTCCGATTGGTCAGTGTGCACAGCTGCAGCGTTCCAACAGCCTGTCTTCTCCCTCCTATCTCCCCAGCTGTCCCCGGAACGCCCCAGTATGTGGATGAGCAGTTCTTGTCACGCCTCTTCCTGTTTGTGGCCCTGGTGATCATGTTCTGGCTCCTTATAGCCTAATGCTGGGCTCTGCCCGCATCCAACCATTCACAGCCCCTGGGCTGGGGACGTGCCACCTCACTCCTGGCATTCGGCTTCTTGGCTCATCCAGACTCTGGAATCGGTGGGGTTGGTAATGCATCACAGAGTCCTGCTTCTCCCTCCAAACTCTGGAGCCCGAGATGAGTTGTCAAGGTGTCACCGCTGCTGTAAACACCTGACTGTAAGCTCAGGCCTTGGCCTTCCATCTTCTCTCACCGATGACTCCGCGAGGTCCTGTTCCAGCCAGCTCAGCAGGTCCTGGCTGCACAGGGACGAGGTGGGCATCGAGGAACTCAGTGTGCCGTTTCACCTGTTTACTATTACGAAACAAAGGGATGAACCAAATGGTATTTATGGCAACTTGCTTCCCTTCGCTCCTTTACAAGAGGCCTCAGAAGCCCGTGGGGCTTCTCCTTTCTTGTGCTGCTGTGTTCTCCTTCCTCCTCCCTCTCCCTCCTCCTCCTCAGCAGTGACACAAGACATAGCTGTTCCAGGAAGATTCTAATTGCAGCCACTGAAGCTGGCATCATGTCACTGATTCTCTGGAGACTGACCCTGGACTGTGCTCAGGGTCCCCAGCCCGAATTACTTCTTGGTTGGCTGGCATAGATCAGCCGTGGTGGAACGTGTGACTTCACTCCCACATTTCCCACCAGCCATCCCCCCAAAATTGTGTGCACATAGCCTAGACCACTGCTGAAGCCAGGACTGACTGCTGTGAACTTGGGAAGGCTGGAGTCAAGGCTTCAGAGCTCTACGGGAACAAGCAAACAAGCAGGCCATCGTCAGGCTGCAGGAGCTTAGAGCACATCCACATCTGGACCTAGCTGGAGGAAACTGGAGGCTGGGGCTGCTGAGCCCAGCTACATGTTCACGTCTGCCGTCCCCGGAGGCCAAGTTGTCCATTGTGAAGACACAAGAAGGAGAACCACGAGTGTCCTGACCTTAGTGTGGCTGAATGGATTTTCCTGAAAACTGAGCAGGCGACCTTGCTGATTGATCCAGCCAGGCCGCTGGGCCTGGGGAACATCTACACAGCGGCATGATGTTCTTTTCCTTGCTGTGGAATCCTGGGGCTATCCTGTAACCCAAGCCCTTGATTTGTTTCTCAGGTTCACAAGCTGCTTCCCACTCTTACTGATGGAGTGTGGTACCAGGCAGGTAGGGCAGTTCATGCGGTGGAACCATTCTGTTCCACCTCTGCCTGCCAGGCCTCAGGCTGGAAATCAGTCCCCTCCTGGAGACCCCAAAAGTCACAGGAGACAGAATTGCCCTGGGGGCCGCTTGCTCACATCATCAGGCCCCACTGCCCCTAGCTAACCCCAGCCAGAGCCAAAAATAGTAGAAAGCCACACTTAGTGCTTTTTTCCAAATAGGATTCTGTATTTCTAATTTGTGGAAACCAAGACCTTCAAGATGACAAGGGGAGCTCCCTTCCCCTCTAGGAAGCACCCCCTCCCTGTCCCATACCTCCCATACCTTCCCCTTTGCACCTGTCAGTGCCATAGTTCAGTGTTTAAAAGACAAAATAAAAAGTGTTGAGCAGGTGATGCAGTTGCTGAAACCACTTGAATAGGAGTGAGCCACCAGCTTTACAGCACGGTGAACAGATGGCAAATATCCTTGGGCACCCACTCAGATGTGCTGTTTTTATCACCTTCTGGAGCCCTGCCAGTTAGGGGGGCCCCCTGAGATTTTTCTACTCCAGAGAGAATTGAGAAGGAGAATCCCTAAATGGAGTGTGGCCCCAGCTAGAGGGAGAGAGAGCAGACTTGAGATAGTTGGCCTCAACAAAAACGAGTTTCCAGAAGGAAAATTGAAGAAGAGTTGTAGATAGAAAGGTGAATCATCCTGACTCTTAGGTGAGCCCAGGCAAGCTGTATCAGCACAGGCATCCTGGGAGCCTGTCAGCCAGGCCAGGATGCCCCTAAACCCCGTGATTTTGAACCTTGTTAGATCCCCATTCCGCCTCTGCCAGGAGCTGGGGCTGATGAGCCAACTTGGGACTGCTGGCCCAGCCCCGCCAGACAGGCAGCCCCTTTCCACTCCCCCTCTGCCAGGGCAGCTCCCCTTTGTTTTCTGTGTGTTTTCCGTGTTCTCAGCCTCTCTCCTTCCTTCTACCCTTTGTGGGACTTGGACCAGCCCAAGTCCTGACCACAGGCAAAAAACGATGAACTGCACAGTGGCACACCTTGACCAGTCACCAATTTTCACTGTTGTGGAAGTGATTTGATTTAGAATTAAACAAATGGTTTTACATTACCATGAGCCTAGACTGCTTGTCTGTGTCTCAAAGAGGCTGATGGGTGGAGAGTTGTCACACTGGTGTGGCCTCTGGGAAGCACCTGTCCTGGGTCATGTCACCCTGCAGGTGAAAGTGTTCTCAACAACCACTGGTAGCCATGTGATGCATAGGGCTTCGTGCACAGCCCTGCCCTGGGTGTAACCTGTCCGACAGGCAGCCCCACACCCAGCCAGTGCACAGGATTCCTGAGCTTACAAGTCAGCTGCCACAATGAAGCTTTGCTTGTGGACAAGCACAACCTTTAGGATGATCCCAGGTTATGTAATGTTAGCCTCCCTCCCTGATGGTCTGTGGACCTGACCCAATGCCAGGCTCCCCAGTGTACCAGAGCTACAGTACAGGTCCTGCCTCTGCGGAAAGCACTTTTCTTCCTCTTAGACTGTGACCTCAGAGTCATCGAGTCAACTAGTGTCAAGACACTGTGGTGAATGTAAAGATAAGAGAACTTCAGGAACTCCACAATCCCAGTTAAAAAAGAAGAGCAGGGATTTTGCTTTCCATAAAGAACAGGAAGCACATGTAGCAGTGGAAAAGGACAGCAAAGCCTCTACGTAGCAATCATGCAGCTCCAGTCAGCCCAGTCCTCGTGGCATGTGCACACCGCTCCATCTCCCTCTGCTTGGACTCAACAGCCAGGCCTTGTGTGTCATCTGTTAAATATTTCACTAGCACTATGCATCTTGAGTGTGAGGATGTTTTATTTGAAAATGCAAGGAGATCATGGATTTCTGTGGTCGCTGCTCAGATACCCACAGGAGCTGGACTGTGGGCCAGGTTGAAGTCAGGACATGGGCACTCAATCTGTCTCCCAGAGGAAAAGCAGAAACCCATCTGCTTGAATTTGATCACTTGCTGGGATGCACATTAGCAGGGAGCTGGAATTGAGAGCAGAACCAGGATGTCAACTAGGCATTGTGATAGCAGATACAGCCATCCCAAGCAGTGTCTTAATCTCTATGTCAAATGTCCACCATCCAGGGGAGGTGAGGATTTTTTTTTTTAATCTTGATCATTGTCATCAAGTTATAGAAGGATTGGCTTACTAAACATCTCTAACCCAGTTTTTTTTAAACATTTTTATTTTAAATGCAGATTTACATAAAGAAGAGACAGAATTTTTTTCTAGACTTATTTTTATTGGAAAGGCAAATATATGTAGACAAGGAGATACAAAGAGAAAGATCTGCCATCTGCTGATTCACTCTCCATGTGGCCATAACAGCTGGAGCTGAGCCAATCTGAAGCCAGGTAGGAGCCAGCAGCTTTTTCCAGGTCTCCCACACGGGTGCAGGGTCCCAAGGCTTTGGGCCGTCCTCTACTGCTTTCCCAGGCCACAGGCAGGGAGCTGGGTGGAACAGCCACTATACGAACTAGTGCTGATATAGGATACCAACACCTAGAGCTAAAGGATTAGTTAGTTGAGCTGCCATGCCAGCCCCATCAAATTTTATTTTTTTGTTTTTGTTTTTTAATAACTTTAAAGCAGGGCCTTTAATGTACCTTTGGGGTGAAAAAAACCCTCAATGCCGTATAGCCAAAAAAAATCAAGTTATCTGTTGAGTTTCTCATAGTGTCCATTTTTCTGTCTGCATCACTCAGTGTAAACAGGTGCTTCTTACTCCTGCATTTCCTGGCTTGTTAGGTCTAGAGGCTTATCTTGAAGCTTGATTTTGTGTGTGTGTGAGTGGGTGGGTGGTAAGAAAGTAACATGTGATAGTATGTACCGGATGCATGTAACATCTGATAGACCCTGCTGGTGATATTACCATGCACAAGAACAGCACTGTCTAACAAGATACTTTCCTGTGGAACTGGAGATGTTGGGTGTAGACCCCATCTGACCCAGCAGCCGCTGGCCTTGGTGTGGCCAAGTGTGCTTGGTAAACTGAAGTGCCTCGTTTTGGGCTTCATGTTAAGTAGCCACATGGTGTTATCATATTGGACAGTGCAAGTTTAGATGAATTTATAGGGATTGAAACAGTGACAGAAGTAATAATGTTTTTAGAGTTAAGAGACAAGACTATACTTCCAGGCAACGGAGTGGAGCAGCAGCATTGCAGAGAGAGTGTGAGCAGGAGGTGGTTGTAGGAATGGCAGGAATGGTGTGTGGGGCAAGTGTTGTGGCACAGTAGGGTTAAGCCACTGCCTCTTCACATCCCATATAAACAATAGTTTATTATTTTCCGTGATGCAGTTTTGCAGGTGTAGAGATTACTTCCTCCTACTCCTCTTCCATATCCTCCCTCCCCATTTTCCCCAAAAGCAGCAGTTTGGTTCCCAGCTGCTCCATTTCTAATCTACCTTCCTGTTAAAGTGTCTGAGAAAGCACTGGAAAGATGGCCGAGGTGCATAGAAAAAAAAGAGGGGGTGGGGGTTGGAATCCTGCAGAGCATGATGTTAGCTCAAGAGGGCTTAGCTGGACCTTTATGTGGTAGGTACTGGTTTGCTGTTTAAGGTTTTTGAGCAAGGAGATGACAGGATCATTCAGAAACATAGTTTTGGAAGATCAGACAGTCTTATTTGAGACAACGGAGGAGACCAAGACCAGAGGCTGGCTCAGCTTGAGGCAAGTGGACATGGCACCAAGACAGTCTGGCTAGGTACCAGGAGGTCATTATTTCCAGCATGGGAAAAACCTTGAGGTGCTCTTCAAGGTCAAGGTTTTGAGAGTCACAGGCTCAAGAGTTAGGTAATTCTGCAATTGCTGATAAGGTCTAAACTGCGATCAGCTAAACAAACTGGGCAGGTGGCGTGTGTGCCTTATAGAAGCCTGATAGGGCCACTTATGGTCACTTTTCTGCCTGGCAAAAGTGACCCCTGGAGGTCACAGGTGATTTTTGCAATAGTTTTTGGATCCACCTTGGGAAGACATGTCTTGGTTGTATCATTTATTTATTTATATTTATTTTTACTGGAAAGGCAGACCAGATTTATGGAGAGAATAAGAGAGATCTTCCATCCACTGGTTTACTCTCCAAGTGGCCACAATGGCTAGAGCTGAAGCGATCCAAAGCCAGGAGCCAGGAGCTTCTTCAGGTCTCCGATGTGGATGCAGGGTGCAGGGTCTCACGGCTTTGGGCCATCCTCGACTGCTTTTCCAGGTCACAAACACGGAGCTGGATGGGAAATGGAGCACCCAGGACACGAACTGGCACCTGTATGAGATCCTGGTGCTTGTAAGGTAAGGATTTAGCCATTGAACCATTATGCCAGGCCCAGTTACATCATTTCTACAAATTCTTTTGTATTTCAACTTGCATTTCTCACTGGAATTTCCCTGGGAGAAATTGTCCCTGCTCTTCTCTCCTCTCTCTCCCCTCATCCCAGCTATTCCCTCCTCAGTGAAGATCATAAGGCCTGAGGAAAAAAGCAAAAGAGACAAGCCTGGTGCTTGGGCACGAGGGTATTGCAGGAGAGGAAGAGAAGACAGCCAGGAAGTCTTGATTCCAAAGCTGCCATCCTTACCTAGCATTTCGGAAAATGCAATGTCATCCCTTTTCAAAGGATGATTAAAATTCCTGTCCCAACCACCCAACCATCCCCCCCCCAACTCTTTTTTTTTTTTTTTTTTTTTTTTGCAAGCCATCTGGTAGCTTTTGTCATCAGAGTCCCCTGGAGTCCTGCCACTTGAATTCCACACATAATCACAGGTCGATTTCTTCAGAAGTTACAAAAGTCCCCAGGAATGGCCCAGCATGTTAGCCTGCCTTGAGCGCCTGGGATCCCATATGGGCGCCCGTTCTAATCCCAGTGGCCCCACCTCCCATCCAGCTCCCTGCTTGTGGCCTGGGAAAGCAGTCGAGGATGGCCCAAAGCCTGGGGATCCTGCACTCATGTGGGAGATCTGGAAGAAGCCCCTGGCTTCAGATTGGCAAAACTCCAGCTGTTGTGGCTGCTTGGAAAGTGAATCAATGGACGTAAGATCTCTCTGTATATCTGACTTTGCAATAAAAATAAACCTTATAAAAAAGTCCCCAGGAGCTGGTAGAGGTCTGGCTCGGTCCTCTCCTCCCCAGCACTTTGTGAAACAGAACTACCTTCCACACACCAGAGAACAATGTGCCTGGCATCCAGTTCAAACAGGCAGGGCAGGAAGAGAACTTGTGCTTGCCTCTGCTTGCTGGAGGGCCAGCACCTGAGGCAAAAGGAGAGGCCGAATCCAGATCCCTCGCTGGGCCCCAGCCCTACCCCTCGCTAATCCACCAGCCACTTTGCCTGTGACCTAAATCTGACCAAGGGAGATGGCAAGGGTTCCAGCGTGAGATGATCGAATGGGACTGACTGACTTGTGGCTGGCCCGTGGTCACACAGAGGACCCCAATCTCTTCCCAAGCCCAGTGAGAGGAAGTGGTTCTCGGACCCCTGGAGGCCAGCCGGCAGCTACCAGAACCCGGTCTGCCATTCTTGTTCTGTGCCTGGAGCTTTCTTGTCTAAGTAGACATTGTTAAAGGACAGATCTAGTCTGCATGTGTTTTTCCTAGCACTTACATTTTTTTTTTCTTGAATGTTACCAAGTGTTCATCAGAGAATGCTCTTCCTCCAATTGGGTGTGTGTGCGGGTTCCAGCGGGTTGGGTTCACACAGTGGGGACCCTCTGTATTCCTGGGTTTCATACAAATATTGGAGAAATCACTGAGTCTGCATTGACCAGCTTCTGCCTTTGTATCTTCACTTAAAAAAAATTCTTTTTATTGGAAAGTCAGATATACAGAGAGGAGGAGACAGACAGAACTTCTGTCTGCTAATTCACTTCCCAAATGACTGGACACATACCAGTGCCCATATGGGATCCTGGCAGTGCAAGGTGAAGACTTTAGTCACTAGGCTACCTCACTGGGTCCTGCATCTTTTTAAAATCATTAGCCACCCCCCCCCACCTCACCCCCCCCCCCGCCAAACAATACAACTGTTTTTATTTACATTCTTATAGTTATCCTAAGTATTCTCTAAACCATTTAATGACACAGCAGGGTGTTTGCATAGGTTTCCTGGAGAAAGACTCCATTATTTTAAGGAAGCTACATGAGTTGCTCCTGGGAGTCCTGGAGGATGACAAATCCCAGGTGTTGCTGAGGGTCTGTCCTTGCCATGCAGCAGAATGTTCGTTGGACCACTGAACACTTTGGCCTAGATTTGTCCTAGACGACATCTATTGCCATTTTTTTTTCAATTTTACTTGAAATTTTCTTGAAGAAATGGATCTTGCATCTGCTGGTTCACTCCCCAAGTGGTTGTTCATGGAAGCCAGAGCTGGGTTGGTCCAAAGCCCAGAGCCAGGAGCTTCGTTCAAGTCTGCCACATGAGTACAGGGTCCCAAGCAGTTGGACCATCCTCCGCTGCAGGGAGCTGGATTAAACGTTGAGCAGCCAGGGCTGGAACCAGTGTCCATATGAGATGCCGGCATGGCAGGCAGACTTACTGTACAATATGACCATATCTGCTCCTAAAGTTATTAATGAATTTTTAACATTGTAAGACACAATTCTAGGAACATTATGTTATCACATCCCTCCCAAGGGAGCCATTTGTTTTAACTTTTTTTTTTTATTGCCTCTGTCCCCTTCCCAAATTCCCTCCTCCCCAACCGAATTCTGTATCATTACTATAGCATAACTCTTCATAAACAGTCACATGTTCATCATTGCGGGCGTGGACAGTGGCAGAGTCCAGCCTCCCCTTGTCAAGATACAGCTAATAGTTTCATTAGTAGTCCATCTTTGATCTGGAAGTAGAGATGCTCACTGCACTGCATCCTCACATCTGGACATAATAGTCTCCATTTCAGTCACCTCACACCCCTCTTCAATGGAAAACCACAATACAAAATCAACAACAGGAAGAAAAATAGAAATTTACAACACCATGAATTTCTCAAGAGGTTTTGATAGTTCAACAGTCCTGAACTGCTAGCGAATCCGCCACTGCAATCACGATGCAGTCTCTCCCAAGGGAGCCATCTTAAGGTAGTCGGACTTACCCTCAGTTTCTCCCCATCTCCCCCTGTATCCGCACCAGCGCCCCGAGAGCTCGCCACTCCCGCTAGGGGGCGCGCGAATTGCCTCAGAGTCCACGTCCCGAGGGCTGGGCCGGGCCCTGGGGGCGGAGTCGGGCTGCAGGGGCGGGGCTTCGGCGGGCGGGCCCCTAGTGCCAGGTGCGGTTTGGTCCTGCGCGGGCGCCGTAGGCGGCGCATCCTCCTGGAGCCCCGGGGCTAAGGTCCTCTCGCGCCTCAGGCGGCAGCCGCGGGGACGCAGGGCACCTGCTGCCCGGTCTTTGCCTCCTGCTTCGCGTTTCCGCGTGCCGGGGAAGCATGGCCGCGCTGGCGGGTAAGGCAGGGCTGCAGCGCCCGGTCCCCCAGTTATCCCTGAAATCCAAACCTGTGGGGCTGAGGGGGACAGCGGCAGGCTCCTGAGGGGACAGCGGCAGGCTCCTGAGGGTTTCTGGCTGAGTGGGTCCACGTGAGCCTGAGCTCTTCAAGGGGGGACTTGGAGGGTGTGCGTGTGTGTGCAGACTGGAAGGTCGTGGGCGTCCGGGAATTGAGGGGGCCTGGCATCCGGGAGCCTGGACTCCGAGCGGTAGAGGAGGCCAGGGCGGCTTCCTTCCAGTTGAGAGCCCCGGAAGGAAGGGATTCTGGCTCTGCCAAGAATTCAGCCTTATTATTTATTTATTGTGTGTGAGGACTTTGGTGAGCTTAGATCAACCCACTCCCCCACCCCCATTAAAACCCTGTCCAAGGAAGTAGAAGGGCCTAGGGGTTCCTTTGAGCATGGGGACTCAGGATCATGTTCCAGGGTGCAGGGCAGTTACCCACGAGGTCTGCATTTTCTATGCAAAATAGGGGAAGGTATGACGCTTGGGGTCTGCAGATTCTACCGGAAATGGGGGTACAGTGTGAACTCTCCCCCACTTTTTGGAGGTCAGGGCACTAACTAGACAAGGGGGTGAGAAGAGATTCAGTCACTTTGCCCAGGGGCACAGAGCAGGCCACCAGGATCTGAGTACCCCCCAACCCAGTGAATGGGGGGGTACCCCAGGAAAGTGGCCCAATACCTGGTGGAAGGAAGTGCCCTCTAACAAAGAAGGGGGTAAGTTTCAGGCCTGGGGTTGGCTCCCAGGCTTCTGCACCCCCAAACCAGGAACCTTCTATTGCCCCTGTTTCCAGGCACTGGTGTCGGTGGACATCAGTCTGTGGACCCACCAGCCAAGGCCCCAACCACCAGCAGCTTTTTGAAGGTGGCAGCGGGAGAGACGGAGGCAGGGAAAGGCTGGATGCCGGCCCCCGCTTCCTGGCTCCTCCCTGTGGACGGTCACTTCCTCCATCCTGAATACAAGGCCCCAGGCCACCCGAGGGTCACTTCCTCCCCATAGGAACATGGGATTTTTCTCCTGGCTACTGATACTTTACTCCGTTTTTGGAGAGAGAGAATGAATGAGTGCCCTGGGCGTGGGACTGTCTCCTGTTGCTTCCTCTAAGTCTTCCTTGAGCATCCCGATTTCTTCAACTGAGACGCTTCCCCATGTTGCTTTCTAACTGTAGTGGGATGTGGATTCTCTGTTTTGAAACCTTGGTTCTTAGAAACTTGCAGCCCTTATGCAAAATTCATCTGTTTTATTATTATTATTTATTAGAAAGGCAGATATACAGAGAGAAAGATCATCTGTCCACTGGTTCACTCCCCAAGTGGCTGTGACAGCCAGAGTTGACCTGATCCAAAGCCAGGAATCCAGAGTCTCTTCGGGGTCTCCCATGTGGGTGCAGGATCCCAAGACTTTGGGCCATCCTCTACTGCTTTCCCAGGCCACAGGTAGAGAGCTGGATGGGAAGTAGAGCAGCCAGAATATAAACTAGTGCCCATATGGGATCCTGGTGGATGCAAGGCAAGGATTTAGCTGCTAGCCAGGCCTAGAACTTTCCTTTGCTGACACATCTTCTTAGTTTGGATGCATAAAGCTTCTGGCTATGTCATTCCATCAAGGAATATTGGCTGTCTGGTTGTTTTCTGTGCTGTGCGTTTAGCCAAGCACTAAGGAGTTTAGTTTAGTGGAACAAACGAGTGCCAGTCTTCGCTTTGGTAGGTGATGCTTACAGTGCTAGACCTGGTGTCCACAGGAAATACTTTCCATTAGGAATGAAGGTTATAGATCTGATGCTGTGACACAGCAAGCTAATCCTCCACCCTTCAGTGCCAGCATCCCATATGATGCTAGTTTGTGTAACATGTCACTGCTGTTCCACTTCCTATCCAGCTCCCTGCTTAAGGCCTGGGAAAGCAGCGGGGGATGGCCCAAGTCTTTGGAACCCTACACACATGTGGTCGACCTGGAAGAAAATTCAGACTCAGGTTTAAATCAGCTCAGCTCTGGCCATCGTGTCAATTTAGGGAGTGAAGCGGTGGATGGAAGACTTTCTCCTTCTGTCTCTCATTTTCTCTTTGTAAAATTTGCCTTTCAAGTGAAAAAAATAATCAAGTGTATGCTGGCTTCTTGAGGATAAGGAAATGCAAAGGAAGGTCAAAGAACACTGCAGGCAGAGGGAACAGCCAATAAAGGCCTTGAGGTGGAAAGGAATGTGGAAGTTTTGAGCTGGGAGAGGGTCAACATGGGTGTGTGTGCGCGCGCGTGTGTGTGTGTGTGTAGACAAAGACTCAGCTTGTGGAGGATTCTATCACCTCATAACTGGTGGGGTCAGAATTCTCGTTTTCCAAGGTCAAGTACAGTGCTTCATCCTTACAGTGTCATAGACAATACCATGAAGTTGCCGGAGAGTCAGAGAAGGAAGTAGGATTAAGACTTTTCCTTGTTTTCTGTTCAGCTGTGTTCCAAGACGCCTCAGATTCCACCGTGTAACCGGAGAATCGACAGCAAAGAGATCAAATATTTACTGAGTGCCTGTAATGTCTAGGGCACTGGGCTGGGCCATGTTTTACTTCTTACAATAAAATCGTAACAGGTGCCAGAGCCAAGAGATACTCTTGGAGATAATGTGCCATTTCCTTGTTTCACAGATGAAGAAACTGAGGCTCGAGGGAAAAAAAAACAGGGTTATCAGGGTTACTCCTGCACTCCCTAAACTGTCACGTAACTAGACCCTGCAAGCATTGCGGAAAAAACTGCATGAAAATAAATAATGCATGGTGTGTGTTTTGGATTTACTGTCTAATTTTTTTTAAACAGATAAAGTATTGTAAGGCTTTTATGTAAGAATGCTATAGGATCTCAAAGCCATGCGGGAATTCATAGAGGCACTCCCTAAATGTTTTTTGACCTCAACCTGTGTGCCAAGCACTTTCAGCCCTAAGGGTACAGCAAGAATCCACAGGAACCCAATCGTTTCCCTCGAGGGATGTAGATTATGGGAGGAGAAATAGACCATAAGGAAATGTATGAATGTCATAATCCAGTACACATACACAGAACAGTGGGAAGGCAGGGAATGAATGGGTGTGGCTTCTTTGAGAAATATCAGGGTGTCCATGTAGCCTGCCCCCCACCCCATTCGGTCTCGGGCTACTTTTGTGTTATTTGACAGGAGGGGATACTTCTTAAATAGGGTAAGATTTTCGAAATCTTAGATAAGGTTTAAGGATGTGTGTGTGTGTGTGTGTTTTGGGGGGTAGCATCTTAGTAGGGAAGACACTTCGAGAATTAGAATGCAAAGTTAGGCATATCAGCATCTCCCATGAAAGATGGTGAACTGATAAGTGTGCTGGAGAGGCAAGAACTGAAGTACCGAGGAGGCGCAGGAAGCAGCAAGTGACGCTGAGAGGGTCAGTAAAGCAGACTGGGAAGGGTTTCATGCCAGGCTGAGAAAGTGGTGTTTATCCAGCCTGTAGTAAATCCAGTTTAAAGACTGGCAGGGCCATGATGCGTCACAGGACACCAGTGTGGAGGTGGGTACGCAGTGGCCCTGAGATGAGCTGTGCGTGCTGTGGGAATGGCACTGACTGCTAGGCGGTGCCTCATTGCATGGGCAGGGCCAGGATGGCTTGGGCAGCCTGTATGTGGAGTGGAGAGAGCCAAGAGGTCAACAGGTTTTTTGGTTTTTGTTTTGTTTTGTTAAGATTGATTCATTGATTTGTATCTGGGAAGCAGATTTACAGAGAGAAAGAGAGACAGAAAGATCTTCCATCTGCTGGTTCACTCCCCATGTGGCCACTGTGGCCAGAGCTGAGCTGATCTTAAGCTGGGGAGCTTCTTCCAGGTGTCCCATATGGATGTGGGGTTCCAAGTACTTGGACCATTCTGCACTGCTTTCCCAGGCCATAAGCAGAGAGTTAGATCAGAACTGGAGCAGCTAGGACATGAGCCATAGACCAGCATCATATAGGATGCCAGAGCTAGCAGGTAGAGGATTAGTCTGTTGAGCTCCCACGCTGGTCCCCACAGGTTTTAAAACCTGAATTAAGAAAAAACATGCTGTTCAAGAGAGCCATCCATAGTAGCCATTCTGTGTTCATGATGGGTTTTCTGCATCTTTTAGAGGCAAACTAGAGGGTCCTAAGGTTCAGGGGCATAGTAGCGAGGGGTAGGCTCACCTGCAAGTATCACTTTAGCATTTCCATGAGATGGACCAAAAGCTGTAGCCATCTCTCACAAGTCTGTTTTCTTTCTCACCTTTGCTTGACCTTTTCTTTTGACAGTAGCAAAAATTGGACTCTTACCTGTTAATTTCTATCCAGTAGCAGCTAATAACAGAAAACTATTGCTTGGTTCCATACCAGTGTTTCTTGAGAGATTTCATTCTAGGATTGTGTTTGTGTTTAAGAGAGACCTATCACCTACTAGATTCATAAAAAACCACAAATGGGCAGGACTGGGCCAGGCTGAGGTCAAGGTCAGTGCACTCAAGTGACGTCTTCCCCGTGAATGGCAAGAGACTCAACTACTTGACTTTCAGGGCCTACATCAGCCAGGAGCCGGAGCTGGGCTTGAACCCAGGCACTCTGGATGGAATGTGATGCAGGTGTCTTAACCGCTAGACCAAAGGCCTGCCCCTGTTTAGTCAGGTCTGTTCTGCCTCTCATGTGCTTATCCAAGAAAGACATTTACAAGTGTAGTGAAAGATACAAGGACCCATGGGCCAAGCTCAGCATCAGGACTTAACATCAGCTGAATATTCCCATTTCCTCCCCAGTTATAAATTCTTACAGAATCTTTGGATTCGTTTTTGTTTATTTGTTTGTTTTGTTTTTAAATTTCATTTTGTTTTTAAGTTAGTACCTTTTTTTTTAGTGGTACAATGCTATAGAGTTTGGGATTTCCCTACCTCCTCCCCAATTCCCAGCCCCCAAGTGATTTTCCTCGTATTATCACAGCAGTATAGTCCTTCATAAGCAGTCATAAGTCCATCAGTCTGCTATTTTAGTGTATCCTGACATTGTGGGTACAGACAATGGCAAACAGTCCAGCATCCTACTGTCAAGATGTGTCCAACAGTTTCATTGGGAGTCCATCTTTGATTTGGAAGTGGAGGTGCATACTGCATTGTATCTTCACATCTGGATATAATAGCCTCTATTACGCCAAGAATATTTGGATTCTTGCATAAGACACTGCCTGGCATAAAATAAAGGCAAAGTAGTTTTTTGTTTATTTATTTGCTGTTTTGGACAGTGTGAATCAGTTAGCCCATTGCTGGCTTCTCTCCTCAGATAAGAAAATGTCTACTCAATCTCTGGGGAAAGTAACCTTACCTGTGTAGCAGCCTCAAAGCCACTGGAATCAGCTCATTTTTCTCTCCAGGACGTCTCCCCTTGCTACACTGAGCTTACCCTGGGCCCAGCATCAGCACCTGCTGTATCCCTGACTAATCCATGCTGTCTTTTCTTCATGCCCCTTGAATCTCAGTAGTTACCGGCCTAGTCCATGTCTCACACAAGGGCACAGAGAAAAAGTTTATTGAATGTGTTTTGAAAAATGCTCCCTGCAGATTCTTTTTTAGAAATAAACCCTTTTCAGCTCAACCTTTTCTGGCCCACCTCCTCAACCTGCACAGGGGAGAGAGAAGTTCCTCACAGGCCAGCTAAATGCCAGACACCCCAGGAGATTTTTTTGCCCCACATCTACAATGTTATTGCTTTTAATCTGCTTGATAATCCTGCAAGGTAGGTGGTTGTTGGCCTCTTTGGAAAGATTAGGAGCCAAGCTTAGAGAAGTTCAGTAATTGGCCCAAGGACACGGAGGAGTTATACACACACCCTGAGCCAGATTTCAAACTCTAGCCTTAACTCCTTGACCCGTGCAAATTCTTCGTTCACGAACGAGAAAAGCAAGGTGGAAGACAGCGAGACTGGAGCTTTCTGGGACCCTCCCACCGCCCCGTGCATTCACCTGTAAAAAAGGCCCTGCTTTGGTGTCACAGCCGCTCTGAGCTGCCAGGAGTCATTGTCTCCTCTTTGATCAAAGAATCATGTAAGATCCAGTGGAAGTTCATAAGTGCCTTTAAAAGCCATCTAATTTTTTTTTTCCCCTGAGACACTCCCTTTGGTAATATTTGGTGAGCCAGTGAGGAAGAAAGGCCTTTGGGATCCAGTGGGGTGTATCTGAAGGAACATTAATCAATGTAGGCAGTCACTCCGTTAAAATGTGATTTTTCTTTTGGTTTGGTTTGGTTTTCACTTGACTGTTCCCCACTAGCTCCTGCTCTGCCCTGTACCTTCCTGCTTTGTCCCAGTTGACATGGCCTGACCTGCCAGCTCCCAGGGGGCCCAGGGGTGACCAAACTTGTTTTATGCTACACTGAATTGGCTGGGGGAGGGGTGGGAGGTTGTTCCTGGTTCGCCATTGTCTGGTTGGAACATGAGACATGGCAAAGATTTTTCTCAAATGAGAGAATAGGATCTGTGTCTTGTTGGTTCAAGCTCAGTATTAGGGTCCCGTGAGCTCTCAGTGCTTGGGGATTTCTCATGGCTTTGAAGCCTGAAAAAGGGCTTCAGTTTGCAAAAACAAAAGAAAGAAACCCAGCTCTGCTCTTAGCCTTAGTTTAAGGTGAGTGTCGTGGGAAATGCATTGGCTCCGGGCTGGGGCATCCCAGGCTGAGCCCTTGCACTGAATAGCTATGTGGTCTTGAGCAAGTCTGAATGTGTCTAGGCTGCAGAGAGTAATAGAAACACCACTGTCCCTGTCCTGGTACTCTTGGGGCGAGGGTTTAAGCCCACTCAGGACCATCTTTCGCTAGCTTTGTTGTGTAACTGTTCTTTTCCAAACCGGTTTTTCTTTGAAAAATGATCAGATCAGATTAGATTTGTTTTTAATACATTTTAAATTGCATGTATAATTTTTCATAATACAATATGAGTACAATTTCAATGAATTGTCTTTTTAAAGATTTATTGTTGTTGGAAAGGTTGATTTACAGAGAGGAGAGGAAAAGAAAGATCTTCTATCCACTGGTTCACTTCCCAAGTGGCTGGTAGTAGTAGCCAGAGCTGTGCCAATCTGAGGCCAGGAACTTCTTCCAGGTCTCCTATATGGATGCAGGGTCTCAGGGTTTTGGGCCATCTTCTACTGCTTTCCAAGGCCGCAAGCAGGGAGCTGGACGGTAATTGGAGCAGCCTGGACATGAACTGGTGTCCATTTGAAATCCAACAAGGCGAGGATTTAGCCACTGAGCCACTGCATTGGGTCCAATGAATTCTCTTTAAATAAAGAGATTTGTTTTTGTTTGAATGGCAGATTTACAGAGAGAAGGAGAGACAGAGGTTCTTAATCCACTGGTTAATTCCCCAAATGATCACAGTGGCCGGAGCTGAACTGATCTGAAACCAGGAGTCAGAAGCTTCCTGAGGGTCTCCCATATGGGTATAAGAGTCCAAGGATTTGAACCATCCTCTGCTGCTCTCTCACTTCTTAAGCAGAGAACTGGATCGGAAGTGAAGATGTTGGTACTTGAAGGTTGAGAATTAACCTGTGGAGCCACTGTACCAGCTCCTTGATTAAATGGTTTTAAAGAATCTTACAGCTCTACCATCCTGTTAGTCTGGTGTGTTCCCCAGGGGACTCAGCAAACTGAGAGTCACCTGGAAGGTTACTAAGTTAGAAGGTAAATATAAAAGTAAACAAATTACATATAATTTGTAACAAAATTCAGAAGGATCCCTAAGGATGAGAACCTTTATAAAGAGCCATTTGTTGCCATTCTCACTTTGTTTTACCACTTCTTGAAACAGTAAATTCTAACAACTGAAGGCCTAGTTTTTTTTTTAAACACTTAGTAAGGCTTCCTTATTGTTTGAAACAGCTGTGGACATTTATTAAGCTCCCTTTCTGGGTTCTAATAATCGGTAGCTACCATTGATAAGTCTGCAGATAAAAGAGGCAAACACTATAGAGGGACAAGGTGAACAACCTGGTACAAGGAGGCGTTTTCTTAGAGGAAGAATTTCTGAGTAGGCTGAACCCAGGACAGCCTTCTACCAGGCTCTCAGAAATCCCCTACTTTGCACTGTTACATTTCTGTTCCATTTCCTAGGATAAAGGTTGTTTAAGAAAAAAAAAAAAAGCAAGATCATTATATGGATGCTAAGGAGGCCATGAGTATGTTCTTTTTTTTTTTTTTTAAAGATTTATTTATTGGAAAGTCAGATATACAGAGAGGAGGAGAGACAGAGGGGAAGAGCTTCCGTCCGGTGATTCACTCCCCAAGTGAGCACAACGGCCGATGCTATGCCAGTCCAAAGCCAGGATCCAGGAACTTCTTCCGGGTATCCCACACGAGTGCAGGGTTCCAAGGCTTTGGGCCATCCTCGACTGCTTTCCCAGGCCACAAGCAAGGAGCTAGAAGGGAAGTAGAGCTGCTGGGATTAGAACCGGTGCCCATATGGGATCCCGGCGTGTTCAAGGTGAGGACTTTAGCTGCTAGGCCATGCCGCCGGGCCCCATGAGTATGTTCTTGAGGGCCTGGGCTTGAGAGGCAGTGGGCTCAGGGTGCCTTTGCATATCCAGGTACTCGCTAACAGAAAAGCCAGTGTGAATGCATATCAGATAAGCTGAGGCCAGCCGAATCCACCAGAGACTCTACCTGTAGATAGTTTCTCTGGGAACCTGAACATTTCCTCCAGCAGAATCATCCCTGCCATCCTTCATCCTTCGGAGCTCATCTCTGGAATTACCTTTACATCTGGCAATCAAGGAGCACCTGTTCCGCCCGGAGCTAAGTCTTAAAGAGAGGAAGATGAGCCAGATAGTTTTTTGCCCCTTAGAGCTGGAAGAGAAGGGCAGGAGAACAGCGAAACAGGGACTGAAGGCAATAGAAACGTGCACAGTGAATTAAGGAGCAGATGATAACAAAACAGGTGCAAACAGAGTGAGACAAACACTGCCTTTAAGTGAGACTTAAAGGGGGCAGCAGGGGTACTTGATTAAGTAGAAAGTATCCCAGGCATAGAGAACAGCGTGAGGTGTGAATGTCAGGATGCAAAAACACGAATGTACACAGTTGGAATACAAGCTAGAGGGACCAGCATCACGGTACAGCACTAAGGTGTCAGCATCCCGTATGGGTGCTGGTTCTGAGTCCCAGGTACCCCACTTGCAGTCCAGCTTCCTGCTGATAGTCTGAGGGTGGCCCAAATGCTTGTATCCCTGCGGCCACATGGGAGACCCGTAAGAAACTCCTGGTTTCTAGCTCTGGACTGGCCCTACTGGCCATGGTGGCCCTTTGGGGAACAAACCAGCAGATGGATGATCTATCACTCTTTCTTTGCCCCTCCTTCTTTCTTGGTTGTAACTCTGCCTTTCAAATAAAATTAAGTCTTTTTCTCTTTTTTTAATGTCACTAGAGCATCTCCATGCACAAGATGATAAGAGGTAGAGTCTTTGGGCCCACCTTATGTGACCTTATGTGACATGTTTCAGTAAACATTTAGTGAAGAACTGTAGGAGGCCAGAGGCCAGCCTTACCTTCCCTAGCTAACTTCAGTGATGTGTGCAAATTCCTGCTTCAGGACCTTTGCACGTGTTTCCCCCAGTTTGATTCTTATGTTATTCTTCCTCCACCATTCGCCCCCCACTGCTGCCCTACCACCCAAGCCCTTTTTTTGCCTAATTAATTTACTTTTTTTTTCCCAGAATGCAGCTTTGAAATTACTTCCTTGAAAAAATAGCCCTTTGCTCCGTTCCTGCTTTCATGGTTATAAACTTTAGGTCTCCTTCATTCTGCCTGCCCCAGTTATAATTGTGTTATTGTTTTAATACTTCATGTTTAACCTCTGTCTTGTCTGATGCTATTTGTCAAACACAGCGTTGGGTGCATAGTTGGCATGCAGTAAATATTTTTTGAAAGAATGACTAAAGCGTGCCCATTGAATTTAGCAATAAGCAGTCGCTGTTGACTGTGGTGAGACGGTTTCAGAGAAAAGGGCGGGGGTGGAGGCCAGATTGCCTTGGGTTTATGCAGTAAGTGGGAAGTGAGGAAACGAGAGCAGTGGCGTGTAGACAACTTGTGCTTGTGAGGCTGTGTGGAAAAGCAGCAGGAGGGTGAGGGAGGAGAAAATGGGATCCAGAGATTTTTCTGCGGGGCAGAGGTTTGAACTTAACTGACATAGCAATAAGAAGGACCAGAAGGAAGGTGGGTGGGGGTTAGAAGTAGCTGCACATCTTAGAGGTGGCCTAGCCTGGGATCTAGAACAGGTGCACTGTGTTAGACAGTCTGCCTTACGGAGTCTGACCTGAAGCGGAGACAGCTAGGAATCCAGGAAAGCAAGCCAGGATTGTGGGGCAGACTGGAAGCTGGAGGCCTGGACCAGGAGGGACAAGGAAGGACTAGAGAGAGATTTGGAAGGTGGAACCAATTGTATATAAGAAGGGAATGGAGGAGGGAGTCTTCTCCTCCATTACTCGGAAAAGTGCGAAAAGAAGTGTTGGTTGAATGGCTTGGAGTGTCTCAAGACTGGAGAAAGTAGGACAGGCTCTGAAAGGGAGGCTGTAACAGGTTACCCAGATATCCTCCCGGGGAAATTTTTGGGCCTCTTTTTGTCTTTCAGAAACCCCCAAATATCATGAAAGAGTCATTGTTGAGTTAGTGGGTGGTCAGATTAGAGACTGTTCCTCTTGGATTCAAAACTAAAAACAAGAAACAAGGTGTGGCTCAAAAATAATGAGATTTGTTGGCGCCAGGACACAAGAGCCAGGTTCTGACCCCGAAAGGCCTTGGTGTGTAAGAATTCCAGAAATGGTACACACAGGTGTTTCAGGCTTCAGAAGATGGACGTCTGTGTTTTTCTTAAAACCCTGTCACACACTTATTGTCCTGCCCAGTGACAGTAATCCAAGGGAGGCCTGATTTGTATGAGTTTGTCAGGGCCTCTGCCTTGGAGATGGTGAACACATTTTCGCACCCTGTGTCCACTGCCATCCAAAAAGCAAAATAACTTCTGTTAAGAGGAAGATGAGGGTTTTTTTTATATATATAAATTTTTTTAAAGAACTTTTTTTTTAAATTGGAAAGTCAAATTTACATTGGGAAAGAGATACAGAGAAAAAGATCTTCCATCCGCTGCTTCACTCCCCAAGTGACTGCAGCAGCTGGAGCTGTGCCGATCTGAAGCCAGAAGCCAGGAGATTTTCCAGGTCTTCCACACGGGTGCAGGAACCCAAGGCTTTGGGGTGTTCTCCACTGCTTTCCTAGGCCACAAGCATGAAGCTGGGTGGGAAGTGGAACAGCCAGGATACAAACCAGCACACATATGGGATCCCAGTGCAGACAGAAAATGTCTTTTATCCACCAGTTCGCTCCCCAGGTGGCAATAGCCAGAGTTGGGCTGGTCCAAAGCCAGGAGCTGGGAGCTTCATCTGGGTCTTCCATGTTAATGTAGGGGCCCAAGCACTTGGACCATCTTTCAGGTCCTTTCCCAGGCATATTAGCAGGGAATTGGACTGGAAATGGGTTAGCCAAAACATAAACTGATACTTATACTGAAACTCATATGGAATGCTGGCACCACAAGGCAGATCCTTACCATGCTACGCCATGGCACCGGCCTGAGAGTCTGAGATTTTTAGGAAGAAAGAGTGGTGGATCTCCTGCCAGTAAGGAAGTGTGGGAGAGGACTGGATGGGTCTCGTGGTGTCTTCTGCCAGCTTGTTTTAACTGTGCACTGGGGTGTGAAGAACAAAGCTGGCTGGCTATACTCCGGCTGCTCCAGAATGTTGCTGAGCAATCATGAAGTGCCCGGAGCCATGCTTTGTCTATTCATGGCCCCGGCGCCTGCGAGACAGGGTTTGGTGACCGTCACTGTGCCTGTGGCGGTCTGGAGTTACCCAGGGAGAACAAAGTGGCATGCCAGGGAGTACACAAGGGCATCTTGGAACACCCTTGTTTCGTGTTCCAGGGCTGAATTGGTTACCCCGGCTTCATCTCAGCTGCCCTCTTTATTTCAAAAAGGCGGCAACTGAACCAAGCCAGGAGCGTTGTGTGTCATGTGGGCCGTCTTACTTTTAGAGGGACATGGACTGACCATGTGCCATTGTCCATACCCATCTCTGAGCTCACACAGCCTGTCCCCCCGCTTTCTCAGCCTTTGGTCAACCGGTCCCATCTTTCAAGGCTTAGCTCAAGCATCAGTTTCCTCTGCAAATGTTCCTGACTCCTCCATTGGAATAAATAAAGAGTTAACACTGCCCAGCAGGTTGTCACAACCTGTAATGCTACCATCCACTATGATGGTTTCAGTTTCGGCCGCTCCATTTTTGACCCAGACTCAAGTACTTGGGAGACCCAGATGGAGTTACAGCCTCCTGACTTTGACCTGACCGAGTCCCCAATCACTGCAGCTATTTGGGGTGTAAACTAGCAAATGAGAAGCTTTCTCTTTCCCCCTTTCTTTGCCTTTCAAATAAATAAGTAAAGCTTAAAAAAAAAAGTTGACATGATGGAGTAGGAGAAATCTAGGCTTTCGCATGAGCTAGACCCGAGTATAAACAGCGCCTCTGCCACTTGGCTTGTTGTTCCTGCCCCCAGCCCTGAGCTGTAGTCCTGTCACCCATTAAATCAGTAGGTCCTACCTGTCTAACAGGATTGCTTGGAAAATTAAATGAGATTAAGTTCCGTGAGAGCACCTAGCGTACTTCTTCTTGGCACGTAGGAGGCATTCATTAAATGTTCATCTCTTCCCCTTTTATGCCCATAACTCTCTTGTTTCTCTGAACTAAAACAGCACTTTACATCTACGTGTGAATTAACACCCAAGTGAAAAATGACAAGGAAGTGATCCTTCTTCCCCATTCTTCCCTGGGTATTTGCTCTGTGACAGATTCTGTCCGATAGCCTACAGCAGAGAGCTGTGTGTGGAGACCACTGGCGACGGCTATTAAATGATTGAGCTCCTCAACTAGGTAATGGAAAGTCCTGAAAAATAAAAACAGGACTTTTGAACTGGATGGGAAAAGGCAGGAATGTATTTGGCCCAGAGAGAAGTTTCCTGGCACTAGCTGGGGATCGGTGCAGGAAGGGTTGACACTGAAAGAGCGAGACCCTGTTCAATTATTCTACTCAAGACTGAAAGTTGCAGGAAAAAGCACGTTTTGTTTGAGTAGAAAAAGGAACAAGCAGAGCCTTCTTGCTTGTTTGTATGTTCGTTTTGCAATATGGAAGGAGATGACTTTGGAGGACAAGAGTCAGCTGTGCTTGGCAAAGGGAGTGAAGGGTTCAGTACATCCTCAGATAAGCGCTTGCGCACAGGAAGCTGTGCATCTAGCAGGGCCCTGGCTTACCCTTGGAATGCAGAACCTACATGATGGGAATCGCCCTCTCTCCTGGCCCCCTGCTTCTTCAGGCTTCTCATTCTCTTGGTTCTGTGTGCAGGTGACGATACCTGGAAATGTCGAGGCTGTGGTGACCACGCTGCTCCAAGCCAGAGGTTGTACAGGACCGTCAATGAAGCCTGGCACAGCTCTTGCTTCCGGTAAGTGGGTTCACCTTCCTGTCATTTCTGACTCTCTTGTTTGCTGTCTGGAAGGACAAAGACAGATGAACAGAGAGAGCTCCTGTCCACTGCTTGACTTCCCAAATGCCCACATTTGGAAACTCACTGTGAGTTTCCCATGATGGACTCAACTGCTTAGGCTGTCACCTGCTGCTCCCCACCCTGGAGTGTATATTAGCTGAAAGCTAGAACCCAGAATCAATCAAACCCTGTATAAGGATCCCTGCAGCTTAATTGCTATAACCAATCGCCTATCTCTGTCCTCCTATTTTTAATGAGTGTACTATAGACCAAGCCCCTTTTTCATGTTCTTGGAAAAAACAGCAACAAAACAGAAACAAACCTCTGACTTGAGATTTTCAGTCTTCAAGTAGGAGTGGAGGGGTGAGGAGAGGAATGTGCCAAGCCAAGGCACATGACCAGATCTCAAAGGAGGCCTGCCTGATGCCAGATTAAAAAGGAGGAGCCACAAAGGAGCCAAGTGCAAATGGATTAGGGAGTGCCAAAGGAGGCCTTCCTTGGGTCTCCCAGCATCTTAGTGGATGGCTGAGGAAACAGAGAGAGGGAGTGGTAAAGGTCCTTCTTCGCTACTGCCAATGTAGGTGCTGCAAGGGTTCCGGTCAGTGGCTTGGCAGAGCCTGCCCGAGGTCCCCATAGGATGCCTCGCTAGCTCCCTGCTTTTTGCTGTTGTTACAGCTTGCACATTGTTGTTTGGAGGCAGCTTGTCTCTGGAAAATTTCCCAACCTTGGATGTCAGATTTGTGCCCTGTGAGGTTCCGTTCTTCCTCATTTGGGAAGCAGGGGTATTAAGAATCTGCCTCACAGACTTGTTGAAACCGAACGAAATATATTTGCAAAGCACTTAGCATGGCGTTGATAGCCACCGAATGGTTATTCCTTTCCCCCAGGGACACTGGCAACTTCAGGGATAGGAACTCATTTCTGTATTCTCCAGAACCTGCAACAATGCTCAGCCCGTATTCCGTGCACATGGACAGTACAAGTAGTTATCCACTCTGGAGGCTGAGTGGGTCCATCCGGTCCCCCTGGTCTGAAATGGTCATGGCTATGTTCATATCCCACGGAAGAGACAGACACCAGCCAGCCAGCCACCATGTGCTGTCAATTCCAGCTCCCACACACGGTTCTTATTGTGAAGGAAGTCCCATACTGGTATCAGATGAATTGCTTGGACTTTAAGCACTGGGCAGGAACTGCATGGGGGATTGGCTTGGAGAGATGGTGCGAGAGTTGGAGAACATGCAACATTTTTCTGCCCTTTCAGCTCTATTCAGATCCTTTCTGTGATCCTGTATCATCCCAATGGCCTCTGTTTCTCTTCCCTTTTACTCCTTGGGAAATTTATTATATATTTTTTTTCTTTCTCTTTTCTTTTTTTTTTTTTTTAATTGAAAGGCAGATTCACAGAGAAAAGGAGAGACAAGAGAGAAAGATCTTTATTCCCCAAATGGTTTCAATGGCCGAAGATGAGCTGATCCAAAGCCAGGATCCAGGAACTTCTGGGTCTCCCACGCGGGTGCAGGGTCCTAATGTGTGGGGCCGTACTCTGCTTTCCCAGGCCACAGCAGGGAACTGGACAGAAAGTGGAGCAGCCGGGACACAAAGCAATGCGTATATGAGATCCCTGCATGTACAAAGATTTAGCCACGAGGCTATCACACCAGGCTCATGTCTTTTTTTTTCGAGATTGGTTTATGTTGCTATACTGCCACAGCAGTCCCAAGTTGTATGTTTTGTGTGCTGCTTAGTATGACAGCACCAGAGAGTGTCAGAGCAGACAAGACTTTTATAAACCGGTCCTTTTGTTTGCTGATGTCCAGAAGCAGCAATCCCAGACCAGTTCCCTTCTTGCCGTCTGACCCACATGTTCGGATTCGTTCCTGCTTCTCTGCAAATATTTTCTATCCTAAGTAAGCGGGTCAGGGTCAAACGAGCCACTGTTTGGAATTTCTGGACTTTCCTGGAGCTGAAGAACTAGTGTGGGGCACAGTCCTACACACACCAGGGAAGAGGCTTGAAGTCCAAAGGGCCTGCTGGGCTGCTCAGACTGGCCACAGGTGACAAGAGCCGGCCTTCGAACTGCAGCGGCAGGTCAGTTGTAGGCCTGCTCAGGTGCTCACTTGTTAGAGAATTGGGTGTGCAAAAGAGATACAGACATACCTCTGCACCCACATGGGAGACCCAGAAGAAGCTCCTGGCTCCCGACTTCTGATCAGCTTAGCTCCATCCGTTCCAGCCATTTGGGAAGTGAGCCAGTGGATGGAAGCTCTTTTTCTGTCTTTCTTTCTCTCTGTAAATCTGTTTTTCAAATAAAAAATTTAAAAATAAAATCAGTCTTAAAATTATAGGCTGCTTAGTGAGACTGGTCTTAAATTCAGTACTTTTACACTAGCCTTAGGTGACTTCTGTTGGTGTTGAACTCTCATGTGTAAAACAGGGCAAAGAGTCTTATTCATCCTACATGGTGGTTAGCTGGGATTACCTCTGATAACCTATAAAAAGTGCCCAACATGACACCTAATGCATAGAAAACTGCATAGCTAGCAGCTGTCACCTTATGCTGTGGTGTGGCTGTGTACCCCTGCGTAACTTCAGATGTTGATTTCCCTTATGGTCATTTATTGGTCGTCTGAGTTGGCCGTGGGGATTAAGGACAGCTTTGATCTACTCTGGCATCACTGAGCCAAGGATGGTGCCTCTGGCGGGAGGTCAGTGTCTCCTGGTTCATAGCTTCATTCCTGGGATGGAAACTCTGGGACGGCTTGGTTGAAGGAGCACGTCTCCCAACTCCTGTGCTTTCCAGGGTAAATTCAGATTAGATGACGCGGTGACTGTAGATGGATCCCGGATCCCGGTCACCACCCTAGGGAGAGTGGCTGTCTCTTGGAGCTAGTTGGACTTTGGCCCAAATTGGAGGAAGAACTTCAGAGTTAGGAAGGCCTGTGTTTATCTGACCCTAGAGGTATCTGTGGGTTATTAGGAACCTGGGGCATTGGCCCAAATGGTCTTCCAAAATCTTCCCCACCCCAGCTCACCTGTTACCAGCTTTCCATGGAAACAGAATCTTCCTCTGTGTTGCTCAGATAAATACATTCTTCTAGGTCATCTATGTAGGTGGCCGGAACCCCTGCCTCCCAGGGCACACATCAGCAAGAAACTGGAATGGGTGATAACTGGGAGGCTCAAACCCTAGGCAGTACGGGATGTGATTGTTCCAAGGGGTGTCCTAACCCCTAGGCTAAATGTTGGTGCTAAGAGTTCTTTCTTCCTGGCTCCCTTCCAGTGTGCTCTTCCCCAGCTGGGCTGCTGTTAGAATAAAGGAAATGACTTTTCTTCTCCCCTTCCCCTTCCCTCCCCCTCCACCCTACCCTCTCAGCGACACCTTTGTTTTCCTAGTCTCAGGGTGTAGCCAAATATTGATTGGAGACACTGTGGGGGGGAAGGGGGGGAACGCAAACTCCCCTTACCTCCTGACACCACCTCAACCCATCCCTTCCCATCCCCTTTCTTCCCCCTCCCCCATTCTGCAGCCGCAACCACAGTGCTGCCTCTGATAGCCTTCCGCCAGATCCTCAGATGCCCCAGACAATAGGAAGCCATTATGGCTGGAATCTGGAACCATGCAGTGGGGAGCAGTGGAGGGCATTTGACCAGCCTCCTGGATGTAGCTCAGTCTGTAATTGTGCTGGTGCAGTTGGGCACTTGGCCAGGGTCCTTCTGCTCTCTAGACCTCTCGCTTCCTCCTTCCAGCCTCCCTGGCAGGCCTGTGTCAACTCTGATTCTCTCTGGTTTCCCCTTTTCCTTGAACAGTGACGTTAAATCTCCCAGGCTCTCCGTAGCCGGTCCCTTCTGCTTCTGGGAGCCCAGGAGAGCAGCCTGAGTCCACGTCCTTGGAAACTGAGGTTACAGGTGCAGTCCTCTGCCTGGTGACCTGGCCTCTTGGTATGTCATTTCCAAGAGCCAAAGAACCTTGACAAATTTTCCTACAGTTGTCCTTTGACTCCTGTCACAGATGTTTGACCAAGGAGGAGGGATCCCAGGGGGAGGAGACTTGTTGCCTGTATTAACTTTTAAATGCCTTACACCTCAACGGTGCTGTTTTTAAAAAAAAATGTGAACTTGTTTCTTTACATCTAGAGAGAAAGAGATTATGCATTTGTTAATTTGCTCTCCCAAATGCCTCTACTCACTAGGACTGAGTCAGGCTGAAGCCAGGAGCTCTGAATCCATCCAGGTCTCCCACATGGTTGGCAGGGCCCCAAGTACTTGACCCTTCATGTGCTGCTTCCCAGAATGCATTAGCAGGAAATTGGATAGGAAGCAAAGCTGCCAGGACTTGAACCCACACCCTCCAAAATGGGATGCAGGCATCATGAGCAGCAGCTTAACTCCCTGAGCTACAGCACCTGCCTTAGTCCTTACTATATTTTTTGTTCCCCCGCCTGGACTTGCATTGATTGAACTGGTTCACAACAGCCTTGTCAGAGGAGAAACCTGACTGCTCTCATGGCTCCCGGCACTGGTGGGCATCCTCTCGGGACTGGAAGCCCAGGTGATTGAGCCTTCTCAAAACTTCTGTTACCTGTACTCGAGGGGAGAAAAATGGCAGATGCAGACAGAGAACTGTGGTCACTTCTCCAGACAACAGAAATTGCCGTTACCTCTGTGACTCCAGGAAGCACAGTGAAGAAATGACACACGTACCAACCAGAGACAGTGGCGTAATAGGCTGGCTGAAGATGGGTACTTTCTGTAATGCTGAAAGCCTTTTTTTTTTAATACTACCCTCACTCCCATGTAAACAAGTGCAGTAGAATCAGAATTACAGTAAGAGGAACCATTTATTGAGTGCCCTGAGCCAGGCTGTCCCGAATTTTCACATAACTTATCACATTGCATCCTTACAGCAACCTAATAACTTTAGTACTTGTCTTACCAACTTTTTTAAAAATAGGGAAGTGGAGGGTTACTTGCTTAATGTCACAGAGATAATTGGTAACATAGCTGGGTTTTTTTTCTTTTTTTTTTTTAGTATTGTTTATATAGTTGAGAGGAATGTGTGCCCTTCTGGGCCTCTGTTTAGGGTGGGAAGGATCAAAGTATGGTGGAAGGTGGGTGGGATAAATGTTTCAAATATTTTTTTTCCCCTCCTGTGTCTGGTTGTGGAAATGGGACGGGGACTGCACTTAGCTGTCAAACTATATCAGAACCCAGAAATGGGAGGCAGTCATTTGATGTTGCTTTAAAAGACCCCCAGTATGGGGAAGAATGTTCCACGGGTGTTACTTGAGTAGTTTTGAAGTTCAGAGATGTTGTCAGCTTCATTGCACCAAGGTTGAGAAAATCTTTCCAAGGTCTGTTGGTTGACCAAGTCCACCTCAATGCATCCACAGACAGACCCAGACACTTGCTGCTTAGCCTGAGCAGCAGAGTTGTCCAACCTGTTCTGCCCTCCAACTGCTGACATCCTCTGCTGGCCTAGATGACATAGCTGGGTTTTGAAGCCAAGCATTCCGACTGCTTCTTTACAAGTTTCTTGACATTCTCAAATGTGCCATATTATTTTGATTCAGAAGGCCATCTCTTCTGTCATGGGGTTCTAAGCTCTCCTACTGCTTCTCACACACTAGCAGCATCAGAGAACATTGAAGGATCCTGGCTTCCAAGGCTCGTGGACCCTGAAATGTCAACCGAATGCTGTGGAACTTTCTCTTTGGTCTCCAGCTCCTGATGCAGCAGTCAGAAGAGCAACCCTGCCATCTGCTGTCGGTGTTGCAG
Organism: Ochotona curzoniae; assembly: GCF_017591425.1. Lineage (NCBI taxonomy): Eukaryota > Metazoa > Chordata > Mammalia > Lagomorpha > Ochotonidae > Ochotona > Ochotona curzoniae. The sequence goes on along the minus strand of NW_024467101.1, from coordinate 7,120,958 downwards.
CTGCGTGCGTTGGCCCTGAGCCCATGACGCTGGCCTTGGCCCTGTCCGGAAGGTGTTTACTTGTTTGTCTAGTTGATCTCTAAGGAAGCAGTCTGCCAGCAGTTCACTGAGGCTGGCTGTTGGACACGGGGCTGGGATCTGCCTGACAGAGGAAGGAAGGACAAACCCTTGGGCCTTCCACTGCTTGTGCCAAGAGACTCCAAGACTCTAACACTAGGATGTGGCAGCAGTGGGTGGCCTCCAGTGTGTATTATTCCTGCTTTTTGGGAAGAGAGACCTAGAGCCACACGACTACATCTGCGTCCAGAGCTGTGGTGGAAAGATGGAGAGGGATGAGACCCAGGGATAGGCAGTTGATATTTATTAAGCATTGTGTTAGGAGATTCACTTAGATCCTCTATTTCACTCCTCATTATAAGGATTCTGTAAGCCCTATTTGTTTATTTGAGAGACAGAACAACAGAGTGGGGAGACACAGGAAGCGAGGGAAAGAGAAATTTCAATCTGCTGATTCACTCCTCAAAAGATTACAACAGTCAGGTCTGAGCCAAGCTGAAGCTGGGAGCCAGAAACTCCATCCTGGTCTCCCACGTGGATGACAGGGGCTCAAGTACTTGAAGTATTTTCTGCTGCCTTCCCAGGCACATCAATAGGAAGCTAGGACTCGAACTGGGATATCATATTGCAAGGTATGGCTTAATCCACTGTTCCATAGTGCTGGTCACCATAGCTCCTGTTTTACTGCAAAAGAAGTTTCAGAAAATTAGAACAATCAGTCTAGGGGCATAAACTTGACATCTTAGCTGAGATCTCTCCAGCTTCTAAAAAGCCCCTCTTTATCCCAGGAACGAACGGTAGACTTGGAGTCAGGAACCCAGATCTAAGTCTTTACAGAGACAGGCAAGCTGAAACGGTGGATGAGTTCTTTGGCTCCTGTGAGCCTCCATTTTTTATCTGTAAAGTGGGGCAGGCATCATTCAATTCATGAAGAAGTGAGGATCCCGCAGGTGGTGGGTGGCAGAGCACTCTGAAGGCACGAGATTGGTATCATGTGAAGGGTTAACATGGCAGCAAATCATGGCATTGCGCTGCTTACATTAACCATCCACATATCATTTCAAGCATCTGGCTCCCTTCTGACCCCGAGCACTACTGGGGATACAGCGTTGACATGCCAGCCTTGTCCCAGGAGCCCTGGCTACTTGAGACAGCTGGAAGCAGGTAGTGACTTGGATCATTTGTAACAGAAGCCTCCACTCTTGAGAAACCACCTCCCCTTAGTAATGTTCCAAATGTTGTCAGTTTTGTCCATCAGCTGCTCTTCAGTCTTCTTGTTGTATGACACCTCACCCCCGCCCCTGCAGCAGCACTGGAGATACAGATTGATTATCCCTAACCCCGCAAAATCTCAAAACTAAAATGCTCCAAAATCTGAAATTTTTTGTGCGTCAATATGATACCACAGTGGACAATTTTACACTCGAGCTTATGAGAGAAGTTGCAGTTAACTACTGTGCATGCATTGTGGAAGGCCGTGCTGATGGCCTGCCGTGCCTGTGGGAAACCCAGGGTAAGTTTCTGACTCCTGGTTTTGGCCTGGTCCAGGAAGGCAGGCGCTGGTGCAGTGGCATAGCTAGTTAAGCCCCAGCCTTGCAGTGCCAGCATCCCACATGGGTGCTGATTCAGATCTCAGCTGTTCTACTCCCAATCCAGCTATCTGTTGATGTGCCTAGGAGAGCAACAGAGGACAACCCCTACACTTGTTTGGCTCCTGGCTTCAGATCTGCTCAGCTCTAGCTGTTGCGGTCATCCGGGGAGTGAACCAGCAGACGGATAATATTTCTCTGTCTCTTCTCTCTGTAAATCTGACTTTTCAAGAAAGATAAGTGAATCTTTGTTTTAAAAAAAATTGATTTATTTTTATTGAAAAAGCAGATCAGATTTGCGGAGAGGAGAGACAGAGAGGAAGTTCTGGCATCTGTTGATTCACTCCCCAAATGGCCACAACAGCCGAAGCTAAGCCGATCTGAAACCAGGGGACAGGAGTTCCCTCCGGTCTCCCAAGCGGGTGTAGGGTCCCAAGGCTTTGGGTCATCCTCCAGTGCTTTCCCAGGCCACAAGCAAAGAGCTGGACGGGAAGTAGAGCAGCTGGACACAAACTGGCACCTATAATGGGATCCTGGTGCTTACAAAGTAAAGATTCAGCCAGTGAGCCGTCGCATTGTGTCCCTTAATATGTTCAATAATGTGAATATTCTAGAATCCAAAGATCCATCTGAAACCTGAAAACCCCTCTGGTTGCAGGCATATTCAATAAGAGATACTCAACTTAGAAATGTAGAGTGCATCAGAATTTGGAAGCAGGCTGCTTGGGCTCACGTCCCAGCTGCTTTGCCTCAGTTTCCTCATCTTAGGGAAAGTGCAGTGGTTCCCACCTCCAAAGGTCTTGATGCAGATCAAAGCTGCTCCTGTGGACACAGTGGCTCGGGCCCTTCAGATGTTAGCATTAGTGATGAGTGTCTGGCACCCCTTGGTTTCTGTGACATTCCACCTCCCCACCTCTCTGGTATTTCCAGTTTGTTCATCCTCTCCTCCCTCCTCCTCTGAGATGTTGTCTTTCCTCCAGGTGCATCATCTATTTTCACCCCAGGCCATGTCAGGTGCACCCCAGCTTCCATTGTCTTCTACTCACAGATAGCCCTGGAATCATTCTCCCTAGCCCTGACCTTTCCCTGAGCTCTAGACCTATTTATTCTCTATTCTCTCTCTCTCTCTCTTTATATATTTTTATTAGAAAGGCAGACCCGATGTCTGGAGAGAAGGAGAAACAAAGAGATTCCATCCACTCATTCATTCTCCAAATGGCTACAATGGGCAGAGCTGAGCTGATCCAGTCTAAAGCTGGGAGTTTTTTCTGGGTCTTCCATGTCGGTGTAGGGTTCCAAGGCTTTGAGCCATCTTCCGCTGCTTTCCCAAGCCACAAGCAGGGAGCTAGATGGGAAGTGTGGCATCGTGTACATGAGCCGGCACCCATATAGGATGCTGACACTTGAAAGTGGAGAGGTTGCACGTTGAGCCATTGCACTGGCGCCTATACCCTTGCGTTCAGTTTGGCATGTGCATTTGAATGTCTTCTGGACACCTGCGGCTCAGCAGAACTTAGTCTCCATGCCTCCATCCCCATGCCAGCTATGCTCCCATCGCAACCTAATGTTGAATACACATCCATCCCTGCCACCTAAACCCCAGGAGTCTTTGGTACCACTTCTTCCTCATCCTCAGTAGCCAAGCTGATCGGTTTTGCTCTCTACATTTTGTGTGTGTGTGTACATATATATTATTAGATTTTTTTTATATATTTTTATTTTGAATTTTGAATTATATGGTACAATTTTGTATAGACTGGGGTTCCCCCGCAAACTCCCACCCCCAAAAGATCCCCATTTTGCTACAATGGTGTAGTCCTTTATAAGTAATCACAATTCTTTCAGTCTCTTATTTAAGTGTACCCTGACATTGTTGGTACAGACAATGTCAGACGGTCCAGCATCCCATTGTCTACACATGTCCAACAGTTTTGCATCCCTGCTTCCAGACTAAAGATGGATTTTTAATTGGAAAGTCAGACATGCAGAGGGGCGGAGGAGAGACAGGAAGATCTTCCATCTGCTGATTCACTCCCCAAGTGGCTGCAACGGCTGGAGCTGTATCAGCCTGAAGCCAGGAGCCAGGAGCTTCTTCCAGATCTCCCAAGTGGGCGCAGAATCCCAAGACCTTGGGCTGTCCTCTACTGCTTTCCCAGACCACAAGCAGGGAGCTGGATGGGAAGCGAGTGCTGCCAGGATAAAACCGGCAGCCGTTTGGGATCCCAGCACGTGCAAGGTGAGGACTTTAGCTACTGTGCTACTGCGCCAGGCCCTATATTATATTTTGAATGCATTTCTTTTTTTCTTTTATCACCTCCCTCCCTGCTCTTCTACCCTGTTCCAAGCTACCATCATCTCTCCCCTGCACAGACGCAGTGCAGCTCTCAATCCATTATCTGCAGAGCAGCTGGAGGGAGTGATCTTTAAAACACAAGATCTGACCACATCACACTCTGTCGTCTCCTTCCTTAAACACAGCTTTCCGGTGTTCTTGGATACAGACCAAGATCTTTAACGTGGCTCCCCGCAACGTCTGGCCTGCAGCCCTGTCTGCAGAGCCTTCTGCTTCTTCCCACCCCCCACACCTCCCTAGGGCTTAAAACACAAAGTAAAGGACCTTGTTCATGCTGCGTCCTCGACCCAGAATGCCTGCCACTCTCTTTTTGCCCCATCACTTCCTGCTCAGGGAAACGGTGCCTCCTCACTTCTCAAGAAGAAGTCAGGGCCTCCCTGTTTTTTTTGTGTTTGTAGATGTTTCCTTTGGAAGCCGTTTCTGTAGTTTTAATCTCACATCACATCTGTTCTTGTCATCATCTGAAATGACATCTGGAGACCTCTGCCAGTCAGCACAACACGGTCAGAGTCCAAGAGGCTTTCTGCCTCTTACGTCACCACTAAGCACATCATCACCATTGGAGGTCAAATGAATTACCAGAAATAGCCGAGAGCGATGATGTAAGTTGGTAGGGGGCTTTCCCTGCCCTCCCGCACTCCCATCCCCACATCCTTCCCTTAGCAAATCCTGTGGCTAAAGTTACTGGAAATGGCAGAGAGGAATCGGCTACAGACATTGATTAGGTTGTTTGGAGAACATTGCCTGCAAGAGTGACGATAAGAAGTCACAGCCCTTTTGTCTTCTGTCCCCAAAGGAGCCTCGGCGCACCGAGGAGAGTCCTGAGAGGCGGGCGGGAGTCCTGTCCAGCACCAGATGAAGTGCTTCTCTGCAGGTGCAGTCCTGGCAGGAACACATCCTGAGGCCTGGGGACCTCGGGAGGGATGCGGGCGAGCTCAGCTGCTCTGGCACCAACTGCCTCCAGGTTGTGAAGTCCTCTTTGTGACCACTCACTTCCCTCCAGCCCAAACTGACAAGCCGTTGTTCTGCAAACTGGAAAAGTTCCATCCCCATCATTAGTGTTTTGACTTTGTTTGGGTTTGGTCTTTGAAAAATAGCAGGAGCTGAAGATGTCCACTGATGAATAGAGTTGAGTGTAGAATCGTTGCCCAGTGTCTTAGACTCATAGGTCTAAGTGGGTAGTTTGTTGGAGGCGGGACCTGTCTTCTGTCTTCTATGGGTTAAAGTAACCTGGGTTACCTGTAGTGAAAGTGGACCCATATGGTAGCTCAGAGCATGAGTTAAAACCATTGAAATCCCAGTCCCGTCATTTGTTAACTGAGCACCTGGGCGAGTCACGTATCCTTTCCATGCCTGGTTTCCTCATCTGTACAATGGAAACACTAACATGCCACTTACCTGCTGGTGTTGTGCAAGGGATGATGGGCAAAGTCATGTGTGGCCCCGGGAACGAGGGCCTTGCAGAGTGCACACTTGCAGGTGTCAGCCATTTGTTATTAGCTGCCAAGGACGCACATGTCTCCCAGAGCTGATTTTTTTTCCCCCCAAGGATGTATTTATTTTACTGGAAAGTCAGATTTACAGAGAGAAAGAACTTCCATCCACTGGTTCACTTCCCAAGTGACTGCAAAAGCTGGAGCTGAGCTGATCCAAAGCCAGGAACCAGGAACTTCTAGATCTCTCACGTGGGTGCAGAGTCCCAAGGACTTGTGTCATCCTTTACTGCTTTCTCAGTGGGGCTGTTGGGACACAAACTTGCACCCATATGGGATCCCAGCAAATATAAGGCAAGGACTTAGCCACTAGGCTACCACACCAGGCCCTGAATTGTTATTAAATAGGAATGGTCAATTGTCCCACTTACCTAGAATAATAATTTTTTTTCAGTTTAAACTTAGTTTGAAAACCAAGATAGCAGGTAATAAGTCATCACCAGCAAAATACAGAGTGAAAAGTGGGGCAGAATTGGAGGCTTGTTGGATGGCAGGGCCCATTGGCCTTGTTCACAGAAGGGAGCTCTTTGTTGTGGGCAGGGCTAACTGGGCGGACTCACCGTGAGGTTTCTCTCCATGACTGCTCATTTGCCTCTCCTTCAGCTCCAAGCTCCCCGAGAAACTTGCTGATGTCAAATGCAGCTTCATGGGATTTTAGACAGCAGGAAGGATCTGGAAGTGTAACACTTGGCTGCATACACAATGTCGGTCACCAGTTTGTCACTAACGTGGGGCTGATTGAATCCTTAGGCCGGAATCATCACAGCATGCCTGCCCTTCTCTAGATATTATGAAGACTTGTTTCTGGAGCAACAGATCAAAAGCAGAACCCAGAGATGGGGCAGACACCAGGAGGCCAGCCCAGGAGACCTCCCTGTGTGGCCAACGCCCCCGCCCCCCCCACTCTTTCTCTGTCCACACCCTCTTTCCTCATGGTTTCTTGCCACATTGACCTAATGGATGTTTTTTATTTGTTTGTTTGTTTTTAACAAGGATGCAACTGAAGCCCGCAGAAGTGTAGTGGCTTGCCTAAGATCACACAGCAAGTTAATTGTTGACCTGGGCAAGTTTTCAGGTCTCTGCCAGACAAGACCTAGTGTTTTTTGTTTTTTGTTTTTTGGTTTTTTTGCCCCAACAGACACTGGCTGGGGAACAATTATTATTCTATGTACAGAACACTCACTGATTTAAGTTTAGTTGCAAGTTCGTTAGGCTTTTCCTTTTTCCAGCTTGACAGTGAGAGTCAGAGTTGGGATCCAAAACATTGTTCCTTCGTGACAATAAGCTCATCGTGTCCGTCATTGTTCTTGGTCCTGGAAGCTCCTATCAGTTTGGCCACAGCCCCCTTTTGTCTTCTGAGTTAACCCACATGAAGGCCACATTAGCACAGGTCTTCCCGTAAACCAAGATTTCCCAGGCTGGCCCTTCCCCTTGATAATGCAGTAGGGAACCCCCAAATTACAACACAGGCCAGGGAGGAAGCTGGGATTCGTGTTGTGTGCAATCGTGACCAGCTAAGCCTCACTGAACAATGTGATGGTGTTGACTCCTCAAAAAGCAGGTGAGATACAGCAGCTTTCTTTCCAGCCAACCAGCTCTGCTGTTTCTCTTTGCTGTGTTCTCATGGGGCCAGCAGAAAGCAGTTGAATAGCTGGTGGTACAAGGCCTGAGTGAGCTTTTGAGTCTGGGGAGGATGGAGGCACTTGCAGCTGCAACCATGACGAGCCCTGGGCTGTGTTCGATGATGAGTCAGACCCTTCTGGGATGGAAGTTTTGTGCAGCTGTTATTTTCTGAAGCAAGATTTGCCACCTCCTACTCCTTCTTGTCAACGGGGGTGGGGAGGAGGGTGGTCTTTCCTTCTAGCAATTTCCCCCATTACAGCCAGAAGAATATCCGTACGACTGCAGTATATGATGCCCAATGTCAGATGTTCAGTTTTCTAATAGTAGTGCCATGAGCAATAGTGTGTGACTATCCCCAAGAGGTTGTAGTCACACCTTTATGTGCCTCAGGCCCATACAGACAAGACCTTAGCTGCTAAAATGAAGGTGTCAGGGTAGGCACTGCAGAACAGTGGGCTAAGCCGCTGCTTGCCTTGCCTGCATCCCATATTGGAGTTGGTTCGTACCCTGGCTGCCTTGCTTTTGGTTCAACTTGCTGTTGATGCACCTGGGAAGGCCACAGAAAGTGACCCAAGTCCTGGGCCCCTGCTGCCCGTGGTAGAACCCAGGCTGGTTCTGGGTTCATCCTAGCTTTAGGCTGGCCTACACCTGCTATTGTGGTAGTCCTTTGAGGAATAAAGCAACAGATGGGAAATCCTCTCATTTTCCTCATGTACCTCTCTCTCTTTCTGTCTTTCCCTATATTCCTCTGTTGCTCTGCCTTTCAAATAAATAAAGTAAAATGAGGGCCCAATGCAATGACTCAGTAGCTAAATCCTTGCCTTGCATGCACTGGGATCCCATATGGGTGCCGGTTCATGTCCCAGCTGCTCCATTTCCCTTCCAGCTCCCTGCATGTGGCATAGAAAGGCAGTGGAGAATGGCCCAAAGCCTTGGGACCCTACACCTGCATGGGAGACCCGGAAGAAAACTCCTGGCTCTGTGAGACTTTGTGTGCTATTCTTTGGAGGGATTAGTGGAAGGGAAAGGGACACCTCTGCTTAAATATCCCTGATAATTCCTTGCTGCCCATGGGGCAACTTTTGAGTCTGGCAGGCTCAGTCTTTTGTGCGTTGTGCCTGCTTGCTCCCACCATCCCAGGCTCCTCTGATCGCTACCCACCATGTGCCCTGCCTTGTAGCTAACCGAGCTGCTCAGTGTTCTGTGGGCATGCCAGGCTCTGTAATGCCCCACTGCCTTTGCACCTGTTGTTCCCTCAGGCTGGAATGTCTCTCATCTTCCTGGCACACAGCCCGCGAAGAGTCAGCCGACACTCCCACTCCCGTGGAAGAGTCCCCTACAACCTCCCTCAGCCCCCTTCCTCCCCAGACATCTTCCCTGTTGGTGGAGTTCTCCGCATGCCTCAGTCATAACCTGCCAGTGTGTAAGGTGTTCACAGAGCCTCATCTAGTTGCTCTTTGTTCCCCTAGAGCTTAGCAGAGTGCATGTAGTGTCTGCTTCGGAGTAGGGGCAATGACGACCGTCTGGACAACTGAAGAGTCCTTCCATACGCGCCGTATCCATCTTCGTACTCTACAGTCTTCTCCCAGGCAGGAACTTTCCTTCTGAGTTGAGGGATGAAATCAAAATCTCTGTCTGTAAGTGTCACACCTTGAGCCTTGGATCGTCCAATCCCAGCACCTCTGCGGACGGCCCTGGGCAGCTGCAGGAGCCCGCCATGCCGTAGCTTGTCTTGTGGCTTTCTCCCCCTGCAAACACTAGGATGCCTTCTCCCCACTTAAGATGGGCACACTAACAAATGATCTTTCTCCATGCCACCCACCACGACCAAAATAACCCTGAGCATGTCGTGCCAGACGGGAATGAAAGTGGTTTTCGTCTGTGTTGGCAGTCATGTTGTGTTCAGACCTTCCTGACGATGCCGGGGAGTGGTTTTTCATCAGCTGTGCTGCTCTCATGGGTAGCACTCTCAGAGAAACACCAGCTGTTTCTGAAATCGGCTGATGCCATCCCTTCGTGTTTGTTTGTTTTAGATTTGGTTTTCATTCCAGAGGGAGTGGCTTAATAGAATGACTTTTGTCTTCTAGAATCACCCTTTTGTATCACACCTCGAACCCCACTCCAGTGTCACTGAGTAAAGAGAGGCAGGTGCTGTGATGCCAGAAGGGTGAAGGTCTCCAGTAGCAACAAAATGCAGGTCACCAAACTTTTTTTTTTTTTTTTAATGAAACTGCTTCCAGAATAAAAAAGATTGAACAGCCTACCTTTGCAGTCATTTCCTCGTTTTATAACGGGGAATAATGGTAATCTCTGCTGCCTGCTTCTCAGGGTTACTAGGAAGATGCAATGAAATCAAATGATAAGGCACTTAAGAAGGAAAAAAGCAGTGGTTAGCAGTTTCAGTGAGCATTGGAAACACTTGGAGCTTGACAAAATTGCAAACTTAAGATTTATTTCTTTGTGCCCGGCTTGATGGCCTAGCAGCTATAATCCTCACCTTGAACATGCCGGGATCCCATATGGGCACCAGCTTGTGTCCCAGCAGTTCCCTTCCCATCTAGCTCCTGCTTGTGGCCTGGGAAAGCAGTGGAGGACAGCCCAAAGTCTCAGGACCCTGTATCCACGTGGGAGACATGAAGGAGGCTCCTGGCTCCCAGCTCCTGGCTTTGAATTGGCTCAGCTCTGGCTATTGCGACCACTTGGGGAGTGAGTCAGCAGACGGAAGATGATCCTGTTTGTCTCTTCTCCTCTTTGTATATATAAATATTGTATAAATAAATATTAAAGAAAAAGATTTGTTTTTATTAGAAAGGCAGATTTACAGAGACAAGGAGAGACAGAGACATCTTCTATCTGTTGGTTCACTCCCCAGATGACTACAATGGCTAGAGCTAAGCTGACTCAAAGCCAGCAGCCAAGAGCCTCTTCCAGGTTTCCCACACAGCTACAGGGCCCCAAGGCTTTGGGCCTGCTTTCCCAGGCTCTAAGCATGGATGTCAAGTATAACAGCCAGTCACACATTAGTGCCCATGTGGAATGCTAACAGTGCAGGTAGAGGGATAGCCTGTTGAGCTATCACACTGGCTCTAAACACTCTTATTTGTTTTTATATATATACTTTAAAATATTTTAAAATGTGTTTTATTTGGGAGACATGTTTCCTAACCACTGGTTTATTCCTTCTGTGGGGACTAGGAACTCCTTCCCGGTCTCCCACCTTGGGTGGTAGTGACCCAACTACTTGAACTACCACCCTCTCCTTCTCCAGATGCAGACCAGCAGGAAGCTGGATTCAGAAGCAGAGCCAAGACTTGAACCCAAGAACTCAGATACAGGACACTGTATATCCCTCCATGCACCTTAACCACCACACCAGATGCCTGTACCTTAACGTACAGATCCACAGCCCTATTCTCTGATTCTGCTGTCCCTGCAGCCAAGTAGGGTCCCAGAAGCTGCCTTTTCAGCAGGCGGACAAGAGGATCTAACGCTTCTGTTTTTTTGGCCACACTTTCAGAAATACTGTGATAAATCAAACCAGCAAGTATAAAATTGTTATTGGAGGCAGGTTTAGTGTGTTGGGCCTGGAGTCCAAAGGCTTAAGTGAAATCCCAGCTCTGCCAATTTCTAGACCTGTGACCTTGAACAATAAATAACCTCCTCTGTTAACCCCTGGTTCCTTCATGTTCCAAGGAGTTGACAACCCCAGCCTCACAGGATTATGAAAGTTGAACAAGACCACATAATAAGCATTCCTACTTTGGTCCTTCGTTCATGGAACTCGAAATTAAACATCCACTGCTTCTAGAACATGATGTCACAATAACAGATCCCAGGCAAAAGATAATGTTTGGCACCTGTCGTTTTTGTTGGGTTTTTTTTTCCTCCCCTCAAGATTTATTTATTTATTTTGAAAGAGTTACAGAGAGAGACAGAGATTTTTCATCTGCTGGTTAACTCTCTCTCTCTAGATGCCACAACAGCTGGCACTGGGCCAGGCTGCAGTCAGGAGCCAGGAGCATTGCCCAGGCCTCCCACATTGGTGACAGGGGCCCACATACTTGTGCTGTCTTCCTCTGCCTTTCCCAGGCCAGTTAGCAGGGCGCTGGAATGGAAGTGGGGCAGCTAGGACATGACCCAACATCCATCCATGTGGAATGGCCGCAGTGTTAGCCCCCTTTTTTGTTGATAGCTTGTGAGAACTTCGATTTTTTTTCTTTTTTTTTTCTAAGGTTTTATTTATTTTTATTGGAAAGTAAGAGTTACAGAAAAGAGGAGAGACAAAGAAGAAAATCATTCATCCACTAGTTCACTCCCCAAGTGGCCACAACAGCTGGTGCTAAGCTGATTGAGCCAGTGTTAGCTTCCTAAAGAAGCCAGGAGCTTGTTCCAGGTCTCCCATGTGGGCCCAGGGTCCCAAGGCTTTGGGCCGTCCTCCACTGCTTTCCCAGGCCACAAGCAGGGAGCTGGATGGGAAGGGAAGTGGGGACACCAGGATTAGAACCAGTGCCTGTATGGGATCCTGACATGTGCAAAGTGAGGACTTTAGCCACTAGGCTGTTGCACCAGGACTGCTCGTGAACTTTTGAAGTATGCATGGAGAGCCAGAAGCCCAAGATTATGAGGGTGTTCAGATTTTCGTATTATTTCCCAGCATACCGAAAAGAGGGAAAAGAATGTGTTAGTACATTTGTTAAATCCGCCATTAGTGACTTAGGAGAAACTATGGAGAATGAAACTAAGTACTCACACTGCTCAGTGCCAAGTGTGTCACGTACCAGGCGCTGGGAATCTTATCAGTAAAACAAAGAATGGGAAATAGTCATGTTTTCAAAAAGGAAGAAAACGAGATCCTGGAAAAAGTACATTGAATGACCTTTCTGATTTGACTTCTTTGCAAAGTTCTGCGCAAATGACGGCACAGCCGAGTTTCTCTCTAGGCTCCAACCTTGGTGAATGAGTGGCTCATTAGACTTGACTTCTTGTTCTCTCTGGCTCACTCGTCACCAGTCTCTATCCTGTGTCTCTACAGGGCATTTGACAGTAAAATTGTAGGAGGGGAAATCCTGAAAAAAAAAAATCAGACACAAGCTCTCAACATTCCCAGTAAGATTCCTAAATGCCTTGATGAAGGATTGTGTGGAGGTGAAGGCATGCAATTGGAGCTCAGCAAACCCTGCTCTTGACCTCAGTTCCTGTACTTCTCAGCAGCGTCAGCTTGGGCTAATTACCTAGCATCTCCAGGCGCCCCTCCCGCTGCCTGTGCCATGGGTACTCTTGAGAAGTTGTTACAGGGACTAAAGTTAGATAATGACTAGAAAAGCCCTGGGTAGCCTGAAAGTGTTTTATAAACATTCGTTGTTTCCTGGGATGATAGATATGCATGATGGACGTCCTGAATCACGTCTTTACTCCTTTGACCAAGCATCTGCATACCTGCCCATTCACAATGTGATTGGACAGTAGATAGGATACGGGCACAGAGCCTTTCCTGTGTGAGATGCACTGGGGGTCACAACCAAGGGTTCCCTCTTAGAGGAGAGTGAACGCCCTGTTGAGGATGTGCCTGGAGTAAGGATGACCAGAGAACCACTGGCTGGAGAGCTGCGAGGCTGGGAAGTAACCTAAGAGAGCAGAGGATAGGATTGTTCCTGGGGACAGCCTTACATGGCAAAGTCAGGAAGTGGAGCGGGGCAGGAGGTGGCCAGAGCACCCTCCTGGGAAGCTGAAGCCAGAGCCCCAGGGTCCTGAGTGTTTCCGCTTGAAGTTTTTGCTGTTGGAAAAAGTGTGAGGCGGTGTTTACTCTAAGTCAGGTGACTTCTTTTTAAAAGATTTATGTATTTATCTGAAAGGCAGTTAGAGAGGAAGAGAGACAAACACATCTGCCATTCGTTAGTTCACCCGCTAGTCGGTCACAGTGGCCAGGGCTGAGCCAGGAGTGCAGAGCTTCTTCTACATTAGGAGCTAGATAGAAAGAGGAGCAGCTGGGTTTCAAAAACCTATGTGAAATGCTGGCATCACAGGCAGAGGCTTCACTCGCTATACATGGGACTTCTTTTTCTTGTACATTTATCACTTTAAAAAGTAGCATCTCTTGGGCCCGGCGTGATGGTGCAGTGGTTAAGATCCTCGCCTTGCACGCCCGGGATCCCATATGGGCACCGGTTCTAATCCCGGCAGCCCCACTTCCCATCCAGCTCCCTGCCTGTGGCCTGGGAAAGCAGTCGAGGATGGCCCAAAGCTTTGGGACCCTGCACCCACGTGGGAGACCCGGAAGAGGCTCCTGGCTTCGGATTGGCATAGCATCGGCCGTTGCACTCACTTGGGGAGTGAATCATCGGACGGAAGATCTTCCTCTCTGTCTCTCCTCTCTGTATATCCACCTTTCCAATAAAAATAAAATAAATCTTAAAAAAAAAGTAGCATCTCAGGGGTGGACATAGACAGTTAAAAACACTGCTTGGGACACTTGCATTTCATAGTAAACGGACCTCAGGTTCAATTCCCAGCTCCACTCTTGAATCTAGCTTCCTGTCAGTGCACGCCCTTAGGAGCACCAGATGACAGGGACCCAGGTGTTTGGTTCCCTGTCATCCACCGGGGAGATCTAGATCAAGTTCCTGGCCCTCAGCTCCTGCCTGGGCTGCTCAGCTGTTGTCAGCTGTTGAAGAGTAAACCAGCAGATGAAAGATTTCTGTCTGTCTCTGTCAATCTCTGGCTTTCAAACAAACAAATCAAATGAATAACCTTTTTTTTTTTTTTAATTGAAGTTTCAGGCGTCCCCATTCTGGTGCAGTGGATTAAGCCACTGATTCCAGCATCCCATCAGTGCTGATTCAAGACTTGACTCTTCCACTTTTGATCTGGCTCCCTGTTGTACATGGGAAAGCAGTGGAGGATGGTCCAAATACTTGGGCCCCTTGTCACCCCATGGGGAGACCCAGATGGGTTTTTTGACTGTTGGCTTCACCTGGTCCAGCCCAGTCATTAACAGCCATTTGGACCCCTGAATCCTTGTTGGAGAACTGGACAGAGTTCCCAGCTCCTGGCCCCTGCCTAGCCCAGCACCAGACATGGAGGCCATTCAGGGAGTAAGCCAGCAGGTAGAAGAACTCTCCATCTATAACATCACACTGCCTTTCAAATAAATAAAACAATTTTTTAAAATATTTGTTTATTGGAAACGCAAAGAGATATCTACCCACTGATTCATTTTCTAAATGCCTACAACAACCAGGGCTGGGCCAGATCGAAGCTTGTACCTGGAAACTCAATCTACATGAGTGGCAGGAACCCAAGTTCTTGTTAATAGGGTACAGCATTAGCAGGAAGCTGGGGTTGGGAACAGAGCCAAAGTTAGACACTTCTATATAGAAACCTAAGTGTCCACGCAGCACCTGTCTCTGAGGCTGGCATCTCACCCTGGACAATTTCAGTTTCAGTACTCGGGATCTACCTCATGATTTTTTTTTCCTAAGCAGCAGAATCACATCCTATTGTACAGTTGTGTGGTTGTATTTGGCCCGCCTCCCTTTAGAGACAATGGATTATTCCCGATCTTTCTGCGTGAAGCTGTGCTACACTGCACACACATCTGTTCAATGGTTAGATATTCCTCGGGGCAAAAATTTGCAACAGTGAAACGGCTGGGACTGTCATTTTTAGAAAGACTAAACATAGCAGGCTACTGCTGCTGTCCCTACCACTTGAAAAGCCGGAAGGGAGAGTGGTGAGATGAGGGGTGGCCGAGCTCACCTTTCAGACAGAGCTTGCCTCCCTGACTGAGTCCTCCCTGCCAACAGAGGGCCTCACATGAACACAGCCACACTGACCAGCGATGCAACCAGAGCCGCTGACTTCAGAGGCTAGGGTGATTCAACAACCGGCCGCTTCTCACTACCCCAGAGGCCACCGTGCCTCTAAGGCTCCACAGCTTGGTTGGTTCCGAGGAGTCCATTCACTAGGCTGCCTGCCAGGTTTCCAAAGCTTACGAAATCTGCAGGAGATTAGCACCTCTCCTGCCATTTTTATCCTGACCGGGGCTGCCAGTTCAAGGATCCCCGCAGTTTGCCTCTGGCAGCCGTAAATGCTTGAGACCTCTGCCAGATGCTTGGGAAACCCAGAAGAGCAGTCTGCCATCCAGGGCATCCATTGCTAAGGGCAGGAAGGGACTAGCGTAGGAGATTAGGTGGGTTGGGAAATACACCCTCCAGCATATGGCTTTTCACCTCCCAGTTCTAGATGGTGAAGTTGGCCCGGAGGAACTGCACACTTGGGTCTAAGCAGCCAGCGGCTTATCATATGCAGTGATCAATCCTTCAGAGGTTCCTCCTGGAGTCTGGATTTATAGGGGTCAAGTGAATTCCACCTGGGCGGGGCTTCCATTTCAGCTTAGGACACGGAGAGAAGGTTTGCTCCTGTTCCGGGAGGCAGGAAGGGGGTGGGGTTGGGTGAGGTTGGGTTGTAGTTCTCAAGGCATTGCAAACTCTTCTCCCTTACTCCCCCAGCCAGCCACCCACCACGTCCCTTTGTAAGGGGAGTTGGAGGTGGGGGTGCAGAGAAGAGAACGCCCCAGCCTCCTGCTCGCATTCCTAGACACCGACTCACTGTGCCCGCCGCCACTGGAACAGCAGAGCTGTGTGAAATGTCAAGAGGAGTTATGCTCACAGGTCCCCCAGCCCCCGGTCGCTCTGTGGCTTGCCTTTTCTTCCCCATCTGCAACTGCGTTCATCAGATGGAAATCAGAGGATGCAATTAGAAGATCATTTGCTAATTCCAGACCAATTTGGGACTAATTTTGGGGTGGGGGCGTGGGTAGGTGCTCCTTCTTCCCTGATCAAATTGCAGAAAACCCGAACTTGTGTATGAATGTGTGTGTTTAAGAAAGAAAGAGCTCTGTGGCTAGACGAGAGCTCTCTCAGATCTGCAAACAGGCAAACCCGTTGTATATTGTCCATCCCCTGGTTGTTGTCCCCCCCTCCCCCCCCACACACACACTCCATCCATTCCACCTCCCTCTGTGGCTTCCAGGCCAGGATCCTGATCCCCCCTCAAAGCTGACTCAAGAATAAAACTCAGCTTTGAGATGCAAGGCAAACTGAGCCCCCCTCCCCCCCCCCAGCCCCTTGCATGCAGCAGCCTCATGGAACTGGACAGGGTTGAACCTGGAAGTTCTTTTAAACACCTAAGCAAGGCCCAGACAGAGGCAGGGACATGCTTAAAGGCCTCCTCATAGCCCATGGTAGTTGTAACAATAGTCTTAATGATATTAACAGCTAACATTTATCAACCCTTAATGTGTTCCAGACTCTGTGCCAAAGGCTTACACGCAGCAGTGCAGTGTCGCATTCAAACCCAGACAGTCTGGCTGCAGGCCCAGACCCAGCTCCAGTAGAGCATGGTGGAGCTCAGGCCATACTGTCTAGTTGAAGTTGACGTCTTCCTTACACAACTCACTGGGCGACCTCAGGCAAGCGATTGGCATCTGTAGCTTCACCTGCTCCCAGGGCTGCTGAGTTAGCGTGGGCAAAATTCAGGCCCACAAGGAGTGCCACAGGCGCAGCGTGAGCACCCGCACGGTGCTGGCTCCCCCCTCAGCCACCTGTGGGGCTTGAGCAACGTGCCTGGGGTGGCCATGGTTAGATATGTTTGTTCTTCATCGTTAGAGAGGCTGAGTTCTGTGGCTGTTAAACACAGGAGTCGTGGGGCAAACTAACCCTATGCCTATCTTTATATAGCCTGTGATTTAAAAATTTTTTTTCTTTTTACATTTTTAAAGGATTGTGACAGTGGGTGTGGGATACAAAAGCATGTGCGCTCCCACATGGAAATGAAATGGAATTTACATTTAGTTTTATCGAAACACAGTCATGAGCATTTGCATTTTATGCTTTTGCATCGTTTGAGCACAGAGGGGTCGCTGCAGTAAGGAGTTTGTTTTGTGGTCCTTGACAGGCACAGGGTCATAACCCCTGCTCCAGAATCAGGCTTAGTGGCTGTGAAGCCCAACCTCACCACTCACCAGCCGTCTGTCTTTAGGCAAGTGGACTCATACCCTCGGAACCTCAGTTGCCTCCTCTGGAAAATGGGAATGATAGCATCCATTCCAGATAGTAGCAGTTTAAATGTGCTAGATAGGAGCAGGCATGTCGCATGGTGGTTGAGACTCACAGTCTCGTCCCGTGGGGCAGACCCAGCTCCTCCACTTCTGAACCACCTTCCTCCTAACGCACACTCGGGGAGGCAGCAGAGGATGGCTCAAGCACTTGGGTTCCCTCCACCTACATGGGAGACCCAAATTAAGTTCTAGATTCTTGGTTTTAGCTTGACGCAGCCCAAGCCACAGTGGGCATTTGGACAGTGAGACCCATCAGATGGAAGAGCTCTTGCCTGTGTCTCGGCCTTCTAGATCAAGTAGAAAGAAAAACAAAAACAAAAGGATGTTAACAAGCACTTAACACAGGGCTCAGAACAT
Source organism: Ochotona curzoniae (assembly GCF_017591425.1). Lineage (NCBI taxonomy): Eukaryota > Metazoa > Chordata > Mammalia > Lagomorpha > Ochotonidae > Ochotona > Ochotona curzoniae. Next base: position 7,103,369 of record NW_024467101.1, on the reverse strand, counting down.
ATTAAGTGCTAAGTAAAGTGATAGCTTATGAATGAACAAGACACAAATCCACTCTCATCATGTGCATTGACGTGCCTGTGCATAATTGGAGGATGGGAAAAGGCTCCCTTTGGCACTCATCACCGACATTTCTGCCATAGTTTGCTGTGAGAGCAGCTACAAGGTAACTTCTGACTCTTCATAGTGGGGAGGGCTGTGTGCATGATGAGCACCAGCCAGAGGTGGTGGTGTTTCTCCCAGTCTCCTGCAGCAGCTCCCTGCAGATAAGGAGATGTGGCACTTTTTCGTGGTAGGCGCCAACTTGGCCATCCTCACAGCCAGGGTTCCTTAAGAGGGCTTCCATTTGGGCCTGGCATGGTGGCCTAGTGGCTGAAGTCCTCACCTTGCTCATGTCAGGTCCCATATGGGCGCCAGTTCTAATCCCAGTGGCCCCGCTTCCCATCCGGCTCCCTGCTTGTGGCCTGGGAAAGCAGTCGAGGACAGCCCAAAAACCTCGGGACCCTTCACCCGTGTGGGAGACCCGGAGGAGACTCCTGGGTTTGGATTGGCTCAGCTCCGGCCATTGCTGCCACTTGGGGAGTGAACCAGCAGATGCAAAATCTTCCTCTGTGTATCTCTTTCTCTCTGTAGATCTGCCTTTCCGATAAAAATAAATAAATCTTTTTTTAAAGGGGGTGGGGGGCAACCTAGGCTCCATTCTGTTTGTAGACGGGAACTTTGAAGCTGTAGCTCTGGAGTCATGTGGTCCTACATTTAAACTCCAGCCCTAGGAGGCAATCATCTAGTGTAGCAGTTTAGTCGTCCCCATGGGACACCAGCATCTCATATCGGAGTGCCTGGTTCCCGTCCTAGCACCTTCACTTGCAATCCAGCTTCCTGTAATGTGCATCCTGGGAGGCAGCAGGTGATGGCTCAAGTTACCTGAGTCCCTGCTACCCATGGGGGAGACTCAGCCTGTGTCCCTGGCTCCTGGTGTCAAGCTGGCCCAACCACAGTTATCATCTGTGAACCAGAAGGTTGAAGATCCTTTGCAGTAGAATGAAAATAAATTAATATTAAATCAGCTCTGGCCCTGCCACTGAGCAACTTCTTGACTCTGGCATGACTTACATGATCTCTCTGCCCGCAGTCTTTGCCATATGGAGATGGGAGTAGTAGTCTAGCATATTTCCATGTACCTTGTATCCTCAGCTGCAGCTCATTAGTGGCAGCCACAAACAGCCAGCTCTAGGGAGCAGAGGGAGGTAACGAGCAGAGCACCCTGGGCCTAGGCAGGGCAGATGCCAGGTGGCATCTTTGGGGACGGGTCTCTGCACCTGGCTCTGTCCTATCAGACATCCCATGCCTTTGGGTTGGGGGTGTGGCTGTGCCAGGAGCTGGTATCCTGTGCTTCTGCACATCTGAGCAATTACTGTCCTAGGCGCTTGTCAGGCTGGGGATATTGGGAACCAGGTACTCTCTGCCTCTCTTGCCTGCCCTACCCTGGAGCCCAGCCTGGGGCGGGGGCGATGGACAAGCCTGGGCCCCAGTTATTGTCTGTGGCGCCTGCCTGCAGCCTTGCTCCAGCCCAGCTCCACCCCTTTGCCTGCAAGGTCTATTTCCTAACAGCTGCTCCAACCACACACCTCGGTTCCGCGAGGAGCCCCTCCTCTTCCTCCCTCCCTCCCTCATTCAGGGGTGGGACTGGAGAAGAAGGCTAACTTGACAGCAGTGCCTCTTTCTTAGCTAGTCACCGGCCTCAGCCTGAGAACGCCTCTGTGTGTGTTTGTGTGTGTGGGTAGCCTCCGCAGAGAGGTGGTTCTCCCGCAGTCCCCGGGTGGCGGGGAAGCCAGCCGGAGCTGCCAAGAACCCGGCAGGAGCCGGGGCCAGCCATGAGCCCCTGCAAGAATTTGCCGGGGAGCGAGTGGCCTGGAGTCCTCTTGCTCCTCTGGCTCCGGAGGGAGAGGTGAGCTCCGGGCAGCCTGCCGGCCTGCCTGCCCACCCACCCACAGCCAGAGGTGTCGAGGAGCCCTGCTGGGCCTGTCATGGTGGCCGCCTGCAGCCTGGCCGAGGCACTCCCAGACGGGTTTGCAGCTGAGCCTGAGTGTCTGGTGCGGGAAGAAGATGGGGAGTTACTTGTCTGTCCCCGCGTACTTCACCTCCAGGGACCCCTTTCGGTGAGTTGCTGCTCTCTCTTCCCTGTCTCCTGGAAACTGCCTCTCACCCTTCACCTCTCCCCCTCAGACAAGCCGTTCTGCCAGGCACATCCGGCCTGGGACAGGCTCCCCAACTAGGTCCTGGAAACAGTGAGGTGAGGGATATGGGTGACTCTTCTCCCCTCCCCAGACACATCTGGAGGGCCCTCCAGAAGATGCACCCCAACCTTGTGTGTTCTTGCTGTTACTGCTTTTGGGGGGCGGGGCGGCAGAACACAAGTAAGGCGCCCTCCTACCAGCAGCTCTTACTTACCTGCAGGCCATGCCGCCTGCCCAGGAATTTGTCCCAACAAGCAGGACGGGCAGGTTCTGCCAAAACGTGGAAGACCTGGGTGTGGGTCGCCTGGTACACAGTAGGGCTCCTATAAATGTTCTCTTAATGGCAGGCACCTTAGCCTCTGACCCTGAAGGGTTTCTGGGCTCCCAGGTGAGCATGTTTGGGATGTTTAAGGGGGGCAGCGCTTGCGAGCCCCAAGACAGCATCCCAGTGTGTCTGAGCTGCTGGGAGGAGGGTGGGGTTGTCTGTCTGAGGGAGGTACTGGAACTTCCCACCTGTGACCTGGCTTTCTTTGCTCACCTGCCCCAGGGGGTTTCTGGCCCTCTGGGTCCCTGTCTGGGGTGGAGCTTGGAGTTATTCTTTGGGAGCAGTCTGTTGTCCCAAGGGCCACCTCCACCAGCTCAGAGGTCGCAATCAGCTTTTGCTTCTGGCTTCCCCAAGCCCAGCACAGCTCTCCTGTTGCTGCTACTGGGGTGCCTGGTCAGGTGGCCGGCCCTTAGCAAAAAAAAAAAAAAGAATGCCATGTGGTTTCTGGGAATGGCTGGCCCCTGATGAGTGGTGGGAAAGCCTCTGAGCTGAGAGCAGGGAAGGGAGCGGGCGTCCATGCTGCTGACTCGGCCAGGCACTTTATCCTTTAATCTCTCCACAGCCTAGAGAGATTATAGATCCCCATTTTACAGATAGGCAACCGGTTTCAACAGAACCAACACGTGAGGTCTCCCTGGCCTGGCTCTTTCTGGCCTGGCTCTTTCTGAGTTTTCTCTCATCACTAGGCAGGGAACAGGGAGGGGGCGTTGCACCTTCCCTTCCCCCAGAATGTTTCTTCTCTGGTTTGGTTTTCATTTCTAAACTGAGAGCAGAAATGGGGACAGTTTGACTGAAGAGCCAGTGGAGGGAGGGAGGTTTTAACCACGTGGGGTCAAGATGCCAGGTGTTGAAGCAGTGTGCCCCCATCACCATTCCACCCCCTGGTTCAGGTTCTCAATTCCTGTTTCTCTTAATTGTGGGACAGGCAGTTTGTGCAAAAGGGTTATTCCTTTAAGGAGCCAGCAACACTGTATCCCCTTTTAATCTTCTGAGGACAGCACACAACCTTTTTGGGTGGGGATGGGGCCCGGGGGGTGGGTAGAGTATGGTAGCCGCTGAACTCTCAACCTGGCCAGGCCACCAGCATCGCCACTCCTGATCCTGCCATCTTTCTTCTCTTTGTGCCCAGCCCCCTCTGGTGAACCTGGTGACCTCCTCACCCCCACCCCCCATTAGCTCTGTTTGCCCAGCTGGAGTCTGGGGGCTACTGACTGGTTGACTTACTCTTAGTCCCTTCTCCCCTCCCCCAAGTATGAGACCACATTCCTAAAGGCCCTTCTGATGAGATAGCCTAAGCCGTAGGCCCTAGGGGCTCCGTGCCCAGGGAAGGGACCACCCAGACCTTGTAGTCTCCCAGGCATTGGAATCACTGGCTAGTCCCAAGGGAGAAAAAAAAAAAAAAGAGCCACTTACACTGCTGGTTGCTTATCCCCTGCCTGACCAGGTGCCTGTCCCATCCCTGGGACCTCAGTGTCCTCCCACTAGAGACTGTCAGGGCTACTGAATGGGGTGGAGTGGAGGGGCCCTTGCCAGAATCGGGGAAACAAATGAAGTCTTTGAGTCCCAGGTCCTTGGGAGAGAGAGTAGAAAGTCCACACAGGAGTTCTGAGGCTGTGGTTGTAAGGAAAAGTGACGCAACCAGATTCCACGGGGACATGATCAGGCGTGACCGTGTGAGGGAGGGAAGAGGGACCAGGGAGTGATGAATGTAATTTCTGTGCCCGACACGCCCCTGCCCAACAGGCCATGCTCCTCTGCAGGAGGGTCCCTCTAACTGTCCCCTTCCCGCTGCCCGTGCCATTGACATGTAGGGGTGGCGCGAGATCACAGATGCATTCCCAAGGAAGGAAACACCTCAGGTTGAAATTTACAAACACACACAAAGGCAAATGAGGGAATGACTTTCATCAGATGCCCTGATTGACTGAGCTTGGTTTTTACACATCATCTCAGAAGGGAAACAAGTGCATCTTTGTACTTTAAAACAGTCCATGTTTAAAGGGAGAAAAAAATTATTCTTAGTCCTGCCCGGCTCTAGCAGTGGCTCTTGGCAGCCACCTTGGGTCCTCTGGGATGTTTTTCTTCTCATCCGAAACCTAAACAATCTGGTCCTCATCCTCGGGGGCACTGAAGCTCTCCCTCACTCCCTCCCCCAGCCCCGCCTCCCCGAAGAACGGAAGCCCTATCTTTAACTGCAGCATGACTAGCCTCGAATGACTTGAAACTCCAGCCTTCCCGGCTCTGGGTTGGAACTGAGTCAACACACTCTGGTAACGCTTATTTCTTGCTGATCAGAGAGGCTCATTATCTGTTGGGTGGTTTTTTTTTTTTTTTTAAATAGGATAACAACAGATTCTGTAATAATTACAGCTTCATTGACAAGCTGTTTGAATCTGCAGGATCTACAAGAAGGTGCAGTAATAATCAAGGGATCTTAGGTGGTTAAAAGGCAGGGCTGTGGTGAGCCAGGGAGTCCCCTAGGTCCCTCTCACAGTCACCCTTTCAGGCCCCGGAGCGGGGCAGTTCATCCCAGCCTAGGCGCACCTAGGCTGTGGAAGAGGGTGAGAAGTGGAAGAAGCTATGGTGCAGCTGGGCATTCACACCAAGCAAGGCTGAGGTTGAACATCCAGCCCGTACTGCCACCAGAAAACTGGTATAAATCCACCGTAGCCATGGCCACTTCCCTCGGCCCTGTGAGGTGGCAGATTCACCTGTAAACATCTGATCTGAAAAGAACTCAGGTGTGCGTCGGGGCAGGCCTCATCTGGCTTCTCCCAGCGGGAAGCCTTGCCTGCTTCTTCTCACCCATGATGACTGCAGTCTGCCTCCCCAGGGACAGGAATCTGTTAGAATGAATTATGGTTTTTTTTTTAAGATTTATTTATTTTTATTGCAAAGTCAGATACACAGAGAGGAAAAGAGACAGAGGAAGATCTTTCGTCCAATGATTCACTCCCCAAGTGGCCACAAAGGCTGGAGCTGCTGCACCAGCCTGAAGCCAGGAGCCCAGAGCCTCTTCCAGGTCTCCCACACAGGTGCAGGGTCCCGATTGCTTTCCCAGGCCACAAGCAGGGAGCTGGATGGGAAGCAGGGCCGCCAGGATTAGAGCTGGTGCCCAGATAGGATCCCGGCATGTTCAAGGCGAGGACTTTAGCCGCTAGGCTACTGCGCTGGCCCCTAGAGTGGATTGACTTCTAATTGATAAAATAAATGGACCCTTTTAGGACAGTTCTTCTCTACTAACTCAATTGGGTTCTGTACCAAGAAACAGGGCAGTTTTGCACAGACCTGGGAGGCAAAGTCAAGTCAGGGAGGACAGAAAAGGAATTCAGGCTGGTCTTCCCCCCTGGGAGCCAGCCATCCTTTGAATCATCAATGCCATGGTTTAATTGTTCCAGACCCATCAGATTTTACCATTACTTGTGTACAGGTTCAGAGTCACCAAGTTCCTGGCTGAGGTGACAGGTGAACAGCTGAGGCCATCTGTGAGAATCTCTCCGTGAACCCCAAAGGACCCCAGTTTGATCTGAGCTCAGGGGGATCACCAGGGCTCTGTCCTCTTTGCCTCTATGTAGGGAAGAGGAGTCTGGGAGGTTGTACACCTGGACTCAGTCTCTTGGGAGGACAGATCTACTGCCGCCCAGCAGGTGTGCCCTCCAGTAGGCAGGCATGCCCTCGGGCCAGCAGCCTGAGCAGATGGATTTTGGCTTTCACTGGAAACTGAAAAAATCTAAAGCTTGGAGTGGGGTGGACATCCCCCTCCTTGACCTGGAGAAGAACATTCAGTAGCCGTGACCTCTGAGAATCTTGTAGGGGGGCGTAGGCGGCATCGTTGCAGCGTGGTACCTTCCATTTGTACAACATGTTCCGAGTTATTAAAGGAACAGACCATCAGGGGCAGAGCGCTGTGGAGTGAGTGACAGGGAAGGGGAAGAGTGAACCGTGCTGTGTAATTCTCCATCTAGAAGTTAAAGGAGAATCACTGCGGAGCAGTAGCACCTGAAAGAACTTTCTTCTGCCGTCAGGTGTCCTGGCTTCCTGGATTTCACAGCCGTGAGGAGGGGCTCGTCCCTCCAGGGGTGTAGGCAGTGGAGATGGCTTCCTCACCAAGCATTCTTACGTCCAGAGTTTCCATCTTTTACATTTGAGCAGCTTTGCAAGCAACTTAACCTAGGATTCTGCTTTTTCAATCTTCTGGTCTTGAAAACCAGAATAAACTTAGGTGGCTATGGTCAGATTAAAGATAAGACAGCTCACATGGTGCCTGGAATATACCTGGTATCCAAGCAACAGTCACTGTTAAGTGGTTCAGCTAGAATGCCAAAACCTGCCTTGACAACTTCTCCAGTGACCTAAGGACACACAGCCGTCCCTCTTGTTTTGTCCTTCTTGTTCCTCAAAGGCATCTGCGGCTGCAGCTCTGGGCACATACAGAGCTGGCCAGGCCCCTCAAAGGCATCCCTTGACTCAGATACATGTGTGCGTGGATAATGCCCCTCCCCGGCCGAGTGTTCTTCCCAAGCAGGCCGGCACGGCTGTCTCCTGCATGCCTGCGCTCGTTTCTCTCCCCGCTCCCCTTCTTGGGCCTGGCCAGGGCTACTTGCAGTGAACAAAAGCAGGATATTGGCAATAGAAAGGAGGGTGTGTTCTGGTGCTGCCATGCCCTGCAGCGTACATACCATTGTGAAGGCGTCACGGAACCCTGGCCTGCAGTGGTCGGTGCAGACAACGACGTCTGCACCAACTTTACTACTGCTCTCCAGAAGAAGCTGGGATGTGGTGACCAGGAACCACAGAACACTTGTCTTCTCACCCAGGCTTGCCGGTTCTTGCCATTTCTGTGGTTTTCCTATTTGGAGACACGGGCCAAGTCAACCAGCAGTACATGGGGTACCACCTCTGTCCTCTGGGAACACGCTGAGTAGTGAACATGCTCACTCAGACATTGCGTGTCAGAAGGTAGGAGGCTAGAAGGAAGCCAGCCTCCTGGCCCCGGCGCTGGCAGTCTTCTGCTGGGCACCTTACACTCACTCAGAGCCATAGCAGGAAAGTGGGTAATGACATTGCCATTTCACAAATGGCAAGCAAAGAGGGGGCTGGCCCCACATCCTTCAGATAGTAAGAGTAGGGCTGCTGTGATTTGTACTTCAGTTCAGCTGCACAGAACTGTGGGATCTAGGGTGTCATCTGTCCTCTCATTTTGCATGTTGGGGGTGACTTAGCCTAGAAACAGAAAGGGGCTTGTGCAAGGGCATACAGCGCCCAAGAACTTGACCCCAGATCCATCTCTCAATGCAGGCTTCATCCAGAGTGCAACTTATGTTCCAAGGGTTTGAGCTAGGTGCCTGGAACAGTGTCTGCACCTTTGCCTGCGCTGGTCTCACTATCCCCAGTACTTGACTGACATTTCATAGCCATACCCTTCTCACCCTACCCAGTCCTCAAGACCCCATCACTCAGAATGCATAGGACAAATAGGAATGAGTTGTTGAGTCCTCCGGAAGCATAAATGGATTCTCAGGGTCCTGCCCTCTCTAGACCTTGTGCCTCAGCCACTTCAGCCTGTTCCTGTCTCCCACCTGTGCCTCTTGCTATGCTCAGAATTGACACGCTCACTCTAGCCTCTCAGCTTGCCGTGTTTTGTGTCTTCTTCAACTCTTTGTACTGTCTTACAAGATGGGCTAGAGAACTTGGTGTCTCTCTCTTAACATCTACCTAGCGATCTAGGTAAATTGCCTAGCGATTTATTATTGTAATAATATACTCCCCTAGCAAAAGACGTTCTTATCCATGAACTTATTCAGTGCTCACAGTGATCCTTTGTAGTCCAGGGCTGTCAGTTAGTGAGAGGAACTGTGTAAAGCTACACAGCTCGTGGCATTTGTATGATTATGAGCATTTATTACGTTCCTGCTACATGAGCTGCCTGTCCTTTCAATACATATTGTTTCATTTCTCGCAACAGACCATTTTACAGGTAAGGAAACCGGGTCAGACAAGTGCAGGATCTTGCCAAAGATGACATAATCACCAAGTGGCAGGGTTCAAGCCAAGAGGCAGCTCCAGCTCTGCCTCTCGGGGGCAAGAACGTGGCCAGCCTGAGAGATGCACAGCCTTGGCCACAAGAAGAGGGGGTATTAACTAGAAGGACAGAGGGTATCGGGGCTCCAGGCCTGCTGGAAAGCTCAGAAGGAAGGAGGAGGGGTGTGTGCTGACAGCCTGAGAACACACTTGACCCAGCCAGCTGGTGGACCTTTGCAGACAAGCGATGAGAGAGAAGGGACCCTTTGTATCTCATAATGACATCCCACCGGGTGCTGTGGCAATTTGAGTTTTTTTCTCCCTTGCTGTTTTCTTTTGAAAAATGTTAAAAGCAGAAAAGTTGAAAGAGTGGATCCAAGAATACCCATGTACCCTTCACCTAGATTGATGATGTTACTAACTTTACGTCGTCCCCCACCCCTTATTTATGCTTGCAGAACTGTTTTAGAAGTCTGTCACATGCATCTTTACGTACTTTAAATATGTTTCTCCTAAGAATTCTAAATAAAGGATCATCAAAACCAGTTGTAAGAAAATCAGCAATCATTTCACAGTATAATCTAACATGTATGTAGTTCCTTAATTCTAAGAAAAAGTATCACTTATTGGCTGTTTCCTTTTTCACCCTAATACTGAGTTTAAGGTTGAGGCATCCCATTTAGCCACTGTCTAGGCTCTTTAAAACGGTAGTCTGGGGCTGACACCGTGGCATAGTCTATTAAGCTTCTGCCTGCAGTACTGGCATTGCAGAAGAGTACTGATTCGAGTCCTGCCTACTGTACTTTCTTTTTTTTTTTTTTTAATTTGATTTTTATTGGAAAGGCAGATATACAGAGAGAAGGAGAGACAGAGAGGAAGATCTTCTGTCCAATGGTTCACTCCCCAAGCGGCCGCAACGGCTGGAGCTGAGCCAATCTGAAGCCAGGAGCTTCTTCCGGGTCCCCCACACAGGTGCAGGATCCCAAGGCTTTGGGCCATTCTCAACTGCTTTCCCAGGCCACAAGCAGGGAGCTGGATGGGAACCGGGGCTGTCTGGATTAGAACCCGGCACCCTTATGGGATCCCAGTGCGTTCAAGGTGAGAACTTTAGCCGCTACACTATCACATTGGGCCCCTACTGCACTTTCAATCCAGCTCCCTGTTCATGTGCCTAGGAAAGCAACATAAGATGGTCCAAGTTCTTGGGCCCCTGTGCCTACACGGGAGACTCGGAAAAAATTAAGCTCCTGGCTTAGGATTGGCCCAGCTCTACCATCATAGCCATTTGGGGAGTGAACCAATAATTAAAAGACTTCTCTATTTGTCTTCTCTTTGTCACTCTGCCTTTCCTCAAATGAGAAAATAACAAATAAATCTGGAGGTGGGGGAATCTGTGCTCCCCTCACCCGCCTATGACATGAACTTTGTGGAAGACTGGGCTGAGTGACCACATTCTGTGCTTGCCTAATGAGTTTCTTTGTGCTTAATCTGTTTCTGGCAGGAATACCACATCAGTAATGCTGTTGGTTTTGGAGAGGTGTGCGTGTGTTAAAACTTAATTCTTTTTAAAAAATATTAATTTTCTTTTTTTGAAAGGCGGAGTTATGTGGAGGGGAGAGAGAGCTCTTCCACGCACTGATTCACCTTGCAAATGGCCGCAACAACCACGGCTAGGCCAGACAGAAGCCAGGACTAAGAGCCTCGTCCCCGTCTCCCACATGGGTTTAGTAGTCCAAGCACATGGGCCGTCTTCCGCTGCTTTCCCCGGGTGCATTAGTAGGGAGCTGGATCAGAAGTGAAGCAGCTGGGATGTGAAGCGGTGTTGGCAGCGGTGGCAGTGGTGCCAGTTTAACCCACTACTCCATAGCCCTGTCCCAGATGGGAAGATTTCAAAGGATCTGCAGGTCTTTAAATGGGTAGGAGAAGGGATAGCATGAGTATATCGTGGGGACCCGTAATGCCTGCACTCCGCACACCTGAACGAGATGCACTGACTATTGTGTGCATTTTTGGGGGATGAGAGTAATGATATTCATAGAACAGGCCCAGCACGGTAGCCTAGTGGCTAAAGTTGTCGCCTTGTACATGCTGGAATTCCCATATGGGCACTGGTTTGTGTCCCCACTGCTCCACTTCCCTTCCAGCTCCCTACTTGAGGCTTGGGAAGGCAGTCGAGGACAGCCCAAAGCCTTGGGATCTTGCACCCTCTTGGAAGACCTGGAAGAGTATCCTGGCTCCTGGCTTCAGATTGGCACAGCAGCTTTAGCTGTTGCGGTCACTTGGGGAATGAATAAATGAATGGAAGATCTTCCTCTCTGTTTCTCTTCCTCTCTGTATGTCTGACTTTCAAATTTAGTAATAATAATAATGATGATGATGATGATAATGAAAGAAACTCAAAGGGCCTCAAGGCCCTAAGAGGTTATTTTTATTACAAAGTCAGATATACAGAGAGGAAATGAGACAGAGAGGAAGATCTTCCATCCAATGATTCACTCCCCAAGTGACCACAACAGCCGGAACTGAGCCAATCCGAAGTCAGAATCCTGGAACCTCTTACAGGTCTCCTACACGGATGCAGGACCCCAAGGCTTTGAGACTGCTTGACTGCTTTCCCAGGCCACAAGCAGGGAGCTAAATGGGAAGCGGGGTTACCAGGATTAGAATCAGTGCCTGTGAGGGATCCCGTCGCGTTCAAGGTGAGGACTTTAGCCTCTAGGCCACCACACCAGGCCCTGCATTGACATCTTTAAAGGAAACGACACCAAGCTATAACTACTCTCCTCTGAGTCCTGGCCTTCAGAGTGGGCACTATTTCAGTGTCACTCGTGGGAGTCAGGGGCATCCCCTAGCCCCTGGCTCCAGGCACCCAGGAGGATTCCCGTTCTTGTCCTCACAGGTGTTCCGAATGCCAAGATTCCCTCACCAACTGGTACTATGAGAAGGACGGGAAGCTCTACTGCCACAAGGACTACTGGGCCAAGTTTGGGGAGTTCTGCCACGGGTGCTCCCTGCTGATGACAGGGCCTGTCATGGTGAGCAAGTCCCTCCGTCCTGTCCCGTTGGCCCCCTGCAAGAGCAGGGTTCCCCTGGGTGTCCCTAGGGTTCCTCGTGGTCATTCATGTTTTGATCTTTGCAACAGCCAGGGGACCTCTCCCTGTATTTTGATCCATTCTGACAGTCTGGTGTTGGGCGTGGACACACAGGCGGGGAGTAGACAGCACAGCAGGGTAGAAGGACCTTAAAGGAGGACGACACGTTGATGTGTTCAGTGGAATGGGCTTGCGGAGAGACTGCCTCCGCCTCAGTACATTCTGTAGACAGGCGAAGGGCTTTAAGCTGAGGAGGGACTGTGAACCTTCATGTAGCTAAGACCAGAGTAAATGTATGTCTATATGTATATATGTATGCATTGCAGTCTGAAATTTGTTTGGAAGCTCAGGAGCATGGTGTGAGAGGGTAGGTTTAGCTGAAGATAGATTTATTTTTATTGGAAACGCAGATTTACACAGAGAAAAAGAGAGAAAAATCTACCAGCCACTGGTTCACTCATTAAATGGCCGCCAACAGCTGCAGATGAGCTGACCCAAAGCCAGGAACCAGGAGCTTCCTCCAGGTCTCCCACATGGGTGTGGGGTTCCAAAGCTTTGATCCATCTTCCTATTGCTTTCCCAGTCCGTAAGCAGGGAGCTGGATAGGAAATGAAGCAGTCAAGACTCGAACCAGCACCCAAGTGGGGTACCAGCGCTTGCAGGTGAAGGATTAGCAAGTTGAGCCATCTTGCTGGTCCCAGAAATAGATCCTTGATTAAAGGTCGTCCACCCCCGAACCACTCTCACTCCAGGAGCAGCAATAATTCACTGCCTTCTCTCTTCTGACTCACAGGTGGCTGGGGAATTCAAGTACCACCCAGAGTGCTTTGCCTGTATGAGCTGCAAGGTGATCATCGAGGATGGGGACGCATACGCCCTGGTGCAGCATGCCACCCTCTACTGGTAAAAGGGGATCCTGTGTCCATCCTTCCCCATGGGAGTGACAAGCAGGTACCATGAACCAGAAAGAAAGACCTGCCATCAGAGCTCTGAATCCTTGTGACAAACATGCTCTTAGCCAGCCCTGTAACCCATGAGCAGAGTGACTCTCTCTGTCTTTTTTGCCTGCCAAGCCCTCCTGCGCCCTGCAAGCCTCCAAGAGGGAAGGCATAGTTGGGAAGACTCGGAAACGAGTTTAGATCGTGAAAGGCAGAGACTCCCTAGTGTTCACCCAGCTGCCCCATCCAACTGCCCCCCATCTAAACAGGAATCAGCCTGGGGCCTATAGACTGCACAGGAGCTCGGGCAGCACAGTTCTCACTCTTAGTCCAAAGCCGAGTGAAAGGCCAGTTCTTCCCAGCCCACCGCTTGCTACACTCTCAGAAGACTAGGAACATGACCAGGAAAGGGGTTCATGAGACCAACAGAACTGTTGTCAGCAGCCTCGTGGTGTGGGAGTGGGCAGGGTTGAGGCCAGAGGAGGCTTTTATTTGAGACTGCAAAATCTCAGCCCCCTCTGTGTCCCCTCCTCAGCGGGAAGTGCCACAACGAGGTGGTGCTGGCTCCCATGTTCGAGAAGCTATCCACAGAATCCGTGCAGGACCAGCTCCCCTACTCCGTCACACTTATCTCCATGCCGGCCACCACCGAGGGCAAGCGGGGTTTCTCCGTGTCTGTGGAGAGTGCCTGCTCCAACTACGCCACCACCGTGCAAGTCAAAGAGTGAGTATTTTGAGAACCCTGAAGCAGGGCTCTCTCTCTTTTTTATTTTCCTTAGGATTTATTTATTTTTATTGGAAAGGCAGAGAGAGATCTTCCATCTGCTGGTTCACTCCCAAATGGTGACAACAGCCAGCATCCAGGAGCTTCTTCCAGGTCTCCCACATGGGTGCAGGGATGCAAGGCTTTGAGCCAGTCTCACCTGCTTTCCTAGCACATTAACAGGGAACTGTCTGGGAAGTGGAACAGCCGGGATTCGAACCAGCACCCACATAGGATGCTAATGCTGCAAGCAGAGGGAGGGCTAAACTCTACTCCGGTGTCAGCCCCAAAACAGAGGTCCTTGAGCAGAGTCCAGAGATGGGCCTCGGAGGACTTAGAACCCCTAAGTCTAATGCACAGTGCCCTATAGCCCCTCTAACATCTTTCTACCTACTAGAGCCCACTGTATTATAACCCAACCTGGGCCTTGGTGCCCACCGTCCTCTCTGCCTGGTCTACTTCCTACCCGACACTGAATGCTGGAGGTGCTCACCTTCTAAGAGTCAGGCCTCAAAGCATGCTTGCCCTTTGAAGTGATCTGGCTTGATTAAGTAGACTAGTTTGCCTTGTTCGGTATAGCATGCCCAAGGGTCTGGAACAGCAGCTGGCATCAGTAGGTTTTGTTGGTTGCTTTTCTGTTTGGTTGGTTGAGTTAATGGAGAAAGAGGGAGAAATCGGAGTCCATCGTCAAAGTGTCTGGGTCCATCTGATGCCAGTCATGAGGCACCTGTCAGCAGGTGTTTACCCCGTGAATACTGAGTGTGCGCCCACTGTGTGCTAAATCCTAGGCTAGTAGTTGCAGTCAAGGTGAGAGGTACCAGTGTTGGGGACAGCAGGGAGGAGGTAAGGGGGTGGGAGTGGTTATGTTCTGGGCATAAGGAGAAGCATGCCGCCAGAGGTGGGAGTCTGGTGGGTCTAGTGTAGGTTGGGTGGTTAGAAGTAACCCGAAAAAGGCCCTTAAGCACGGAGAGCCTGGGATGTGAAGATCTTAAACAATCCAGTGAGGAGTTTAGGTGGCGAGGGGATGCATGCAGGTTAGTCTGTTTTAGAAGGAGCACAGGTGTGCAGGTTGGATGGAAGAAGGGAACCCCTAGACATGTAGAGGCAGGTTAGAAGACAACTGTAGTGATCCAGGTAAGAGATCTTGGTAACCATGGTGATGGAGAACCAGCAGGATTCTCAGGGATGGGTGGAGGCAGAGGGAGAAAGGGAGAGAAGGATGAGGGGAACTGCAAGTGGGGAAGTGGAGGTCCCAAGTTTGTGACTTAGGCCACAGGGTAAGCAATGAAGCCTTTGCCTGAGAGCATCCTGGGGCAGGCTACTGCCCCGTTCTGTGGGTGACGTGATCGTTTGTGTGGCCAACAGGGGCTTGGAGCCTTGTGAGCTACACTGCATAAGCAGAACCAGTCAGGCTGATTTGGGAGACAATGCCTTTGCCCCTTCTATTCTAGGGTCAACCGGATGAACATCAGTCCTAATAACCGCAATGCCATCCACCCTGGGGACCGCATCCTGGAGATCAATGGGACCCCAGTCCGCACTCTCCATGTCAAGGAGGTAGGATGTGTGGCCAGCCTGTCTGGTGGGGATGGGACGTGAGACCCACAGTGAGAAAAGCTATGGCCTTCACCTTTTCCCACCCCAACTCCACCCACATCTCTTCATCTTGGCCCTGAGCCCATGACCACTGGTGACCCTCTGTGTCAACACAGCAGGTTCCCAGGGAGGTAATGACCTGACAGATAGGGGAGGTGACAGGATGCCAGAGGCACTGGGAGGCCAGTGGCCACTGAAGGCCACCATGAGCCACATTGTGCTTGGATCATCCAGATTGGCGGTGGGTGGCTTGGGCCAGGGCAGCCCACTGGAGGAGCCGACCTTAACTGTGTTCTTGGCCAACAGGTGGAAGATGCGATCAGCCAGACGAGCCAGACACTTCAGCTGCTGGTTGAACATGACCCCGTCTCTCAGCGCCTAGACCAGCTGCGCCTAGATGCCCGGCTCTCTCCCCACATGCAGAGTGCCAGACACTCCCACACACTCAGCACCCTGGACACCAAGGAGAACCTGGAGGGGACGCTGAGGAGACGCTCTCTGAGGTGCCACCTCAGCCCCGGGGTGCCCCCTGTGTGTTCCCCAGTGAAGCCGAGCTGCTGCCTTTTGGAGGCCAGCAGAGTTGGGAGGGAAGCAGCTGGCCAGGGCAGGCTGTTGGGAGCTGGACTGCATCAGCTGCCTCTGTGGGGAGTCCCAGTTTGTAGCCAGGGTCTGTGCAGGCCCAGTTGTGTGACAGGCTACCTTAGAAACCAGAGGATCCGGCTCCATCCACTGAGCTCCTGAGTTAGCCGGGAGGCAGTGATGCTGGACCTGCAGGGCAGCAGGCCTTGTAGAGGCAGCATGGAGCCTGTCAGTGCCAGGCAGAGTAGAGTGTGCATGTGTGAGGAGTTGGACAGCTTTGTTCATCTCTTTAAGACTTAAGTTCGGGCACTTTACTTATTTATTTATTTTTAAAGCTTCACTTATTTAATTGGAAGTGCAGATCAGATTTACAGAGAGAAGGAAAGACAGAACCACTGGTTCACTTCCCAAATGGCTGCAACAGCTGGAGCTGCACTGATCTGAAGCCAGGAGCCAGGAACAACTTCTGGGTCTCCCACACGGGTGCAGGGTCCCAAGGCTTTGGGCCGTCCTCGACTGCTTTCCCAGGCCACAAGCAGGAATCTAGGAGGGAAGTGAAGCAGCTGGGACACAAACTGGCACCCATATGCCATCAGGCGTCTTCAGCTGGTGTTGGTCGGAAACAGCCTTCTCCACGAGAAGTTCCCGTTGTCACTCCTGGCCACTGCTCAGCCAGTGGAGTCAGTTAGTGGATTCAGTCCCTGCAACAAGAGACCCCGTGGTAGTGGCCAGAGTACTGCTCAGATAGGTGGAAGACCATCTCTCAGTAGAAGGGGAGAGCTTGACTGGTGTGCTCTGGTGGCACAGGCAGCAGGAGTCAGCGAGGCTGAGCAAGCCTCCAGGGCCGGATAGACCAAGAGCCAGCCAGTTTCTGTCTTCCACAGGGAGCCCAAGTCAAACAAGAGGCCAATACAGACAGAAGCCGGCAGGGTAATAAGTTCTCACCCTTCTTGTCTTGTCTTCACCAAGCCCAAGTAGCAGTTATCAGCCAATGTATTATTACTGGCTACTTTTGAAAAATATAGTGGCTTTCTTGCTAATAAAAAATAATAATAAATGCTCATCTTAAAATTCAGGAAATAGGGCCCGGTGTGGTAGCTTAGTGTCTAAAGTTGTCATCGCCTTACGTGCACCAGGATCCCATTGTGTCCTAACTGCTGTGCTTCCCATCCAGCTCCGTGCTGTGGCCTGGGAAAGCAGTCGAGGACAGCCCAAAACCTTGGGACCCTGCACCCGTGTGGGAGATCTGGAGGAGGTTCCTGGCTCCTGACTTCGAATCAGCTCAGCTCTGGCCGTTGAGGCCACCTGGGAGAGTGAATCAGCAGACAGAAGATCTCTCTGTCTCTCTTCCTCTCTGTATATCTGATTTTCCAATAAAAACAAATAAATCTTTTTTAAAAATTCAGGAAATAGGGGAAGGCACCAGGATGTGCAACATAGCATCTAAAATCCAATTTGCTCCTTGAGAAAATTTTGTTTCTAATTTGTTTATTTGAGAGAAAAATAAATAATGGTCATCTGTGTCGGTTCACTCCCTGAAAGTCTACGACAGCCAGGGCTGGGCCAGCACCAAAGCCAGGAAGCAGGAACTCAATGCAGATCCTCCTCGTGGGAGATGGAACCCTTCTTAACTTGCACCATTACCACTGCCCGGGGTTTGTGTTAGCAAGAAGCTAGAGCCAAAGTCAGGGATCTTTAAATTTTCTTTTAAAGATTTCTCTATTTTATTTGAAAGATTTACAGAGAGAGAAAGAGGAAGAGATGGAGAGAAAGAAATCTAACCACTGGTTCACTCCCCAAATGGCCTCAATGGCCAGAGCTGGGCAAGTCCACAGCCGGGAGCCAGGAGCTTCTTTGGGTCTCCCATGTGGGTGTAGAGGTCCAAGACCCTGGACCATGTCTGCTGCTTTCCCATCTTCAACCCGGTTTGTACCTGATTCAGAGAGATGCGGGAGATGATGGTTTTACCATCCACCCACAAGCATTCTGAGTGGGCAGTAACATCTAACGTGTTCTCCATATGAGAAATACACCAAGTTTCGGTTTTGAAGATGTTATGAGGCTTAAATAAACCCCTGGTGCCTAGCATACCCAAACAGCGTGTCAGTCATTAAGCAAACTTACCCCATCCCCCAGCAACAGCATCCAAATCCCAGAAGTCAAAAAGGACAGGTACCCAAGGCAGGTGCCTGCAAACCACCAATTCCCACCTTCACCCCTCACCTCTCCCCTCACCCTCAGGCGCAGTAACAGCATCTCCAAGTCTCCCGGCCCCAGCTCACCAAAGGAGCCCCTGCTGCTGAGCCGGGACATCAGCCGCTCCGAGTCCCTCCGCTGTTCCAGCAGCTGCTCCCAGCAGATCTTCCGGCCATGTGACCTGATCCACGGGGAAGTCCTGGGCAAGGGCTTCTTTGGACAGGCCATTAAGGTGAGCATGGGCAGCTGCGGCTTTGCTTTTCTGCCCCTCCCCTTATATCACCCCTGCTCTCATCCTGTGGACAGCCTTGCCCCATACTCTGTAGGACCTCTAGGCCACCGCTGTTACACCGAGCTGGTGGCCCTTTGAGACCCAGGTTGGGGTGAGGTACGCCTATGACCCTCCTGCCACCAGGCAGCCAGTGTAAGGTGCAGGCCTCGGTGCCCTGAGCACACAGGGGAATGGCTCCCACCTCCCTGGAGAAGGACCTCTCCAGGACTAACTTCTCTCTCTCTTTCTCTCTTCCTCCTCTTCCTTCCTCCTCTTTCTCCTCCTCCTGTGCTGAGAGCTGGGAGGGGGGGTCAGGTAAGCCATGTTTCTCAGCTTGTGCAGCTGGAGAATTCACCCAGCTCCCTGGTGCATGCCTGCGGCACGGACCCTCCTGTCCAAACTTCTGTTCACCCAAGGGACTCACCTCCTGTACCAGATGACCAGAGAGCCCAGCTTGGCTTGGCAGTGTCCCCTCCCCACGTCCCTTCTGTGGGTTCTCACCAGCCCTTCTACTCCTCCCCCTACCCCCGCCATCACTCCCATGCATGCCCAGCTCTCCGGGGAGAAAGGATATCCTTCTCTGAGTTCCCTGCTGCCCTGGGCTGTGCATCTTACACTCACCAGCTCCGTCTTCCCCCTCCGCCTCTGCCTCCCCTGGCTCAGCATGGCCTCCAAGGGCGGGGATGGCATAGGCCATCTCACACAGTTCTCCAGGGCTGTGTCCCCATCTCTGCATCACTCACGGTCGCCCTCCCCGTAGGTCACACACAAAGCCACCGGCAAAGTGATGGTCATGAAGGAGTTGATCCGATGTGATGAGGAGACACAGAAGACTTTTCTGACCGAGGTAGGGAGACAAGGAAGGGGCAGGGTGGTTGTGGGAAGAGAGAGGGCAGTCCTCAGAAATCAAGGCCTCGGCTGGGTGGGCAGGAGGAGACTCAGGTTTGGACTGAGCGCCCTGAGCAACTAGGCAGAGGAGAGAACTGGAGGAGCATCATCCCCACCCCTCTTCTACATCAGCCTAGTTATGCGTTCAGTGAACAAACACTGCAGATCACCGAAGCTGGGCACAAGGGACCCCCAGATCGTAAGATGTAGTGTTCAGGTTTGGAGGGGGTAGCTATGGTAGCACAACTCAGCATCATCGCCAACCACCAGAACACTGGGCCCCGCTCCCATCATAGATAAGCATGGTTGCCCAGATGAGGACCGAGAGGCCATCCATGTGTACGGGGTGATCTGTGCTCTCTGTGTGACCTTAGTCCTGGCCACATCCCAGGAGGGCAGGAGGGCAGCTGACACCAGTGAAGCCATATTCCCTAAGGGAGACATGCTGAGTTAACCCCCACCAACCCTGCTTGGCTTCCACCACCCACAGGTGAAAGTGATGCGCAGCCTGGACCACCCCAATGTGCTCAAGTTCATTGGTGTGTTGTACAAAGACAAGAAGCTGAACCTGCTGACTGAGTACATCGAGGGGGGCACACTGAAGGACTTCCTACGCAGTGTGGTAAGCACACAAGCACATGGTCACCCAGGACCTGGTGGGTTGTTGGGGAGGGAGAAGATACTGGGGGTACCACTGCGGTGTCCCAAAAGGACTGTGCTGGGTAGGACTGAATTCCCATGCGGTCTGGACTACATGGTGAAGCTGGGGGAGAACAAAACCCAGCAGCCTCTGACAAGCATTCCCCACCCCTCAGGACCCGTTCCCCTGGCAGCAGAAGGTCAGATTTGCCAAAGGCATCGCCTCCGGAATGGTGAGTCCCACTCAACACCTCACCTCCGCCTGGGGAGCCAGAGATGGGTGGGGGACGTGACTCCCAGCCGAGCCCTGGAGGACGGGCAGCAATTAGATCAAAGATGCCGGGCAGAAAGGCCCCAGGCTTGAGCTGATGACAGCATCCGTGACCTGGGAGGAGAAAGGAAGAGATGAGCTATGTCACCCAGGAAACAAACCGATCCCATCCAGACAGCTGACCAAGGGCTTTCTGTACTGAGCCAGTTTCTTCCTCACAACAACCCTGGTTCCCAGGCAGGAAGCCCAGACTAGAGAGGGACAGAGCCACAATCCTGTGCCGGTCAACCCGACCGCCACACTGCTGGAACAGGGCGTGCCTCAGGGTTAAGGTTAGTCCCTGTGTCCCCAGCCTAGGAGTCTGGACTATATTTAGAAAGCCAAGACAAATGTGGAAGAGTTCTCAGCAAGAAAGTTTGCGTGACCAGAGCCATGCCTGTGTTCACACATGAGTCGGGGCATGACCAGCAGGAGTCAGAACAGGGCAGCTGGCAATCGGGGAGGAACAGAAGTCAAGGGAGGGGCCTGGGAGAGTGGTGGTGTCACTTACCAGGCATTCCAGTGGTGTGACAGTGAAGGGGAACAGGTAGAGTGTTTGCTGAGTGACGTGCTGGCAAAACTTCTTAGCATCTGTCCCCACCCAGGGAAGGAAACTGGTGGGGAGGGCACCCACTGCCCATGCAGGCCTGGATCTGAGTCAAGTGCCCAGTGGAGCGGGAGATTTTTAGAGAACAGTGAAGACTTACACTGGCCCATGGTTGCTGAGCAGCAAAAGGATGGGCAGGATCTTCCAGCGGGTGGGAAGGGAAGTCCAATGATGAGGGGGACCAAGGGAGTGGAGGAAGAGGAAGGTCAGGGTCTGGTGGGCTTACAGGGCCCTTGGCTCGTGTTTCTGCTTGCAGGCCTATCTGCACTCCATGTGCATCATCCACCGGGATCTGAACTCGCACAACTGCCTCATCAAGTTGGTATGTCCAGCGTTCCAGGCCTTGGCCCGACCCTCCCCTTAAGGAGGGTGACTGTCCTCTGCAGCTTCCAGGCCAGAGATGTTAACCTAGGAGTTCTTCCCTTGCCCCTCCTGTTACTTCCCATACCCACATTAAGTCTGTAAGTTCTCAGAGCCAGCCAGACAGACACCTCCTGTCACCTGGTGAGCAGAAACACTTCAGAAGTTTCCTTAACTTTGTACCGTCCTCTGGTTTTGCCCCCATCACACTCCACATCACAAACTGGAAGCAGCTGCTTGCCGATCCCATTTTTTTTTTCAGCAGTGTCACCTGAAGACACAGCCCAAGGCCACAGAAGGAGTAGATTCTCAGGCACTCATGGGAGGCCAGCCTTCTCCCACCGCCTCTCAGACGTAGCTATACAGTTTGCTTTCTCCTGCTGACTCGCCATCTCGGTGGCTTCCCACAGGCTCTTGCCTCTGGACCCATACCAGATAAAATCACAACTCCTTTCCACGTGGCAGCCTCCTCACCCATGTCCCCATGGCTCTTCAAAGAGTTTCTGTCCCCCAGGTCCCTCTGACTGAGTGTGGCCACCTTAACTTTTCCTCTTCATCTTCGTTCTAGCCAATGCCTCAAATCTTTTAAGGAACAAAACAAAACAGGGAAGAAATACACACACACACACACACACACACTGACACGATCTCCGGTCCCACTTCAGAGTTCCACACCAATGGGCTGGGCACCTGCTGTACGCAGCCACCTGACTGTTAGAACTTCAAATGCCCAGCCTCACTCCCCCAACTGAGGCTCCCTGTGACCTTGTCCTCCCCTTCTCAGGGCCTCTCCCACCCCCAGGATCAGGCTTGAGAATGTCCCCACCAGGTCCTGACTCTAGCTGTCCTACCCAGGACAAGACCGTGGTGGTGGCAGACTTTGGGCTGTCGCGGCTCATAGTGGAAGAGAGGAAAAGGCCCCCAGTGGAGAAGGCCGCCACCAAGAAGCGGACCCTGCGCAAGAGTGACCGCAAGAAGCGCTACACAGTGGTGGGAAACCCCTACTGGATGGCCCCCGAGATGCTCAACGGTGAGTCCGGCAGGCCCAGAGCTCAGAGCCAGATGCTTGTCACATGTCGCCACACCAGGCTTCAGACATGCTACTCCTCCAAGCTCAGGCAGCCTAGGAACTGGTCAGGATCCCATCCAGGGCTTGGGTGAGTCCGGCTATGGCTTCTGTGCCGCAGGACTAAGCTGTTGCCGTTCGCTTCTGTGCTAGTCTCCATGCTAAGAATTGACATGTGCTGCCCCCTGGTGGACAATGCTCAAACCGGTCAGAAGTGTTGACAATAAGTTCTGGAAACAGGGTTAGGGCAGAAGCCTCAGAAATGATCTGATCTGACCCGGGGTATGTGTCCTGAATTTATTTATTGGTTTGTTTGCTCATTCATTCATTTTGGGGGGGAGGACGGATCTGAAATCCAGAGATGTTCATTGGTTTACAGCACACAGCACAGAGGAGCATGGAAGAACCCCACTGTGGCCAAGGATTCACTTGCCATGTAGTTTTGGCTTACAAATTGCAAGGTCTCTCCAAGGCAGCCCAGTCGGGGAAAGGCGGTTTGGAAAGAGCTACCGATCCAGGCAGCCTTTAGTGTAGGGCATTGCTAAGGGACATAAATATAACTGCCTCTTCTCCTCTGGGTTTCCCAAGGAAAGAGCTACGACGAAACGGTGGACGTCTTCTCTTTCGGAATCGTTCTCTGCGAGGTGAGCTCGAGCACAAAGACCCTGCCCCAGATGACAGGCTCGGCAGCTCTGTCCAACCCCAGAACCAGGCGTCTTGCCACCGCCATGAATGCGGCACGGGCAGAGAGAATGCCATTTCATGTCACGTCTTTATGGCTTCACCACAATGGGGTCTTATTGGTCACAAGAGAAAGACAGAGCAGAACAAATCTTTCTTATTTTCCATGAGGAAACAGTCTGAAAGGAGTGTAGCTTGCTCTGAGTAAAGGGCAGATGAACCTCAGAATGCCAACAGGACAGGCAAGGGACCGTTCACATGGCTGTCCATCCAGCTCCTAGGCCAGGAAGTGTTAGACACCACAGGGTAGAGTGGAAAGATTCCTGTCAGTAAGAGATTAGCAGCTGGTCAGCCAGGCATCATTCATCTCACACACACACACACATACACACACACACACACACACACATACCCTGAGGCTTCAGTAATTCCTCCAAACACATATTCTAAGAGAAAGAAAAGGAAAGGGGGTGGTTAGAATAATGAAAGAAATGATTTTTAAATTAAATTTAATTTTTTTAAAATATTATTTTGAATATTGTTTCAATAGTTGAGAAGGATGCAAGCCTATCTGGGTCTCCAGTTAGGGTGGGGAAGGTTGAGGTATGGAGGCAGGTGGGTGGGACAAATGTTTGTTTCTTTCTTTTTTCTCTTATGTCTGCTAAGAAGAAGGGGGCATGTTTTGTTTTGCTGTTTTATTTTAAGATTTTTTTTTTTTAATTTGAAAGGGGCACAGAGAAGAAGACAGATCTTCCATCTACTGGTTCACTGCCCCAATGGCCACAATGGCTGGAGTGGAACCAATCCGAACCCAGGAGCTTCCTCCAGTTCTCCTGCCTGGGTTCCCAAGGCTTTGGGCCATCCTCTGCTGCTTTCCTAGACCATATCTAGGGAACTGAATCAGAAGTAGAGTAGCCAGGAATTGAAACAGCACCCATATAGGATGCCAGTGCTGCAGGCAGAAGCCTAGCCTACTATACCATAGCACTAGACCCTGAAAGAAATTTATTTCCTTTAAATATTTTTTTTTTATTGAAAAGGCAGATTTATAGAGAGAAAGAGAGACAAAGATCTTCCATCCACTGGTTCATTCCCCAAGTGGCTGCAGCAGCTGGAACTGAGCCGATCTGAAGCCAGGAGCTTCTTCTGGATCTCCCACATGGGTGCAGGGTCCCAAGGCTTTGGGCCATCCTCTATTTATTTCCCAGGCCACAGGCAGGGAGCTGGATGGGAAGTGGCAGCTAGGACACTTGCAACTGAAGTGCCCAAATGGGATGCGATGCCTGGAGGTGGAGAATTAGCCAGTTGAGCCATTGTGCTGGTCCCAGGAAAATTCTTTAAAAGCTGTTTCTGGAATAGTTATTAACTGAACAGCTACTATGCAGAAAGCACTAGACTGGTGCAAAGGGTGTTGTCCGTGAACCAGACCCAGTGCCTGCCTTGTCGGCTTAACTGTTCTGGAGGACGCAGCCACAGGGGGACCCAGGCAGGGCAGGGAGTGCCAGCCTCCAGGTACTAATTGGGAACTTTCTTTTTCTCATTAATTTTTAAAAAGATTTATTTCATGTGTCACAACTGGAGAAACAAAGAGGTCCTCCATCTGTTTTTTCACTCCTTCCCCCTACCTCCAAAATGGCTTTGTAACAGCCCCAGGATTGAGCCAGGCTGAAGACGGGGACTTGGAACTCCATCCACATGAGTCACAGGGACTGCCCCAACACTTGGGTCATCTTCTACTGCCTTCCCAGGTGCATTCGCAGGGAACTAGATCAGGAGAGGAGCAGCCGGAATGCATGGGAAGCTGGCACTGCTGGTGGCTGCTTAACTTGCAGCACCACAACATTGGCCCCTAAATTAATTAATTGAATGATTTTGGCAGGCAGGGAGACAGACATCTGAGAGCTGCCATCCTCTGGTTCTTTCCTTCCCATGTGCTTGCAGTGGCCAGGGCTGTGTCTGCTGAAGTTAGAAGGCAGGAACTCGGCCCCCTTCTCTCCTGTGGGTGGCAGGAACCCAAATACTGGAGTTATCACCATTGCACCCCCACATTCTGCATTCACAGAAAGCTCAAGTTAGGAGCCAGAGAAATTAAAGCCAGGCACTGTATCTCACCTGGCATCCTCGCTGATGGTACTTGCTCTTACTCTCTCTTCTGCCCATCCTTTTCCATACACATACCAGCATCCCCTCCACTGCCCTATATCCATGGCTTTCTGTGCTGGATCCCCCAAGTTCCCTCCTGACCAGTGTCTCCTCCCCCGACAGATCATTGGGCAGGTGTATGCAGATCCCGACTGCCTGCCCCGCACACTGGACTTTGGCCTCAACGTGAAGCTTTTCTGGGAGAAGTTTGTCCCTACAGACTGCCCCCCAGCCTTCTTCCCCCTGGCTGCCATCTGCTGCAAACTGGAGCCCGAGAGCAGGTCGGTATCCTGTCCCTTTCTTTCACCTCTCAGAATATCTGGTGTATTTGTCCCAGCCTCAGGCCCTCCCTGGACCCTTCTCAGGCATCGGGGGAGCAGGGGTGGCAGGAGGCACAGTTAGAGGTGGGAGGGGATGTGACAGAAGCCCTGGGCTCAGGAATGTTGATGTCCACCCTCGAGCCACCTCTGCCAGGCCAAGTTATGAAGGAAGGGATATGGAGGTATAGCAGCAGGTGAGCTGGGTAGATAGAAAAGACACCGAGAGACAGCCATTAAAAAGAAGTGGGGGTGGGGTACATTTGGCCTAGAAGTTAAAACCCGCACCTTCACCCTCCACTTGAGGGTGAACGGGTCCAGCCCCTGCCTCTAGCGCTTGACTCCAGCTTTTCACTGGCACAGACCCTGGGAGGGAACAGTGATGGTTCAAGTCCCACCTGGGAGACCTGAGTTGAGTTCCTGGTTTGCAGCTTCGGCCTGACCCAGTCCTGCAGGCCTTTCGGGGAATGAGCCAGTACAGGGGAGCTCTGTGCTTCTGCCTCCTCGCCACCCCCTCTCTTTGGAGACAGCAGGAACAGTCTGCCGTTCCCATTTCCCAGGGAGGCACGAGGAAGTCACAGGATTTTAAGGATCTTTTTTTGTTTTAAGATTTATTTATTTTTATTGGAAAGGCAGATTTACAGAAAAGGAGACACAGAGAAAAGATGTTTCATCTGCTGGTTCACTCCCCAAGTGGCCTAAACAACTGGGAATGAGCTGATCCAAAGCCAGGAACCAGGAGCTTCTTCTGGGTCTCCCACGCGGGTGCAGGGTCCCAAAGCTTTGGGTCGTCCTCGACTGCTTTCCCAGGTCACAGGCAGGGAGCTGGGAGGGAAGTGGAGCAGCCAGGACACAAACCAGTGTCCATATGGGATTCTAGCCTGTGCAAGGCAAGGATTTTAACCACCAAGCTAATTTGCAGGGCCTAAGTCACAAGGTATACCTAAGGTCACACAATCAGGAAGTGAGGCATCCTCAAGCTTTGCACTCCTCCCACACCAGCATGGCCCCTGCTCAAATATCCACCTGGCTCTCAACCCTGTTCCCTGTTCCCTTTATTTCTAGACCGGCCTTCTCCAAACTGGAGGACTCCTTCGAGGCCCTCTCGCTCTATCTGGGAGAGCTGGCCATTCCGCTGCCAGCCGAGCTGGAGGAGCTGGACCACACTGTGAGCCTGCAGTACGGCCTGACCAGGGACTCGCCTCCCTAGCCCTGGCAGCTCAGCCCCGCTGCAGGGGCGTGTCCCACAGCCCCCGTTCGCTGCCCACTCCACACCCCAGCCCTGCCCGGAAGCAGGGCCATCCTGGCTTCCTGTGGATCGGCGGCTCATAGAGAAGCAGAACACGCCATCCCTACTACCTCCCCAGGAGGCGAGCGGATGCAACGCCCGGGAAATGGAGCCTGGTGACTGTCCTTAGATCCAACACTCGCCTGAAAGCTGTGAAGAAGAAAACAGAACAAAACAAATAAGAGCCTGGACTCCAGGCCAGGAGGAAATCTGTTACTTGGGACTCCTTGGGAAGACCCTGCAGGGATTCCGGGGGGCTCCTGCTTTACACTAACCAGCATGACCTGGACCTGCTGGCTAGGGGTCATGGGGGCGGGGAAGGGGGGGAACCTGCCTATGCATTCTGAAGTTGCTAGACCAGCTGGGTACAAGAGGACTACAGGTGGGAGAGCATGGATGGATGACTGGCGGCCCAGGTGGCCCTCAAAGGGCACGAAATGATGGTGGTGCTCCCCACCATGTGCCCTCCAGATGCTGCCTCCCCTGGAGCAGCAGGGAAGGGAGTAGGTGTTAGGGTATGCTGGAAGCTATCCAGAAGGCAAGGAGAAGGCTAGTTGCTGCTCTCCTGCCAGGGGGTGTGGCTCTGGCCAATTTGGGCACCACATCAAAGTTGGCAAGACGTATGTGTGTGTTGGAGGACAACAGGGAGAGGGGTAGTGTGCGGTCTCCACCTCATGTTCATAAACTGTGCAGCTGGAAGCCAGCTGAGAACTTCCGGGTGACGTCCTGAGACTGCAACAAGCACAGGAAGAGGGGGAGATGTTGGGAAGAAAGAGGCCCTGCCAGCTAAAAATCCCACATGCCAGTTGCTGCCACTCAGTTCTCGGTGGGCTCCTGAGGGCAGATACCTAAGTAAGACCCTTGGCCCAGAGCTGGATGGTTTCCGGTGGACTGTGTGGCTTATTACTTTGGGTCTGGACGGGGTGGGGTAGGGGAGCAGCCGCAGCTTGCCCTCCAACATGCCCTATCCATGTAGCTAGGCAGATGTGGGTGGCAGAGCCCAGCACTGAGGTGCAGAGGGCCAACTGGCTTCTACCTCCTTTGTTGGCTAGCCCAACTCAGCCCCTGGTCACAGCTCCCCTGAGCAGGCCCAGGGGCACTGGACAACCTTAGGTCACCCTCCCCACACTCTACCCCATTCCCCAACCCCTGCCAGTGGTTCCCAGAGCTCCAGGGCTTCTCCAGCATAACTAAGTTGGCCTCCTAAGTGGCTGTGAGCTTGCACCATATTTAACAAATTGGGGATGGTTTTGGGGTGGTTGTATTGGGCAGGGGGTGGGGCACAGGGGTGTGATCCTGGAGAGTGGTTGCCGTTAAAATATTCTCTTGTTCCATCTGTTGGGTGAGACATGAAATATTGTATATAGGCCTGAAGAGTTTTACGGGGTCAGATGTCACCTCTGGCCAGTGTGGACTTGCAGCTTGGGCTGTCCTGCAAGCTTGCTGCTGCAAGGATGAGCCCCGGACTCCCAGCAGTGGCCTGGGTCCATGACCGCTCGCTGCCACGGCTGTTTCCTCAAACATAAAAATGGTGGGCCCAAGTTGGGCCATTGAGCAGACTAAATAAATTAAAGTGGTGAACGTCAAGTTACCGTACTGAGAGTGAAAAGGTGGCTTTGGGCTTGGCTCAGAGGTGATCCAGGCCACACAACTGGCCCACAGGCAGTGCTTCTACACCCTGCTTAATTCATCCACCTCATGCCCAACCATCAACCGCATGAACAGCAGAAATTACAGGACCCACCCAAGGAAACCCCTTGCTTAGCACAGGTCTGGCCTCCTCGCAGGCCACAGAGTCACCCCGCCTTGTGGTCATCTCCAGCCCAGGCATCCTGGCTCATGCTCTCCCCACACAGGGCCAAGTGTTGCCCTCTCAGTGGGCAGAAAAGAATGTGGGGCAGCCCGCTCCTTATGTCCCCTACAAGTACAGGAATGGAGTTGACCTTCTGCATCCAGCTTCTACACCCCTGTGGGGCGGGATGTGGAGTGACCACTGGATGGGACAATGCTGTCTGGTTAGTAGGAGTTCTGGGCACACTATGAACCCATAAACCTAAAGGTAGGTTCTCTCAAGCACTCCCCAAAATTCATTAGTCTGGCATCCGAGCTGAATCTGGTTCTTGAAAATCCCTGAGCATGTGGGGCGGGAGGCCGGTTACTGTCAGAACTGTGGTGCGACAGCATGGTATGGGCAGCGGTCACCCTGCAAACCAACTGCTAGAGTCCCTGGTTGTCCCTTGGGAATCATCACCCCACAGGGATGATTCTCTAGCCAGCTGTTCAATGACCTTAGCCCACCTTTGCTACAGTACCACCCCTCCAGAGCAGTTGCTAGCACAAGGGGCTGCCTGGATATGCCTGGGAACTAACACCACCTCAGGGTTCTGCCAGAGAGAAATTACAGTGACTGCTCACCTCCGTGGGATGCCCACCCACTCTCATCCTACCTGTTCTCTCAACCCGGAAGATTTGCTGAGTGGGATGGTGATCAGGATGGAAGAGCTGCATTGCCAACCGTGCAGCGCTTACCACCCTCCAGTGAGAAAGCCGCCTTCCGGTTTCTGATCCACGCAGGCCTTGGACAAGGTAACCCCAAAGCTTCTTAAGTTGCAGGCAATGTGTCCGTGGCACTTCACAGAAACACTGGATTTTTAAATGTTTTTTTTTTTTTTAAATATAAGTCAAATGCAGAGCAATTTCTCGTACTTTATATATGCAGGTATGAGGTATATAAAACATGTATACAGAGAAATGCTGTTATAGAAAAGTAGAAACCAGTAATGTTCTCTTGTCCAGCATCATTAACACCAAGGGACCCCACCCGCCACTCCACTTTGGGGCAGTAGAAGGGGTATGGGAGGGAAGCTCTGTGGTTGGGGAGCACAGCCAGGACTTCCAAGTGTGACCTCAACACTAGGAAGCCCCGCTGAGCCCCCAGCACAGGGCAGCACAGTGCATTGGAGAAACGTTAACACTTGCTCACGGTCAGAAAGCTGGGCCCTCCTCTTGCCTGTGCCAGTGTCTTGCCCTCTGACCTGGGGGAGGGGAAGGAACAAAATCACTTTTTCCCCCCTGGGCCTAAAATGCTTGAAGAGCCCTAACATCCTTTCCAATGGTTGCATGATTGTTACAAGTTCAAGGGCGTGATCCTAACTCTGCTGTCCCCTCAGAAAGCGCTGCTGGCCTTGGAGGCCCCACCACAGAACATGCCCTGAAGTGCTGTGTTGCCTTTCTTCTGAGCTTCATTTCCAGAAGCAAATCACAGGGTCCCTTAGTGCAATTCTCCACAGGTTAGCTGGCTGCTCTCTTACCCGTAACATGAGGTCACTGCTTAGCCTGCACAAACACTGTGTGGGGGCTACCTCAGGCCCACCTCTGCAGCCCCTGTGGCCCAAAGCAAGAGCAGAGCCTTCTTTCAACCTTCTTCCTAAGTGGAATGTTTAGTGCAATTCAACCCCCTTCCCTTATGCAGCAGGAAGGGTTCCTGGGCCCGGGCCTGGCCCACGGGTATCAAGGCACATCACTCAATGCTAGCAAGCTGGAGCACACACACCCAGCCTACATCCTGTCCTCAGCCCCAAATTCTGACTTCTCCACAGACTCATTTCCGGCTCTCAGAGGTCAGCAGGGAATTCTATCTTGAATAGTTTACAAGCTAAAATATACTTCCCCCCTCCCCTTCTTGATCTGCTTGACCTTGTAGCTATGGATAACAGTGTACGCCACTGAATCCATGGAAAACAGATGGAAAGGCGGAGATGGAGACCATCTTGGGCAAGCACTGAGGAGCGTGGGGGAGCTCCTCTGTCCCCGGGGAACACTTCAGGGGTGCAGGCAATGTTCGGAAGCCCTTGTCAGCAGCCGCCACCACCACCACCTCCCTCCATAGGCAAAACTACCTTTTCCAAGGGCTGGAGAAAGAGCATGGGAAGGCCCTGCCCAGCCTTGCCCTCAAAGTCCACAGCGTGCCACGTGCTTCTGACAATTAGGATCCACTCAAAAAAAAAAGTAGGATTTGAACCACAACACAAAGTGTAGATCCTCCCTGCTGTAGGAGGTGGGGCTTGTCCTGCACCAGTGTCTCTGCATGGGCTCCTGCACAGCAGGGGCTCAGGCTCCCGGAGTGCCAGCTTGGCCCATGAGGGGAGTGCTGCCCTCCTGGGGGCCCACCGGGGTCTGGCTGGCATGGACCACCACGGTCTTCTCGTCCACCAGCTCGCAGGTGGGGTTGGTGAAGGCAGCCAGGGGCAGGGTGATCCGCTGCATCTCCCTCTCACACGCTTTCTGCTCGTGCTGTGCTTTCAGATCCTTTCCCCTGGCGAGAAAAGAAGGAGAACATGCTACGTTCAGGCCTTGCCAGAGCCACTCGGTAGATGACCTGGGAGCATCCAATTCCAAGATCTATAAGATGGCCTAAGGCCCAGCGTTATGGTATAGCAGGATAAAGCTGCTGACAGCAGCATCCCATGCGTTGGTGCTGGTTCGAGTCCCAACTGCACCATTGCTGATGCAGCAAAAGAATGCCCAAGTACCTGGAACCCCCAAACCCACATGAGAAACCCAGATGAAGTTCCTGGTTCCTGCCTTTGGCCTGGCACTGCCCTGACTGTTGGCAGCCACTTGGGGAGTGAACCAGTGGATGGAAGATGGATATCTGTCTCCCTCTGTAAGTCTGACTTTTGAATATTTAAAAAAAGGACGATAGCCTTGGGCCCAGCACCAGTACCCTAGCAGCTAAAAGTCCTCACCTTGCATACATTGAGATCCTGTGTGGGCGCCTGTTCTAATCCTAGTGGCCCTGCTTTCCACCGAGCTCCCTGCTTGTGGCCTGAGAAAGCAGCTGAGAATGGCCTAAAGCCTTGGGACCCTGCACCCATGTGGGAGATCCAGAAGAGGCTCTGAGCTCCTGGCTTCAGGTTGGCTCAGCTCCATCCATTGCAGCTGCTTGGGGAGTGAATCAGTAGATGGAAGATCTTCCTCTCTGTCTCTCCTTCTCTCTGTATATCTGACTTTCCAATTAAAAATAAAAACAAAAAACCTTCTAGGATGCAACGTGATTTGGCCTAACTAGGGTGATTCACCAAACAAGGCTATCTCAATTTGGTTTCCCAAGCAAACTCTCCTATCCACCAGCCAAGGCAAGTTGTTTATGTGATCTCTGCAGCCTTTCCCCACCAACTCTGGGTCTTAATCCATCATCTGTAAAACAAAAAGTTAGACTTCAACTAAAGGGCTCCTGCAGTTCTGTAAAATCCCTCACTTCATGAAGTCTGGCTCGCATTTGCTAGTTTTGTGAGATTCCAAGGAGGCAAAGTTGTGAGTTCATTACCCAAACCACTGCACATGACTGGGAGGTGACAGTCGACCTCATCTTCCTCATTAGCCTAACCACTGGACAGCACCAGCTCACACAGCACAACTCCCATGACACGCAGAGGGCAGATGACGGGACCCTGCTCATGGGGTTAGGGATCAAGCATTCTCCCACTCACGCTGGGATTCACAGCCCCTGAGCACTGTTGATCCGTTAACAGTGGCCCCTACACAGACTTTTACCTCCTGTCATAAAACAGGAAAGCCAGATTCTTCAATGTAGGGATAAACTTGGAAGGTCTGGGTTAAACACCCAGGGGAAGATCAAAGGCAGTGGTATAGGGCTGGCACTGTGGCAGAGTAGGCTAAGCCTCTGCCTGCAGCACTGGCATCCCACATGAGTGCTGGTTTGTGTCCCAACTTCTCCGCTTTCAATCCAGCTCCCTGCTTATGGCCTAGGAAAACAGTGGATAATGAGTCAAGTCCTTGGGCCCCTGCACCCATGTGGGAGACCTGGAGAAAGCTCCTGGCTTTGGATTGGCTCAGCATTGGCCACTGTAGCCGTTTAAGGAGTGAACCAACTGGTAGATGGTTTCTCCTCCTCTCTGTAACTCTGCCTTTCAAATAAAAATAAAATAAACTTTTCAAAAGGGGGAGGCAGCGTGATAGCCTAGTGGCTAAATTGTCACTTTGCATCTGCTGAGATCCCAAATGGCCACTGGTTCATGAGCCAGCTGTTCCACTTCCCATCCAGCTCCATGCTTGCGGCCTGGAAGGCAGCAGATAGGCCAAAGCCTTGAGACCCTACACCCATGTGGGAGACCCTGAAAACATTCCTGGCTTCTGGCTTCGGGTCAGCTAAGCTTGGGCTGTTGCAGCCACTTGGGAGTGAATCAGCAGACCGAAGATCTTTCTGTCTCTCCTTCTCTCTGCAGATCTGGTTTTCCAATAGCAAAAATCAATCTTTTTTTAAAAAGTAAGACAGGGTCCGGCGGCGTTGCCTAGCAGCTAAAGTCCTCGCCTTGAACGCCCCGGGATCCCATATGGGCGCCAGTTCTAATCCCGGCTGCTCCACTTCCCATCCAGCTCCCTGCTTGTGGCCTGGGAAAGCAGTTAAGGACGGCCCAAAGCTTTGGGACCCTGCACCCATGTGGGATACTAGGAAGAAGTTCCTGGATCCTGGCTTCAGACCGGCATAGCATCAGCCATTGGGCTCACTTGGGGAGTGAATCATCGGGTGGAAGATCTGCCTCTCTGTCTCTCCTCCTCTCTGTATATCTGACTTTCCAATAAATAAATAATCTTTAAAAAAAATTAAAACAAAGTAATGGTATGCTGGTAAGTTAGTGTTTTTTGCCAAGGCCCGAATTCCCAACTGTAAAAAGGGCTGCAGGGAGAAGGAAAGCCGAGAACTTGTAACTTCTGCGGTTGCTGCCAAGATACCAAGCAATGGCCTTCACACCATCTAGGTGCCCCTTGCAGACGACACACACACATTCTGCATTTGCATCGACTTTTTCATGTCTGACCTTGCTAGATGATATCCCCACTTTACCGATGCAGAAACTCGGGCTTTGGAGTCACCCCAAAAGCCCAGCTTTCCTCCTTCCTCCTTCACACTAGCAAATGTCCGAGCTGAGGCCAGCTGAGCCGCTGACAACAGTCAGGCTTCCTTAAGTCTTTTAGTGAGGGTGGGGGCGGGGGGAGATCGATTCACATTACTAGCGCACGGCAGGCCTAAAGAGCAGCCAGGGATAAAGCTGAAGCCGGGGCTCCTCTACGCTGGGCTCAGAACCGCATAGGAGCCTCCAAGCATACCCAACCGCACGTGCCTGCCTCCTGCTACCGGTGCCTGGAGATCCGGGGGCTGCCAGGCTCCCTCGGAGGACAAGAGCCTTCCAGGCCCATGCGGCTGAGCCTCAGGCAGCCCAGCCCCCCTCTCTGCCCGGAGGGGCGGGGCCCAGCCTGGCTGTGGCCAAGAAGGAACAAAAGGCTTATTCTCTGCCTCAGCTCCTCTCCTATGGAGGGGTGGGGTGAAGTTGATTTATCTTTTTTTTTTTTTCTGTCTCCCCCCCACCCCCTTTTTTAAATCAGCTCCCTCTGGACCTAGTGCAGAGAGCACACTTAGGAGCAGGGAAGGGGACTTGCTCTGAATCCTGCAGCCTAGACAAGCAGGACAAAGACCCAGCCGCGCTGAGCTCCTGTTCCGGCCCCGCCCCCTCCCCTCCACTGGCTGTCCGCCCTCCCCTGGGAGGAAGCCTGGTGCCTGTCCACTCTTCCCCAGCCAGGGAAAAGCTCCATCCCATTAGTCCAGCTCACAGCCTCTGGCAGAGTCCAAGGCATGCACTGACGACCCTGAGAGCTCTAGGGCCTGGACCGAGGATGGGGCTAGCTGGTCAGAGACAGGTGCACCCGGAGCAGCTGCCTGCCTCCTGTGTCCCCCTCCAGGTTAATGGAAACGCCACCCACTTGCTTAGGCAATGTACGCTTCTCAATGGCTGCTGTTCCCATTTAGCTCCTCTTACCGCTCCCACTACCACAACTGACCTCACTCTAACAACAGCACCACCTCCGTGGTAACACCTCTGCGGAGACCGAGACAACCAGCAGCAGTTGAAATCACCCACGCAAGCACACAGAGAAACTGGGATTCGAACCCAGGGCTCCCTGTATTGCAGCCAGGCAGTGTTGTCTCTTTCAGGACCTACCCGAGCTCAGAGGGTTATCCTTTGTAGCCTTTTGTCTCTATGCTGTTTTTCAGATGACGAAACAGAGGCCAGTGTCACATCCTGAATGGATGGCAGTTCCAGAAACAGAACCTGGTTCTTTTTCCCTCTGCTCTCCTTGGTAATTCTAAGCAACTCGACCTGAAGCTGCTGGGCCCTGGTAGAGGAAAAGACACATCCAGAGAGCTAGCTGTGGTGCTTGGACATGGTTCTTAACTCTCCCAGATCTCAGCTATTGGCTGTAAAGGAAGTCAAAGTGTGTCCAGTGTGTCAGGCTTAGGTGAGATCGTCAGGAAACAGCAATATAGCAGGCCTTTGTTATTCAAAAAGCACGTGTACACACACTCACACACAAATGTGGTTACAACCATGGGGTGTCCTACTCGGTGTGATGAGGGCACGTGTCCCTGCTGGACAGATAAGGTACTGAGGTTGAGGGGACAACACAGCCTACAGTGCCTTCCAGGGCTCTGCTCTCTCTGCCTTGGGGGGGCAGGGGAGGGTGTGGGCAGACAGCAGCCAAAAGCTGGTCTCCAGCCCACATGTGGTTTCCTGTTGTACAGTCTGTTCCCAGAGCAGTTGTGCTGAGGAAAGGAGTGGACGGGTAATCACTGATGGGGAGTCAGGTGACTTGGGGCCTTGCCCTGAGTTTATGGGAAAAGCAAAGGGAGGCTCCTGGACAGCTAATCCAGAAGAAAAAGACAACTAGACTTCCTCCCCGGGCACCAGCCCCCAGCTCAGAATCTAGAACTCTTTTTTTTTTTTTTTTTAAGTCAGTTCAAGCACCAGGAAGGCCTGGAAACTGTCACCAGACTAGAGGAGAGCCAAATGCTGTCTAGAGAATATGGAGGGAGAAAATTGTTCAAGGCTAAAGCAAACCAATGCATTCTGGGGCTTGGGACTACATCATTTCCTCTAACTCTTCACACAGGTATCCCTGGAAATGCCATGTCATCCCACTGTGGGCAACAACCTCTTAGGACACTACTTCTCTGTGAACCTCTGCATCCTGAATCACAGAAGAAAACAAACAAAAAAAACAGAGTAAAGAGGCTAGCATTATAGTGCAGCAAGTAAAGCTGTCACTTTCAATGCCAACATTCTTTAGGGGCACCAGCTGGGAGTCCTGGCTGCTCCACTTCCCATCCAGCTCCCTGCTAATACTTAGGGGAAAGCAGCAGAGGAGGGCCCAAATGCCAGCATCCCTGGCACCCCCTGTTAAAACTCCTGGTTCCTGGCTTCAGCCTGGATCCCAGCCCTGGCCATTGAAACCATTTGGGGAATGAACCAGCAGATGGAAGATCTCTTTCCCTCACTGTCTCTATAACTGTGCCTTTCAAAGTAATAAACCAGTCTTTAAAAATGAGAAAGAAAAGCAGAGATGGAATGGAGTATGCATAGCATCAGCACACTACAGGAAAAAAAAAAAACCTTTTGTTTACTGTCACTTACTATGTGACCAGTACTGAACTAGGCAACTGCATGCCTTCACCCCCACAGCAATACTCCAGGGGACAGGGATGATATAGAGACAATTTGCTCAGACTCAAGCAAATAGCCAGTTAGTGGCAGGCCTGGGACTTCTGGGACTTTCCTCTACCAACTTATAGGTAAATAACTTCACACAGGGTCCCCATCCCCTCCGGCTTCGAGTTTTCTCAATTGGAAATGATAATAGCATGTATCTCATCATGGTTAATTGCAAGAAGTGCATGCATACACACAAAGTGATTGAAGTAAATATATGGTAAATATCTGCTATTGCTGGTACTGCTGCCACCTAATTGCCCTCTTCATCTATAAGGTCGGCTGCAGCATGTCTAAGGAACCCAAGGTCTATATAATACGGGGGCTGGGGCTCAGACTCCCAGAACACACAGATTATTGTCACTTCCCTTACAGGAACACAGCCCATAGAGAAGAAATTCCACAGACCCTCGGCTGAAAGACAAATCCCTAGACGTTACCAAAAGGCAGCAAGTAACTTTCCAGGGCAAGCCGCTCCTGCAGGAGTGAATCCCATCGCTGACTTTGAGAATCTTTTCTGCACGGCATCTCAGGGGACCTTCCAAAATAAGCATTCTCCTCCTGCTGTCCCAGCCACAAAGCATGGCCCCAAGTTTGCCTCTGTTTTTGTTTTTTAAGAGCTACTTATTTGAAAGGCAGAGTGACAGAGAAAGGGAATAAGGAGAACACACACACACACACACACACACACACACACACACACACACACTCCTTGCCATCTGCTGGCTTACTACCCAAAATGCCACAAAAGCCAGGAAAAAAGCCAGGAAAAGCTGAAAGTCAGGAACAAGGAACTCGATCCAGGTCTCCCACAGGGATGGCAGAAGCCCAGCTACTTCAGATTATCTTCCACTTTCCCAAGCACATTAGCAAGGAGCTGGATTAGAAGCAGAGTAGCCAGGACTCATATCAGGCACTCCGGGATGTCAACATTGCAGACAGTGGCTTACTGTGCTGCACCAGCCCCCAAGGACCCCCTCTGGGTTCATGTGTGTGTGAAGGAATGGCAAATAGACTGTCTCCAGCTCACTTTTTTGCTTCCTACCCTTGGAGGAGATTTCACTGCTTATGGACTAGGAAATGTAAAATTCCAATGATTCAAGAAAAAAAAAAAAGCTGTCTGGGAAACTTTTCCAGTAGCAAAATTTTATAAAGCACAGAAATGCAGTGAGGATGCAGCCGGATTTCTCCCCATGCCACACAGA
Source organism: Ochotona curzoniae (assembly GCF_017591425.1). Classification (NCBI taxonomy): domain Eukaryota; kingdom Metazoa; phylum Chordata; class Mammalia; order Lagomorpha; family Ochotonidae; genus Ochotona; species Ochotona curzoniae. Next base: position 7,066,285 of record NW_024467101.1, on the reverse strand, counting down.
CACAGCATGAGACAGCAGCAAATCTGGTATCCAAAGAGCTAGATCAGGGGGCTAAACATGTGGTTAAGCCCCTGCTTGTGATGGGTGACTCTCAAGGTCAAGTTGCTGGGTTCAAGTCCCAGCTTCCACATGCCAACCTCCCACTAACAGCAACCCTACAAGGCAGCAGTTGACCGTTGAAGTAATTGGAGCCCTGTCACCCATTGTGGGAAACCAGGACTAGCTCCTGTCTTTGTCCTGGTCCAGCTCAACCCTGACTTTTGTGAGCATGAAGGACAAGAAGAATCCAGACCTCACAAGGTTTTTCTAATGAGAAGCAAAAGCACAGGAGCAAGTGTTTGTCTAGGGTCACTGGGTCAAGACTAGAACCAAGTATCTACATCTTAAAGCTGGTTTTGCATTCTTTCAACACCTCACCTCCTTTGAGTAAAAAAGTCACAAAGAAAAACAGATTTGGCTCCCTTCCTCTCAAAAGGGGCCCAGAAGAGAAGTTACTGACCTCTTGTAGGTGTAGCCCAAGATGATGCCAGCTCCGATGGCAATAATGATCACCATCATGGTAATGCCCAGTACATAGCCTGCAGGAGACACGTGGAGACCCATGAGCCACAAACCACCTCCCCTGCCCAGTCAGCAAACCACATCTCTTGCAAGCAGGAGAAGGAGGGGGTCTGGGCCCCTCATACCTAGAGTCCCTAAGTCCTTTTTGTCCTTGGAGTTCATCCGCACCCGCTGGCTGATGCCAACCGCGGGCTGCACAGCGGCCGCCTCGCTCCGAGCAGGCAGGGCGTTAGCAGGAGGGAACACCTGTGCTGGCTCCGTCCCCGGTGCTTCCTCCTCTGTCTCTGTAGTGGAGGCTCCAGGGTCCTGGGAGGTGGTTTCTGGTGGTGAAGAGAGACAGAATTCTCATCAAAGACTGAAGGATTTCCAAACAGCTGAACCTGGACCCAGAAGTGCTGGGGGAGATGAGGAGGGTCCACCTTAGAATGGTCCCCCCAACCCCCACCACACACAACCCGGGGGCACACGAACACACACCACACACGCACACAAGTTTCCCCTAAAAGCTGCACTATCGCTGGGACAAAAACCAAGGCCCGAGCAAGGGTCTCCCTTTTAGCTCCCACGCCTTTCTGTTCAAACTCTTGCGATCTCCCCCACCCCCGACCTCTCTCCATCAAGAGACATCTTGAATCCTCTAAGCAGCTCACATTGGTTACTGAGCCCACGCTTTGGGGTCAATCACAGAGTTACATGCTTGACTTTGACTTTTTTTTAAATCTCATTTAGCCCCGAGAGAATTCTCGCTCCGGAGCGGGAGCAACAGATCTAATACAAAAGAAAAGCGGATTAATATCTGGACGCTGAATTTCTCGGAGATTTAGGATTCCTCCTCCGGGGGAAAAAAAAATGCCTTAGCACACTACAGAATAGCTCTCTTGGAGAATCGGCACACGCGGAACACCCCTCACGGACAGCCGCGCGCCGGGCGCTCCAGCTTCGCCTCCCACGGTTGTTTACAAGCGCACTCCCAGGATGAGCTCACTCGGAGCCGCGGCGACGGCCAATCGGCTTTGAGCCTCGCGGCCTGGAGACAGCCCTGGCCAATCGGCGCGGCGCAGGGGCGGGGCGAGGCCGGCCGGCGTCGCGCGGGCGCACGTGCGCGGCGGGCGTAACCGGCCGCTCCCCGGTCGGTGAGCGCCTCCCTCGGTGGTCCTGAGGGGACGGTGTCCTCGAGCGGATACCTGGGCAGCGCAAGTCCTCACAAGACCGCTTCTCAGGGGCACCCGTCTGGCCGCTAACGTAGCACCAGGGTCCGCGAGGGTCCTGGTCTGGGTTCCGGCAGTAGTTATGGTTGTCGGCGGCGCCTGAAGGAAAATGGAAGAGAAGGCGCCATGGACTGGGGCCCCAGGCCGGGACGCTGACAGACGCCCGCCCGTCGGCCGGCTCCGCCCGTTGCCCCGGTGGACACTCACCCGACTCGGGGCCCGACGCCAAGCGGTTACTCTGCACGTCCAGCCAGTTGAGGCAGCGGAGACCCGGCGCTGGGGAGGGCTGGTCCTCTCGGTACAGGTGACCGTGGTCCCAGAAGCAGCCTGTCAAGAAGAGCGACGCCCACACACACACTCACACCGCCATTCCCTGAGTGACAACGAGCTTCCCGTGGAAGACGCCGAGCTTGGCGGGCAGGGGACCCTCACGGCGGCCGGCCATGGCCCTCTGCTGGGGCTGCTGCTGCTGGTTGGGAGTGGTCACACTGAGCCAGCCCTGCGGGGGGGGGTGGGGGGAGAAACTTCACCTGCCTCCAGGGGTGACTGTGAGGCCCCAAGTGATGGCAGAGAAACAGTCTGTGAAAGCTCCCAAGCCGGGAACTCTTGACAGCAGCGCTCCAAAAATGAGAACGATTTTTTTTCCTCCCTTCTAAGTCAGGAAGCACTGGAGTGTACAGGGGGGCTGTTGCTACTCTTGAACTTGGGATCACTTTGGTGAGGAGAAAAGGAGGAAGATTCGATTCTGGGTCCCTTAGTGGAGATAGTGGAGCACTTTGGTGGACTGCCAGATCTGAAAACCTGTGTTGTAACGTCCCTGTTACATAAACTCTGGTGTTCCCTGCTCGGCGGCTACGGCCACCTCCTGCCAGTTCAAAAAGGTTTTTGTAGACGTCTTCCCAAGAAATCTGTCTCATCTGGATGTGACTCCAAACCCCCACTCCCCTTGGGGCTGCAAGGAGAGAGCCACAGGAGGAGGCTGGGGCGGTGGGCCTGTGCCCCCTAGGGAGCCACAGCCGTGCAAAGAGCTTGAACTTGAACAGAACAGGAGTTGGGGAGTAGGGGAGATGTGCCCCCACCCCACAGATACACACACACCAAGCTCCATAGGCTCTTGTGCAAGGAAAAGAGAAAGTGGCTACTTGCCTTTGTTCTTAATGGCAAAGATGGAGCTACAAGCCCAGGAAAGGAAAGAGAAAAGAGGGGGAAAAAAAGCTATCCTAGCACAACAAAAGATAAACTAAAAGCTTCGCTTCTGGTCATCCCAGCCACGTTTAGGAAGCTGAGAGCTTCATGGAGTTGTTGGAGAAAAAGGAAAGATTGTAATCTCACCTCCAGATCCGTAAGCTTCTGCAAGGAGCATGTTGCTGAGGACCAAGGTTTGTACCCAGGCCAACTGCATCCTCCTCCCCTCCTCCATCCTGCAGGTGCCTGAACACCCAAGTGTCCAACCAGGGTCCCCCCCTTGGCAGCGGCTCTGCCTTCCGGGACTCAGCCCTTGCAGTCAGACCTGCCCTTGTTATGCTCTTCTGGTAAACAGCCTCTCTTTAGAACTGGGAGCTTCCCCAGCTAGCTTGCTGCAGCGCGAGGTGTTTTTTGAGCTGGAAGGCGCCCCCTGGGTCCTAAGCCTCCTATGCCATGCAAGATCACTAACCCTGAGCCAAGAGAGGGAAACTCAGCCAAGGGTAGAGAGAAAGCAGAGAGACTCCGGCTGTGCTGAGCCGTGGATCAGTCGGTCTGGAGACCTGCACGCGCAGGCGGCATCCCTGGGGCTTTTCATCTCTTCTGTTTGCATTTGTGTGAGTATAAAGGAAGGAACACTCCATCCAGAGGCACCCTTGGCGGGGGGAAGTTAATAAGCACCAAAGTACCCAAAGCAGTTTAGGGACAACATGCTAGCTGCAGACACCACAGCAGGAGGAATTGAAAAGCACAAAGAATATCTGGGTGGAAGGAAGCCTTCATAGCCATCCTGGATAAAAGGGCTTTTGTGGGTCACATGTTTATATGACAGTTTTAAAAAATCTTTGCCCGAATGTGTCAGATCAGACACATTCTTCTGCTTACATTTGAGGTTTGGGGTGTCCACACATAGTAGGAATATAGAAGTGCGGGATTTTAGTTGAAATTACATGTTATACAAATGTTGGGAAATTTGCTCAGCTGTGTTGTAACGTGCATCTGGCCCCGAGTTTTTAGAGAGGAAGTCAAGTAAAATATTTGCTTTCCTCCACCCCCTGCCCCATGGGAAATCCATTTGCAGTGATTTATAAAATCCACAACCATATGACTTTGACCCTTTGGAGATAGCTGAAGAGCCCTGTTTCTGTTTGGCTGACAGTTCAAGTTCAAAGGCAGCTTCACTCAGTAAACTGAGAGATAGAGCAGAGTGGTTCGCCAAGACTACCTTGTGACTCGGGGCAAATCTCAAAATAGTAATGGGTAACTGTCTTTTTTAATCGTGCAGGGAGAAATTTAGGGAGGGGGAAAGAAAATAACTAAATAAGCTTTAAAAGTGTCAGCATGAAAGAAAGCTTATGCAAATCCAGCCGACCCAAAGTGAGTTGTACTTCACAGCAGAGTCCAGGACAAGAAGGGGTAGGGAGGCGCCTACCCCTCGGTGTAGCCTCGAAAGCAGTTTGTGCACACTGATGCCTTCAGTCCACATACAAAAGTGTATTGCTTTGTTACAGCCCCTTTGCTATCTTCTCACACAGCCTCTGACCTCCATCCCTGCAGCAGCATACAAATTTATTCCACATATACACACATAGATACAGAGTTGACAAAAATGTTAAGACAGTGACAACTCTAGTGTCTGTCAGCATTTGCATTAATTTTATAAACATTTTTTGGATAACCTACCACCTTGCTAGGTGCAGTTTGAGATGCTGAGGATACGTCTGGGAAGCAGTTATTTGAAAACTCTCATCGTGAAGGGACAGATGACAAATAGGTAAAAATGTCAAGTAGCCTTAAGTGTTCAGAAAGGAAAAAAAAAGGTGAAACAGGATAAGGGCAAAAGCAACAGGATGGTATTTCACTTGCTAAAGAAAGAAAGTTACTACTTTTTTTGTCCAGGGAACATTAAGGCATCTTGGTGAAAGGCCTTTGAGGGGGAAGGGCTTTGCACCCTTCACCTTGGGAGGCCTATGCTTGTTCTTACCCCATGGGAAAAGGGTATGTCATGTGATTGTGGCTCATCACGTGCAATAAATAGGCTTAAGGAAAATGAGCCCACCAGTTTGAATTTTCAGAGCAGCAGGGAGGGGGTCGTTGGGGGTTCATCCCGCTTCACCTAGTCTCCCCCTTCCTGTGTTCAGTGTGTTCATGCATGGCATCCGGTAGAGTCATCTTCCTGCCTTAAAGGATTATAGTACCCTGCTCTCTCCATTGTGGTAACCATAGACCAGGCCAGCAGTTATGACATGTTGAAGTTATCACCTCTGCCCGCATAGAAATGACAGTTTTTTTGTATGTGTGTTTGTTTTTTGGTGTTTTTTTTTTTTTTTTAAGATTTATTGGGAAGACAGATACACAGAGAAAAGGAGAAACAGATCTTCCGTCTGCTGATTCACTCCCCAACTAGTTGTACTGATCCCGAACGAAGCCAGGAGCTTCTCCCAGGTCTCTCACACAGGTGCAGGGTCCCAAGGCTTTCCCAGGCCACAGGCAGGGAGCTGGAAGGGAGGTGGAGCAGCTGGGACATGAACTGGCACCCATATGGGATGCCAGTGCTTGGAAATGGAGGATTAGCTAGTTAAGCTATCAGGCCTGGACCATGCCAGTATTTTTTACCAAAGAAACCCAAAGACTCCTTACGTGTTGCTGTTATATAGTATTTCTATTTTAAAAAAACAACTTTTTTCTAACTTTTACACCTTGATATGTAGAAAAACGTTATTTCATGACCTTATTTTATCAGGAATGGCACTATCTACAAAAGATGTGACAAGCCAGAATGAGATTTCTTTGAGCTTAGTCATCTTTGTTGTTTTCTCCTGTATACCGAAGACATTTATCAACGTGATTTTTTTTTTGATCAAGAATAAAGGACTTGGTTTTCGATCCTTCAAAGACATATTCTATTATAATAGATTCAGTACCTTCCTTCATCAGAGAAATCAGATTTAGATCAGAGATGTGCCTGTCATCCTTACTGATGATGTTTTGATCTTTTCTCTGGTGATTCAGATTTGAACTTTGCTTTAGATATTTGCACAGTATGGTCACGCTTTGTATGCCGGAATTCCAAACTTTAGATTTTCTCCCCCAAATATTACTACAATAGCAATATAGTACAGTACTGCTCAAGTGCTTGTTTTAGATTGTGTAAATCCCTAAAGATAACATTGTGAAATGTAATATGCATATTTTATTGAATATTGCAGCGGTGTTTTGACTCTTGGTTTCCTATGAAATGAGTGTGAATCTAGAGACAAAACCTTGCTGTTAAATCAGTAAATAGCCCAGAGTTCTCCAAGAAAGGTAGGCAGATCGTTTTGATATTAGAAAATGTTAGTGGAAGAATTCTACTAAGTCATTAAACTGTTAAAATGATCTTTTTTTGTCAGCGAAAGGGGGTCAAAGCATTGTTATAAACAACAACAACAACAACAACAACAACAAAAAACCTTTGGACCAGCGCAGTGGCCAAGTGGCTAAATCCTCACTATGAAAATGCTGGGATCCCATATGGGTGCCAGTTCTAATCCTGGAAGCCCCACTTCCCATCCAGCTCCCTGCTTGTGGCCTGGGAAAGCAGTTGAGAATGGCCCAAAGCCTTGGGACCCTGCACCTGCGTGGGAGACCTGGGCTCCTGGCTTCAGATCAGCTCAGTTGCGGCTTGGGGAGTAAATCAACTGACACAAGATCTTCTTCTCTGTCTGACTTTCCAATAAAAATAAAATAAATCTTTAAAAAATGAATGTTTGAAATAAAGGGGAGGAGTATCATTTAAGGAAAAAGAACCTAGTAAACCTGCAAAGATTAGAATTATGTACTTTTTGTGAGGGTGGGCTGGGGGGAAGGCATACACACAAATCTTCTATCTGCTATTTACCCCTATATGACTGCAAGACCCAGTTCTGGGCCAGACCCAAGGAAAGAATCTGGAGCTCAATCCAGGTCTCCCCGTGTGGGTTAAAAGAACCTTTTTAATTGATCCATCAGCTGTGACCTCCTACAGTGTGAATTGAAAGGAAGATGGAAAGGAAGATGGAATCAGGAGTAAAGCCAAAACTTGAACCCAGTTCCACTGAAGGATGCAGATATTCCAAGAAGCAGCTTAATCCTTAACCAGTGTGCCCACTGCCCTTCCTCCTCCTGCCCCTTTTTCAACAAGGTAAATAATGAGCAATCAAGTAGGCTTGTTATAACATTATTTTTAGAAACTACACTGTACCCACAGGGAAAACCCAGAAGAAGCTACTGGCTCCTGGCCTCAGATCAGTCAGCTCAGCTCTGATCATTTTTGGCTGTTTGGGAAGTGAATCAGTGGTTTAAAGATCTTTCTCTCTGTCTCTCCTTTTCTCTGTAAATCTGATTTGCCTTTCCAATAAAAATATACATACATATATAAAAACAAAAAACACTACGCACTAGGCATTGAGGAACCACAAAAGTTTGGAAACCTCACATCACTGGTGTTGAGGCGTAAAGGGAAGGGTAAAATCCCTGAAATAGTATGTTTTTGCTTAAAGACGACCTTAGTAAACCTGGTGTTCACATTAATGAACTAGACTCTTGAGTATCACGGGTGCATATTTAATTGGTTTTCTAGTATGTCCATAGTGAGAACAAATTAGCTCAGTAAAGAGTTGTAGTTCTGACTCCTTTGGAAGGGGAGCTGGCCTTTTCCTATTTCAGTGAAGTGATTTTAAAATTCACTAGGTGGGGCCCGGCGCGGTGGCACAAGTGGTTAAGGGTCCTCGCCTTGCACGCCCGGGATCCCATATGGGCGCCGGTTCTAATCCCGGCAGCCCCGCTTCCCTTCCAGCTCCCTGCCTGTGGCCCGGGAAGGCAGTGGAGGACGGCCCAAAGCTTTGGGAACCTGCACCCGCGTGGGAGACCCGGAAGAGGCTCCTGGCTTCGGATTGGCATAGTATCGACCCGTTGCGGCTCACTTGGGGAGTGAATCATCGGACGGAAGATCTTCCTCTCTGTCTCTCCTCTCTGTAAATCCGCCTTTCCAATGAAAAAATAATAAAAATAAATCTTAAAAAAAAAAAAATAAAATTCACTAGGTGGTGGCACTGTGACACAGTGGGTAAATCATCTCTTGCCATACTGTCATCCCATGTCAGAGTGCTGGTTGGAGTCCCAGATGTTCCATTCCCTGTTAAGTTACCTGGGAAAGCACCAGATGATGTTCCAAGTATTTGAGTGCCTACCACCATGTAGGCAACCAGATTGGAGCTCTTGGCTTCAGGCCCAGACCTGGCTGTGGGTGACCACCGGAAATGAAACAATAGCTGGAAGATAGCTCTCTCCCTCTCTCTTCCCTTCCCACTTCTCTCTTACTGCCCCCATTGCTCTGCCTTTCAAATAAATCTGTTTAAATGAAGTACCAACACCCAAAATAAGCTTAGCATTGGCTTTTAAAGTAGAAGTGATATTTTAAATAATTTATGCTTGCAGACTTTGGAAAGATCTGAGTTCTTGTCTCAATGCTGCACTATGATCTTAAGGAGGTTACTTGCAGTCTATGAATCTTGTTTCCTTGGGCTTTTATGATAGTTTGTTAAGATTTCAGGTACCACGGCCCTTGTTTGGCATAGCAGTTAACTTGCCACCTGGGACACTTTCATCCCATATCAGACTTCTTGATTCAAGTTCCGGGTCCTTCATTTCCCATCCAGCTGCCTGCTAATATACCTCCTGGAGGCAGCAGTTGATGGTTGAAAAACCCAGGTGACGTTCCATGCTCCTGGCTATTGTGAGCATTTGGGGAGAGAGCCAGCAGATGGAAGGAGTGTGTGTGTGTGTGTTTCTGTTTGTCTGCAAAGAAAGTGAAACAAAAAGATTTTAATAAATATTAAAAAAAAAAGTGGGCACCAATATCAGGATTCAAAACTCAGCTCTGTCACTTATTTACCATGTAATTTTAGGCAACCTACTAAACTCCCTGACTCAATTTGCTCATTTGGAGGTAGAGAGATAAAAATATCAATTTGTTGAATTTGAGGCTCATTGAGTCCTAAATAAGTATTAGCTGTTTTTACTGTGAATCTGAGTGATTTCCAACTTGGAAATATTGCTTATTTTATTTTTTTCCCCTAAAGATTTATTTAATTTTATTGCAAAGTCAGATATATACATAGAGAGGAGGAGAGACAGAGAGGAAGCTCTTCCATCCTATGATTTACCCCCAAGTGACTGTAACAGCCGGAACTGAGGCAATCTGGAGCCAGAAGCCCAGAGCTGCTTCCAGGTCTCCCACGTAGGTGCAGGGTCACAAGGCTTTGGGCCATCCTTGACTGCTTTCCCAGGTCACAGGCAGGGAGCTGGATGGGAAGCGGGAGCAGCCAGGACACAAAGTGGCACCCATATGGGATCCTGGTGCTTGGAAATGAAGGATTAGAGCCCCACGAGGTACCCTAGTGGCTAAAGTCCTCACCTTGTGCAATGCTGGTGGGGTACAAAAAGTAGCTGGAAAAATATCTGTTTCTCCTCCTTCCCATTTCTTCTTCTTTTTTTTAAAGATTTATTCACTTTCATTGAAAAGGCAAGTTTACAGAGAAGAGAGACAGAGAGGCCAATCCAAAGCCAGGAGCCAGGGGCCTCCTCCGGATCTCCCACATGGGTGAAGAGTCCCAAGGTTTTGGGCTGTCCTCGACTGCTTTCCCAGGGCACAAGCAGCGAGCTGGATGGGAAGTGGAGCGGTCAGTACATGAACCAGCTCCCATACGGAATCCCGGCGCATGGAAGGCGAGGAACTTAGCCACTAGGTTACTGTGCCAGGCCCCATGTTTATTCTTTCATTCAGCAAATCACTGCTGAGCATCTCCTGTGTCAGGAACTGCTTTTCCTTGTGTCATGTTAGGTCCTTCCTGGCCAATTCAACATTCTGTACAGTCCTGTGGACTGTCTTCTTTGAAGTTCCATTACTCATTTTTGTTTCCTTAGCAGTTGGTTCTTCTCAAGAGAAATCCTGTAAACAATTTGTATGTCAGGAAATACAAATAAACAATACATCTTTTCCATAGGTATGCCTTACACATATTAAGAGTTTCTGCCATTATTTCAGTGCTAGGAGGAAAATGGAGAGAGAGGGAGACAAAATCTCCAGTGGAATTATAGAGTGATTGTGGCTGGAAAGAAATGAGAGGATGAGGAAACTCAACATCTTCCTAAAGTCCATCCGGAGGTCAAACTGTTGCCCGCTTAACCCGCTGTGAAGGCCCAAATAAAGGAAATGAGTGTCTTGTGGGGCGGGGCTCAGAGCCTAAGTGGACTCAGACTGGCCCCCGAATGGCAGAGTTCAATGATAGGAGTGTAAGTACCAGCTTCCAACACTCAGGGTGTTCTCTTCCGTTCCCAAGGATATTTCCACCTGGAGCTTTCTTCTACACTTACATTAATGGCTCAGTTGGAAGTCAGCCATCACTGCTAAGTGTGCTTGAGTTTTCTGCAGCACTGGCAGCGGCTTCCCTATTATCCTGACATCAGAAATCGAAACCGTGCCCCCCATTGTAGCCAGGCTGCTGCCATGAAGCCAACAGCAGTTGAGCACTTCCACTCTCTAGGATCTCATCCTATCCCACGCTGAGCAGCCTAACCTCTCCTCAACTTCAGCAGTCACAGTATTTGGGAGAAAGCTTCGCCCACCCCCACCAACCCTGCCTTTCCCCAGTCCCCAATCCTGGAAGAGCTGTGCCATCAGCCTGTACTGATTGGTGTTTACTGTGAGGTTCTGTTTTCTTGGATGCAGAGGGAGGGATCCGTTGTTGATTCAAGTAAAACCTTTGCAAGAGAGCCTCACATTTACTGAGCGCTTCTGCTGTCCTGATTAATATTACCGTTGTTGCTGCTGTTGCCATAGCTAGAAACAAAACCCAGTACTTAGCAGCGCCTCCAATTTTGCCCTTGTTTATACTGAATGCCTTAAGAATCAGGAAATAATGTTGTAAAAATTTAGTTCCCACTCAATTTGGTGACAGTTGTCAGATTAAGGTGATTATCTCAATGTTTTTTGTTTGTTTTTAATTTTTTAACCAGTTATGATAGTAACACCTCCCTGAATTCCTAAACATCTCAGTTCTAACAATGCGATGCATGGTCCAACAATCTCTTTGTAGAATAATGCACATGTTATCAGCCATCCAGTGTTTACCAAGTCAAATAGTAGTCCAGTGTAGGACAATAATAAATGTCCAGGCTAACGTTTATTGAGTGCTTAGTATGTCTTTAAAATACCATATGAGGTTACTTTAAATAGCATGAAAGTGGGGGGGGTGGTATCATAACGTAGTAGGTTATGCCTCCGCCTGCAATGCCAACATCCCATTTGGGTGCTGGGTTGAGGTGCTGAGAAGAGCTGCTTCTCTTCTGATCAGCTCTCTGTTGATGTGTCTGGGAAGGCAATAGAGGATGGTCAAGGTCCTGAGTTCCCCACACCCACATGGGAGACCCAGAAAAAGCTCTAAGCTCCCGGTTTCCAACTGGCCCAGCTCCAGCCATTGTGGCCATTTGGGGAGTGAACCTGCTGGGAAAGATCTCCATCTCTCTCTTAATCTGTTTCTCTCTCCTTCTCTCTCTGTAAAAGTGGCTTTCAAATAAAAATAAGTGAACCGTTTAAGAAGTGGAAAAAATGACGTTAAAATATAAGGAAGTTTTAGTGTAAAAGCTTTTGAAGTTATAGTTTTTTGATCCTACACATTTTCATGAGCTTCTTGAAAGCCCTCTGAGGCAAGCATTTTTAATATTTTTTGTACTCAAATAAATGTTATGTTTTAATTCCACTTTTCATGATATTTTGAAATATACTCCTATATATGATCTCATCTATTTTTCTTAAAAACATCATGTGTAGGAACTGTCAGTTTCATCCTTCTACAAATGAATAAGCTCTCATAAGGTAATTTGCCTAAAGCTACAAAGATAAGCGGATAAACCAGGAGGTGTGCCCAGGCAGTCTGATCTCTGGGCCAGTGCTAGTTAATTACCTTAGCTACTGATATGGGTTTGAAGAAGCTTCAACATACCAGTGAGGTTTGTGTTAAGCGCTGAAAGACATTAGGTATACAATTACGTAAGGTGGAGGCCATAGAGAATTCCCTTGACAAAGGCACAGCTTCCAGCTCAGCAGGATGTGTGGTGATGATGATTTGAGTGATTTGAGGTTTGGTACCGATCCGGAGGCCGAGCATGAGATGGTAACCAGGCAGTCACAAATGGGTCTGTGAAGCAAGAACCATGGAAACTTGTAAATGACAGTATGACTGTGTATCAATAAGACACAGACTTTCTTAAAATTCAGCAATTTTAAAAAAGATTTATGTATATACATATTTTTAATAAAGATTTATTTTTTATTTTTATTGGAAAGGCGAATATACAGAGAGGAGAGACAGAGAAGAAGATCTTCCGTCCCATGATTCACTCCCCAGGCGGCCGCAACGGCTGGAGCTGAGCCAATCCAAACCCAGGATCCCCTTCGGGGTCTCCCACATGGGTGCAGGGTCCCAAAGCTTTGGTCCCATCCTCAACTGCTTTCCCAGGCCACAAGCAGGGAGCTGGATGGGAAGCGGGGCTGCTGGGATTAGAACCGGCACCCATATGGGGTCCCGGGTGTGCAAGGCAAGGACCTTAACCACTGCGCCACCGCGCCAGGCCCGATTTATATGTTTTTATTACAAAGTGAGATATACAGAGAGGAGGAAAAACAGAGAAGAAGATCTGTCCGATGATTCACTCCCCAAGTGACTGCAACTGCCGGTGCTGCGCTGATCCAAAGCCAGGAACCAAGAACTTCTTCCAGGTCTCCCACGTGGGTGCAGGGTCCCAAAGCTTTGGTCTGTCCTCAACTGCTTTCCTAGGCCACAAGCAGGGAGCTGGATGGGAAGTGGAGCAGCCGGGATTAGAACCGGTGCTCATACGGGATCCCGGTGTGTTCAAGGCGAGGACTTTAGCTGCTAGGTCACGCTGCCGGGCCCAAAATTCAGCAAATTTCAGTAAAATTTTTAGAGCCTACAAAAGTATTTTTTCCCTTAAGGTAAAATTCACATACCGTAAAACTCATGATTTTTAAAAAGATTTATTTTTTTTAATTGGAACTCAGATTTACAGAGAAGAGACAGAAAGATCCTCTATCCACTAGACCACCCCCAAAGTGACTGCACAGCGGGAGCTGAGCTGATCCAAAGCCAGGAGCTTCTTCCGGGTCATGTGGGCACAGGGTCCCAAGGCGGCCTTGGGCCATCCTCAGCTGCTTTCCCAGGCCACAAGCAGAGAGATGGAAGGGAAGTGGAGAAGCCGGGACATGAACCAGCACCCACATGGGATCCCAATGCGTGCAAGGCGAGGACTTTAGCTGCTAGGCTATTTGCTGGGCCCAAAATCCATAATTTTAAAATGCATAATTAAGCAGTTTTTAGTTTATTCACAAGTGGCATAGCCATCATCACTAATTCCAGAATATCGTCATCTAGTTTCTTAGTATCTTAGCAGTTACTCCCGATTCCTTTCCCCATCCTCTGGCAGCCACTGACATACAATCCAACTCTCTGAATTTGCCCATTCTACATGTCATAAAAGTGGTCTCATGCTGTATAGAACCTTTCATGTTTGGCTTCTTTTGCTAGACATATTTTCACGATTCAGCCTCAGGCCCAGCATGGTAGCCTAGTGACTAAAGTCCTCGCCTTGCACGCCTGGGATCCCATATGGGCGCTGGTTCATGTCCCTGCTGCTACACTTCCCATCCAGCCTTCTGCCTGTGGCCTGGGAAAGCAGTCAAGGACGGCCCAAAGCCTTGGGATTGTTCACCAAATGGGAGACCTGGGGGAGGCTCCAGGCTCCTGGCTTCGGACCAGTTCAGTTGGAACTGTTGCAGCCACTTGGGGAGTGAACCAGCAGACAGAAGATCTTTCTGTATTTCCTTCTCTTTCTAAATCTGTCTTTCCAATAAAAAAATAAATCTTTAAAAAAAAAAAAAGGATTCAGCTATTTTTTTTAATTCTGTGTCATTATACATTCCTTTTTATGACGAAGAATCCGTATGGATGTGTGCCACATTTTGTTTATCCATCCATAATTTGGTAGACATGTGTTATTTTCATCTTTGGGCTATTACAAATAATGGTGGTATAAACATTCATTGCAGGTTTTTGTTCAACATCTGTTCTCAGTTCTTTCGGGTACAGATTTCGACAAGGAATTATAGGTAACTTTTAAAAATGTACGTATTTATTTTATATTAGAAAGGCAGATTTATAGAGAGAAGGAAAGACCAAGAGAAAGATCTGCCATCTGCTGCTTCACTCCCCAAATTGCCGCATCAGCTGGAGCTGAGCTAATTAGAAGCCAAGAGCCAGTAGTAGCCTCTTCTAGGTCCCAAGGCTTTGGGCTATCCTCTACTGCTTTCCCAGGCCACAAGCAGGGAGCTGGATGGGAACTGGAGCAACCAGGACATGAACTGGGGTGCATATGGGATGCTGGTGTTTAAAAGTGGAATATTAGCCTATTGAACCACAAGACCAGCCCCTAAGTAGCTTTTTTTTTTTTTTTTTTTTTAAGATATACTTATTTGAAAGGCAGAATGACAAAATGAGAGTCAGAGCTCTGCTACCCACTGGTTCCCTACCCAAACAGGTACAACAGCCAGAGCTGGTCCAGGCTAAATAAAGCCAGGAACCTGGAACTCTTTTCAAGTCTCCCATGTGGATGGCAGAGACTCCAATGACTGAGCCACTGCTACATCTACTACTATTCAGGTACACTAGCAGGGGGCTGGATCAGGGGAAGAGAAGTTGGGGACTTACACCAGCACTCCAATATGGAATGCTCACAAATTTGCAATAGCATTTTTAGTCACTGAAACACAGAAGGCAAACTGTACAATTGTGAGAATGTACAGTGTCACATGAAGGCAAGATTGAGCCAGAGCAACCATTTAAATTGTTCAAATGTCTCACGACTCTGGAATGCCCATTGTGAAACATGTCAGTGCACAGTTATTTCCTAAATTCTCACATGTTCTTTATTCCCTGATTGATTTGGTGAATGGGAAGTAGGGAGTTGAAGGTGGAAATGTGTCCTACATCTTGAAGTAGTCATTTCCATCTCCAGGCCAGCTGTAGCCCTCACCTCTTCTGTCTGAACTGGCCTACCAGGGATTGACCTGGTTGCTCACGGATGGACATGGTCAGTCCCCGTACGCAACACGGGTTCTTGTAAGCTGGAACCCGCCTCGGGTCAAAGGCGTCGGTGTCTGAACGCAGATGGATCGGCCATGGTTTGGTGCTAGTTGACAGATGAATTGTCCCCTCCTTCCTGATGAGGTTGGTCAATCTCTCTCATGGAAAAGCACTATCAGAATTCTTTAAAATAAAATGTTCAGGAGAGTAGACATCTCTTATAGGCCAATACATACATCACTTGTGGGAGAAATTCAAGGCTTGATCCCAGAAAATCCTGGGAAGAATGGTACCTCATCCTGAGGTTTTCTGAAGAGAAATGAAGTCAGCTGGCTGTCCACAGGAGATTCCTTGATGAAGTCTTAAAGGTGTGTTTAGCTTTTTGCGGATCCCCGAAACTGTATCGCCATGTGGCGGTTTTTACATTCCAACTGGCAGTGTGTGAGAATGTCAAGGTTTCCACGCCCTTGCCAAAAGTTGTTATTTTCCCTTTTCACTTTTCTTAATGCCATCTTGATACCACTTTGAAGTGGTATCTCATTATGACTTTGATTTGCGCCTTATAATGGCTAATGAAAAAATGCTGCCTTTTTTTCCCGTGCTTTTCAGTGAGAAATGTTTGTTTAATCAGGTTGTTTATCTTTTTGTCGTTAACTTAGAAGAATTCTTAATATATTCTGGATACTAGGCCTTTATCATCTAGTTGATCGGCAAACATTTTCTCCTAAACTGTTCTCATTTCGCTTTCTTTTTCCCTATATTCATTTATTTGAAAGGCATATTTACACAAGGCGGGGAGGACTGGCACGCAAGCCAAGCTTTGCCTGCAGCATTGGCATCTCATATGGGCGCCGGATCGTGTCCTTGCTGCTCCATTTCCCATGCAGCTCCCTGGGTGTGGCCTGGGAAAGCAGAGAATGGCCCAAAGCATTGGGACCCTGCACCCACATGGGAGACTGAGAAAAAGCTACTGACTCCCAGCTTCAGATCAGCTCAGTTTCAGCCATTACATCCATTTGGGGAGTGAACAAGCAAACAGAAGACCACTCTATTTCTTCTCTATCATATTAAAAAAAATAATAATAAATCATTTTTTAAAAGTTAAATACCTCAGCCTGGCATGGTGACCTAACAGCTAAAGTCCTAGCCTTGCACATACCGGTATCCCATATCAGCACTGGTTCTAATCCCAGTGGCCCCACTTCCTATCCAGCTCTCTGCTTGTGGCCTGGGAACGCAGTCAAGGACAGACCAAAGCCTTGGGGCCCTGCACCTGTGTGGGAGACTCAGAAGAGGCTCTGGGCCCCTGGCTTTGGATCAACGCAGCACTGGCCATTGCAGTCATTGGGGAGTGAATCATCAGATGGAAGATCTTCCTCTCTGTCTCTCCTCCTCTCTGTATATCTGACTTTGTGATAAGAATAAATAAATCTTAAAAAAAATAAATACCTCTATAACTTTTTAAGTAAAAAAAAAAAAAAATAGAGGAAGAAGCAAAGCATTCTTTCATCTGTTGATTCATTCCCCAATGGGCTACAATGGTTGGGGCTGGGCCAAGCCAAAGCCAGGATGCTAGAACTCCATCCAGGTCTCTCAGGTGGATGGCAGGGGTCCAAGTACTTGGGCCATCTTTTGCTGAGACACATTAACAAATTGTATTAGAGGGCCCGGCGCGGTGGCGCAGTGGTTAAGTCCTCGCCTTGCACGCCCAGGATCCCATATGGGCGCCGGTTCTATCCCAGCAGCCCCACTTCCCTTCCAGCTCCCTGCCTGTGGCCCGGGAAAGCAGTTGAGGACAGCCCAAAAAAGCTTTGGGACCCTGCACCCGTGTGGGAGATCCGGAAGAGTCTCCTGGCTTCGGATCGGCATTGCATCGGCCCTTGCGCTCACTTGGGGAGTGAATCATGGGACGGAAGATCTTCCTCTCTGTCTCTCCTCTCTGTATATCTGCCTTTCCAATAAAAAACTAATAAAAATAAATCTTAAAAATAAATAAATAAATAAATAAACTGTATTAGAAGTGAAGTAGCCAGAACTCAAACCAGTGTTCATATGGGATGTAGGGGCAGCTAAACCCACTCTACCACAACACCAACCCTCACTTTCTTGTACAAAAGTTGTAAATCTGGTTCAATTTCAGTTTATGGTTTTTAATAATGCTTATTTTTTATTGGGAAGACAAATTTACAGAGGAGAGAGAAAAAGATCTTTCATCTGTTGATCCACTCCCTGAATGGTTGCAATGGCCAGAGCTGAGCTGATCTGAAACCAGAAGTCAGGAGCTTCTTCTGGACTCACTTGGGTATGGGGTCCCAAGGACTTGGGCCATCATTGATTGCTTTCCTAGGCCACGAGCAGAGAGCTGGATGCGAAGTGGGACAGCAGGGACATGAACAATGCCCATATGGGATCCCGGCATTTGCAAGGGAGCATTTGCCAACTGAGCCATCAAGTCGGGTCCCCAGTTTTTAAAGATTATTTTGTTTGAAAGAATTGACAGAGAGGGAGAGACAGACATAGATACCTTCTGGTTCGTTTCCCAAATCATCACAATGACTAAAGCCGGGCAGACCCTCAGCTAGGAGCCAAGGGCTTCCTCCTGGTCTCCCATGTGGGTTCAGGGGCCTAAAGCCTTGGGACATCCTCTGCTGCCTTCTGGAGCCACTAGCATGGAGCTGGTTAGAAAGTGGAACAGCCAGGACTTGAACCAGATCCACACAGGATGCTGGTGCTGCAGATGGAGGATTAGTCAATGATGCCACCATGCTGGACCCTACAGTCTTGTTTATTTTTTTTTCTTTTGAATTTGATTGTGCTTTTAGTGCCATGTTTGGTATTTGAATATCTAGTTGTCCCCACATCTGTTCTTTCTCCAGTGAGTGATCATAATACCCCTTTGGAAAATCAATTGAGAATAAATGTGTGAATTCACTTCTGAACTCTCTATTCTATTCCATTTAAATTTTACATAAGTACTTGTATGTGTGTTTATGTGTATCCCATGCCAGTATTGTCCTGTTTTTATTACATTAGCTTTATGAACATTCTGATTTATTAGCTTTGTAAATGTCTTCATTTTATTATTCCAAATGTGCTTCTGATTTTGAGTATTTATGTGTGTGTTATGAACAGCATTTTATGGTTTTTTTTTTTGAAATTTTATTTTATGGATCATTTGCCTAATCAGTATACTTGTCATTTAAAATCATTAAGAAGTGTTTGTTTTATCTGCTTTGCTGTGCTGTGATTGGTTTTGCCAGGCTTCTATTTCATCTTCTTTTCTGAGCTGGTTTTTCTTCCCCCGACTGGTGTAAAAAGCCTTGTTTGTGCTATTTCCTCTGGACTCGGACCTGTTACTGATCAGGTGCCAAGCCCTGGGTGTCAGGAAGTGCTGGCTGCCATTTTTAGTTCATCCTCAGAGAAGCTCAGACTACTCCTGTCTGCCTCAGCTCCCAGCCCGTGTTTTCTGCCAGTTGTGGATTAAACTGCTGGAACAGATGGCCTACCAAGAAAATCTCTTCCTTGCAACAGAGCTCTGCAGAGGTCAGGCAGGCGTGGCTGCAGTCTAAAGATCTTAGCCTACTCTTTGGTCAGTCCCTGGCCCCTGGATGTCCTGCTGATTAGGGGACACACAAGAAAGGACCTGACTTTTGAACGTCTCTCATGCCATCAGCACATGCACATATCAGTGCTGTTTCCAGCTGTGGTCCTGTCTCTTCAGCAAGGAGGACCTCCCCGTGGTCCCAGTGCTGAGCCAATCCAAAGCCGGGAACCAGGAACTTCTTCCAGGTCTCCCACGCAGGTGCAGGGTCCCAAAGATTTGGGCCACGCCGCCGGGCCCATGCTTCCAGCTTTTCACCCTTGTGAATAACAATCCTGTGTTCGTGGGTGAATCTCTTTCAGACCCTGCTTTTATTTTGGAGAGCATAGCAAAGGTGGAATGACTAGACCAAATAGTAATTATGTTTTTTTTTAAAGATTTATTTAATTTTATTGGAAAGTCAGATATACAGAGAGGAGGAAAGACAGAGAGGGAGATCTTCCATCTGATGGTTCACTCCCCAAGCGGCCACAATGGCCGGAGTTCAGCTGTTCTGAAGCCAGGAACCAGGAACGTCTTCCAGGCCTCCCACACAGGTGCAGGGTCCCAAGGCTTTGGGCCATCCTCAACTGCTTTCCCAGGCCACAAACAGGGAGCTGGATGGGAAGCGGGGCCCCATATGGGATCCCAGTGTGTGCAAGGCTAGGGCTTTAGCCATAAGGCAATCATGCCGGGCCCAGTAATTATGTTTAATATTTTTTTGAGGCACTGCTATATCATTTTCCACAGCGGCCTCCCCAACTTAAATTGCCAGCAGCAGAGTGCCAGGGTTCCCACCAGTATTTACTATTTTCTTTCTCTCAGAGGTAGTCACTCCAGTGGGCATGTACTACTGCAACGAATGTCTTTAAACAATTACACATCACAACCCACCACACATCTTACTTTGTACATGCACATCTTTTTAAACATTTCAACATATCTGTTACACATTCAGCAAGCTCATATTGAATCCTGGCTGTGTCCCAGTCCCTACACAAAGGTGAAAGAGGCATACTCCATGCCCTCAAGAACGACACAGCAAAGGAGCCCCCGGTGAAATCACTTACTGTGCGTGGTGCCACTCTTTAGCAGGGCAGGGAATATCTAACCCATGGGTCGTAAAAGGCCCATGAAATCATTTGGTCTGGCTCTGCCAAAGTAACTACAGAACAGGACTCAAAATTCAATAAATCCGTAACAGTCTAATCGTTAATAACTGTGGATGGACTGCCTAATGATGTTAGAAGTATCCAGATGGCTGTGGCAGAAAGCAAGGTTTCCTCACTGCTGCTGACGTCATGGGACCACAAGCTTAGCAAGAGCTGTGAGCGAGAAGAGGACAGGAGAGAAAACTGTCACATCTGGAATGTGTTCTGAACTCTTTGGGAATTTTGGATGAGTGAAGATGGTTTAGTTCTCTCCCATGGCAAGTAAATATATCCTCTGTGAAACTTGCCTGCAGTGTTTATTTACCAAGCTGTTGTTACAAGTATTAGGTTTTCCTGTGGGAATTTAGGACAAATGCAAAAGTAGAATAATGTCATGCCCTTCCAACACCATCACCCAGCCTGGATAGCCAGTTGTAATCCAATCACTACCTCTCCCCCTACTGGATTATTTTGATGCAGAATCAGTACAGTGATCAAGTTTTTACTTGGTTTCTACTTTTTTTTTTTTTTTTTTTTTTTAGAATTTATTTATAGGGCCTGGCACTGTAGCCTAGCGGCTAAAGTCCTCTCCTTGAACACTCCCAATCTCATATGGGCACCAGTTCTAATCCTGGCAGCCCCACTTTCCATCCAACTCCCTACTTGTGACCTGGGAAAGCAATTGAGGATGGCCCAAAGTCTTGGGTTCCTGCACCTGTGTTGATCAGGGTGGGAAGGATCAAGGTTTAGTGTGAAAATTGTGTGAACTTACTGTTTCCAAATTTGCTATTTCTTGTTGTTTTAGGGAGGAAAAGGAGAGACAAAGGGAGAAGCCACACTTGACTTTCCAAACGTCCCAGTACCCAGGGATGAGGAACTGCCACCTCATATTAACCCAGGGTCTCTATGTGTACATATTCCAAAAGCTTTCCCAAGTGGTTTGGATAGTTGCAAAATGTTGTTGATTTCACCAATTCAAGGATGGAGCCACCCTCCCAATGTCCGTTAGCTGACGTAGTAAGCCTCAGGTCTCCATTCATGGAGATTTTTTGCTGTCATTGTTTTACTGAGTAGTTGTCCAATTTGTTCTGTTCTCCTTCTTCTACAATGGCACCAAAGGAGCTGCCACATTCTCTTTTTACAGTTGGGCCTGTGTCCACTGCTCCGCCTTTTTTAACTAATTAGGAAATGTTCTTGCAGATGAGCCCAAAGACCTGGGCCAGTCATCCCAAGCCTTGCTGGATCCCCCACCCCTGGGGCTCATGAACCTGGCACCTACCTCACAGCTGGGCCCCAGGACCCAGGCCAGAAGACCTGAACCCCACTGGATTCCCAACCCCCAGGGCTCACAAACCCAGCACTCACCTTGCAGGCAGTCCAAGAGACCCGGGCCATGCAACCTGAGCCCTGCCATATCCCCCATCCCTGAGGCTCACAAACCCAACATCCACCTACTAGGTGAGTCCCAGGACCTGGGTCAGGTGACCCAAGCCCCCCTGGGTTGCCTCCCCCCCACCCCCCTCCCGGCACCAGGGTCTGTGTATCTTAAACAAGAAGAAAAACATTTCCTTGGCCTCTGAAAAAAGTCTTTAATTGACCCGTGTTTTGTCTAGCTGGAGTGACTTTTTTTCGGGCTCCCCCTGCTGGTGTCTCGCGGCCAGTTGCATGCAGGTGTCCTTGATTGGATCTGGGCCAGCATCAAGTTCTGGGAAAGGAAGGTAGAATGCCAGTGGAGTGCCCTAGCTAGTCCAAGCAGGTTTGGGGCAGAAGAGAGCAGTTTGCCACAAACAGTTCTGAGAAGTGCAGCTTTCTATGTAAGGAGCAGAGAAGGCCTGCAGCCCTGCAAGACCATGCAAATGGTGACCACAGGACGCCCTAAATGACCTGGCCACTATGTGGGCATCACTTCCACGGAGGATGGTGGGTGGGGGCTCTTTTTTCCTTTGGTGACAAAACAGTCTGAGCTCAGACACAGTCCACCTTGCAGGCAGAGTGGATGCCAAGTTTTATTTTGGGCATCTGTGAAAACTGAGGTAAGAAATGTGGTCAGCATACACGGCAGCATCCCCAGAGTTCACACTGGCTTTATGACCCCATCCCCAGTTCGTAGGACTGTTAACAGCTGCACAGCTCTGGGTGGAGCTTTTACTGGGACCTTCTTCCTCAGCCCTCTGTTAAAATAAATAAATTAATAAACCAATAAATTCCCTATACCCGCCCACACCCTAGATCATATTTCTCAGTTGTTCTACATTTACCTGTCCTTCTTCCACAGCACAGAAGGGTAGACTTAAATCTCTCCAGACTCCAGTGAGATGCAAGCATCAACAACTGGTTTAAAATGTTCAGACAGTAAGGGCAAATCCCCTCCTTCTCTCCAATCTCAAACCCTAAGTGCCAAGACAGTGACACTTCATATTGAACATGGCAAATACACTTTCTTTTCCCCGTCCACTTCTCCCCTACAGATTTTTGTTTCCCTTTAAGACACTAGGGGTAAACATGTTACATTTCCTAGTGCACAAGGAAGGCATCTGAATTCACAGGAACCCCACAACATGAATATTGCCATTAGATCTGTGCAGTTACACACGCCGTTACAAAGAAGCCTTTGTAATACCCATTTATGATTTTAAAATCCTCCATAAACTAGGAATAGAGCGACATTTTCTCAATTCTTATACAAAAGATCTACAGAAACCTACAGCTGATACTATGCTTAATGGTGAAACACTAGAAATCAAACTGTCTCTTTTTCACAGAAGACATGGCAGTCTCTGCCGAAGATTTGAAAGAATTGACAGAAGAACTGGAAGTTGTAAATGATTGGGACCCTGCGCCCATGTGGGAGACCTGGACGAAGCTCCTGGCTCCTGGCACCCAGAGGCTGAGACTATGCAGGATTCTCAGGTGCGTCTTGTTTCCCTCCACAATCCGGGAGTGGCGGGGGGCCAAGTACCGCAGTGCAGTAGGTTGAGGCACCGCTTGGGATGCCTGTATTCCATAGTAGAGGTTTGTGTCAGCTTCGGATTCAGCTTCCTGCTTATGTGCACCCTGGAAGGCAGTTCTTGATGGCTCTAGAACTTGGGTTTCTGCGACGCATGTGGGAGACTCAGAATTCGTAGTTTCTTCCATCAGCCCAGCTCAGCTCTGGCTATTGGTGACATTTGGGGAGTGAGGAGGTGGGTAGAAGATTGTGTGTTTGTGTGTCTTTCAAATAAATAAGTTAAAAAGTATATTTTTAAATTTTTATAATTATTTTTTCAAGGCTCAGGCTGTAGTAGTAGTGTGACTACTTAATTTTTAAGAGATTACTTATTATTAGAAATGCAGGTACAGGGAGTGGGAGAGATCAAAAGAGAGATCTTACATCTTCTAATTCATTCCCCTGAGCTGGACCAGTCGGAAACCGGGATCCAGGAGCTTCTTCCAGGTCTCCCACATGAGTACAGGGGTTAAACACTTTGGCTATTTTCCGCTGTTCCCCCAGGCACATTACCAGGGAGCTAGATCAGAAGTGGAGCACCAATGACTTGTAGTGGCACTAAAAAAGCAGATGGCAGCTTTATGTGCTATGCCACAACACCAGCCCCCAAATAAATTTTTTAAAGATTTTTTTTTTTTTTGGAAAGGCAGATATACAGAGATAAGGAGAGACAGATATTCTGTTCTCTTGTTCACTCTCCAAGTGGCCCAATAGTTGGAGTTGAGCCAACTGGAAGGCAGAAACTAGGAATTTTTCTAGGTCTCCGACACAGGTGCAGGATCCCAAGACTTTGGGCCAACCTCTACTACTTTCCCAGACCACAGGCAGGGAACTGGATGGGGAGTGGAACAACCGGAATACAGACACTCATTTGGGATCCCAGTGGATTCAAGGCGAGGAGTTAGCCACTGAGCCATTGTGCTGGCCCAGACATCCCCCTGTTTAAGGATGCCACCAGCTATGACCAACCACAAGTGGCACCTGATTCAGAAGAGCAGCAAACTCTTTCCTGAAATTAAAAAAAAAAAATTCTTCTTGGTGTAGCTCATTCATAGCAGCACAAAACAGCTTTATCTGGAGGTTCTTACATCCACACTGCCTTCACATCCTCCAAGGATGGACAGTCTCTTATATAACATGCAGCATTTCCTCTCACTTCAATTTTAGACATCAGCGATTCTGCCCTCTCACCCCTGTATCCCTGGTTTAAAAAAAAAAAATACAGTTCCACACCAGCCAGCCAGAGCCCTCTGCTCTTGGAGTGGTGCTGCGGGAGACAGAGGAGGCGGAGAGGAGGTATGAGGACTAGAAAGCTTGGGACTTGCCTCCAGGCCGTCACACATACCCTGCGTGGAATCCTGCCACCTGCCAGGAGGGATTTGCAGAACTCTGGTGATAACTTTCAGGTGAGTGCCAACCACTGTCATTCATTTTTAGAGAGGGACTAGCTGTGGAACATCCCCTTGTCAGAGGCACTCAAGGAAGCTCTGCGATGGACTGCCTGACAGGTAGGGAGCTCCCGCTTGTCTCTGGTGCCCTAGACAACAGGCTCTTTAGGAAGGAGGTAGATGAGCACCCAGAGAGAACCTGAGTGGACAGTACGAGGATACAGTCGCTGGCTGCACCTATCAATCCCTCCTCCATTTCTGACAATATCTTCCTTGCCTTCCTTCTTCCTGCCAGCCTTCCTCCCTCTCTGCTCTACCCTACACCCTTGAATGGAAGCAAAACGACCGGAAAAACAGAATGATTCGGGCAGTTCTTTTTCAGAGCATGTTATACCCTTCTTCTGTGTGGACCTGGGAGCTCCTTAAACGACCCAAGCATTGCACTCTGTATGGATCGATGGGTTGATGGGCTTGAGCAGAGAAGAAATGACAAGCTCCGGGTGTGGGATCAGTGTAGCTCACATCAACTGCAGGGGCAGGGCCAGAGAAGCAGGCAGACGCTAGTCTTGTGGTTAGCAAATGGGGCCCAGAGGCCAGAGGGCATTGCTACAACCTGCAAGCCCAGAATGGATTTTACATTTCTAAGCAGGTGAGGAAACTGAAAAAGATTAATATTTCATAACAAGTACAAATTACATGAAACTCAAATTTCTGTATGCATCCAAGAAATGGTTATCAGAACATAGTCATGCCCATTTGTGTGTGTATGGTGGGGGAGGTAAGTGTTTATCCATTTTATTTTCATCGAATTGAAAGAGTGACACAGGGAGAAACAGAGTTCTTGCATCTGTTGGTTCACTCGGAGCATGGCTACAAAAGCTAGGGCTAGATCCAGGACTTCCACATGAGCATCCCAGAATGCTCACCTGGTGCTTTCACAGGAAATCTTAGCAAGAAGCTGGATGGCAAGCAAAGGTGCCAGGACTGGAACCAGCACTCAGACACGAGATGTAGGAATCCCAAGTAGTAGCTTAACGGATTGCACCAGAATGCCCGCCATGCCCATTTGCTTATTAACTGTCTGCACCGGCTGCTCCTGTACAACCAAATTCAGTGTCTATCACAGAAACAAAATGTTCAGTCTCTGCTTAGGAATAAGAGTGTGGTCTGGTCACAGAACAATGCCAGTACACTACACGGGAGCTTCTGGGTGTTCCCCCAAAGTGCTTAACAGGCACCAGCTGTTTATTCCCCACCTGTTGTAACAACTGTTATCTCCATTTTCCACACGAGGAAACAGATACGGGTGCCAAAGGTCACCCAGTTAGAAAGTGGTGGTGCCCAGACTGGCTGTCTTTAGAAAACACCATGAATTAAGACAGTGATGGGATGGGGCCCAGTGTGGTGGCCTAGTGGCTAAAGACCTCACCTAGAACGCTCCAGAATTCCATATGGGCAGCGGTTCTGATCCCGGCAGCCCTGCTTCCCATCCAGCTCCCTGCTTGTGGCCTGGGAAAGCAGTCGAGGACAGACCAAAGCCTTGGGACGCTGCATCCATGTGGGAGACCTGGCAGAAGTTCCTGGCTCCTGGCTTCGGATCGGCACAGTACAGGCCTTTGCAGTCACTTGGGGAGTGAACCATCAGACAGAAGATCTTCCTCTCTGTCTCTCCTCCTCTATGTATGTCTGACCTTGCAATAAAAATAAAATGAATCTTAAAAAAAAAGAGAGAGACAGTGATGGTTCCTCCAAAGAAGGGGCATCCACAGAGATGTGAAGGAAGTGCCTCCTAAGAGGGAAGCAGCTCAGTGGGTAAAGATGTTGAGCCTGGAGACCTGAAGGCTCTGGCCCAATATTGAAAGGAGTTGCACCTTACAGCTCCACACCACAGCAGGCCGCATCCCCAGTGCAGGTGGCAGGGTGGCAGTGGGAGGCTGGAGGCTCACATCCCCCACTGCCCTACTCACAATTGTGTTTGGGGTCAATGTGCCTCATTATGAAAATAGAGCTGGGCCTGGCACGATAGCCTAGTGGCTGAAGTCCTTGTCTTGAGCACACCGGGATCCCATATGGGCACCAGTTCATGTCCCAGAGGTCCCACTTCTCATCCAGCTCTCTGCTTGTGGCCTGGGAGAACAGTCAAGGACGGCCCAAAGCTTTGGGACCCTGCACTCACGTGGGAGAGTCGGAAAAAGCTCTAGGCTCCTGGCTTTGGATTAGCTCAGCTCCGGTCATTGTGACCACTTGGGGAGTGAGCCAGCGGATGGAAGATCTTCCTCTCCATCTCTCTTCCTCTCTGTATATCTGACTTTCCAATAAAAATAAATAAGTCTTAAAAAAGAAAAGAAAAAAGAAAACAAAGTAAAGAAAATAGAGCCACCACCCCTCTGGGAAGAAAACATGATGGCAAACAATGAATAAGCACAAAGCATTTAGAAACAGGCTAAACACCACCTTGTCATTTTTATCTGGTTGTTGTCAGGAACAGGGATGCATCTAAAAGTTGGTGTAAAAGCCTGGTAGTGGGACTGTAAGATGCCAGTGGACACCCTCCCTCCCGTCCCACATCAAGGTGCCCAGGGTTCAGGATCTGCCTGTGGGTCCCGACTCCACTTCCAGCCACTGCAGCCCCAGGGAGGCCTACAGAGATGGCTCAAGGGGTAGAGTTCCTGTCCCCACCCTTCACCTCATGAGAAAGACCCAGTTTCCCAGTGATGGGGAAATGGGGTACAGGGGTCTTTTTCTCAATCTTATTTCACCTCTCAAGTTTAAATAGATATCAGCTACACAGATCAATGACAAGTTTTGGGCCTAGATGCAAACATGCCAGTTAAAGATACCACAACGCCTGGGTTCAAGTCCTGCCTCTGCTCCCAATTCCAGCTTCTTGCTAATGTGTAGCCTTGGAGGCAAAAGTGGTGTCTCAAGGCCTTGGAACTCTGCCACCCATGTAGGAGATTTGGCTCAAGTTTCAAGTTCCCAGTCATTGCAGGCATTTAGGGAGTGAGCCAACAAACAGAAACTCTGCCTCTCAAACAAACAGAAAAAAAGGCCTGGTACAAGAAAAACAAAAACACTGCTGGGGAGTGGCAGAAGCCAGGGTGTGGAGCCTGAGAGAGATCAGATGAGGCAATCTGCTGTGCAGGTTTGGAGGCCCGAGTGTGGCCTCTGGGCTACTCTGTGAGCCCTTGGCAGGTTTATGCTGCTGCTTTAAGCTGGCCTTCATCCTGGACACCTGCCAGGGCAGCAGAACCTCCCCCGAGCATCATGAGACCTGGGCATTGACATGCGCACAGAGGAACCATCGCTGGTAGCCTGGCACAGAAGCTTGTGGAGTCAAGCCAAACTTGAGTTTGTGTGTCTGCCACTTCAGTAGTTTCTTCACCTCTGGGACAGGGACAGCAATGAAATCCAACCCCACAGGTCATCTCTTCTTCTGTCTTCTCAATCTGCTTTACTGGTAGGGAAACTGAGTGCCAAAGCTACACCCAGGATAGGCAGTGAACAAACCAAGCTTAAGAGTCAAAGCTCAGGGGACCTGGCATAGTGGCCTAGCGGCTAAAGTCCTCACCTTGCACGTGCTGGGATCCCATATGGGCACAGGTTCATGTCTCAGCTCCCATCCAGCTCCCTGCTGTGGCCTGGGAAAGCAGTCCCAAACTTGGGACCCTGCACCCTCATGGGAGACCCAGAAGAAGCTTCTGGTTCCTGGCTTTAGATCAGCTCAGCTTCAGCTATTGCAGCTACTTGGGAAGTAAATCAGTGGAGAAGACTTTCCTCTCCGTCTCTCCTCCTCTGTATTTCTGACTTTGTTGTTAAAAATAAAAAAAAGAGTCAAAGTACAGGCTCTAGTCTGGACCACGTCGAGACTGACCCTTTATGCACCATATTCCACACAGCCTTTATCCCTGTGGCCTGACAGGCATCAATGTGACACTGGTCTGAGGCACCCGGAATGGGTGTGGGCCGGTTAGGCAAGGCCCCTGTTCCTGGGAAAAGCCATCTGCAGCACCGGCATCTCATACAGGCATCAGATCAAGTCATGGCTGCTCTACTTCCAGTCCAGCATCCGGCTAATGCATCTGGGGAAGCAGAGGAGGATGGGCCAAGAGTTGGGGCTCCTGTACCCCTACAGGAGACCTGGAGGAAGCTCCAGACACCTAACTTCAGACAGTCCAGCTCTGGCAGTTTGGCCACTTGGGGAATGAACCAACAGATGGAAGATCTCTATCTCTCCCCCTGCTTATCAAACGAATAAAATCTTTTTTTAAAAATGCATAATAGTACGAAGGAGACAAGGGAGGTGAGGGCCAGAGGTATCTGCATTGTGCTCAAGCCTGCGGGCTGAGCACTGCCTTGCAAGCAACAGCCTGTTTGCATTTGTTCCTTTCTGACTAAGGTCCCCACGTGTCCAGAGGCAAGGCCAGGGGTGCCCACCAGGCAGGACAAGAACATCTTCAGAAGGTGCTTGGGCCAGCCCAGTCAAATCCTTAGTTCAGGGTGGGCATTTGGTACTTCAGATCAGATCAGCTCCAGCCATTAACGGCCATTTGGGGAGTGAACCAGTAGATGGAAGATCTTTCTCTCTGTCTCTCCATCAATCTGATCTGCCTTTCCAATAAAAACAAACTTAAAAAAAAAAAGCATCAGCAATCACTGGGGCTGCCTGCATCTCACATGAGAGTTTGTTAGGCTCAAATCCCAGCTTGGCTCCTGATTTCAGCTTCCTGCTAACACATGCTCTGGCAGGTAGCAGATGAGCTGTTGAGAGTCATCTCCATATGGGAGACCCAGACTGAATTCCAAATCCTTGGCTTCAGCCTGATCTGGTTCTGGCTGTTGTGGCCATTTAGAGTAAAGCAAAGATATTCCTATCTCTCGTCCCTCTGCCTTGCAAAGAAATAGAAATATTTAAAAATCTTTAATGTAGATAGGTTCTCTCTCTCTAATTGGAAAGTTAGGTTTACATTTACAGAGAGGAGAGACAGAAAGATGTTCCATCTGCTGGTTCACTCCCAAAGTGGCTGCAATGGCTGGAGTTCTGTTGATCCGAAGCCAGGAGCCTCTTCCATTTCTTCTACATTGTGCAGGGCCCCAAGGCTTTGGGCCATCCTCGACTGCTTTCTCAGGCCATGAGCAGGGAGCTGGAAAGGAAGTGGAGCAGCCAACATACAAACTGACTGTCCATATGTGATCCCAGGCGTGCAAGGTGAGGACTTCAGCTACTAGGCTACTGTGCCAGGCGCAAGGCATGTTCTCTTAACAAGTGTGACAAGCTAACAGAGTCTGTGGTGGTCACAAAACTTTGCGTTCATAAGTCTTTGCATTCTAGGGCTGCCCTTGCATGTAGGACACTAAATGGCCTTAACCTCCATTCTGTATGCTACACATATAATCCAGCACCAGTACCCAAGATTTAATGTAAATAGCTTAAGAGGGCGCCCCCCTTTTTTTAATCTAGGAGAGTCTGCCTTTACATGAGAACAATGTAATCATTGATATTAATGTGGATCTAAATAATCTTGTGCTTTGTTCCTGCTGGTCTGCTTACTTCTCTCTCTTTTTTCTTGGTTGTTTTTTCATTAGCTAGTTAAGTGCCATTTCTATTCATTCAGAGGTTTCCTTCCTCCCAGAAATTTTGCAAAATGCCCCGAGTACTTGGGGCTGCCTGTTCTTGCTCCTCCAAATTGTGCTTACTTCTGGCCTCTGGCCTGCTGTTCCTTCCCTCCACCCCATCCCCACTTTCCTCAATACATTCACCACTAATAGGTAAATCTTCTGTGTCAGGTGGATAACAAGGGGACTTTTTAGAGCCCCTACCCACATCCCTCAAGTCCTAGCCAGCTGCTATGTTGGGTTCCCTCTCAATCCAGGTCTCCTCTCCCTACCGCCATCTTCACACCTTCCTGTGGTCACTACTCCTGCTCCTTGCCCAGCAGGTGGTCTCCTGGTGAGCTCCACAGGGGTCCTTTCTTCACTTGAAGCCAGGCACATGCCAGGCAGTAGGGACAGGAGTGAATGTTCTTCATGTATGGATAAATCTTAGCAGCTAGAGGTCTTCAGTGGGAACTTGCCAACCCCGTGGAACCAGTGCAGGGAAGGGAGAGAGAAAAGTGTCCTGGAATCCCCACCCCCCACCCCAGGCTATCCAAGACCCACCCCCTTACCTGCCTCCTTCCCCACCCAACAGCTGACAAACAGGACTCTGAGGAACAAGCAGAGTAACGTACTAACGCTTTTAATACAGTCTGATCAGACCAATTCACATGACAGGATCAACCCAGGCTCACTCCTATGTTGACACAGCCCAGTTATACAACATCCTTACCGACTGGCTCTCATGCCTTCTTGGCTTCCAACAGCACTGGAATTCTCTACCTACCTCCCTGACCAGACTGGCATTCTTTTAAACTTTGCATAAAACTATTTCTTCCATAGACTTCAAACAATCGACTAGCCGAGTTAATTATGGTACATCTAAACAAGGTTTAATACTAACCCTAACGTGTGTCTGCGGTTTACAAAGAGCTCTGTATCACCTGGGATAGCTTTCAGTAGCAATTCACTACAACTGGTTCTAAAAAATAATAACAATAATAATAATAATAATAATTAGAAATTAAAACCCAACAGCAAGTTGAAATGGTTAAGATATCATGTAAGAACTGGAATTTTGGGGTGACAGGGGGTGTCTGTGTCCTCAAAACTGAGCTTGTCCTAGCAGCAAAATAGTGGCCACCAAGCCGGGCTCAGGAGGGGCTGGGCCCTCAAGGCCAAGGGCTAAGCTCAGAAGGGCTCTTGGAGGACATTCACCCCATGGTCCGTGGGATGCTGTAGGCTTCTGGCTTCTTTAAAAACAGCTGGGCATCAAGGTATGAGTGGGCAGAGACCCTCCTGTGGTGGTTTCTTGTGAAGGATATGGGAAGGGGAATGAGGAATCAAGAGAGTGGGAAGGGACCAAAAAAGTCACTGAGGTCCCAGAATGCGCCTTCTGGAGCTGGGGTTGGGGTGGAGGAATGGGCTTGGAAATCACTAAAAATTGAGCACCAGGAATTCCAACTTCCACCTCAGAGAAAGTGGGACCGATGTTGCCACGGAAGGCGCATCATGTAGTGTTGTCTGCCCTTGTCCTCCCCTCACCCCCAGCCACCGGGTCTCACAGACATTTCTGCCGAGTATCAGATGAAAATCTAGCTCTAAAGGCCATTGGAGGAATGAGTGGTAGAGAGGGGAAATGGAACTAGGGTTGGGTGGGTAGGTTAAAAAACGAATAAAAATCTCTCAGCTACAGAACCCCAAAACACTTCTCCCTCCGCATTCACAGCATTTCTCAGCAGGCCCTAGGGCCGTTCTCATGGGGACCCAACATCTGCCTCACTTCCCCTCAGGCCCCATGGGCTGCTGGTCAACCTCTGGATCCACTAAAGATGACGCAAATGCCGACTGCACAATCTGAAACCCAAAGGACTCGAGGAGAGACATGTTCTGCTGAGGGGAGAAAGGTGAGCCGAGGGTGGGGCCCAGGTCCCCCAGCGGGCCCCCGAGAGCTCGGACATGCACCTTCTGGATGTGTTTGTTCAAGTAGGATTTAGAACGGAAGAAGCTCCCACATTCCGGGCACGGGTACTTCTTCTCCCCGTCAGACTCCATTTTGTTTTTGGGGACCGCCATCTCACAGGAGAAGGAGCCATTGGCGCTCTGCTTCTCCGGCGTCTTCAGGTCACTGGCATCGGAGAGGTCACCATAGGAGTCGGAGCTCTCAATCGGATCCTGATGGGAGCATTTCTGGCCTTCTACAAAGAGAGTAAAAAAAAAAAAAAAAAAAAACAGAAGAGAGTGAGGCCCAATTCTGGAGACATCCCCCCCTCCTGGAGGGGTCACGAGTGGCCAGCTCACAGGTCTGTGGAGTTCAGCCGGTCAGCCTGGGAGCCTGGAGTGCCTATGGGGGAGTGGGCGTGGGAGGGGATGAGACAGCAGGGGGCCCGGGGGCCACCAGCCTCCCTTGCACTGGACATTTCATGCAGATGCATGTTTACGGCTCACCATCATCTCGGCCTACTTCAAGGAAGGGGCTTGGGGAGGAGACCTCAGCTGCTTCTGCCCAGAACGGCTTCTAGGTGCTCTCCTGTGTCCCCCTGGCTGTAAAAGAGCTACTCTGATGACTTCAAGTGGGTCCACCAGTCACCTCATTTCCTGGCACCAGACTAGCTGCACCGTACCAACGCATGTGCAATCAGAGCCGCGAAGTCCTCGACCCTCAGGAAGACCCCATCGGTGGCTCAGAGAGACGTCTCATTCCTGTTCCTTTTCCAAAGACAAGCCCTGTCGTTACTGCCTCCTGCCAAAAACGCTTGCAGCCAAAGAACAGAGATTAAAAGCACAGCCATGAACAACTCAATTCAGCTGGGCTGAGACAACCCCTTCACAGCTCTGCCTTGCCCAGCCCTGCCCTGAAGTCCTCTACCACCAGTCTGCAGCCTCCTACCTAGGTCCTGCTAGCCATGCCAGAAGGGAGGCCTGCGATGGGAGCATGGAGCATGCCATCTCTATCATCTCTACCATCTGCCAAACCCCCTGGCCTCATCCTCGTGGCAGCAGCGGCGGCAACAACAACAACGACACCAACAACAACGTGGATAACAAACCATAGAACAACCTGGACCAACAAGTGAAAGTGGGACCTGGGGAGCTCTCTGCAAACCAAATCAGAGGCAAGTCAGGGGAGCTCACTTATTGCCATGCATCTCACAAACGCAGCCAGAGGCCCTCCACAACCAGGCAGCTCACAGCAGTCAACCACCCCCTGCCGCGGCAGGAGAAGCCAGCCTCTGGCTTCTACCCATTCACGGGGTCAAAGGAGACGAAAGCACCCAGCAGCAGCTCCCCACCATCCTACAGGGGTGACAGGCAGGGGACAGTCCCAGAGTGACCCATCATGCAGGACTCCTCGCCCTGGACCTAGAGCATTCCCTGCATGGGGCTCCTGACTGTGTGTGTGTGTGTGTGTGTTTGTGTGTGTGTGTGAGTGTGGGTGTGGCAGAGGGAAGTGGGGAGACTGGCCTGGAGAAAGGAAAAGGAGCTGGGAAGAAGAGGCAGAAGGGCTAGGTCCTCAGCAGTGCCCTAAGGCCTCCCTCACTGCCCTATTCCGAGGGAGCCACACCCACTGGTGACTTCTGTCCCAGAGGCCACGGGCACTCAGATCTCTGAGTCTCATCAAGGCGGCCAGAAAGCTGACAGCCTTCCCCTCCCCACGCCCGGCCCAGCGCCCCCACAACACAGTCTGCGCAGAGAAGCAAAGTGCAGAGCAAGGGGTCGCTTGCCTTTGTTGCCATAGGTCCTGGCGCAGTGGAACGCTGCTCCCCCATTCGGGATGGGCTCCTGGTGCCTGGAGACCTGGGGAAGGGGAACACCGTGGTGGGTTTTAACATGGACCTTTAAGTAGGAGGCAGAGGAGAAACCTAAACAAGACAAAAGGAGATGAGATTCCCGCGGCCAGCAAGAGAGAGCTCTGTCCCCCAACGGCTCTCCTCTGGCCGCTCTGGCTAGCACTCCCAGGGTCAGCTGCACCTAGAAGGGACCCCTGCTGCTTGGCTCAAAAACAGCTGCAACCACATGAGCCACATGGCCCAGGACTGGAAGTGGGAGGCGGGGGAAGGTGGGGGAGGGAGCTGTCCACAAATCGGCTTCTGCCAAAGCTGTGGTGAGAGGCCCAGGCCAGCCGCTTGGTGTGTGTGTGTGTGTATGTGTTGGGAGGGTGGCCAGAGATCCTACTCCTTCTAGGACCAGAGGCCAAAAGTCCTCTGGGCTTGCTTGGTGCCTCAGTAACAGGTGAATCTGAGGGAGTGTCTCACAGCTCTCCCCTTCTCCCAGGGGTCAGCAGCAGAGAACACTTAGAAATGTGGTCAGACAAGTCCACGAGGCTCCAGCGCAGCCAGCAGAACGCAAAGGGAAACAGAAGGCTAAATCAGATGGAGGAAAAGCAACTCTCCCCAAGGAACACCTCCAGGACCCCCTCACACACACTTCTAACCATAAGGACAGGCTCCACGTTGCCACCTTTCTCACCTTCAGAATAAGTGGATTTAGGAGCTCTCTAAATCTTTTTGAAGAACAACAGCAAAAGTAGGACATTCTATCTATGGGATATGGTCATTTCCTATTTCTGGTGGTCTTTTTGGGGTTCATTCTTGGGACATGCATCAAGTTCCCTTAGAGAAAAAGAGACAGGCAATCTCTGTTTCTTTTGGGGTAGCAGCAGGCCGGCCATCTTTTGCAGCTGCTACAGCCCCATGACCCTGGTCCCATCTGTCTGTCTGAAGCCACAGACTAGCTCAGGCTGAGGAGTGCAGATCTCAGGCCGACCTCCAGGACAGCCATGGAGTGCAAGGATACGGGAGGAGGTGGCCAGGACAAGGATTTTGATGACTGGGGCATCACAGCAGAAGTGTTGCCATCAAACTCCTTCACTGTCAAGGAGGTGAGGGCACCTCAGGCAAGAACTGAAGGTTCTGAGTACCTAAAGGCCCATGTGTGGGGGTGCCAACACCCTCATGGTGCATCCTGAATCCACTCCAGATCTAGCTGGTAAACCTTCTCATGTACATCCTCTGAACTACCTTGGAATGACATAGCATGACAGGGAGACGCACTGACTGGCTCACATTCTTGTCCATACAAGACTTGCTGTAGGAAGTCCTGAGTTAGCCCTGGCATCTGGAACGCCACTGGAACTGTAATCAAGGTCTGCTTTCCAGCAAGCGGGGCAGGGGATGGAGAGGCCATGGTAGCAGCCAGGGCCCAGTCCACTATATTTCCTAGCCCATGGAGTGCTCCCCAACAACCCTATGTGCTGGCAATTACTGTGCCCATTCTACAGATGGAGAATCATGAGGCTTAGTCAATAACATGGGCAGCTAGTTACTGGATGGTGGGGCCTGAACTCCAACCCCAGCAGAACTTGGCCCTTAATCACCGGGCACACCCTTTCATTTGTTCCCGTGTTTTAGTCCAGGGCCCCTACAAACATCTCCTGGACTTTACAACAGATTTCACTGTCACCAATGCTCATGTGTTTCTCTGTCGTGCTGTGGGTGGGCTACAATGGTAGCTGCTGTTGGACAGAGGGCTGGCCCGTGAGGAAGTTTCTGTAACAGATCCTCCCCTAATGGCAGCCAGCTGGGGTTCTGGTGGGAACTATGGGAAGTGCCCACATTTCCTTCCCAACACAGCTACTTCCAAGATCTTTTTGGACTAAATGCCGGTGTGTCCCGTCCTGCTTGGTACAGTGAGTTGTCCTGCGCTGTGACCCAAGGAGTGTGCCTGGCAGTTTACTCGTGGACAGGCTGGTTCAAGAGGGCCCCACGCAAACTTTCCTGAGAGGGAAGTTGTAGTCAGGAAGTTGCTAGTCAGAGTGTCTAGGGAAAAAAAGGCATTCAAGTATTGCTCCTTGGGTGGAGGCTGAGAAAAAGCACTCCAGCCCCACCACCCAGTACCAAGCACAACCAGTGATGCTGGCCCCTGGCCACCAGCACAAGACACCAGAACTTTCTGAGAATACAGTGAGGCCACCAGAGGTGGGATTTTTTTTTCCCCCCGTTCATCTCTAACCTTGTGGAGCCTTTAATAAAAGTGGTGTGAAGCCTTTTTCCCATGGCGTGCCGAAGCAGGTCCACTACTGCAACCAAAGGGGGACAAGAAAGGTGTGAGGGAGCGGGGGTGCTAGGGATTACTGTATTTACTCTGTGAGGAGAGTTATGCCAAAGAAAAATATAGAACGTGCTAAAAGAGGATGCACTGTGTTTTCCTGAAAAACAGCCTGAGCAACATGTGGCCAGGCCCTCCCGACTGTAGCCCAGCTGCAGTAGAATGTACTATCTATAGCAGAAGGACTTGGCAGGACAGCAGGCATGGAGCCGCAGCTGCCACTTCAAGCTCCGTGCGCTTCAACACAGAGCAGCTCGGCCGCCAAGTGTCAGAACGAAAACAGAAGCTGCGCCTCCAAGCAGAACACGTCTTGGAAACCAGACACATTGAGCCGCAATTCTAAATTCACCCACCCCATTCAGCACTGATTAACCATGAGCCAAACAGTCAGCGTGATCCAGGCGCGTGCGCACACACACATGCACACACACACACACACACACACACACACACACACACACACACACACGGATGCTGAGCACACAGGTGACTTGCCACTACAAGCAAACAAGCTCCCTTGTCCTCGCTCCCCAGGCGGATGGACAAGGAACTGAAGAGCAAAAAGCCATTACCCCTCCCCTCAGTTGTATTTTGTTTCCTGATGTGCAAATCCTCCTCTGGCAGGTTTGCCATCTGTGCAGGGGGTCAGGAATCGCCGCCTCCCTGCCCACATCTGGAAGGGCCATGTCCAACTGCGCTGTGTTCTAGAGAGGAGCTTAAGTGCGAGTGTCTCGGCTGTCCGTGTGCTCCACTCTTCCCCCAACATGTGCACTCAACTCCAACTAGCAGAATCCTTCCTCTACTTTTCCTGTAGGGATGTTGGAGTCCCACTGCCTCTAATAAGCCATCCCTCTTTCCCATCTCAGAGCATGTGAACCTAGACAAGGTCCTGCTACATAGAAACCAGAACCCAAAGGAAAGGAACTGCTTACGGTGCCCACCAGCAGGTCCTTCTCCCCTCCCCCCTGTGGAACTTCGTCAACTTCCTTAACTTGAAGTAAGGAAACAAGTTTTTTTTTTTCTAGCCATAATAATTCCCCTGCAAGCAATCTTCCTCTACAAACGGTGTAATACACACTGGTAGGTCCCGGGGATAAAACCAGGGGGTCATCTTTCTCCTGAACTTGTAATCGGGCTCTTCGCTTTCTTCTGAGCAAACTGTTTTTGTGTATATGTGTGGCAAAGAACAAAAAGAACGGATCTATAGGGAGTTCAGCCAACTGTATTTTAAGAATCACTAAGGATGGGGTCAGCATTGTAGTGTAATGGGGAAAGTCACCATCTGTGATGCCAACACCCCATAGGGCTCCTATACTATTGGTGTCCCATCCCACTTCCCAATCCAACTCTCTGCTAATGGCCTGGGAAAAGCCACAGAAGGTGGCCCGAGTACTTGGGGCCCCTGCTACCCACATGGGAGGCCACAATCCAGAGGCCTTAGCTTTGGCCTGGCTCCAGCCCAGGCTGTGGCAGCCATCTGGGATCGGAACCAGTAGATGAAGGACCTTTTCAGCTCTTTTCTCCCTCTTTAACTTTGACTGTTCAATAAATAAGTAAATATATATATAATATATACAAATATTATATATATAAAGTTTATATATATATAAAACATATATATATATAAAGTTTTAAAAAGGAATCATCAGCATTGAACCATTTCAGAGAACATGTACAAACTCACCTAATCCAAATTTTTTAGTTTTGAAGATTTATTTATGTTTATTGAAAAGCAAATTTACAAAGAGAAGGAGACAGAAAGATCTTCCATCCACTGGTTCATTCCCCAAGTGCCACTACAGCTGGAGCTGAGTCAATCCAAAACCAGAAGCCAGGAACCTCTTCTGGGTCTCCCACGCAGATGCAGGATTCCCAAGGTCCTGGGCCATCCTCCATTGCTTTCCCAGACTACAAGCAGGGAGCTGGAAGGGAAATGGAGCATCCAGGATACAAACTGGCGCCCATACAAGACCCCAGTGCATGCAAGGAAAGGACTTTAGCTACTAGGCTATCATGCCGGGCTCCATCTAATCCTAACCATTCTGTCCAGTTGGCTGACAATCAGCACACGCCTGGAGCCTTGTATAGAGAAGGGAATAATTCATACAACTTATTCACACAGCTTCCCTCATATCCATAGTCTCAGCGGCAGCAGGACAAGG
Source organism: Ochotona curzoniae (assembly GCF_017591425.1). Taxonomy (NCBI): domain Eukaryota; kingdom Metazoa; phylum Chordata; class Mammalia; order Lagomorpha; family Ochotonidae; genus Ochotona; species Ochotona curzoniae. The sequence goes on along the minus strand of NW_024467101.1, from coordinate 7,028,188 downwards.
GATGATATAACATTCTCTGCATTCTGACTCTGAGATCCCAATGTCTTCAGCATCCTTCTTCTGCCTCTTCCCCACCCCCTAGCCTGTCCATCCCTCTTGGTCTTGAGAGAGAGAACCAGCTCTGTTCCTCTGATGGCGACAGCAGTTTTCTATTTTGACTTTTTCCTCCTTCCTTCTGAGTACCTGGCGTGGAGTGGACCACAGCCTGCTTCTGCCTTCTTGGAGGAATGGGACTTCCTGTTGGGACTCTGGGGCTCAAAAGCCTTTAGTCTATAATTCAGATCATCTTGACTTCTCTTGTTTTTATATGACTCTGGCTTTCCCTCCTACCCTGGTCCTATAGCCTGTGGCAGTGGCTCAGGTCCTCTTTTATCAGCCATGGGGAAGAAATCCTGCTGCGTAGTAAGTGGCTGGGGTGACCCCATCAAGTGGTCTCCTAACTTGGGTCAACTTTCCCACTGTTCCCTGAACTTCAACACTGAAAAACTCAACACAGCAGATTGACAGTCATCTCGGGGTGTTGCTAGGAAGCCAGATCGGGGTGAAACAAAGCAAGAATTCAGCTTTGCCCAGGGCTGTGAGAGAGCCCTGGTTCCTGCTGACTCTCCCCGCACACCAAAACCCATTTTGCTGGAAAATCTCCTGCGGGAAACGCGCCCTAACCTGTCAGCACAAGGGACACACAGCTGAAGCCCGTGTTAACAACCAATCTCCTGGTGGAACAAACCTTGACATCCAGTAGCCTCGAAGCCAAAACCCAGGGTGTATGGACCCAGCGCCAGGACACCAAGAACACGAAGCTACTCAGCAGTGTCCCTCCAAAGGGGACCTCAAGAACACAAGGGGAATCCAAGAATTCCTCCCAAGCTCTGCAAGGGGTTTATGCCTGGTCCAAGCCACAGTGTCAGAGATGGGGATCTTTCCTAACATCATTATAGATCACAAGGATAGGATGCCCTCCCAACACCCCACCTCGCCACCAAGTGTGCAATGAAACTCCCCGCTGCCTTCTGGATCCTTACAACAACCCTGTGAGATGGGAAAGTGGTGTTCTTAAACCCATCTGAGGGAACAAGAAAGAAAGAAAGAAAGGAAAAAAAAAGCCACATGGTAAGGGTCTGAAATTAAACCCTGGGTATCTTGACCCACCAAGCCATACCCCAAGATTTCCAAAAGTTTTGGAACAGTAGTGCCCCAGCAAAGTCCCCACCTGGCAAAAGCAAGCACATGGTGTAAATGTGTCCTCACACCCATACAGACCACTGCTCCGACCTCCTTCAGCACAGACACAACATGTGCCTCCTTCCCTGACACTGTGTTTGCCAAACAACAACAAACCTCCAACACTTCCAAGAGCGGATTAGACCCGGCCCAAAGCCGGCAACAGGCCTCTGCCCATCCAACAAACACATCACCACTGCCATAGCTAAGGCACCAGGCCAGGCCAACCTGGCCCTAGAGCAGACCGCGTTGCTCAGAGCGCCTTCCACTTCCTCTCTCAGCAAGGCCGCAGTCCACCAAGGGTCTGGATTCTCTCCCAGCTGTCCACGCTGAACAGTTTCTGTCCCTTGTTCATCTCCAGATTTGACTTCCCTCCTTCCTTAGCTGAATTTTCCACTCGCCAGACAATCAACCGGCAAGCACTGTCAAGCAGGACTCATTTCTGTCCCATTCTGGGAACCACTGACCAACGCCCTTGGTAAACCTAAGTCATTCAGTGGTCTCCGCAAGACGCTCCCATCCTGCTACCTAAACAACCAGTGCATCATAGGCCCAAGTTTGGGAGTAATTGCTCCTGCTGGTTTCCTGGGGCCTCCCGTTCCAAGCACCTCAAGGTCTTGAGGAAGGCAAGGGTGACAGCTAGCTAGGTAGTGATGGTATTCAGCATTCAGTGGGAAAGCAAGGCCGTGCGAAGAAGTGGAGGCTAAAGAGGCAGGGCGATCAGGGCAGTCCAGGCCTCCCTGCCAAGCTCAGGCCCAGTGAGGGAATGGCGGGCGGATTACCTCGGTTACAGATACTGCAGAAGTTGCTGGGCCCCTCACTGTGCTTCTTCAGGTGGTCGGCCATGTAGGCTGCCCGCAGGTACTTCCCACACACCTGGCAAGGCACCTTGTCTTCGTGACAGGCCAGGTGGGAGCGCAGACGGTCTCGGGTGGCAAAAGAAGCATTGCAGGTCTGAGGGCAGAAAGGAACATGGGATGAGGCAAAAACACACACCTGATTCCCCACCAAGGACACCACGAGGCAGACACACAGTTTCTAGCCACCATGCAGGCTCCTTTCAGATGCTCTGGCATCTACTACCCAGAATGCCAAGTGGACGGCTGCTCCTACATCCGAGTTGGAATGACTGGTTCTCAAGGGCTACCTACTTAAGGACACCTGCAGGACACAGCAGGTTAAGTTCTGTGTCCCTGTATGAAATGAAGAACTGACTGTAGGTCAGTTCTGGCTACAAAGTGGTTACAGATAGGTTACTGGCCTCTAGAAGAATCTTCCTGTTGCCCATCCCTAGGCTTGCTCTAGTTGCTTTATAGGAATAACTCAAATGTATTAATTCCATTCAAAAGTAACATTGGCCTCAGTCACAGGGAAACAGAAAGGAAAGGCAGAACGAAACAGAGAACAATTTTCGTGGGTCTGAACTTTAAAAACATCCCAAGACAACAAGCTGGATGTCAAATCTGCTAACATGAGAATTCACATAGCAAGGGCCAGCACCTTCAAGAGACAGTATGAGTGACACATGCAAGTCAGGAAGTGCTGGTAACTGACAGGATGTTAACACCACCCAGTGGGCCCAAGCAGGCAGCAGCACCAAGCTTGACCCGTTCGTTAGAGGTTCTTCATCTCACACATCTCTAATCCCTTCAGTATCCCTTTGAGACAGCAAGGCCACAGGCAAACTCCAACTCCACAGTTGGGTCCTGGGGGTTCACATGGACCCAGGACCTGAAAGCTCAGCCCCTGGGGCTGGGGTAGGGGGAGGCCCCCAGATCACCAAGTGGTTCCCGTCATGTGAGGACCAGGCTTGGTGTCTCTCAACTTTTCCGTAGGGCTAGCCAAGGCCATGGAATGTTGGGAAAGCCCCGGGAAGGCTGGTAAAAAGTTAGTGACTTACAAGCTGTCTTGGTTCCCTCTGGTTCTGGTCAAATTTGACTCATCTCTCTCTTTTTACTCTTTCAGAGCATCAGAGAAGGCAGCCTTCCTCATGAAGTGTGTTCAGATGGAGGGTTTAACCCACTGGAGACCCAATCCCCCGTTGAGATGCACCCCTTTCCTTCAGAGACGCAGATCCCAACCACCTGAGACCTCAAGGTAAATGTCAGAATCCTGTCACCACACACAGTCCCTTCCCCTGACAGAGTCAAAGGCTCTCAAAGTGGTCTGGAGGTAGGCAAGGCCTCCGCTGGTCACTCCCCTCCCTCCTGGCTATATCTGGGCATCTTCAGGGACAGAACAACGGAGCACTGCTGACACACTGCTTTTTCTGGCTTACACAATATTCCCATCGATTCATTTGAGGAAACTCACTCTTGAAGGTGAACTTGCCCAAAACCCAAAAACACTCAGCTACTAAGGAAAGCAGCCAAGTCTCCAGACATGCATACTCTTGCCACAACCCAGCCAGTGGTTCTTCCTGTCCTCCCCACTTCCCAGAGGGGATTCTTCGCTTTCCAGGTTTTGCAGCCAGGGCAAATGGAAGCCCTGTTGGGGTTCAAAAGACCTGGAATGTGAACCAGCCCACAGAGCTCCTTCCAGATTGAGCAGACAGAGCTTCTTGGTGAGTGAAATGTCCTGAGATGTTAGGACGGATACAGTGGATCTGTCAGCCAAGACTCCCCTGACAGGGAAAGGCCACACATTTCATACCGGGAAATTCTATCATTTAGGCAATTCATAAAGTATCATGAGCATGTGGTCTCATGGCCACAGTGAAGGGACTCTTGGTTCAGATGCCCCCGCTGATCCAAGATAGACCACAGGAAAAGGAAACACCCCGAATCTATCCCTTAGTCCACTAGCCTGTGAACCAGAAGCAGGATTGCCACACACAGTCCCTCGAGTGGGATTTGTACATGTGGTTGTATCCAGGAACAAGAGCTGGCTTGACTAGGCAGTGAGTGGCCCTCAAGAGCGAAACCATCCAATGGTGAGAGATGAGCGTATCGTAAGCCACAGAACACAAAGAAACCAACATAGCCCAGGGTGGGACAAAACGGGTAGAACGCACACCTTCAGGATTTGGTCTCCCGTGGCCCAAGAGAGACTCAGGAGGTCTATGAAAGAAGGGCTTGTTCCTCTCGCCAGCCTTCTCAAGGACCAGTTCTAAAAGGGCTTTGCCAGTCATGCTCTGATACCTAAAGATGACAGCTAGCCAACCCTCAAGTATCCCCCAAGTGGATTATCCATTTTGGGATTAGCTAAACAAAATTAAAAATCCCATACCAGGCCTCCACTGATTATTATCTCAGGAACGAGTGAACGCTAAGATAATTAGAACGACCAGAGGTAATTAGGAGTGGAAATTTGCTGTGAGAGGAAAGGGGAAAACCAACAACAACAAAAATGACCAAAACCTTCCCACTACTACAGCGACCAGCTACAGTATCCAGACACTTCCTGTGCTGGGAATGACACTTGGTAGCTGGTACCCCTAAGAGGTTCTGAGGCAACTGCAAAGGTATGGGAGTCCAGACCGACCAGAGAGGCTGAGAGGACAGAGAACAGCCCAGGAGCTTGGTCACACGACCCAGGGAACACATTGATCTCAAAGAGGACCAGCTAGGACACTTCTGCCCTGGAGCCATGCCACGCAGGAGAAAAGCAGTCTTCACCACAGAGGGGAGAAAACAGGGACCCTGCCCAGAAGACGGGGAGCCAGCAGCAGAGCACACCAATTGTCCAGGCCGCTCAGAACAGCTGCCCTGCCACAGCCTTGCCCTTAGCTTGGGTCACATGCCTCAGCCCTGCAACCCAGCCATGTTCCCCTTCCCAAACTGCCCCCAGCTCTCCTTTCAAAAGCCAAGCAGCTGGGAAATGTGGCCCAAGCATTACCAAGGATACTAGAACACACGTTTCCCGCAACCCTGATGGCCTCTAAAATCTGGGCAGCCTCCTGCCTCCTCCTAGAGTCCTGGAAAGGAATCTGGTCAAGGCCCAGTTGGGCCCCCTACTTCTGAAGCCTACACACACACCTCAGTTCTCTGTCTACTGAGTCCTCAGGCAGGTGTTGGGGAGATACTCAGGGCTACAGGAGAGGTCTGAGCTGTTCCAGTCTCTTGACTTCAGACTGAGCCCCATGTGCAAAAAAAGTCCTGGCTGGAGCTCCTAAATCTACACGTGTCCACAGTAGCTGGGCCGTTGAAGGACACTCAAGCCAGGCTCCAAGCAGACTGGCTCTGTCAAGCCTCCCCCCACAGCCATGGCACCTGCCTCTGGAACCAGCCCCTTTGGTTCTCTGTGGCATCAGGCAAGGCTGTAAGGGAAGGCTCACATCCATCCATCCAGGCGCCCCAGGAACCAACTTCCGGATCTCTTGGCCACCTCTTCAGCTGCAGATGCCCCTCTGCATGCTAGACACCTACCCCTGCTGTGGAACACAGCCCAGCACACCTGGCTGGCCCGCCCAGAACCTGAGAGCCAGCATGCCTCCCACCTGCCAGGCCTCTGCAGGGTTAGGAGAGTTCCAGCCCCAGGCCAGTGGATCTGTGAGAATGTATTGAAGGGCAGGACAGGAGCAGGTTTGTACACCAAGGGACAATGATGTCAGGGTTATGACACAGACCAAGGACAAAACACACAAAGCCTCGAATGTTAGAATGAAATCTTTTATCATCACTCCTGTACTCCCAGCTCCCCACCGCCAACCCCGGGGCCCCAAGAGAGCCTGTGGGGACTAAAGGGCACACCAATGGAGTCAGGGGGTGGGGTCTACATGTGCTTTATCAGCCCCTAAAACCATATCTTGGGGTGGCCTGATATAAAACTACTGGTTAGGTAAGTTTCTGAGCACATGTGCTTAAAAAAAAAAAATCCTTCCAAGTCGCTCAAGTATAACTCTCTAGCCAGACATGAGAACAGGGCCTGTCGTGAGTGGAAAAGGAAGAAGGTGGTGTGGGTTGGGCCCAAATGAGGGGGTGGGGGTATTTGCCCTGGAGGTAAAGTCACTGGCCGAGTGACTGGGCAAGGGTGGCCAGGCCCCGTTGATGAAAACCCCATTCTTTTAGGGAAAGCAAATGCCAGGGAAAGCAGATAAACTGGTGGCTTAGTTCCAAAGAAAGCATCAACCTCTAAGATCACCCTGCAGAGACAGATGCCCAGAGATACCATCTGTTGGGACGGGCACGGGAGGAGGCAGGAGAGCCTAGAAAGACACTCAGAGGCTTTGGGGGAGTGTGTGTGAGGGGCACCCTAGAAGGTACACCTTGCTACCCTGAGCTGAGGAAGACTCCAAGTCACCCACGGAGAAGCAAGCTGGGCACAGGCAGGCGGGAGCCACCATGCCAGTTGCCCACAAGCAGGGGTCACAAGCCCAGCAGCATCCCATTCGCTTTACCAGAAACCCTCTCCTAGGAGACAGGTAGTGGAGGGGAACTGACTAGCCTACAGGCCACTGAGGGAAGGCCCGGCTGGCCTCTGGAGTGGCCCAGCCCTGCCTCAGGTATCCCGGTGGGGCCGGGCAGAAGAGAGAGTTGCCGCCAGAGTGTGCTGGGCCCAGGTTCTCAAGGGCAGGGAACGATTTTTTTAGAGAAAGGGTTAAGGCGGTGTCAGGAACAGAATGGGACGACCTCCACAAAGCTGGCTGGGCAAAGTCCCATGATGGCAGGTCGCTAGGAAGAGGTTCCAGGGGTGGCAGGCCGCTGCTGCTCCCAACCCACACCTGGAAAAAGGGCAGAGAGTGCAGGTTACCCCCCCAGGCCACCGGGCACAGCCCCAATTGCCCTCTGGGCTCCTCCTACACTGCCCGGGGTGGGGAGGGTGGGGGGAGGAGGCAGCTCTGTGCTCTGGGATGAGAGATTCAGAGAGAGGCAGCTAGGCAAAGCTAGATCCCAGCAGGCTAGTCCTGCCTCCTCCTCCTTCTCAGGGAGGTGGCCAGGTCCTGCACCCTATGCCTGACGCCCCCCACCCCAGGGTCTCCAGCACCTTTATCCCTCCTTCCAGGTCTGCCCAAACCCTCCCCTGCCTAGGGAAAAAATGCAGGCATTGTCCTACCAGGGAGAGCCTAATCTCAACCTCAGCTAGCAAGAACCTAGCATGGGAGAAGGGAGCTAACAAGAAGACGGAAGCCCATTTCCCATGGACAAAGGACTGCTCATCAGTAGCCAGGAGAGAAAACTTAAGTTTTCTGAATGCCCAGCAAGGTACCTGGATACCAAAGAAGCAGACAAACCAAGGGCGAGGAGCTGTGCAGCCTTCCCTGCCTAGTGTCACACACAGTTGCCCACAGGGCTCGGGGATGGGTCCGACACGCACGCTTGCACTCAGAGATGGCACCACCCACTCCCCACCTCCTGCCACCCCTGCTGTCTGCTGCCTGCTGCCTCTGCTGATATGCTCCACCATGGGTCAGGCGAGGGGAAAGCGGAGGGCTCCACTGTCAGGAAAACAACAACAAAAACCCTGCAGTCAGTCCTCCACACAGCTGGAAACCAGGAGGTAGGCCCAGACAGAGTGCCGGGTCCCCAGGACGTGGCCCACCAGCCAAGGGGGCTGGCAACCACTGGGAGAGAAGAAAGCCAAGCATCAGAGTGTGGACGAAGACGGGGGGTGGGGGGGGGGGGGGGGGGGGGCAGGAGCCCCGACCAAGCAACCAGGGAGGAGAGGAAGGAAGGGATGTGAGCTTGGGGGAGCGGGGCTGGGGTGAAGAACAAAGACAAGGCCAAGTGAGGGTGGACTGGACAGACTGGGGAGATGCGCGAAGCAGTGATCAGCTGGGCCGGACCCCCGCTCCGGCACACACTCTGGCTTGCTCTCATGGCCGCAGCTGTGACAAGCAGAGCAACATTCTCACCAGCCCATCAGCCTCTCTGCCCTGGCCCAGCCCCTACCTGACACTTGTGAGGCCGCTCAGAGGTGTGCACCTGCTTGATATGTCCATTCAAGTGATCTGGCCTGGAAAAAAGACAGAATCAAGTGGGACTTTAAAACAAGCCATCAGAAGATGGGGGACTTGGCCAGAGTCCCACCTCCCTCCCTTTCTCTGGCTCTTTATCTCTTTGTGAGAAAGGACTTCCTCTCTCCAACCCCCCCCACCTCCCTACCCCCGCCCCAGCATGACAAAGTCACCACCAGCCCCAGGCTCGGCCAGGCCCAGGCCCCTGGTTTTTCTCCAGAGGCAGAAGGAGGAAGAGATTGTTTCTGATCTTGCCTGACCCACCCCCTTTGGTGTACCCCCCCCCCCCACACACACACCCTCTTGCCCTACTTCAGAAACTCAAGATTCCTAGATTCCCAAGACTGGGAGGCAGTGGCTTTAGAAAGAGCCAGAGCTGCCTTGCCACAGCCTTTCTGGAGGGGGTAGGGGGCGGGAGGGGGGAGTGTGGTGTGTGTCTCATTGTCCACACTAAAGCCCCTTAGAAACTCAGCATTCCCCTCCCCCCGCCTCTCCCGCCGCCTCCAGCCAATGAATGCCACCCGGATGGAATTCAGTCCCCAGAGGCCAGGCGAGGGAGCCTTTAAGTCCCCAGCTGGGCTGGTAAGCCAGATGCCCGCCAGGAGCAGGTGGGCAGGGGCTGCCTGACCGGTAGGACTGGTTCTGGCCTGGGGCCCCTGTGAGGGAGTTTTCCATCCCTACGTTCAATACACACAAAAGTGCCTTGTTGGTGTTTCAAGTTTAAAACCCAGCCCTTTGAAGGTAACCAGAGGGGGGGGAAAAAAAAAAAAAGCCCAGCTCCCGGACAAGGCTTCTAAAAGACTAGAAGGGCAATTCCCAAAAGGTCCTCCCCTCCCTGCACCCTCAACCCTCCCTACTCCTGCTTCCCTCTATGTCCAGAGAACGGTCAGGAGCTCTGGGGAGCCCCCAGGTAGGGGCAGATCAAAGGCTTTAGCTTAGAGAGGCAACTCTGTGTCCCCAGAGCCCAGGGTCACCTAAGGGGCACAGCTAGGAGGCAACTGATCCTGGGGTCACTCCAGGGCTCCAAGTCAGGGAGCGTAGGGAGTCCCAGAAGCACTTGTTCCAGTTCCTCCCTCAGCAGCCATTCAGGCGGGGACAGGGGTGGGAAGAGTGGCAAGAGGATCCCAGCCTCCTGCCTCCCGCCCCCAGAGAGGGCCCCTCGCCTGGTGCCTCCGGAAAACACAAAGGGAGCCCAGGGAGAAGAATGGCCGAGGCCTGGTGGCCCCAGGTCTCAGGAATTCGGCCCCCTCCCCACAGGCCCGGGGAACTGCCCTGGCCACACAGTGCCTCCTCCACATCAGAGTCCTTTAGAACAGGATCCCCACACCTGGAAGGGCTTCATGAGGTCAGATGAGGCCCCCTCTGCCTTTTCCCCCTCCCAGGCATGCACACACACACATACATGCATAAGTCCCACATGGCTAGCTCTTAGCAAGAACATGATTAACCAGGAGGGAAACAGGTCGAGACCAGGGGTGGGGTTGGGGGGTGGCGAGGATGGGACTGCATGACGGCTGTCTCACCTGGAGAAGCCTTTGCCACAGCTCTGGCAGATGTAGGGCTTGCCCACGGAGCCATCGTGGGACCGCACGTGGTAGGACATGCGGTCTTTCCTCTTGAAGCGAAGCCCGCACACGGGGCAGGAGTAGGGCTTCTCCCCAGAGTGGGAGAGCTTGTGCCGGTTGAGATGGTACACGTCGCGGAAGATCTTGCCACAGATATCGCAAGCCACCTGCTTTCTCGTCCGGCTCCTCTTGCGGGGGCCGTCAGGGTCCTCAGAGATAGGCAGCCCGTTCTCACCCAGCCTCGGAGGAGGGAGGTCGATATAGCCCAGCTGGAGGCTGGTGACCCCGTGCTGGGCCTCGTGCTGCCGGAGCCGGTTGGCATCTGTGAACACCTTCCCGCACAGGCCGCAGGGGAGGATGCCCGCCTCCCTCAGGCCCCCTGGGGACCCAAACATAGAGTCCAGCAGGTTGGCCTTCCTCGGGCGGCCCCGGCCTCGCTTGCCAGTCAGTGGAGGAGTACTGGATGCCACATTGGGGAACGGGGAGGCCAACAGTTGGGGTGACAGGGGTCCGGCCACCATGGGCAAGCGGTCCACCCCAGGTAGTACAGGCAGGGAGGCTTGGCTGGCGATGGCTGCGCCAGCAGCCCTGGCCGCCTCCTCCTCAGGTTGCATGCTGCCCGCAATGCCATTGCTGTTGGCAGCTAAGGCCGCCCCGTTGGTCATGTCCAAAGGGAAGCCCAAGTCCGAGGTCCCAGGGGGGCGGAAGAGCATGATGTCGGCCCGGGCAGGGGGCACCAGGATCTGCACGTTCGACTGCTTGATGACCTCCTGGCAGATCTCAATGACCGACCTCATCAGCAGGAACTTGGCGGCCGTCATCAGCTCGGGAAAGCTCTCCAGGCGCACCACGATGCGGGAAGTGTAGGCGAAGTCCAGGATATCCCCGAACACCTTGGAGCTGATGGTGTGCATCTCCAACTCCCGGCTGCCCCCAGCCCCGCCGCCAGGGGCTGCCGCCGCGCCACCCACGTCAGCAGGACCCCCATCGCCGGCTCCACCGTCGCCCAGCTGGGCGCTGAACACGGACTCGAAGTACTCGCTGCAGGCGGCCAGCACGGCGCGGTGCGCGGGGAAGCTCTCGTCGCCCACCCGCAAGAGCACGTCGCAGAAGCGCCCGCCGTTCTTGCGCTGCTGGTTCAAGTTGTGCAGCATCTCCGTGCTGTGCCGGCTCACCTGGTAAGTGTAGCAGCCCGACGTGCCGCAGGAAGCGTCGTTCACCCGCTCCATGGCCGTCTCGCCCCCTTCCCCACTAAAGCCGGGCCGCCTGTCCGCCCCTCCCCTCCCCTCCTCCCTTCCCCCCCACTAAAGCAGCGAGAAGCGGGGCACAGTGCAGCACAAGTGTCTACACTCCCTCCACGTGCCGGTTCGGGGCGTCGGTCCCCCCGGTAGGTGCGTCCAGCGCACACGCCCCCCTCGCCGGGATGGGACCCGTCTAGACGGCGGCGGCTGCGAGATGCACCATTCCCCACATAGCCGCCGCCCCCCACAAGCCGCCCCCCCAACCCCGCAGGACCCGGCGCTCCTCTCCGGTCTCAGCGCGCGGGGCCTTCCCTGCTCCGTCTACCTTCCGGGTGGGGAGGGGTTGGGGAGGGTGGAGGGGACGCGGGCGAAGAAGAGGTGCGCCCCTCCTGCAGACGCGCCTGTCAGCTCCCCTCCCGCCCGCCAGGCGGCGCCGGCGCGCAGCCAACAGAGGGCTGGTGTGTGTGGGGGGGAGCGCGCGCACGCACGCGAGGAGGGCTCGGCTGCGCAGGCGCGCGCGGGCACGCGCGCTCCGCGGCTTTTCCCGGGCCCGCTGGGGGCGCGCGCTGCGTCCCCTGCAAAGCGCGAGCCGGGGCGGGGGCGCCGGAGCGGAGGAAACAAAAGGCGAAGGCGAAGGCGGCGGCGGCTGGGCGCGCACAGGGGCGGAGGCGCGGGCCCGGGCCCGGAGCCTGGCGGGCGGGCGGGCCGGCGGCGGCGGCGGCAGCTGGAGAGCAAGCGGGCGGTGGCGGCGGCGGCGGCGGCAGCAGGCTGGGCCCCTTCCCCGGGCCGGGCGGAGCGGTGGCGAGGCGGCCCCGGGCTCCGTGTGTTCGGAGCGGAGGAAAGATGGCAGCGGCTGCACTTCCTCTTGCACTTTCACCCCTGGGGGGAGGAGAAGGAGGGGGCGATACCAACAACACCCCCCCCTCCTCTCTCTCTCACTCGCTTGCAGGAAAAAAAAAAAGGAACGGCGAGCTCGGCGTTGGGGGGGGGCCCGGGTGCCCCCTGCCCTGCACGTGCGCGCCCGGATCCCTATCTCGGGCCGCCCCGCGCTGCAAACTTTCCACTTTCTTTGTGCCGAGCGCCCCCCCCTCACCCAGCCGAGGATGCACGTCCCCCCTTCCCTATTTATACACCCCCCCCGCGGCTCCGCTCCCCCCTGCTTCCTGCCCCCCCTCCCCAGTCCCCAGCTCCGCCAATGCTAGCGCAGCCTGAGCCCCCGGCCGGCCCCCGCCTCCCCACCCCGCCCGCGGGGCCGGGGGCTGCAGTCTCAGCCGCCCCCCCCCCCCCGGACCAATGCAAACGTAGCGCCGAGCCAGCAAACCAGCTCCCGCTGCCCCTCCCCTCCTGGCCGAAGAGTGGCGGCGGACGGGCGGGTTGGGGTGGGGGGGCGGGGAAGGCGAAGGGTGCAGATCCGGGCGCCCCCCCATCCAAGCCGGCGACGCGCACCCCGCAGGTCGAGCGGGCGTCAGCCACCCTTCGGATCACCGTTTTGGTGCGCGGGAACCCCATAAATCGCCTGCAACCAACGCCTCCCTTGCTTCCAACCCCAGCGAGGTCCTGACCGGAGGCGGCGGGTGGGGGGGACCCCGGGGACAAGCCGAAATCCCCAGGGCTGCGGCTACCTCCCCACCCCACCACCCTCCCGGCGCGCACTGGCCGAATTGAGTGAGCTGCGCGCCGGGTTGAACAGCGTCCGGCCTCTCCCCATTAACCCACCGCACGGCCGAGCTTGGTGCCCCGGGGAGCGGGGAAGTCTCCGGCTCACAAGGGCGACGGGCAGAAACGGGGGATCCCTGCGGCGTGCCCTCCCAGCAGTCCCCCGGGGCAATGGGGGGAGAACCGCTTCCCCGAGCTCCCCCAGCCCCGGAGCATCCTCCTTCCGCGAGGTGCCAGGCGCTCTGACCAGGCAAGGCCCGGCGCTTTGTCCCCGGGCCGCCCAGGGGATGCTAGGGCGCAAGGGGTCGGTGGATCAGGGTTCGAACATTCGCCTGCCCGGGCAGTGCCCCCCAGCAGCGGTTGGCGGCTGCCGAGCCGAGTGGCTCCGCGCAACCTGGAGCTGCAAGGCGGTGCGTGTGCGGACGGCAAGTTCCCACAGTCGCAAAGAGGGAGCAAAGTGTGTGTGTTCAAACTTTCCACGGTTCCAAACTGAGCGCTTCCATTAAGAGAAGCTGTGTGTGTGAGTGTGTGTACTGGGGGGAAAAGCATTCTGGGTATTAGCATGCAAATGAACGGGCCCGGCTTCCAGCTCCGCCCGGGATTCCCACACCGCGCGCCCCGCTCGCGCCCAGCCACGCGCGCCCTCCGCCTCCCGGATGTGGGCGTCGCGGCTCCAGACCCGAGTTCGAATCCGAGACTCTGGCTCTCGGCGGCTGCAACCTCAGGGCTTGCCCGTCCCTGGTGGTAGCAAGGGATCGGAGGATTGTGTGGCTGCTTCTGGGCGTGTGGTGCCTCTGTGCTCCATCCCTAAAAGGCGCAGTAAAGGCGAACGGGGCTTGAGACAACTCCCTGCAACACCTGATGGGGGGTGGGGGAGGGCGTGGCGGGAAAGACTGGCTTCCCTCCAACAGAAGTGCACGCCTTAATAGGGGGACCTCTCAGGGCCTTTATCCCAAGAAGCCATCCTCGTGTGGCACCGCGGGAAGCCTGGAGTGGCCCAGAATCCCACGTTTAGGAATAGACCAGAAGCAGGTTCTCACTTCCCCTTCCCTGCCCCCTTGTGCCACGTGTCACCCTCGGCATGTGTCCTTGTGTAGGGCAGAGCTCTTCCGTGGCTTAATTTCATCCACAACTCCAGACCTTGAGTCTCTTGGGCTTGGTAAGAATCCCCTCTATGACTGGAGGCAGGTTTAGCTTTTATTATTTATACAAAAGGCTGAGGGACAGCAACAGACGGCAACCATCCCGCTCTGGTGGTTCTTTTTCCCCCCAAATGCCTGGGAAAGACTGCAAAGTTTCAGGCCGAACCAAGAACTCGGCCTGCATCTCCTACGCCTCTAGCAGGAACTCCAGGACTTGAGCCTTTCATCTGCCATTTTCCAGGGTGGATGTTCTTAGCAGGAAGCCGGCATTGGGTAGCTTGGGACTCGGGGCGAGGTGGGGGGCCGGGAGCTGACCTCCGATCCGGATATGTAAGCATCTTAACACTGAGATGTCATTTTTTTTTCCAAAAATGTTTTAAGATGTATAGTTCATTAGCACCTACCACATTCACAATGGATAAGTACCTTCTCCCTCTTAACAGGTTCCATAAGGTTTTCATCAATTCCAAAGAAAGCCCAACACCCACCCCTCTTTCCCCGGGTCTCCCTAGACCCTGGCAACCACCAGCGGGCATCCCATCACTACACACTTAGCCAACCTGCTTGTTTGCCGTAGACAGAATTAAAGAAGCCGTGGGCCTTTGGGATCTGGCTGCTCTTAGCGTGGTGTTGTGACATGTTTTAGTCCTGTGTTCCTTTTATGGCTGAACAGCATGGCATCGTACAGGCAGATCCACCTTCACCCCCTCATCCACTAACAATAAGACATATCCCTCCCCTCCCCCCAGAGTGGGGCTGCTGGTCCCTATGATACCGTCTGTGCTTCTTAACTTTCTGAGGACCCACCAAACTTTGTGCCTTAGCAGCTGCACCACATTAGATTCCCAACACACGTAGGTTCTTTTATTTATTTTTAAATTTCTACTTTTATTTGAAAGGCAGATTTACAGAGAGAAGGAGAGACAGAGATCTTTCATCCACCGATCTTTCATTCCCCATTTGGCTGTAACAGCTAGAGCAGAGCCAGGAGTTTCTTTTGGGACATCCATGTGGGTGCAAGGACCCAAGAGCTCCAGCCATCCTCTGCTGTTTTCCCAGGTCATAAGCGGGGAGCTGGATCACAAGTGGAGCAGCCAGGACTCAAAACTGGTACCCGTGGAGATGCTGGCACTGCAGGTGGAAGATTTAGCATGCTATACCGCCGTGCTCGTCCCCTCCAACCCGCATACACATACATTTTCTTAATGACTGATTTTAGCGTCTGACCCAGTCTCTCTTTGTTGTGGGATGAACGGCTGAGCTTAGACCCACACAGAAAGGACATGTAACTTGCCCGAGGGCAGGCATAGCAGAGTCCTGGAGTCCCTGGTCTTTCAGCCACATGGGACTTCCCCTGACCCCTTTGAAAGACCTAAGACATCCTTGCCTGAACATTTGTTGCATCTTTTGACACACCGGGTCCGCCAAACACACCTGAGCTCCATTTGGACGGAGCTCTTGTTCCCCAGGCACCTGTTTACAAAAAGTCCCAGGGCCACATCAACCCCTCACCCTGCCCCCCACCACCACCACCACCACCCGCAATTTCTAACCACACCTTGAAAAGATGCTAAGCTCACAATCCTAAATCTGCCTCCCGCTGCTGGCCTGTTAGGCCTTGTCTTTCTGTTGCCATGGAAACCACACACCTCCCCTGTTTTTTGGCTGCACGCCAACTGGGCAGTGAGCTGAGAAGGAAGGATCTCCCTTGGTCTCTCGGAGCTCAACTGTCATGGTCAAGGTCATCCACTCAAACACCACAACAGGATCTGCTAAGCACGTCCAACTCAAGCACCTGGCTCCCCTGAATTTTTAGGTTCTCCAAGCACCTGTTTGTTCACAAAGAGCTCCTGTGCTTAGGGACACAGCCATGAACCAGCCAGATCACTGACCCACCCGCCTGTAATGAGGCCAAAGCCTGCAAGAGGAGCCAGTTAGAAATCAGAACAACAAATAAAGCTTCTGTCCCCTCTCCTCACCGATCCTTCCTCCAGGCCTCCCCCAAATCCATGCACCCCCCCCCCCCAGCACCACCATCTTCTCCAAAAGTCCACAATCCAAGAGAGAATTCCTCTCCAACCCTCATGGGGTTTTCTGTCTTCCAACTGCTAAGGCAGAAAAGGTAGAAAACACAGGCCAAGTCCAAAGCAGAGAAAGCAGTGATGTGCGATGTCACCTCTAAGGGGCTAAGTCCCAACAACGTGCCTCTCTAGTCTCTTTCCATGTCTACAGATGTATGCTGTTGCTTTTCTCCTTATGTGAGAGATCTTCCATACACTGCTTCACTCCTCTGGTGGCTGGGGTTGAGCCAGACTGGAACCAGGAGCTTCTCCTAGTTCTCCCATGTGGGTAGCGGGGGCCCCAAACACTTGTAACCTTTATCTTTCGCTATTTTCCTGGAA
Source organism: Ochotona curzoniae (assembly GCF_017591425.1). Classification (NCBI taxonomy): domain Eukaryota; kingdom Metazoa; phylum Chordata; class Mammalia; order Lagomorpha; family Ochotonidae; genus Ochotona; species Ochotona curzoniae. The sequence goes on along the minus strand of NW_024467101.1, from coordinate 7,012,066 downwards.
GCATGAGCAGAGAGCTGCATGTGAAGTAGAGCAGCTGGGAAGAACTCCCGCTGGCACCCATATGAGATATTGGTGTCTGCACCACATCACCATGCTGGCCCCATTAAAAAAAAAAAACAGGGCCTCGGTGCAGTAGCCTAGCAGCCAAAGTCTTCCTCTTGAATGTGCCAGGATCCCATGTGGGTACTAGTTCTAGTTTCAACAGCTCTGCTTCCCACCTAGCTCACTGCCTGTGGCCTGGGAGAGCAGTCAAGAATGGTCCAAAGCCTTGGGACCCTGTGCCGGAGTGGGAGATCTGGAAGAAGCTCTTGGCTCCTGGATTCGAATCAGCATAGCTCCAGCTATTGTGACCGCTTAGGGAATGAATCATCAGACATAAGATTTTTTTTTTTAAAGATTTATTTTTATTGGAAAGGCAGATATACAGAGGAAGAGAGACAGAGAGGAAGATCTTCTGTCCAATGGTTCACTCCCCAAGCGGCCGCAATGGCTAGAGCTGAGCCAATCCGAAGCCAGGAGCCAGGAGTCTCTTCCGGGTCTCCCACACAGGTGCAGGGTCCCAACTGGTTTCTCAGGCCACAAGCAGGGAGCTGGATGGGAAGCAGGGTTGCCGGGGCTAGAACTAGTGCCCATATAGGAATCTGGGCATGCAAGGCGAGGACTTTAACCACTACACTATTGCGCCAGGCCCCGGATGGAAGATCTTCCTCTCCTCCTCTCTGTATATCTGACTTTTCAATTAAAATAAATCTTAAAAAAATTTTTTTAAGTTTTAAAAATTTTATTTTTGTTTATTTGAAAGGCAGAGTGGCAAGAGACAAGACACAAAAGGAGATATTTGCTCCCCTAAGAGCTTGCCACAGCTAGAGCTGGCCAAAGCCAAGGGTAGCAGAACTCCAAGTACTTGAACCATCTCTGCTGTCCTTTAGGGCACACACGAACAGGGACGCCCAGGCTCCCTTGTTGTAATGCGGAAATACAGATAAACCATATAGCATGAAAATCATCCCCTCTGCTGGGTCACTCCCCCAAATGCCTGCAACCAGCCAGGACTGGGTGGGGCTGAGAGCAGGAATTAACAACTCCAACTGGGTCTCCCACGCAGGCAGTAGGAATCCATGTCTCTGGACTATCACCCACTGCTTCCCCAGGCACATTAGCAGGAAGCGGGATTGGAATCAGAAGTGAGACCCAAACCCTGGCAACTCCCACGTGGGATGCAAGCATCTGAAGCAGCAGCTCAGCCCCATGTGCCACAAGGCTTGCCCTCCCTTCCCCACCTGCCGCAGAATGCGGGGAAACTTCAGTCTGTCTACAGGTGGCTGTTAGGCAGGGAACCTGGACGCTTACATCACAGCGGAGGCAAGGAATACCCAACTGGTATTCCTTGGGGTGCAAGGAACAGCTTTATGGCGGGAGGAGGAGCCTAGCTGGAGTATCTTACTGCGTCTGTCTCCTTGGCCTATTTCTTGGGCTCCTTTCTGCCACTTTTGTGACCCCCTGCCATTCCCACCCCTACTTTTTTTTTTTTCTGTTGTCTTACCATGTTGCTTTTCTCACCTACATGTTGCATAGCTGGGGGGACATGGCAGTAGTGGGGGGTATGAGTAATGCCTAATGACAATGTTTGTCCAACACAAACTGTGCCACCAACGATGCCAGGAGCACTTGAGGAGTGACCAGAGGAGGAAGGTTCATTTAGGAGCCACCCCCGCCCCCATAGCTGTCCTCTGAGAGGAGAAACAGTACCCATCCCCCCCCCTTTCTGTCCCTCAACCCGGGGCTTCCAAGTGGTGGCTGCGCAAATCAGAGAGGAGTGGACCTGGAGGTGGGGTGTGGCCCCAAGCTGAGCTTCCACCTTCTTGATCACAACCCAAAGGGCCAGGCTGTGTCCTTGACCGCTCAGTCCCCTTTCTGTGTGACGTGCCGATTATACACATTACCCACCACCTCCCACACCCACCCACCGGGGGTTATCTGAGCCCAGGGACCCTGTGAGCTATGGTTTTATCAACAGTCATGTTTCCTGTCACAGTGTCACCAGTGGGTTCCTCAACTCTCCTTCAGTTACTTAGGAGGAAAGTACTCGTGGGTAGTTCTTTCGTGTTTTCAACAGTTAGTGAAAATTTTGTTGTTGTTGTTTCTGATTCCCCTGAGTGAGTGCTGGTCCAGATGCTATGGGGGCAGGGAATGAGGGAAGTGGGAAACACACACACACACACACACACACACACACACACACACACACACACGCACACACACGCACACGCGCACATATACATACAAAGGGCCAGCCAGACAGACACCTGCCACAGAGAAAGAGATAATATGCTTAGCAGAAAAAGAGTCCTTGAAGATCTTTTTTCCCCCTAAAAACAAAGCAAAACCAAAAGACAAATAAACAAACAAACAAAAAAATCCATGATGAAGTGAGAGTTTTTAAAGCTGCTGCCTGCTGCCCAGCCTCCCATATGGGTGTCAGTTCACGTCTGAGCTACTCCACTTTCCATCCCGCTCCCTACTAATGCACCTGGGTGGGAAAGCACCAGAGGATGACATGAGTCCTTGGGTCTCTGCACCCTCCCTGTGTGGGAGACCCAGAAGAACCTCCAGGCTCCTGGCTTCAGTGGGCTCAATGCTAGCTCCTTTGGCCCATCTGGGCAGCGAAAACAGTGGATGGAAGATTCTCTCTCTCTCTTCCTGTCTTATTTCCAAAATCAATAAATTTAAAAACAAAACAAAACCAAAAAAAGCAACCAAAACCCCAATCACATATTCCTCACTTCTGCTTCCCAGGATCTGCATGAATTAGCAGGACGCTAGAGCCGAGGTGACTAAAATCAGGCGTGACGTGAGAAGGAAAGAACCAGAACTGCAAGGGCAACTGCCTGCCCTCTGCCCTCCCCCCAGCTCACCCCATAGGAGATTTAAAATGTTTTGTATAGACAGGGAGGAGGCCTCACACCTGCTGGTTCAATCCCCCAAAGCCTGTGGCAGCTGTAACCGCCTTGGCTTATGCCAAAGCGCCAAGAATTCCATAGAAGCAGAGCGGCAGGGGCTCTTATCACTTGACCCATCACCACTGCTTACCAGGGACTGTGTGAGTGGGAAGCCGGAATCTCCACCACCGGGCCCAACACCTGCTCCAGGATATTTAAAAGCAGGCAAATGGAGACAGAGAGCAGACAGATCAGTGGTCCTAGGCCCCAGGGAAGAGGGAGCGGGCAGTGACTATGAATGGGCACTGGTCCGCAGGGTTACAACACCCACCAAGCCTAACACTTCAGACAAAGGGCTTTCAAGGAATGCAGTTAGAGAATATTCCTGTGAGGGCCCAGTACAGTAGCATAGCTGCTAAAGTCCTCCCCTTGCACATGCCAGGATGCCATATGGGTGCTGGTTCTAATCCCAGCGACCCCACTTCCCATCCAGCTCCCTGCTTGTGGCCTGGGAAAGCAGCAGAAAATGGCTTCAAAGTCTCAGGTTTCTGAATCCATATGGGGGACCTGGAAGAAGTTCCTGGCTCCTGACATCAGATCACCTTAGCTCTGGCCCTTTCAGCCATTTGGTGTGTGAACCAGTCAACGGAAAATTTCTCTCTTGCTCTCTTTCTGTGAATCTGCCTTTCAAATGAAAATAAATGCATCATTTAAAAAAAAAAAAAAAGACCTTGGTTAAAATAGCAGTGTCCCACCTTGTTACTGCCTGGGTTCAATCCCTGCCTCCAACTAGCCGCTCCAACTTCCTGCCAATGCAAACTCAGGGAGACAGAAGGGGATGGCTCAGGGGCTTGGCTCTGCTGCCACTCACATGGTAGACCTGGATGGGGTTCCCTGGTTCCTGGGTTTGGACTGACACAGACTTAGACATCAAAGGGGCATTTCTGAAAGTCAGCCATCCATTGGGAGCACTTTCTCTCTCTGTTTCTCAAATAAATAAACAAATAAAATCTTGAAGAGTTCTCAGAGGTACTTGGGAATCTTTTTTTTTTTTTGTAGTTTGTTGTTGTTGTTGTTGTTTAAGATTCATTTACTTTTATTGCAAAGTCAGATACACAGAGAGGAGGAGAGACAGAGAGGAAGACTCTCTGTCCAATGATTCACTCCCCAAAGTGACTGCCATGGCTGGAGCTGAGCTGATCCGAAGCCAAGAGCCAGGAACTTCCTCCAGGTCTCCCACGCGGGCGCAGGGTCTCAAGGTTTTGGGCCTTCCTCTACTACTTTGCCAGGCCACAAATTGAGTACTGGATGGGAAGCAGGGCCACTAGGACATGAACGGGCACCCATGTGGAATCGTGGCACATGCAAGGCAAGGACTTTAGCTACTGGACTACACTGCTGGGACCTGAAAATCTTTTTTTTTTTTTTAATATTTATTTATTTTTATTGGAAAGACAGGTATACATAGAGGAGAGGCTGATAGGAAAATCTTCTGTCTGCTGATTCCCTCAGTAAGTAGCTGCAATGGCTGGAGCTGAGCCAATCCGAATCAAGAGCCAGGAGCGTCTTCTGGGTCTCCCACGTGGGTGCAGGGTCCCAAGGTCTTGGGCTGTCCTTGACTGCTTTCCCAGGCCACAAGCAGGGAGCTGGATGGGAAGTGGGGCTGCCAGGGCATGAACCACCCCTACGCATGCAAAGGGAGACATCTAGACACTAGGCTATTGCTCCAAGCCCATAAATGGTTCTTTAAGAATATATATATTTGAAACGCAGATTTATAGAAAGAGAAGGAGAGAGAGTTCCTCTATCCATTGGCTTATTCCCCAACTGGCTGCAGTGGATGGAGCTGCTCCCATCTGAAACCAGGATCCTGGAAGTTCTTGTGAGTTTCTCATGTGGGTGCAGGAGCCCAAGGACTTGGACCATCCTTTCCTACCTTCCAATTTACAATACCAGGGAGCTGAATCAGAAGTGGAGCAGCCGGGACTGTAACTGGTGCCCATACTGGAGGGTGGCACTGTAGATGAAGGCTTACCCTATTATGCCACTGTGCCAGCCCTGTTAGTCCTTGTTGAAAAGGACTTCTCCAAGGGTCTGGCCCCAGATGTTTAAGTAGCATAGCCCCTCTGCCCAGTGTCCTGCAAAGCATTATCACAACACCTTCAACTCACCAAATCCTCAAGTTCATTGTTACCGCTTTGCCTTCCCCCACCCCCGCCATGGCAGCAACCCTTGTAGCCACAGATCTCCGTTGTCTAGCACAGTGGCTGGCACCCATAAAACTATTTGTTGAGTGAATAAATAAATCACTTTTGTCCAGCCACCTGTCAAATATTTGGTTAACTGCTCTGATGACTGCTATAGTCCAACTGCTAGACCAGATGTTCAGAGACAAGGCTGCTGGCTAGCAGGGCACATTGGTGCAACTTCCTGGAAAGCGGTTTGGCAAGTCCTGTCATTTATTTTAAAAAGGTAATAATAAGCCTTGGAAACATACTTAGCCTGTGACCTAGCGCTTTAATTTCTAGGAGACTAATGATATTCAGGTAGCTGGATCCTGAGAGAGGTAGCTTCCAGAATGTCTGCCGGGACGTTTTTCTAAGAATGAAAACCGGAAGCCGTCTACAAAGTCTGGCTGGGTGTGCAACAAGGATGATAATGCTTAGGGCAAGGGAAAGTTTCCTGACTAAGACTTCCTGGATGATGTTTGGTTCAGTCCCTTGTTCCTAGGGAGCACTTTGTAGAAGACCGTGTGGCCCCCAGGTCACTCATGTTGCCTGGCTCTTAGCCACCGGAACATGGAACCCGGTACACAGTACGTAAACACATCCTGTGTTTGTTGCAGCAGACTGACCACAGTGGACAGGCTGTAACACGGGAGCAGGGTGACCTCCCAGTGATATCTATGCATGGCCTTGAGTTCAGACATCCCCTGCACCCCCCAGAACACTAACCTCATTTTTCTCACTAAAAAGATGGATCAAAATGTGTAGTGCTTGCTTGAACTGACACCAGTCCTTAGGTTAAGTCAAGCAGAAAAGAGATGTTTCTATTACTGGTTATTGTTATTGTTGTTAATATTATCATTAATTATTTCCAGGGGTAGCATAGGAGTATAACAGACTAAGTAAGCACCTGCCTGCTATGACAACAGCCCAGAAAAGCACCAGTTCAAGTCCTGGCTGCTCCACTTTTCATCCTGCTCCCTGCTAATGCTCCTGCCTGGGAAAGCAGGAAAAGATGGCCCAGGTGCTTGAGACCCCTGCGCCCATGTGGGAGACTCAGAAGAAACTCCTGGCTCCTGGCTTTAGCCTGCCGAAATCCAAGCTGTTACTAGCATTTGGGATGGAAGATTCTGTCTCTCCTGTCTCTCCTTCTCTGTCTGTAACTCTGGATTTCAAATATAAATAAATATTTTTTAAAATACTTTTTTTTTCTCGTCTTGAGAGAGAAGGAGAGAGTCAGAGGAGGAGAATTCTGACATGACATGACCAGACTAATGGCAGGAGCCAGGAACTCCACCCAGGACTCCCAAGTGGGCAATGCTATTTGAGCCCTTACCTGCTGCCGGCCTCCCAGGGTACACATTAGCAGGAAGCAAACTAGGATTGGGGTCGGAACCAGGAATAACTAGGCAATCTAATGTGAGATTCAGGTGATTTTTTTTTTTAAGATTTATTTATTTATTGGAAAGTCAGATATACAGAGAGAAGGAAAGACAGAGAGGAGGAAAATCTTCTGTTTGATGATTCACTCCCCAAGTGAATTCCGGCTCCCTGCCTGTGGCCCAGGATTCAAGGTGGTTTTTTTTTTTTTTTTTTTTTTTTTTAGGATTTTTTTAAAAGGATTTATTTATTTTTTATTGCAAAGTCAGATGTATATGTAGAGGAAGAGAGATAGAGAGGAATATCTTTTGTCTGATGATTCATTCCCCAGGTGGCCACAACAGCTGGAGCTGTGCCAATCCGAAGCCAGAACCCATGTGCCTCTTCTGGGTCTCCCACACGTGTGCAGGGTTCAAGACCTTGGGCCGTGTTTAACTACTTTCCCAGGCCACAAGCAGAGAGCTGGATGGGAGGTGGGGCTGCTGTGACTAGCGCATCGGGCCGGGCCCATATTCAAGTGTTTTAACTGGCCTCTTACTTGCTAGGTCAAATATCCAATTCTTGTTTTATTTCTTAAAATTTGTATTTATTGGACCTGGCACAGTGGCTTAGTGGCTAAAGTCCTTGTGTTGAACCTGCTGGGATCCCCTATGGACACTGCTTCTAATTCTAGCACCCCTGCTTCCCATCCAGCTCCCTGCTTGTGCCCTGGGAAAGTGGTAAAGGATGGTCCAAAGCCTTGGACCCCTGCACCCACTCATGGGAGACCCAGTAGAGGCTCCAGGCTTCGGATCAGTGCAGCTCCAGACTTTGCTGTCACTTGGGGGAGTGAATCATCCTCAAAATAAATAAATCTTTTTTTTTTTAAGATTTATTTTTATTGGAAAGTCATATACAGAGGGAAGGAAAGACAGAGAGGAAGAAAATCTTCTGTCTGATGATTCACTCCCCAAGTGACTGCATCGGCAGGTGCTGCACCGATCTAAAGCCAGGTGCCAGGAACTTCTTCCAGGTCTCATATGCGGGTGCAGGATCCCTAGGTTTTGGGCCTCAACTGCTTTCCCAGGACACAGGCAGGGAGCTGGATGGGAAGTGGAGCTACTGGGATTAGAACTGCCGCCTATATAGGATCCCGGCACATTCAAGGTGAGAACTTTAGCTATTAGGCCATTGCGCCTGGACCAAAAAATAAATCATTAACAAAAAATATATTTGATTATTTACTTATTTATTTATTAGAGTGCTCCCCATGCACTGGCCTCTATGTGTCTTCAATGACTGGGGCTCAGTCAGGCTAAAGCCAGGACCCACGTGGTATCTTCACCGATGTGCCCAAGACCCACTGCCTGAAAGGAAGCCTGCTCTGACCATCACGGTCATCCTACAGGATTTTGTGAGATTCTGGCAGATTCTAAGTGGTGAGAAGGAAGATCCTAGTATATATATATATAGCTGAACCTTTCTGGGGTGGGTGGTTGATGAGATTTCCCAGAGTGGGATATGGCAGGGTCCGTGGGATCTTGGAGGCTCCCACCAGGCTATGAACTACTCTTTTCTTCCATCTGTGGCAGCTGGCACATAGCAGGCTTCCGGCCCGTGCACCAGCCCCAAGCATTCCTGCTTTTCCGGCCTACAGATCTTGCTCTGAAACAAATGCTGGCAGACCAGGAAGTTGGACGCAGGTGCAGTCTCTCTCATTAAATCCCTTTCTCCTCTTTGGCATTCCATTGTTTCCTTATCCATACATCAAAGGGAGTTGACCTAGACTGATGGGGTCAGGATTACACAGATGAGACGTGTGGGCTGAAGTAGCTCTCTGAGGGGAAGCCGGAGTCCAGCCAGGCACAGGAATATGGGCCCAGCATTCTCAGGCTTTCCGATTTCTCCTGAAAGTCTATAGAGATCTGGCTCCCACTTTCACATTTGGCAACTCATCCAGAATTTTCAGTCAACATAGGAGTGGGCCAAATGAAACAGGCCCAGTGACCTGGAGTGAACTTGCAGCTTCCAGTTCAGCATCCCTGGCATGGCTGTTTGCCGGGTTACGTGGCTGCAGATCGTTCCCAGATGGCCTGGACAGCCCTCCTGTGCTGAGATCCAGCGTCTGACCTTAGGCAGCATGGTCAAGCACTACAAGTCTCCAGGTCTCACGGAGCTAGACCTGTTCTGGGGGTGCTTTGGGACGGATCTGGGGAACTCCGGGAACTCAGAGCTTTCTCTGAAATTCCTAGAAGTGCTCAATGCGATGCTGTAGTGGCTAAATCCTCACCTTGCAAGTGCCAGGATCCCACATTGGCACCAACTTGTATCCCAGCTGCTCTGCTTCCGATCCAGCTCTCTGCTTGTAACCTGGGAAAGCAGCAGAGGATGGCCCAACGCCTTGGGATGCTGCACCCATGTGGGAGACCTGAAAGAAGCTCCTGGCTTTGGATCAGCACAGCTCCAGTCTTTGCAGCCACTGAGTGAGTGAGTAGATGGAAGATCTTCCTCTCTGTCTCTCCTTCTCTCTGTTAATCTGACTTTCCAATAATAAAAATACATAAATCTTTAAAAAAAAAAAAAACGAGTCCATTTCAGACACCTGCATCCTGTTTTTCAGTGTGCCTGGGTTGAGTCCCAGCTCCTCTGCTTTCTGTACACCTTCCCGCTGCTGTGCATGCTGGGAGGCAGCAGGTGATCATGGCGCAGGTCCCTGTTACCCACCTGCCTGCCATTTTTTTTCTTATTTTCAACTGTTGGTTATAGAGTCCCCAGCCCTGCAGCCCCCACTGTGTCCGTGTACCTGTCCTGACACCAGGATGGTGAGAGAAACTATGAGCTTGTTCTGTAAGGAGGTGGGTAGCTATTGCTCAATTCCTGTGGAGTCCTCAGGAATTAATCACAGGGGAGCTCACAGATTGAAGGTGGGGTTGAGTGTCCTGTGATCAGCTGGCATGCTGGCAGTGGCTTTCTGGTGTCCACAGCCACCCCTCCCTGCTACCTTCCTTTGATTAGTCAGTGGTAGGATAGGTGGCATGCTTATGTGAGAATACCATCATGGTACAGTGAGTGGGCTCCATTCTGCCTTGGGGTGGGGGAAGTATGGTTTGAACAGACCCTGGGGTTCCCAGGAAACATCTCATCACGGAGACCAGCTTTAGGACCTGCAGAAGTGATCCTTGCCTTCTGGGGCGCGCGATCTGGGCTCCACTGGACTCTTACCTCACTTGCCTTCATGTAGTTAATCTTTGGTGAGGAGTTGGCTTATAATTATCAGAGTAGAGAAAGAGGGACTAAGAGCTAAGGGAGAGAAACCAGGGCCCGATAAAAGTCTACATCAAAGGCATGGGGGACTGGGCTTAGTTTCAAGTTGGCTCAGATTTCAACTCCCCTCCCAAGATTTTCATCCAGCCAGCCAGGCGCATTGATGATAACATTCACAAAGACATTCGACATTCAAATGGCATGAAGCCTCCCCCAGTCTTTACCAGTGAGTTAGCTTTGACCTCTCCCGCTATTTAATCTGTCACCAAAGTGTCCAGTACCAGGGTTTACGACTGAAGGGTAAACGCTTACAGAAGGAGGAGTCACAGTTTGTTGTTAAGAGATGGTTCTGGCTTCATGAAAGTAGCAGGATCTTAATTATATTGTACAAAGAAAAAAAAAAAGCTGAAGATCAAATCCTTGAAGACTTGCAGCTGAACCTTGCCAGGTTCATTTGAAAAGCAGAGAGATTCTGATGCATCCCCCCAATGGCTTCCAGCAGTTGGGGCTGAGCCAAAATGAGAAAGGCAGAAGCTGGGCATCCAAACGGAGTTTCCCAAATAAGCAGTAAAGACCTAACTGTCCATCTGGTGCCTCCCAGGGTCTCCTTGCTAGGACGCTGGAGGCAGCAGGCAGAGCTGGGACTCAAACCCAGGAACTTGGATGTAAAATGTCGCTGTCCCAGACAGCACTTTTTTTTTTAAGATTTATTTTAAAATTTTGATTGGAAAGTCAGATTTTCAGAGAAAGAGAGACACAGAATAAGATCTTCCATCTGCTGATTCACTCTCCAAGTGGCTGCAATGGTGGGAGCTAGGCTGATCTGAAGCCAGGAGCCAGGAGCTTCTTCTGGGTCTCCCATGCGGTCGCAGGGTCCCAAGGCTTTGTGCCATCCTCGACTGCTTTCCCAGGTCACAAGCAGGGAACTGGAAGGAAAGTAGAGCAGCCGGGGTATGAACCGGTGCCGATATGGGATCCTGGCCCTTGCAAGGCGAGGACTTTAGCCACTAGACTACTGTCAGCAGTACTTAGTGGGGGACAAAAGTATAGATGGATTTTTTTTTGCTACTTCCTTAAAAATAAAGGTTTATTTAAGACAGGGAGAGAGAGCGAGCTCTCATCTACTGAATCACTCCCTAAATGACCATCAGGGTATTTGGCCAAGGCCAAAGTCAGGAGCCAAGAACTCAATCCAGGATTCTCACATGTGTGGCTGGAACGCAATTAACTGAGTCATCACTGCCAACTCCCAGGGACTACTTTGGCAGGGGTCTGGACTCAGCATTATACCCAAGTACTCCAATACGGGATGTAGCATGCTGACCATTAGGCTAAATGGCCATCTTTCCATTTCCCTTTTTATGTTGTTCATGAATAATCAGACTGTCTGCCTAACTGTGTTAAGGCATTATAAAAGAATTTATACTGGGCCCGGCATGATTGCCTTATGGCTAAAGTCCTAGCCTTGCACATGCTGGGATCCCATATGGGTGCTGGTTCTAATCCTGGCGGCCTCGCTTTCCCATTCAGCTCCCTGCCTGAGGCCTGGAAAAGCAGTTGAGGACAACCCAGAGCCTTGGGACCCTGCACCCGTGTGGGAGACCTGGAGGGAGTTCCTGGCTCCTGGCTCTGGATCGGCATAGCAACAGCCGTTGACCTCACTTGGGGAGTGACTCATCGGACGGAAGACCTTTCTCTCTGTTTCTCCTCTCTGTTTATCTCTGACTTTGCAATAAAAATAAATAAATAAAGAATGCAGACACAGAGAAAGATCAAATTCTTCCATTTAATGATTCGCTTTCCTAATGGCTGTAACAGCCAGATCTTGACCAGGTCAGAGCCAGAAGCCTGGAACTCCAGCTGGATCTCCCAGGTGGGTGCAGGTACCCAAGCACTTGGGCCACAGCCTTTGCTGGCTCTGATTCCTTTCCCTCTATCTTTATTTCCAGCATGAGTAGCTGACCAATTCAAGAAAGACGTATGAGTGAGGAAGAAGTTGATCAGAGTTCCTTGGTTGTTTGTTCTTTCTTAAACTCATTGCGTTTTTTTTCCCTGCATTCAAAGCAAGTTTTGTTTTTATATTTTTAGAGATTTATTTGTTTATTTGAAAGTCAGAGAGAGACAGAGTAAGAGAGAAATAGATCTTCCATCTGCTGATTCACTCCCCAGATGGCCCATAACATCCCGGTTTGGGTCATGCCAAAACAAGCAGCCAGCAGCTTCCCGTGGGTTCCCTAAGGACTTGGGCCATCCTCTGCAGCTTCTTTCAGGCCATTAGCAGGGAGCTGGGTCAGAATTTCAACAGTCAGGACACAAACAGTATTCCTATGTCACAAGCACTCACTTAATGTGTTATGCCACAACGCAGGCCCCAAGCTCCCAGTTTCCTCATCACCTTGGGGAGTCTAAATCCCAACAGAAGAAGTTTGCTTCAACTGATGCCATTGCATACCTACACACTGGTTCTCTCTCTGCTCTGCCCCGCTTCCTTTATCTCAGTGCCAGGCAAGCTCAATAAACAGCCATCACGTGAATCAGACAGGAATCAAGGGACCTAAGGGGTGGTGAATATTTCACCCTTTGGCATCCTGTAAATACTCTGGGGGCTTTTAGGCAAGTTCTGTGGGTGTCTTCAGGGATAAAGTCAAGTACAGGGCCTCCGATGTGCAGAGGAGAAGTGGCTTCTAGCATAGGGATGCTCCTGACAGTGTCAGCCCGGCCAACTCCTGCAGTCAGGAAGAGGCCTGTTGATTTGGATCTGATCTGTCTCTCAAGTCAGATGCACAATCACATCCTATTCCAGTTGGCCTTGCCTCCCTCTCCCGTTACTAACGACGGGGATCTCATTACCTCATCAACCTCTAATTTATTTATGATAAAGCTGAGGTTAGAGAAAAGGAGACAACTCCTGGCCCCTTTTAGGGACCTTTTGTAATCAAGCTTTTCTTTCCCTAATCTTCCTTTTTATGCCTGATTTATTATTTATCATTTTAAATTTTTTTCTAAAGATTTATTTATTTTTATTGGAAAGTCAGAAGAGAGAAGGAAAGGAAGATCTTTCATTTGCTGATTCATTTCCTAAGCAGTCACAATGGTCAGAGCTGAGCTGACCTGAAGCCAGGAGTCAGAAGCTTCTTCCGGGTCTGCCACTCAGGTGCAGGGTTCCAAGGCTTTGGGCTGTCCTCAGCTGCTTTCCCAGGCCACAAGCAGGGAGCTGGATGGGAAGTGGGGCTGCCAGGATTAGAACTGGTGCCCATGGGCCCAGGGTGGTAGCCTAGCGGCTCAAGTCCTTGCTTTGAATGTGCTGGGATCCCATACAGGTGGATGTAAGAACTTTTCCTCTGTCTCTCTTTTCTCTGTATATTTGACTTCCCAATTAAAAAAAAAAAAAAAAAAAAGAACTGATGCCCATATGGGATCCCAGCACGTGCAAGGCAAGAACTCACCGGGCTCTATTGGAAAGGCTGATTTACAGAGACAAGTAGAGACGGGTCTTCTGTCTGATGATTAGTGAATCCCCCAAGTAGCTGCAATCCAAAGCCAGGAGCCTCTTCCAGGTCTTTCTGGCAGGTGCAGGGTCTGAAGGCTTTGGACCATCCTCTACACTTTCCCAGGCCACAAGCAGGGTGTTGAATAGGAAGTGGAGCAGCCGGGACACGAACTGGTATCCATATAGGATATGCTGGTACTTGCAAGGAGAGGACTTAGCGATTGAGCCATCACTCCAGAACCCCCTCCTTCCTTTCTGCCTATTTTAGAAACAAAAGAATGCAAAACAAAACTTTTTTTTTTTTTTTTTTTGGCCTCTGGAGAGTTGGGGGATTGTGCCTATTGGTGGAGACCAGCTGTGAGAATTCGCCAGGCCTGAGAGCTCCCATGGGTTAATGAATCTCTCCGGAAGCAAAGGGAGCAACTTTGAAAAGCAGCACATAGCTCCTGGGAATCCGGAAGACAGGGATCTCTAGCATGAGGAGTTCTGTGTGGATTCATTTGTCTTATTAAATACCCGATGTAGAAATATGTGGAACAGTGGCCTGTGGTGGTACAACGGATACAGACGGCTGTGAGGCAGGCATCCCACATGGGCACCAGTTCGTGAGCCTGCTAATGTGCCTGGGCAAAGTAGGAGGAAGATGGCCCAAACACCCCAGGGTCGCTGCTCCCCACATCAGAGACATGGCTGAAGCTCCTGGCTTTGGCCTGGCCCAGCCCTGGCTGTTGCAACCATCTTGAGAGAGAACCAGGAGATGGAAGGTCTGTCCCTCCTGCCCTCTGTGTGTAACTCTTTCAAAGTAAGTGAATATTAAAAAAAATATATATGGATTTGTGTGGGCACTGAGTAGTAGAGAGTTAAGTGACTATTTGCAATGTCTGTATCCTTGAAGGGATTGCTAATTTGAGTCCCAAGCTACTTTGTTTCCCATCCAACTTCTTGCTAATGTGCCCGGGATTGAGTTCTGTTCCTCCAGGGAGACCTGGCTGGAGATTCCTGGCTCCAGGCTTCAGCCCTGCCTATAGGAACAGGCGGAGGGAAGAGCGCTACTGCTCGGCTTGCCTCTTTGATAAACGCAGACTATCCTTTCCTTAGGTCTCATCTCTCTGGTAAGAACTGATGAAAACTCTTTTTATTTGAAGCTTCAAGCAATGCAGTTGCATAATCCTCTGCCAGGGTTTTGTTTTTAACCCCCGTTTAGCATGCTGGGCAAATCCAGCCAGTTCACAGATGTCCTTTTTTTAATGGCTGTGATGGTTCCCTCATAGTATTGGGTTCCTATCATTACCCATGGGCTTTCACAGTTTCCAGTTAGAGAATTAGCCCCTGAATCATGTCGTTTATGGGGGGGGGGGAAGTTCCTATGAGCTTTACATCTGCCACCTGGCGCTGGGAGTAAACCAATGTTGAGTAGGAATAGTTTTTAGGCACCTAAGAGGGTGTCCTTGCCATTTTTAATTCTTTTTCCCTTCAAGAGGCTGAGTGGGACAGGCTGCAAAAGGGTCTCTTAGGCCAACCCAGGAGGCTGAAGAGGCCGTTAGGGCGTCTCTCTGGGCTGGTGGTGCAGGGGTGGGGTAGCAGGGCCCCCGGGAGGACTACAGGGTGGAGGGCATGCAAGCGCTGGGCTGCGGGTGGAGGGGTGCAGGTCCGGCGGGTGGAGGGCGTGCAAGCGCTGGGCCGGGGTGTGGGGGTTGCAGGGCCGGCGGGGGCGGGGCCGGGCTGTGCGCGCGCGACCCTCCGGCGCGCTCGGGTCTGGTCCGGCCGGGGGTGGCCTCTCTGGCCCCCGGCTCCCGCGCGGGCTCTATGACACCCGCACGGGCTCGCGGGACGGCGAGGGGTGGGGCCGAGCGAGGGGCGGGGCCGTGCTGGGTTCCACCCCCTACACACACATACACCACGTACGTACTGTACGTCACGGCGGCCGGGGGGCGGTGCGTGGGGGGGCGGGCGGAAAAAGGCGGAGATTCTCTCGCGAGATTCTATAATACGAACGCCGCGCGCCTGCGCCCTGGCCGGAGAGGCGAGCGGTGGCGGCTGCGGTGCCGGCGGTTGTGTGAGGAGAGTCGACCGAGGCCGTGTGGAGGCCCGAACCCGCCACCATGAGCAGCACCCTAGCCAAGATCGCCGAGATCGAAGCTGAGGTGATAACGGGCGGCAGCTGGCGAGTCGGAGCGCGTCCTTGTGTTTTTTTCTTCCCCCGTCAGGGTTCCCGGGAGCGTCCCTTCTTTCCCTGTTCCACAGTCCTCGGCAGGCTCGCCTGAGCTCCGGGACTCGTCGTCGTTTTCGCGCGCGCGTTTCCTCCCTTCCTCCTCCTCCTCGCTTGTGTTTCGGGCCGGCGTCCACACCCGCGTTCCTCAATTTCCCTCAGCTGCGGCTCGCCTCCCGCGCCCCTCGTACACCACGGACAGCCCCTTGGCCTCTGCTCCGCTCGCACACGGGGCTTCCAGGGGGTCCGCGCCCCCCAGGCCTCACCCTGTGTTTGGTTCCTACCCACCAGCTTGAGATGGCTTCTTTCCCTTGTTTTTATTATTTTTACCCCCTCCCTTCTTGGTCGTCTTTTCTCTGAACGATACCTAAATCTTGTCCTAGTTCATGTTCTGGTTAAGGATTTTTTTCCTCGTTGTCCCTTGTTTTTCACGGTATGCTTTCTGCAGTCAGTTGGTCTGTGTGGTAGGAGTTGCTTGACAGCTGCGTCGCGTGTGATTTCTGGGGCATGAGATGACCGGCTCTTATTCAAGGACAGTCAGGTGGGGACATGATAGATACGAGCAGGGACACCAACAGGTGGGCTTTGGGCTGACCTGGCGGCTTCATTGGGGTCATCCGCATCTCCTTGCTGCTCTTTGGGCCTCAGTTGTTTTGGCTGTTGTAATAGGGAAATGAGCCAATGGTGGAGAAAGTATTCTTGCCTTTTTACCCTTAGATGGGGTATGGAAATTACCTTCAGAGCTGGCAAAAGGGAAAGAAAAAATTTTTTAAAGTTTATGCATTTTGGGCCCGGCGCGGTGGCGCAGTGGTTAAGGTCCTTGCCTTGCATGCCCGGGATCCCAGATGGGCGCCGGTTCTATCCCTGGCAGCCCCTCTTCCCTTCCAGCTCCCTGCCTGTGGCCTGGGAAAGCAGTCGAGGACGGCCCAAAGCTTTGGGACCCTGCACCCGTGTGGGAGACCTGGAAGAGGCTCCTGGCTTCAGATCGGCATAGCATCGGCCGTTGCGCTCACTTGGGGAGTGAATCATCGGATGGAGGATCTTCCTCTCTGTCACTCCTCTCTGTATATCCACCTTTCCAATAAAAAAATAATAAAAATAAATCTTTTAAAAAAAAGTTTATGCATTTTTATTGGAAAGAGAGATCTACAGAGAGAGGAGAGACTGAGATCTTTCATCTGTTGGTTCACGCCCAAATGGTTGCAGTGGCTGCATTGGCTGGGAACTGAGCCCATTCCAAGCCAGAAGCCAAGAACTTCTTCCAGGACTCCTAGGTGGGTGCAGGGTCCTGAGGACTTGAGCCATCCTCTACTGCTTTCCCAGGCCACAGGCAGAGCTGGGAGCTGGATGGGAAGTGGAGCAGCCGGGACACAAATCAATGCCCATATGGGAGGCTGGAGCTTGGAGATGGAGGATTAGTCAGTTAAGCCACCGTGCCAGCCCTGTTCTGAAAATTGTACCCTGTGGGAACTGCTTGTGATGCAGGGCTGTGATTCTTCCCTCACAGATGGCTCGGACTCAGAAGAACAAGGCCACAGCACACCATCTTGGGTTGCTGAAGGCTCGCCTTGCCAAGCTTCGCCGAGAGCTCATTACTCCAAAAGGTGGAGGAGGTGGTGGACCGGGAGAAGGTTTGTGTTTTTCTTTGGTTGTAATTTTTGGTGATAATTTCTGTGAAAATAATACGTACATGTGGTTTAAAACTTGTTACTGCTTTTGTATCCAAGTAGTCTTGTATTTCCTAAGCCTGAATCTTGAATTGATTCTGCTGGTTCCTTAGGAAATGAGTAGGGTCTACATGAAGTATGAGTGTGTTGTGCGCTGATCCAAACAGATTTATATTATCTAACACAAATAGGAAAATTTGCTGCCAGGATTAGAACAAGTGCCCATATGGGATCCCTGCATGTGCAAGGTGAGGGCTTTAGTAGCTAGGCTACCATGCTGGGCCCAGGAGTGCAGTTTTTATGTTAATTACTGCCCTGAATGTTATGAGTTCTTGTGAGGGAACATTGTATATTTTAGTTCTGCTTTACAGCTAAGCCATTAAAAGTGTGTGAAGTAGGGCCTAGAGGGTAGGCAATGGAAAAGTGAGACATTGGAGTGAGTTTTAACATGGCTGTGAATAAACTGTTCTCTTTTTTTATTATTATTATATTTTTCTTTTTTTTTTTTTTTTAATTTTTTGTAACTCTTCTCTTTTTAATGTTTGTTGTTTTAGGTTTTGATGTGGCCAAGACAGGCGATGCTCGGATCGGGTTTGTGGGTTTTCCGTCTGTGGGCAAGTCAACGTTGCTCAGTAACCTGGCAGGGGTGTATTCTGAGGTGGCAGCCTATGAGTTCACTACTCTCACCACTGTGCCTGGTGTCATCAGATACAAGGGTGCCAAGATCCAGGTGAGTCCGAGTGCAGTGAGAACTGCAGGCCAAGAATGGGAACAGTGTGTTCTCATGTTCATTTCAGAGCCCTTTGGGAACTCACTTCATCCTAGGTGTGATCTTTAATCTACAGACTCTGACTGCCTGGCAGCATGTAAGTAAAAATAATACAGTGGGGTGCAGTAACTGCCTGTGAAAGTGGAAGGAAGAGAGGGAGATGAGGGAAGAAGGTGTGGTAAGACACAGAAGGGTTTGTGTAGAAAGTGACATTGGAGGTGGGTCTTCAAGTAGAATTTTACCAGGCATAAAAAAGAAAAGGAAAAATATATTATATTTAGATAGAAGAGCCTGGAGTGGTGGAAAATAGGTTAGAGCTGGATTTTACAGGGCCTTGTATACTTGCTGGGGGAATTAGATTTTATCTAATAGAAAACCAGAAACGATCAGAAACATTTTAATAAGTAAATACTATGATCAGATTTTTTTTAAGATTTTTTTTTTTTTAAATTAGTAATGCAAATTTACAAAGAGAAGGACAGACAGAAATATCTCTCATCTGCTGGTTCAAACCCCAAGAGGCCATAATGGCTGGAGCTGGGCCGATCTGAAGGCAGGCGCCAGGAACTTCTTCTGGGTCTCCCATATGGTTGCAGGGTTCCGAGGCTTAAGGCCAACATCAACTGCTTTCCCAGGCCACAAGCAGAGCAGGGAGATGAATGGCAAGTGGAGCAGCAGGGACATGAACTGGCACTCATATTGAGATCCCAACACATGCAAGGCGAGG